>NW_025999998.1:4435740-4462316 GCF_001458135.2 Marmota marmota marmota | reverse complement strand
CTGTTGGTTGAATTACGCCCTCTGGTGATAGAACGGGGTTAGTAGCAGCCTCCTGTTGTAATTCCCCGCCTGATGGTTGTTTTTCCTCTAAGCTTTCTTTCTTCAAATCTTCCTCTGTCTGACTAGTTTGAGAGACCTTCTCTTTCGCTTGACCTAACATGTTTTCTACCATAGTCTGGACCTCTAACAATTTACTTAACAGTCTTTCGGTTTGTTTTTTTACTAGTTTCTAATCTACTATAAAGGTAACGCAACCCAATAAGATAGCATAAAACAAAACCGAAACAGAATGAAATTAAAAACCGAACAAAGAATAGTTGTATCAATTTTCTCTTTCTCAGGGCCGAACAACTTCAAACCTTGAGCCAACCATTTTTCCCAGTTTGCCTGAGAAAATTCTAGGGATAGGCAGCTTGAAACAAAAACAAGATAAATCAAAACGAGAACACATTGTTTTTTGAAATGGTCACCCATTTTGTTGCCTTCCCTCAGGGGCGAGCAATTTTACTCACCTCCAAGTTTCAGGCGTTCCCCGTGCGGGCCGCCAGTTGCCGCAGTCTGGCTGGGCACAAAATCACGAGCCACTCAAGCAGGAACAAAGTTTATTTTTTGAAACTGCCGCCAATGTCCGGTACCACCCGGGGAGATTTTTTCCACCCACGCGGCCTCCTCCCAGACTGCAGAGCGAGCTCCTCCCCCGGAACTCCCTCCTACTGTACTTCCCCAACCAATGGGAACTCTCCAGGAGTCCCGTAGCCGGCCTAGGTGAACAGCAGGAGTCCAATATCCACATGAATGCAAATCTTAACATAATCATATCGTCTCAATGGCTAGCTGGCGTCACCTTTCGACCAAAAATGCCATGCATCATATACTTGGCTCTTAGCAATATTACCTTCTCTGATTATCAGTAATGCTCAGTTAAGCCAGCAATGCTTGTATATCATCCTAGTCCTTCATGTTAAAAAACAAAAACTATACTCACCAGGCATGGTGGGGTATGCCTGTAATTCCCAAGACTTGGGAGTCTGAAACAGGAGGATTGCAAGTTTGAGGCCAGTCTCAGTAACTTAGAGAGATCCTATCTTAAAATAAAAAGAACTGGAACTACAGCTCAGTGGTAGAGCGTCCCTGGGTTCAATTCCCAATACCAAAACAAAACAAAAAGAGATAATATTACCCATTCATTGTATTATTTTAAGTATTTGATGAATATATGTGAAATTCTTAAGTGTCTATCTCACAGTATGCCCCCAAATAAATATTCAGTTACATATTTATGGTTCTGGCATATCCTATTGGCTTGTAAGGAGGGTTGGGAATCTTCACAACATAAACAGTTGGAAAATTACCAATTGGGTTTATATGTTAGGCAAGTTTAGAAGTGTGTGGGTTAGCGGATCTAAAGTGTTTTTAATTCAACAATTACAGGAATATTGTGGCTCAATAATTGCATTAGTTTTAGCTTATATTATATTCCATATATTTTCACAAGGTTGTGGCAAATGTATCTGTAAAGATATATATATACATATATATATATATTTATATATATTTATATATATATATTTATATATATATATATGTATATATATATATAAATATATATATATATAAATATATAAATATATATATATATATATATATTTTTAAGAGGAAATCAGTGTATTCTAACAGAAAACTCAGCCTCTTAGATAGCCCAGGTTTGCTTACTGGTGTAAAGATCTGCTCAGTCCTTCTTTGCTTAGAAGACATTAGGGGAAATGCCACCGGGCTCAGCTGGGGACTCTGCAGGGAAGTTTAAAAAAAAAAATTGGTACAGCTTTGCAAAACATCTGGTGCTCAGCCATCTGTCTTTGGCAGTAGGAGGGCTTAAGGTCTGTGTGTTCTTTCCTACACCTTAGAGGGCGGAGTTACACAGCAGAATCAATAAACCTTAGTAGCAAGTAAACTTAGATCTAAGTTCTCAAGGGCCCATAGGCACCTGCGCTTCCAGATACTCCAATTGAGGTCTCAAGTTCCCGAGGGGACCCCCCCCCCCCCCCCCCCCCCCCCCCCCCCCCCCCCCCCCCCCCCCCCCCCCCCCCCCCCCCCCCCCCCCCCCCCCCCCCCCCCCCCCCCCCCCCCCCCCCCCCCCCCCCCCCCCCCCCCCCCCCCCCCCCCCCCCCCCCCCCCCCCCCCCCCCCCCCCCCCCCCCCCCCCCCCCCCCCCCCCCCCCCCCCCCCCCCCCCCCCCCCCCCCCCCCCCCCCCCCCCCCCCCCCCCCCCCCCCCCCCCCCCCCCCCCCCCCCCCCCCCCCCCCCCCCCCCCCCCCCCCCCCCCCCCCCCCCCCCCCCCCCCCCCCCCCCCCCCCCCCCCCCCCCCCCCCCCCCCCCCCCCCCCCCCCCCCCCCCCCCCCCCCCCCCCCCCCCCCCCCCCCCCCCCCCCCCCCCCCCCCCCCCCCCCCCCCCCCCCCCCCCCCCCCCCCCCCCCCCCCCCCCCCCCCCCCCCCCCCCCCCCCCCCCCCCCCCCCCCCCCCCCCCCCCCCCCCCCCCCCCCCCCCCCCCCCCCCCCCCCCCCCCCCCCCCCCCCCCCCCCCCCCCCCCCCCCCCCCCCCCCCCCCCCCCCCCCCCCCCCCCCCCCCCCCCCCCCCCCCCCCCCCCCCCCCCCCCCCCCCCCCCCCCCCCCCCCCCCCCCCCCCCCCCCCCCCCCCCCCCCCCCCCCCCCCCCCCCCCCCCCCCCCCCCCCCCCCCCCCCCCCCCCCCCCCCCCCCCCCCCCCCCCCCCCCCCCCCCCCCCCCCCCCCCCCCCCCCCCCCCCCCCCCCCCCCCCCCCCCCCCCCCCCCCCCCCCCCCCCCCCCCCCCCCCCCCCCCCCCCCCCCCCCCCCCCCCCCCCCCCCCCCCCCCCCCCCCCCCCCCCCCCCCCCCCCCCCCCCCCCCCCCCCCCCCCCCCCCCCCCCCCCCCCCCCCCCCCCCCCCCCCCCCCCCCCCCCCCCCCCCCCCCCCCCCCCCCCCCCCCCCCCCCCCCCCCCCCCCCCCCCCCCCCCCCCCCCCCCCCCCCCCCCCCCCCCCCCCCCCCCCCCCCCCCCCCCCCCCCCCCCCCCCCCCCCCCCCCCCCCCCCCCCCCCCCCCCCCCCCCCCCCCCCCCCCCCCCCCCCCCCCCCCCCCCCCCCCCCCCCCCCCCCCCCCCCCCCCCCCCCCCCCCCCCCCCCCCCCCCCCCCCCCCCCCCCCCCCCCCCCCCCCCCCCCCCCCCCCCCCCCCCCCCCCCCCCCCCCCCCCCCCCCCCCCCCCCCCCCCCCCCCCCCCCCCCCCCCCCCCCCCCCCCCCCCCCCCCCCCCCCCCCCCCCCCCCCCCCCCCCCCCCCCCCCCCCCCCCCCCCCCCCCCCCCCCCCCCCCCCCCCCCCCCCCCCCCCCCCCCCCCCCCCCCCCCCCCCCCCCCCCCCCCCCCCCCCCCCCCCCCCCCCCCCCCCCCCCCCCCCCCCCCCCCCCCCCCCCCCCCCCCCCCCCCCCCCCCCCCCCCCCCCCCCCCCCCCCCCCCCCCCCCCCCCCCCCCCCCCCCCCCCCCCCCCCCCCCCCCCCCCCCCCCCCCCCCCCCCCCCCCCCCCCCCCCCCCCCCCCCCCCCCCCCCCCCCCCCCCCCCCCCCCCCCCCCCCCCCCCCCCCCCCCCCCCCCCCCCCCCCCCCCCCCCCCCCCCCCCCCCCCCCCCCCCCCCCCCCCCCCCCCCCCCCCCCCCCCCCCCCCCCCCCCCCCCCCCCCCCCCCCCCCCCCCCCCCCCCCCCCCCCCCCCCCCCCCCCCCCCCCCCCCCCCCCCCCCCCCCCCCCCCCCCCCCCCCCCCCCCCCCCCCCCCCCCCCCCCCCCCCCCCCCCCCCCCCCCCCCCCCCCCCCCCCCCCCCCCCCCCCCCCCCCCCCCCCCCCCCCCCCCCCCCCCCCCCCCCCCCCCCCCCCCCCCCCCCCCCCCCCCCCCCCCCCCCCCCCCCCCCCCCCCCCCCCCCCCCCCCCCCCCCCCCCCCCCCCCCCCCCCCCCCCCCCCCCCCCCCCCCCCCCCCCCCCCCCCCCCCCCCCCCCCCCCCCCCCCCCCCCCCCCCCCCCCCCCCCCCCCCCCCCCCCCCCCCCCCCCCCCCCCCCCCCCCCCCCCCCCCCCCCCCCCCCCCCCCCCCCCCCCCCCCCCCCCCCCCCCCCCCCCCCCCCCCCCCCCCCCCCCCCCCCCCCCCCCCCCCCCCCCCCCCCCCCCCCCCCCCCCCCCCCCCCCCCCCCCCCCCCCCCCCCCCCCCCCCCCCCCCCCCCCCCCCCCCCCCCCCCCCCCCCCCCCCCCCCCCCCCCCCCCCCCCCCCCCCCCCCCCCCCCCCCCCCCCCCCCCCCCCCCCCCCCCCCCCCCCCCCCCCCCCCCCCCCCCCCCCCCCCCCCCCCCCCCCCCCCCCCCCCCCCCCCCCCCCCCCCCCCCCCCCCCCCCCCCCCCCCCCCCCCCCCCCCCCCCCCCCCCCCCCCCCCCCCCCCCCCCCCCCCCCCCCCCCCCCCCCCCCCCCCCCCCCCCCCCCCCCCCCCCCCCCCCCCCCCCCCCCCCCCCCCCCCCCCCCCCCCCCCCCCCCCCCCCCCCCCCCCCCCCCCCCCCCCCCCCCCCCCCNCCCCGCCTACTCCGAGTCCATGATTTCTATGGCAGCCACTTCCAGGTCTCCCCACTGTAATCGCACACCTGCTTGGGGCGGGACTTGCTATGCATACGTGACTTGAATACGGAACAATTTTGCATCCGGAGGTTAACTAGGTTTTACTTGAGAGTTGCTTGTTAAGGGGTTGGGACACGTGGGAACTGTTGTTGTATTAGATACCTCCCACTGCAGTAAGAAAGGTGAAAGGCCCTCAAAATTCGTGAAGGGAGAACGGATTCAAAACGCTGTCATGCACGCCCAGACTTCCTTGCCAGGCTAGGCTGGGCATTCCTAGGCCCCACCCATGGCAACGCCACTCTGACGTCCGCGCGCTGGAGGCCGTCATAGGCCAGTGTCGGAGCCCAGGAGGACGTGTGGCGCGTGGACTACATCAGGTCCCACATTAGTCCTGTGGGAACACGGTACGCGCTTCCGGGCAAGGTTCTGTGCACCTGTTCCCCTCCTTCGGTTCAAGTATCTTACCCCTCTGGGAAGAAGGAGGCATGCCTGTCTCCAGAGAACAAGAAGATGGGCCACAGAGAACCTCGTAGAACAGTGCAAAAGACAGCCCAAAGCTAGAAGGCGCCGGGCACCTTTAAGCTGTTTGGAAGTTCACGTGACTAAGTGCCGGACCCCCAGCAGTCACGTGACGGCGCGCGCGCTCACACGCAGGGAGAGCCGGTCTGCGCTGTGCGCGCGCCGTCGCCGCTGTCTCCCACCCACCCCCTCCACGGGAGGGTGAGGAGCGGCGAAGTGATCAGGCTTCTGAGGCCCTGTGCGCCTGCGCAGCGAACAGCTGTCACCCAGTGCGGAACAAGTCTTCCAAATTTCCCAAATCTCCCCGGGCGGGAGGCCACAGTCTTCCTTCTCATCCTCTTTCTTGAGGTCGTGTCCTCGCCCCACCCGCGCGCCAGGTAACCGCTTTTCCGGAGTCAGGGAGATGGGGGCGGCGGGGGGAGGGGCCCGGGCGATCTTCCTGGCACTGCCCCTCTCCACGCGGGGCAGCGAGGGGTGTGGGCGTCCAGAGGAGCTGAGGCACCGGGGCAGAGACGCTCAGTCTGCGACCGCGGCGACTGTCATGCTGGGGAGGGAGCGGACGGCCATGGTCGCAGGGGAGGGAGGCGGGGGCCAGTGACAGTCCGATCCGGCCCTTACAGGGTTCGGTCCCCGTGCTCGCCATTCTCCCGGGAGCTGGAGTCGGGGTCGTGCTCTTTAGGACAGAGGAACGCGCGGTGTTCTGGGGGTACCGAGTCCTTTACCCTCCCAGCCGGGTCTGCGGCGGACTCCAGGAAGGCCCGGCCTGGTGCGCTCCTCCGGGCCCTCCCTTCCCGGAGACTGTCACGACCCCGCGGAATGAGAGTGGGGGCTCTTCTCTAGACCACCCGTCGCAGGCAGCCAGTTCCTCATTCGGGTTCGTTCTCAGTCACCGCAGCTGTCCTTTTGGTTTTTATTCTTCGGCACGGGGCCATTTCTTCCTGCAGTGCCTGTAAGAGCCACGATGTGGGGTAGACAGTGGGTGCTTAATCAATGCGAGTTGGATCGGGGCGCGTGGACTGCCAGGTACAGGACGTGTTGTGGGGCTAGGATGTACAGCCAGAAGGCAGGCAGGCTGGGTCTCCAGGCTGGAACTTGGTGTTTCTTCATGCTCCCTCAGCCATTGAAACCAGCAGGGCTCCACTCCGATGCTTTCTTTCCTCGTGTACTCGGAGCCAGGCTCCCCCCTTAGCTGTGTCCTGTTAAGACTGCACTGGCTGGCTTTGGTTGTGGGCAACAACTAGGGGGTTTTGTCAGGTTCTCCCTTCCGGAGAAAACAGAGCAAACTTTTTTTTGCACTTGGTAAATTACCAATGCGAGGTCATTTATGTAGCATTGCTTCGGAGGTATAAGGTTAGAGTCGCAGTGGGCTCACCCTTGTCCGGGTGAAAGCATTTGATAGGTTCAGTACCCGTAGGTTCGCCCCAAACTTCGCCCTATTTCACCCATTAGAGGTTTTTTTTTTTTTTTTTTTTAACTTGGCTTCACCGTTTCTATGGCAACGGTTAAGAATATTCTAATTTCGAAGTGTTATGGTTGAAAATGAGTGACTTTAATTTTTAAAGGTTCAGTTTTACTATGTAGCACTCAGTTCTTTGAGACCAACTACTCAAATTTGCCTACTTTGCTAGTTCTCTCGCAGTCCCTCTCCCCAGCTTTGTTTTGGAATGTATAACACATTTTTTGGTTTAGACCAATTTTAGTGTTATGAAAAGATTGCACCTAATCTTTACAGCACCTCACAACCTTGGTAATAAAACAAAAAAAAATTAAAAATAATTTGTAGTTGTAGATGAACACAGTGCCCTTATTTATTTATTTATTTATTTTTAATATGGTGCCAAATATCAAACCCAGTGCCTTACACTGATCAGGTGCTTGTTTTGTTTTGTCAGTGCACTTTAATCCCTTGCTTTTTTAAAGTTTAAAATAAACGTTTTATGGCGTTAGGAGTGTAAATCAGTGGTAGAGCGCTTGCTTGGCATGCGTGAGACCCTGGGTTCAATCCCTAGCTCCAAGAAAATAAAACAAACATTTGAGGTATCGCAGCGCACAAACCCTTAAAAAAAAAAGTCCACCAATTATTCTGTAAGAATGAAGATTTTTAGGAGTTTAACAGGTACTTCATCTTTTCAGAAGTTTCTTCAATTTAAATTTCAATTTAGGGATGAAGATCGGGTAAACTGAGTTATTTTCTGAACACCTTCCATAGGTAGGTTAGGTTCCTCTTTCCTTTTCTCATTGTTTTGTAAATGCTTTGCCTCACTTTTCTCCCCCACCAGACTGTTAAAACCTTGAGATCAGTTTTTTTTTTTTCCCTCCCTCTCTTTTCTTTTAGTAATTAAGCCTGAGGTGCTTAAAATATTCCTTTATTGAGAAACAAATTTACCTATCTAAAATGTACAACTCAATAGTTTTTAGTATGTGCACAGAACAATTTTAGAATATTTTTGTTTTTATTTTTTGGTACCAGGGATTGAAGCCAGAGGCGCTAAACCACTGAGCCCCATCCCCAGCCCTTTTAATTTTTATTTAGACAGGGTCCTGTTAAGTTGCTTAGGGCCTAAGTTGCTGAGACTGGCTTTGAATTTTTTTTTTTTTTTTTTTCTGGGTACCGGGATTGAACTCAGGGGCACTCAACCACTGAGCCACATCCCCAGTCCTATTTTTTGTTTTATTTAGAGACAAGGTCTCATTGAGTTGCTTAGCGCCTCAGGCGGGCTTTGAACTTGAGATCCTCTTTCTGCCTCAGTCTCCCTAGCCACTGGGATGACAGGCATGCATCACTGCGCTCCAGCATGGCTTTCAACTTTGAGATCTTCCTGCCTCAGTTTCCTGAGCTGCAGGGATTATAGGTGTGTGGGACTACACCCTTCTCTGTAGAATACTCATGTCACCTTCCAAAATAAACCTTGTTTTCATTACAGCCATTGCCCATTTTCCTCCAACTTCCTCCCCCTCCAGCTTTGGAATCGGCTTTCTGTCTTAATAGATTTGTTTGTTCTGGACATTTCATATAAATGAACTGTACCCTAGTTGATGTTTTGTGACTGGCTTAATTTGCATATTTTCAAGGTTCATCCTTGCTGCAGCCTGAATCAGCACCGTATTTGTTTTAATGGCGCAATAATATTCCATTGTATGGAAATATGACATTTCATTCATCAGTTGATGGACTTTCAGGTGATGGACTTTCGGATTGTTTTTACTTTTGTTCTTTTATGAATAATGTTGCTGCTATGAACATTTGTGAACTAGTTTTTTTTTTTAATTTATTTATTTTTTAGTTGTAGGTGGACACAGTATGTTTGTTTTATTTATTTTTATGTGGTGCGGAGGTTGGAAACCAGGTCCTCCCACGCGCTAGGAGAGCGCTCTACAGCTGAGCCACAACCTCAGCACCCCCGAACTAGTTTTTAAAAAAAATATTTTTATTAGTTGTTGATGGACCCTTATTTTATTTACTTATTTATATGTGGTGCTGAGAAACGAACCCAGTGCCTCACACATGCTAGGCAAGCACTTTACCATTGAGAGCCACAACCCCAGCCCTGTGAACTAGTGTTTTGTGTGGACTTATGTTTTATTCACTCTTATACACAGTGGTGGGATTACTGCATTAATCATGTTTTGAATGAACAGATGAACAAGGAACAATAGTTAGTCTTAAGGGATATTCTTTAGAGACATTAGAGGGGCCCATTGACTTCCTTGCTCCACTACCAAGTGTACTTCTCTATTTATAGGCCTAGAACTCTCTAGAGGTTTTGTCCTGTAGTTTGTGCTATTCCTTCTCTGAATATTATTAAGACCATTCCTTTCAATAGCATAGTTTTCATACTGCTCATGGCTAGTCCCTTATATTCATTTATTTGTTATGTATTTATTAGTGATATAATGATAAAACAGGTACATTCCATACCGCAATTAAGCTCTGTGTAATGCAGGTCTCTCAAGCTTTAAAAATTTGTTGTTCCTTTTATTTTAATTTTTTCTCTTCCTTTTTATTTAAATGTTAATATTTAATGCTTCTCCTGTTATTCTGATATGAAATTCTTGGGAGGTATGACATGTAGCTTTTTTTTTTTCCCCCCTCACTGCTGGGGATTGAACCCAGAGCCTTGCACATGCAGTGTGTCTTTTTATTCCTACTGGTCTAGAAAGAAAGTTATTTGGAGCATATGATACAAATTTGAAATATTAGCTTTTTTTTTCCAACTCTTAATTCCCAAGGATTCCTTACACCCTGTTCTCCCTGCCCATTAAAGATGTCCCTTTCTGGGCTGGGGATGTGGCTCAAGCGGTAGCGCGCTCACCTGGCATTCGTGCGGCCCGGGTTCGATCCTCAGCACCACATACAAAACGGAGATGTTGTGTCCGCCTATAACTAAAAAATAAATATTAAAAAAAAAAATTCTCTCTCTCTCTCTCTTAAAAAAAAAAAAAGGATTTAAAAAAGATGTGCCTTTCTAAATCCATCCTTGCTAGGCCTAATCCCTTCCTCTCTCAAGCAGTCAGTATGATCCTTTTAAGGATTATGTTCTTCCTTCAAGTCCTCTTTCACTGAGGAACCAGTCATAATTCTCAGATCTACTTATGAGATTTTGATTAGCCAATGGCCTTCTTCCCATTGGACTCCTCTGACTTCTTATTTCTCTAGGCCTGGTACCCAGCTCACACTCCTGTTCCCTCTGCCTACACTGTTACCTTGACCTGCACTGCCCTGTCTGGTTGGTTCCATCCCTTTCAGAAAACAGTCCAATTGTCTCTTCTTCAAGTTAGTCTCCCTCAATCCTGCACACTTACCTTAGTAGCATTCTGTAATGTCCTTTACACTCTTAAACAACCATGCCATTACTTGTCCTTTTCTTCCTTCTCCACCTTCATGAATGCAAAGAGAAAGGGCCACACAAAAATATTAACAGTAATTAGTTATTTCTGAATGATGGAATTGTGGATAATTTGTTTCCTTAGTGTTTAAGTGTATTTTCTAATTTTCTCCTGTGGAGGATAGTTAATTAAAAATCCATGTTTATTAGAAATTTGGAAAACTGGAGCAGATGGAAGGAAAAAGAAAAGTTATCAGTATTGTCATTTTTTATTTTGGTAAAATTTCTTCTAACAGTTTTCATTTTGTTTTAATTACCTAGATGAAATTTTACTATAACTTCATCTAGCTTTTTTGGGGGACCAGGTGATGGTACTAGAGATTGAACCCTAGGCACTTTACCAGTAAGTTATATCCCTGGGCAACACCCACCCCCATCTTTGAGATGGAGCCTTGCTAAATTGTTGAGGATGGCCTGGAACTTGTGATCCTTCTGCCTGGGATTGCAGGCAAGCATTTCTACTCTGCTGACATGAAACTTTTATTTTGATTTTTTTCCCTCGTATCTCTCAGTTTTCTAGGGAATGGTAAGGATACTTATCATTGGTTGCCTTGATGGAGTTTCTGGTACTGAAATGAAGCAGATTATTAGAGAATAGAATTAGCATCTTAGGCTATTAGGGTATGAGAACCAAATATGCTAAGAATCTCATTTCCCTGAGAAATGTCCTGATTTGTATGTTTCATAATACAGAGATTTTTCCTTGAATAATTGCTTATTATTTGCATTGTTTTAGTTTTGCTTGGTGCTTTATTCTACAAGTAGTGGATACATTTCTACAATCTATTAATATTATGTTCCTTACACTGTTAGATGTTGAAAATGTAGTGAACTCAATACAAGTGATTCTCTAAGAGTTCATGAAAGAATTATTTTAAGAGTGAATATTTAGTTACACTGTGTACTATATTTTCAGACATAGTGGCTTTAGCTATTGTATTTATGAACTGCTACTGCATAGAGTCTCTAAAATTCATTCTAGATTCTTTTGGGTTTGTGTTTCTTATATTACTATGGAGCAGAGTAATGTGTCATCAATGCCCTGTTGGTGGATGATGCACACCTGTAATCTCAGGGACTCCAGAGGAAGGCTGAGGCAGGAGGATCGTGAGTTTGACTTGGCTTGGGCAATTTAGCGAGACCTTTTATTAAATAATAATAAAAAATCTTTTTGGTAATCTTTTTTTCTTATTAAAAATAACTTTATATAATAATTCTGGGTATTAATTTAGCGGCTCTATTTGTTCAGTATGGCAAACAGCTTTGATCTTCCCTTTCAGCTTTGCTTTGGGATTTCTCACGAATCTCATTTTATTATTTACTAGCAAGTCCACAAATTATCCCAGAAATGTATATGTAATTAGTCAGTTTGACTCCACTTCCAGTTCATCTTCCCAATATGCATTCCAGCCTCCCTCCAGTTTCTTCTTTACCTGAAGATGTTTAAAAATGCAAATTGATCATTCTCATTGTCCTCTGGCATTTAAAATTCCTGTAGTATTATTCATTTATCTTAGATTTCCCTCCCCCACCCAGGCCTTATCTATATCTACTTTTCATCTCTGCCCATCTGCTTTCTCTTTCTTCAAACTGTATATGCCCTTCTCAAAAATGCTATTTTTTTTTTTTTTGCCAGGCTGACTTTTCATTTTCTTCCTTTCCATACATCTTTCAGATATATACTTGAATGTATATTCTTCCTCAAAATATGTAATTTCCCAGTCTAAACCAGCTTTCTTAATTATAATCTGTTAGTCTACTCTAAAAAAATATTTTTAGTTACAGATGGACACAATACCTTCATTTATTTTTATTTTTATGTGGTGCTGAAGTTCACACCCAATGCCTCACAAAGTGCTCTACCACTGAGCTACAACCCAGGATCGAACCCAGTGTCTCACACATGCCAGGCAAGTGCTGTATCACTGACCTACTATCCCAGTCCCTATGTTAGCTTACAGTTGCATAGTGATTATTTGATTTTTTCCTCCTAAATGTGAGAATTCTACAAGGGCAGTGATCAAGTATATTTGTCTTCTTATTTCATATCAGCACACTTTTACTTCTCTAGCACCACAGAATAGGTGCTCAATAAACATTTGTTTAATGAATTAATGAAAAAGTTGAACTATGAAGCTAGGACAAAGGAAATACATTTTCCTTTTTGTGACCCAGCGTATACACACATACTTAGTGAAACTGAAATTTCACAGAAAAATACTTCAACTGCTTGAGCTACATTCTGATATTTTATCTTTTGTGCTATGCCATATAATGTATGTAAAATATGTATAAATACACACACGGGGCTGGGTTTGTAGCTCAGTGGTAAAGCGCTTGCCTAGCATGTGTGAGGCACTGGTTTTGATTCTCAGCCCCCACAAAAATGAGTAAAGATATTGTGTTCATCTACAACTAAAACTATTTAAAAAATAAATACATACACACACACATACACATATACACTGTGGATTGAACCCAGGGGCTCTTTACTATTGAGCTATCTCCTTGTCTCATAATTGTGATCCTTCTGCTACAACCTGCTGAGGTGCGGGAATATAGGCATGTGCTATGGTGCCTAGCTACATATTATAAAAATATTGATATACCCCATTAATTTGGGTAGGACAGCCTTTTGAACAGCATAGCTCTAAGGCAGTATAAGGAAAACTCTTCATTTCCATTAGCCTCTCTCTCTTTTATGCTGAGTATTGAATGGAGGTGCTGTACCATTGATCTGTATTCACAGTTCCTTTTATTTATTTATTTATTTATTTTTAAGACAGGGTGTAAGTTGCTAAGGGTCTTGCTAAGTTGCAGAGGCTAGCCTTGAACTTGTGTTCCTCTTGTCTCAGCCTCCCCAGTTGCTGAGATTATGGATCTGTGCTATCATGCATGGCTACCATCAACCCCCTTCCTTGAAACTTAATTGCTAATTTTTTGAGTCTCCTTGGATGGGAAATACAAGTATAGCTTTAAATAACACATCTTTGTTGTCTCTTTAAAGAAATGAAAGCAGAGCTGGGAGTGGTAGCCCAGCAGCTCCAGAGGCCTAGGCAGGAGGATCTCGAGTTCAAAGCCAGCCTCAGCAATTTAGTGAAGCTCTAAGTAATTCAGTGAGACCCTGTCTGTAAGTAAAATACAAAATAGGGCTGGGGATGTGGCTCAGTGTTCGAGTGCCTCAGGGGTACAACGAAAGAAAAAAAAATGAAGGCAGTTCTACAGAGAAATTCTGGTCTGGTCTCAAATAGTTCATATTGAGAAAAATACAAATCTACCTGCCTCTACTTTAGGCCTAATTAATTAATTAATTATCATTTTTGTGGTAGTGGGAATCAAACCCAGGGCCTTGTACCTGTTAGGCAAGTGCTCTTCCCCTGAGCTACTCTCCCCACCCCTAGCCCCTTTTAGTAGGTCTTGCAGATTTCTCTGGTCCAATGATAGTCAGTACTCATCCACCATACTTGACTGAGCTCAAGTATGGTGTCTGGCCAGTCATAGAATTTTTTTTTTCTTCTTTCATTGCTTGGGATCAAATCCAGGGCCTCATGCATGTGAGGCAAGTACTCTACCACTGAGCTATATCCTCAGGAAGTCACCAAATTTTAGGGCTGGCTTTTCATCAATTTTGCTTACCAATTTATTACAAAACAAAATGTTGTGGTGCTTACCTGTAATCTCAGCAGCTCCAGAGGCTGAGGCAGGAGGATTGCAAGTTCAAGGCCAGACTGGGTAACTCAGCAGGAATCTGTTTCAAAATAAATAAAAAGGGCTGGGCATGTAGCTCAGGGGGAGAAAATCCCTGTATTCAGCCCCCAGAAGGGGGAAAAATAAATCACTATACAAAATTAAATACATTGTATGATTCAAATTGTGTTTAAACAGTTCCAAATGTGTATATGTTTAGAAAAAATACATCAGATTATTTTATTATTCAGATTATTTATTGATTTTGGTGATGGGATTGTCATTTTGAGAAAGTATATTTCTGTTTATAATGAAACACTCAGCTAAAAAGCCAAACTTTATATTATCGAGTATGTTCAAATAGGAAAAAAATAACACCTTTATTATGTTGGATATAACCCAGGTTTTTTAGTGGCTGCATTTTGGGGACACCTGCGGGTGTAACTATGTTCGACCATGTAATTGTTTTTTTTTTTTTTTGGGTACTGGGGATTGAACTCAGGGGCACTCAACCACTGAGCCACATCCCCAGCCCTATTTTGTATTTTATTTAGAGACAGGATGTCACTGAGTTGCTTAAAGCCTTGCCATTGCTGAGGCTGGCTTGGAACTCACAATTCTCCTCCCCAGCTGCTGGGATTATAGGTGTGCACCATTGTTTCTGGCCACCATGTAATCTTGTACTGCATAGTGACCTATGTTCTGCTCGTAGCTTTTCTAAGCTATTGAAGCCTAAACAGCCTGTTTTTCATCTTTTTTGCTGAAATAGGATTCCATTTTCCCTCTGTTCAGCTCAAAAATGTTGATAATGGATCTTCACTTATGGTTGACCAAAGCCTATGATTTGGAAAGTCTTAATGTTCTTTAATAAAACCCATTGTTGAGCATGACTTGAAGGTAGAGATAGGATTTTGGGTTAATTAGGATAAAACCTTTCTGTTGAATTTGGGAAATGTATAGCTAGGTAATAGGACTTATAAATTGAAGGAAATAGTGATAGTTTAAATGTATAATCATCAGTAAGTTTTTCTAAATTTATGTTTGTAATTTTAGGTTTCCAACAACACAAGTCTTATGTCAAATCAAATGTTTGAAAATATATTTGATAATTGTACAAAAAGCTATCCTTCTAAGTATTGATTTTCATGAAGGCAAGAGAAAACTTGAAATTAAAGAGAAATGCCAAAGATAGGACTGTTGGCTGCATAGATGGGTATGTGTGTGGGCAATTTTAGAGGCTTCCTAGTACTGTTCTCATTTTCAGCATTTTAAGTTCAGAAACCTGAACTTTCCTGATCTATGCAGAGTATTGGGCATTGGAGGACTAATGTTCTTGGTGTCATTTTCTAATTAAACCCATAAGAACCAGAACATGGATTGTAAGCATATGTGTCTGCTCTTTAGGACTTTGTGGAGAGTCTTGATCCCCTGGAAAAGCATACAAGCGGTCATACATTATCAGTTTCCAGCAGATGGAGATGGGGAGGTTGAGTTGGATGATATTTACCTGTGGGATTTCCCTGAACCATGGAGCATACAGCTTTGCTCATTCTTTCCTGCAGCTGGTCTGGTGGCTCATGCCTATAATCCCAGCCATTCAGGAGGCTGAGGCAGGAGGATCATAGGTTCAAGGCCAGCCTGGGTAATTTAGAGAGACTGTCTCAAATCAACAAAATAAATAGGGTTGAGAATGCAGCTCAATGGTAGAGCTAGGTTCAATTCCCAGTACTGCAAAACAAAACAAAACAAAACAAAAAAAACAGCAACACAACACTATAAAAAAAACTTCCTTGCCAATAAAGTTTTTCTTTTTTCTTGTGGTGCTGGGGATTGAACTCAGGGCCTCCTGCATGCTAAGCAAGCACTCAGCATGGTCACAGGCATCCCTTTGAGTGGATGGCTGATGTATAGGCCTTTTTTGTTTGTTTGACAGGTAGCTTATCTCATTCATTTTGTTTTTATCTATTCAACTTTCAAAAGGAAGCCTTGCCTGAAATTTGGAAACAGTTTATTGATGGGGTACACAATCAGGCATTTTTCATTAATAGGAAGAATATGGCCATGAGCTAAATAGGTAAATTCATTTTTCTTTGTTTTTTGATTATTTATTTTCTTTTTGGTGGTGCTGGGAATTGAACCCAGTCTCATACACACTTAGCATGCATTCTATCCACTGAGCTACTTGCTAGCTTTGATGATTTTTATCTTTAAAAATATTTTATTTATATAACAATATTTCTTCAATTTTTAATTGGGGGGGGGTGTACCAGGGATTGTACTCGGCAGTGCTCAACCACTTAGCCACATCCCCAGCCCTTTTTTAGTATTTTCTTTAGAGAGAGAGGATCTTGTTGAGTTGGTTAGGGCCTCACTAACTTGGGGAAGGCTAGCTTTGATTCTTCTGCCTCAGTCTCCTGAGCAGCTGGGATTACAGACCCAGCTGGGATTATAGGCCCAGCTGGATTACAGCTTTCGTCACTACTTTTAATTTTTGAATAGGTAATACAAGGTAAACAACAAAGTATAAAATAAGATAGAGGTATAAGAGATATAAAGGGACAGAAAATGTATTTTCTTAACTTTGGCCTTTAGGTATCTCATTACTTCCCTTTGGTCAACCTTTGTTAAGCAGTTTCCTTTAGGGCTTTCTAGAGATACTCTATATAAGCATATGTGTACATTTTTTACACAAATGGTATTATGTGTACTTTTTCTTTGTTGGTACTGGGGATTATTGAACCCAAGGTGTTTTATCTCCACTGAGTTATATCTCCAGACCTTTTGATGTTTTATTTTGAGACAGGGTCTCACTAAATTGCTTAGGGCCTTGCTAAATTGCTGAGGCCAGCATCAAACTTGCAACCCTCCTTCCTCAGCCTTTCAAGTCTGGGATTACACATGTGCACCACTGTGCCCAGTCATCTATACTTATTTTTTTAATCTCTCTCTCTCTCTTTTTTCTTTACTAACAGTTTAACATGAAGGTAATTTTTTTTAATATTAGTATATATAGAGCTCCCTATATGTGTTTGCACAGTTTTTCATTATATACACATACCATAAGGTATCCCAGTCAGCTTTTGATTATTGTGACAGAATACCTGCAATCATCAGTTTAAAAGAAGGAAAGGTTTGTTCTGGCACATGGTTTCAGACGTTTCAGTCCATTGTCACTTGGCCTTGTTGCCTTTGGGCCTGTGGCAAGACAGCACATCATGATGGGAGGGCATGATGAAGGAAATTGCTCCCTTCAGGGAGTCTGGGAAGAAAAAAGAGAGAACAAGCCCAGTGATCTCACTATACCCTTCACCTTCCTTAATCTTGGCTCCACCTCCTAAAGTTTTTACCACTTGCCAATAGTGCTATTATCTGGGAACTAAGCCATCAACCTAGGAGCTTTTGGAGGACATTTAAGGTCCATACCACAATAAGGTGTTTAACTAATGCAAGGCTGAAAGTCATTTAGGTTGGATTTTTTTTTTTTTTTGGTGCTGCAGATTCATCCTAGGGTTGTCTGCATTCGAAGCAAGCACTGTACCAAGTGAGCTATATCTCCAGCCCCTAGGTTGATTTTATTTCTGTGTAATGATCTGTTCATGAATCATTATGTCAATGTTGTAATTGCCTTAGCTTTAGCTTTATTATATGTTTTTAGAAATTTGCAGACTATTCTTATTTATTTTTCTTCATTATATTTGACTTTGGAATCAACTGTCTAGTTCCAAAAACTATTACTTGCTTTTATTGACAATATATTTAATTTGTGGACTTACCTATGAAGCTATCTTGAAGATGCTAAGTTTTCTTGGCTGAAAATACAGTATATCTTTCCATTTACATCTTCTTTTTAAGCCCTTATTACAGACATTTTAAAGTTATCTTTATTCTGGTCTTAAAGATTTCTTAAATTTTTTCCTTCGTATTTTAATTTTTTCCTTTGGGATAATGTCAATTTTTAGAAAAATTCCAATTATGGTACAAAGAACTTTTATTTCTTTGAAAAATTGAGTTGCCTTCATGCCCCATCCATCCACAATAACTCAGTACACATTTACTACATTTTTTGAATAACCAGTGTGTATTCATGAAGATCAGGAAATAGCTGGGCTCAATGGCACCTGTTATTTCAGTGGATTGGGAGGTTGAGGCAAGAGGATTGTGAGCTCAAAGTCAGCCTCAGCAACTTACTGAGGCCCTAAGCAACTTAATGAGACCTTGTCTCAAAAAAGAAAAAGAGATGGGGATGTGGTTCTATTCCTGGTACCAAAAAAAAACTAAAAACAAAACAAAACAAAAAACTAACAACAACAACAACAACAACAATAAAAAAAAAACCAAAACCAAAAAAATGCAGGAATTAACATTGATAGATTACTGTCATCTAATTTGTAGACCCTTCATTTTTCACCATTTGTTTTAGTAATTAATATTTTTATAAACTATTCAGCAAAAGTATCTAATCCAGAATGATGCATTGCATTTTCCTGTTTTTGGATCTTTTTAGGCATCCCTCAATCTCAAATACTGATTTTATATATATATAATTATTATTATTTTTTTTTTGGTTGAGGTACTGGGAATTGAACTCAGGGGTGCTCTATTCCAGAGCTGTATTCCCAGCCCTTATTATTTTTTATTTTGAGACAGGATCTCATTAAGTTGCCCTGACTGGCCTTGAACTTGTGATCCTCCTGCTTTAGCCTCCCTTGCTGGGATCATAGTCCACTGCAATCGTGCCTGGCTTCAAATATTGATTTGAGGTGATTTTTGTTGATCTTGATTATCCTCATCTTGACACTTTTTTTGAGATTATAGGCCAGTTAGAGTCTCCCTTAATTTTGGCTTGTCTGCTGTTTTCCTCTGTACCAGATTCTTGAGGCATTGTTGGCAGGAATATCACAGAAGTCATTTTCTATTCTTTTCACTGCATCTTTCCAGGTAGCACACATTTTCATTTTGTTCTTGTTTATTTTTTTTTTTTACTTGTAGATGGACTTCATAACTTCATTTTTTATTTATTCATTTTTTATGTGGTTCTGACGATCAAACCCGTTGCTTCACGTGTGCTAGGCAAGCACTCTACCACTGAGCCACAACCCCAGCCCTTTGTTTTGTTCTTTTACTGGAAACGTTTCCTTTAATTGCTTAAGATAATCTTCTATGCTTCTCTGCTCTTTCTTTTAAAGAAGTATGTAAATATCTTCTGCCTTTTTAAGCTTTCAATTTATTTAATCAGTTTGGATTTATGGTTTATTAAAATTCATTGAGTTATTATCTGTTAATATTATTATTTGTATTGACACTCACATTGTTATCAAGTTGGAAACTGTCAAGTTGGATTGCCTGTTTTACATGTTCCATGATTTTTGTAAACACTCCTTTTATTTCTGGAGCAGTGAACTATCTAAGCTCATTTTGAATTTTGTCTACCCCAGTTATTTTGAAGCTAAGCTTTAAGTGCTTATTGTAATTGGAGTGTTGCTCCTAGGTTCTGTCAGAGATACAGACTGTGTATATATTCATATGTACATTTATGTATATGTCTGTTTATTTGCTTATCCTTACACACATGTACACACAAAGAAGGATAAAACAAATATACTAATGTAAAACCATTATTTATTCCTGGAAAAATCCCTTAATCCCTTGTCATAATTTATTATTTTCATGTGCTTTTGGGTTTTTTTAAAATTTATTTTTTAGTTGTAGTTGGACACAATACGTTTATTTTATTTATTTATATGTGGTGCTGAGGATCAAACCCAGGACCTCAAGCGTGTTAGGTGAGGGCTCTACTGCTGAGCCACAACCCCAGCCCTGCTTTTGGATTTCGATTGTTTATTTTAAAAGGAAATTTGACCAGTACTCTTTTTTTTTTTTAAATATTTTTTTAGCTGTTGATAGACCTTTATTTTATTTATTTATACGTGGTGCTGAGAATCAAACACAGTGCTTCACACAAGCCAGGCGAATGCGCTACCACTGAGCCACAGCCTCAGCCCAACCAGTACTCTTAAATGAGATTAATAGCAGTTTTACTGGGTCAAGTAAAAAGAAAGTTTTGTTACTCCTTGTAGGCTTTCTTTTTAAGAAAGAATTTTTTTTCTTTTTGGTGCTGAGGATTGAACGCAGGGGGGTGTTTTTATTACTGAGCTATGTCCTCAGTCTTTTTTATTTTGAGACAGAGTCTCACTAAAATTGCTGAGGGTCTTGGTAAATTGCTGAGGCTGGCCTTGAATTTGTGATCCTCCCTTTTCAGCCTCTTTGGTTGCTGGGATTACAGCCATTACCACTGAGCCTGATTTAAGAATGGATTTTTAAACTTACTTTTCCTTTCTGTATCTGGGACAGTTTAAATAACACTATACTACTGAGTTTGGTTTCTTCAAAATTCAGGAGAATTTCCTTGTGAAAGAATTTGGGCTTGGTGCTGCAATTTGGTTTTCCTTCTCCCTCTCTCCCTTCCTTTCCCCTTCCCCTTCCTCTTCTTCCTCTTCCCCTTCTTTCTCCTTCTTCCTATTCCTCCTATTCCTCCTCGCCCTGCTGGAGAGCCTAGTAAAGAAGTCAGTTATGTTGGGACTTATATCTGAGGGATACTGCCTGTCTATCAATTCATTGCATACTTGCTGTCCAACTTCTGGAAAGTGATTTTCATATCATCCTTAGTTTCATCTCTCAAATGGGAATAGCCACAGTCTGCTGACCCTACAGAAAACTTTTAAGAATGAAAATGAAGTTGTATGTTAAAGCACAGTAAGAACCAAGCAAGGTTTTTTTTTTTTTTTTTAAAGGTTCCTTCCTTCTTTTTTTTTTCTTTTTTAGTACTGGGGATTGAACTGAGCCCTGTTCCCATCCCTTTTCCTTTTTTATTTTGAGACAGCCTCATTAAATTGCTGATGCTGGCCTCAAACTTGAAATCCTCCTCCTTTATCCTCCTAAATAGTGGGATTATAGACATGCACACTGCTGCTGGTCTAAAGGTTCAAAGAGCTTTCAGTGAGGATAGCTCTCCGAATTCTTCTTTTTTCTTTTTGGTACTGGGAATTGAACTCAGGGGCACTTAACCACTGAGCCACATCCCCAGCTCTATTTTGTATTTTATTTAGAGACAGAGTGTCACTGAGTTGCTTAATGCCTCACTAAGGTGCTGAGGCTGGCTTTGAACTCACGATCCTCCACTCAGTCTCCTGAGCTGCTGGGGTTGCAGGTGTGCGCCAACTTTCACCTTTCAGTATCATTCTGTTGAAGGGGTTTGTACTGGTTGGACAGTCCTCTCCCTACTCCTAGACAAATGGGGAAAAAAAAAAGGCAAGAAGAGATATTTATTTATTTATTATATTAAGGATTGACTCCAGAGGCACTTAACCACCAGCCCTTTTTTTGCATTTTATTTAGAGACAGGGTCCTGCTGAATTGTATAGGGCCTTATTAAATTGCTGAGGCTGGTTTTGGACTCAATCCTCCTGCCTCGGCTTCCTCAGCCCCTGGGATTACAGGCATGTACCACCATACCCAGCCAAGAGGAGAATTTATTACTAATGACAAAAAAAATTCATGAATCAAACAATGTGATCTAGATAGAGCTTGCTTATTTATTTATTTATTTATTTAGCATTTTGGATTGAACTCAGGGGCATTCAGCCACTGAGCTACACACCCCCAGTCCTAGTTTGTATTTTATTTAGAGACAGGGTCTCACCAAGTTGCTTAGTGCCTTGCCATTGCTGAGGCTGACTATGAACTCGTGATCCTCCTGCCTCAGCCTCTGGAGCCACTGGGATTACAGGCATGTGCCACTGCGACCGGCCAGATAGAGTGTATTTTTGTGAATATTAATTATAATTAGTGAAGATTTGGTCTTATATTATTAACTACATTATTATGTATTTATTAACTACATTATTATCAAGGAAAAGTGGTAATAGAATATGATTTTGCATTGTGTTTGCATCGTGACTGTATTTGTGTTTATTATAAGTTGATTAAATATTTGAGATTTTGAGAAAAATGGCATTTGTCTAGGCCCAAAAAATATTTTTAGATGTGTTTGTTATGTCAAGGGAGCTGTGTATTGGTGTCAGAGTTAAGGAAATAAATGACCAAGAAATACTTGTGCAAAGGTGCTGTGCCAAGCATTGCATATAGGATGAAAATTTGCCAGACCTGCCCAATGTTACACACTTGTAATCCTACTTACTCAGGAAACTGAAGCAGAATTGAAAGTTCAAGGCCAGTCTTAGCAATTTAGCCAGACCTTGTCTCAACCAAGTAAACAAAACAAAATGAAATACCCTACAAAAAAACAACAGACAACAAAAAGTACCCCCCCACCCCCCAACAACAACAAAACACCCTGAAAAAAACCCAGCCATATCCATTTCCCTCTTGTGGTCTTTTGGTTAGGTAGTTACCAAAAATGTGTAGATTGACATAATTCTCCAAAACAATGTTTCTCCCATTTATGAATAATGTAGAAAGCATGGGTGGTCAGATTATTGTGTCTGCTGGGCGCGGTGGTGTATGCATGTAATCCCAGAGACTCTGGAGGCTGAGGCAGGAGGATCACAAGTTCCAGGTCAGCCTCAGCAATTCAGGGAGGCCTTAAGCAACTCACTGAGACCTTGTCTCTAAATATATATATATATATAGGCTGAGGATGTGGCTCTGTGATTGGGTGCCTCTGGTTTTAATCCCTGGTTACAAAAACAAAAACAAACAAACAAAAATTGTTTTTCTTCCTGTTTCTCAGTATAGCTGATAGCATAGTTTATATAAGAGTGAATCTTTAGCAATGATTTCATTGTTTGCATATTAAGTTCTTTTTATTCATTTATTTTTTTGTAGCGGTTTTTAAACCTAGGGCTGCTTAAACTCTGAGCCACATCCCCAGCTGAGGCTGGCGTTGAGCACATTAAATTCTTAAAATGTGTTTGCAAAGTATTTAAAATTTTAGTTATTGCTTTTATATTTGAAACTAAGAATTAGTAGTTTAAATGGACTGCTGTGGGTTCTTCTGCTAGGCCTAAATAGGGTAATTTCGGATTTAAAAGCAAAACAGGTTTCACTGTAGAGCCTAAGGCAGCGAGTGGGATGCGGTTTCCACATAGGGCGTGAGCCTGCTTGGTGCCTCGCGGGCGTGCGGGTGCGCAGGTTGCGCAGCCCGGAAGTCGGCGAGGACTTGCTGCCGGGCTTGAGCACTGGCTAACCTGGCGAGCTGTCCCAGCGCTGTGGACATCACACGGAGGTGGTTTCCAGGGAAGTCTCAACAGGTGCCAGGAGCCCTTGGCACGACCTGGGAGACTCAGGTAGCTCTTGGCTGGTGGGTGCTGGGAAGTGGTTCTACGTTTCTAGGCCCGGGCAATGGAAGCCCAGCAGGCAAGTAGTGTATACCCAACAATCGTGTGAAATGCAAGTTTTGAAAACTGTTGAAATCACTTTGTGTGTGTGGATGTTTTCTGTGTCTTTATCAATCTAATTGCTTAAAAATAGGAACTTGGAAACTGAATTCTGTTCCTGACTTCACAGATGCAGGAGAACAATTACTTTTTCTATTCTCGTGGGAATATTTGTTGACATTGGTTATTTTTTTTGGTTTTGTTTGGACCCAAATTATGGTGTAGTTTTGTAGTTTTACTAAAAATTATAATTTAATGAAAAACAATTAATACCCCTTATTTACTGGAAACCCAGAATTTCTCATTTTAACCCTTTTTGTAAGGATCAGGAATCTCTCATCAGATACAATGTTTAAGTTTGCCTGTTTTAAATTCATTCATTACTTTTAAAAGCATTTTTGTTGCAAGATTAACAGTTTTATTGATGTTGGATCACAGATTACTTTGTTTTTTGTACTGGGGATGGAACCCAGGAGAACTTAACCATTAAGCTTCATCCCCAACCCTTTTTTATATTTTGTTTATAGACAGGGTCCTGTGGAGTTGCTTAGTGTGTCCAGTTGCTTAGTGTGGATAAGTTGCAGAGGCTGGCTTTGAACTCTCTTATCCTTCTACCTCAATTTCCCCAGCCCCTGGGATTACAGGCAAGTGCCACTGCATCTGGTTTACAGATTGCTTTGGTCTCCAAAGTTAAATCCATAGGTTTGAAGGATTCAGCAGTCTTAAAGAAAATATTGGTTATCTTTATGTATAGTTTCTGTTAAAAATTAATGTTATGATTTTCTTTGCTTTGTGATTATTGTCACAATGATCTGTTTCTATTAAATATATTATCCATTTTACTTGAGAATTTGTTGAATTTTTGCTGTCTACTTTCTTCCATTACTCTTATTACTCTGCCTGTATTTTTACTTGTAGAAGGTTTTTTTTTTTTTCATTTTCTTCAATTGTCTACTTGGTACCTTTTTTGTATTTAGGTATGACATCTCTGTCTGACGTGAGGTTTTTCTGCACTGCAGTATGAAAAATTGTTTTCATCAAACACTTCAAACACTACCTAGACAAACATTTCATATTTATATTTTCTATGGGTCGAAAGGTATGGTATCTAGCTGGGGTTGTAGCTCAGGGGTAGAGTGCTTGCCTAACTCGTGTGAGGCACTGGGTTCGATCTTCAGCATCATATAAAAATAAATAAATAAAACAAAGGGTATTGTGTCCATCTACAATTAAGAAAAAAGTATGGTATGGTGTATAGTTCAAATAGATTTCAGAAAATACTTTTTTTTAATCCCAGTGTATAAATGATTTCTTCCACCACAAATTACCTTTTAATGCTAATGCCATCATTGAGGTTATAGTTTAGGATTATTTAAAAAGTATTTTATTGAAGGGGTCATACGTGATCCCCCCATACCCACCTCTATACTGGGGATTGAACCAGGGACACTCTACCAATGAGCTACATTTTTAGTCCTATTTATTTTTTATTTTGAGATTGGGTCTTACTGAGTTTCCCACAATGGCCTCCATCTTTCTGTCCTCCTGCCTTAACCTCCTTAATTGCTGGGATTATGGGTAAGCCATAAACTTGGTTCTTCATTTAATCTGTAAAATATCTATAGAGGTATTTGTAGTTGTGTTATTGGTTGTGTATTAGAGTAAGACTAAGGGGAAGAAACCTAAGCAAGTTATTTCTACTTTAAGGTCTTGAACATGAATGTGTAATCCAACCCTAGATTTTTTTTTTTTTTTGAGAGAGAGAGAGAGAGAGAATGAATTTTAATATTTATTTTTTAGTTTTCGTCGGACACAACATCTTTGTTTGTATGTGGTGCTGAGGATCGAACCCGGGCCGCACGCATGCCAGGCGTGCACGCTACTGCTTGAGCCACATCCCCAGCCCAACCCTAGATGTTTTAATAAAAAACCAAAACGAGAATAAGGTTTCAACATATAATTAGAAGAAACTATCTTGGTTAGAGTATATTTTAATTTTTCAGTCATCTTCAGGAACATTATTTATTTATTTATCTATCTATTTATTTTTTTGGCATTGGAGATTTGAACCCAGGGGTGTTCTATCACTGAGCTACATCACTAGTCCTTTTTATTTTTTATTTTTAGATAGGGTCTCACTGAGTTGCCCAGGCTATCCTTGAACTTCTGTTCCCTGTCTCAGCCTCCTGAGTTGCTGGGATTGCAGGTATATGCCACTGTCCCAGCTGTTTCATCTTAAAAAAAGGCTTTATATAATACTTATCCATTTTTTCTTGCAGTGGACATGGTATAGTCCTCTGAATTCAACAGATATCATTGTGTGTTTTATGCCATCCATTTTGCCTCTTGGCAACCCTGTTGTCTTGATTTTTGTGTTCTATATTTCTTTATTATTTTTTTGGTATTAGTTTCTTAGTGCCTCTCTAACTTGCTGAGGCGGGCCTTGAATTTGTGGTCCTGCTGTGTCAGCCTCCTGAGTTGAGATTACAGACATGTGCCACTGTTCATGGCTGCTTCCTTGTTTAAAAAATGGATTTATTTTGAATGCATTTATTCTTAAAGAATGGATTAGATTTGGGCTGGGGTTGTGGCTCAATGGTAGAGTGCTTGCTTAGCACATGTGAGGCACTAGGTTCAATCCTCATTACCATATAAAAATAAATAAAGATATTGTGTTCATCTACAGCTAAAGATATATATATATTTTAAAAAAATGGATTAAATTTTAATATTTAAATTTGTGAAAATGGATATATGCTTTGTATAGTTCAAAACTCAGCTTTCTGAGATTCATCCATATATGTGGAAGTAATTTTTAATTGTTAATTTTCATTGTTGTATAAGTCTATTAGGGAAATATGTTGTGATTTATTTGTTGTTCTCTTTATGTTTGATGTTTTTTTCCAGTTTTTAGCTGTTATAAATGCTACCATGATCATTATCTTACATGACTGAAATTGAATATATAGTAGCATTTCTTAGATCCCACAAGAAGAGTTTTTGAACTGCAGCACTGTTTACATTTTGAGTCTTAATAATTCTTTATTGTGGGTACTTTCCTATGCATTATAGGATATTTAGTCATGTGCCTTACCATCAGTGCCCCTAACATCCATATAGTTGTGACAAACAAAAATGTCTGTAGGCATTGCCTGGGTACCCTAGGGGACTTGACTTTTTTCTGATTTTGGTCAATCCCAGCAGCTATACTAAGAGGAATTCTTTGGCTTTTACACTGTAGAAAGTATAGAAGCGACTTCAAGCACCTAAGCCTCCTTTTTTAAACCTTCTTGTCCTTTCAATAGAGCAAAACCCTGGTAACTCCTAGATTTTATGTTTTCAAAGCTTTGTTACCATGAGTTGTTAACCTTTCTTCTTTTTGTTGATGTTACTGGGGATAGAACCCATGGTCTCATACATGTTAGTGTTCTACCTTAGTGGTAACC
>NW_025999998.1:4412718-4435722 GCF_001458135.2 Marmota marmota marmota | reverse complement strand
CCCGCCCTTTTGTGCTGCTACCCCCCCCCCCCCCCGTACTCGGGAATTGAACCCAGGTGGTTAGCTCAGTGATTAGGTGCCCTGGATTCAATCCCTGATACAAAAATAAGAACGTTTGAACTCAGGGCTGTATGAATGCCAGTCTTTACCACTGAGCAGGGTCCCTATTTATTTATTTTGTTTTGAGACAAGAGTCTTGCTAAGTTGCTAAGGTTGACTTCAAACTTAAATTCTCCTGCCTCGGCCTCCAGAATTACTAGGATTAGATGTGTCATGTGCCTGACTTGTTAACCTCTTGAAGTTCATATTAAGTGCTTAAATATTAACTTCCTTAGGTCTCAGTAATGCCAAGATTCTTTATGCCTTAGATGAATGAATTGATAGGGATTGATGAGTGGATTCTTATGATGGCTTCTGGTCTACCTTGCTTCATCTTGTCTATAGTGGGTGTAAGTTCTTTTCAGTAGTCAGTGCCTGTGTATTACATTTTTGAGATTGCTCCTTTATCTTTACCCATCTAAGATAAGAAGGTTGTTTTTTCTTTCCTCTATTGCCTCCTATATGCACTGAAAGAAAATGTTGTGACCAGTCATTTTGAATGGCAAACTGCAGAATTTGAAGTTAGAAGTGCTTTGCAATGGAAGCCATTTTATACACAAAGAATGGTTTATTAAGAATGTTGTATCTGCCCCAGGCATGGTAGTACAGGTCCGTAATTCTTTTGGCTTGGTAGGCTAAGGCAGGTTGACTGCAAGTTCAAAGCTAGCTTCAGCAATTTAGTGAGGCCCTAAGCAGTTTAGAGAAGCCCTGTCTCAAAATGAAAAATAATAAAGGGCTGGGGATGTTGCTCAGTGGTTAGTCACCCCTGGGTTCAATTCCTGATACCAAAAAGAAAAATAATGTTACATTTGGAAGCTTGATCTATATAGATGGAGGTTGGGGGTCTTGTAGTTTTTTTTAAAAGCAGAGAAAACGGATGAGTATTGATAAAATAAAGGCTTAACCTTGATTTTTGTGAATGTAAACAATCAGTTAATTGTATTGATCTTTTCTCTTTCTTTCTTTTAATGTTGGGGCCATGAAGGATCTAGAAATCATTTAGTTCATGTTTCTTAAACTTGAAAACCTAAGTTGGACTGACATAAGTTTTCCAACTTTTAATTTTTCCAGAATAAAACTTTTTAAACTAATTTTCTATCGAAAAATATCAGCAAAGTAGAAAGGGTATTCTTTGAGGATCAAAGCTGAAACTATGAAAAACCAGAGCTTTTTTATTATAATTTTCTGTTGACTTGTAGAACCACTTGGATGCAGTGGCGCACACCTATGATCTCAGTGGCTGAGGAGGTTGAGACAGGAATTCAAAGCTGGCCTCAGCAATTTGGTGAGAGCCTATCTCAAAAATAAAAAATTAAAAACGGCTGGGGATATTGTTCAGTGGTTAGGTGCCCTGGATTCAATCCCTGGTACAAAAAATAAGAATGCTTGAACTCAGGGCTGTGTGAATGCTAGGCTAGCATTCAGCCACTGAGCTACACTCCCAGTCTCTTTTTAGTTTTATTTTGAGACAGTCTTGTTTAGTTGCCTGGGCAGCCTTCAAAATTGTGATCTTCCTGCCTCAGCCTCCTGAGTAGCTGGGATTATAGGCATCTACCATTGTGCTGGTCTGACATTAAATTTATTTAATTCCCTTTTTAAGGATTAGTAAAATTTAAGAAGAATGAAGTGCTTTAGGTAAAGTTACACCTTGAGATGTTGTTGGAGTCATATATCAGCCCAGATCTGTGGCAGTGACCTAGTTTAGTGGGTTATGCATGTTTTTTTTTTTTTTTTTTAAATGGTACTGGTGATTTAACTCAGGGGTGCTTTACCACTGAGCTAGCCCCAGATACCTTCTACCCTGCTTTTAAATTTTTTGAATTTTTAAAATTTTGAAATAGGGTTACACTGAGTTGCTGAGGCTGGCCTCAAACTTGGCTATGAATGATGTATTTTTGAGAGTGTGGTGAGCTGTAGATCTTCACTTAGAAAAATGTGTATCTAGACAAAACAACATTAGAAATGAAAAGGCTACTGAACTAGATATGAGACCATAAGAATTTATGATAATATATTTTATGTTTTGTTTTGTTTTTGTAGCAGGGATTGAACCTAGGGGTGTTCAACCACTGAGCCACATTCCCAGCCCTTTTTGTATTTTATTTAGAAACAGGTTCTCACGGAGTTGCATAAGGGCCCACTAAATTGCTGAAGCTGGCTTTGAATTTGTAATCCTTCTGCCTCAGCCTCCCGAGCCGCTGGGATTATAGGCTTGTGCCACCATGCCTGGCATGATGATATATTTGAATAGACAGTTCCATAAAATTATAAATTCTAAAAATTTATAATTTTAGATTCAAAAAGTAGAAGAAGTTGAGTGGTGTGGTTTCCCATGCCTGAGGCAAGAGGATCCCAAGTTTGAGGCCAACTTCAGTAACTTGGGAGATCTTGTCTCAAAATCAAAAGCAATAAAAAAGAATTGGGGATGTGGCTCAGAGGTAAAGTGCCTCTCCCTGGGCTCAATCCCATTTATACTTCCCTCCTCCCGCCAAAATGAAAAAGTGGAAATACATATACCATTTAAGGGAATTGATTCTTTAATTACATAATTACTTTTTTTTTTTTAAGCCACAAAGAACATCCCAAGCTTAGATAGATTTGCAGACTAGTTCTACAAAATATTCAAATAGTACTTAATTTTCGTCCTCACAAACTCAGTGTTTTCCCCTTTCAAGAATACTCCCCAACTCATTTTTTTCTGTCTAGTAAACCTCATTTATTACCACTACCAGAGAAGGACAGTGTGAACAAGGAAAATGACAAACTAGCCTCACTTATGAAGGTAGCATATGAAATCTTAAATGTAACATTAATGCAGAGAGTTCTACTGTGTGTAATTTTGATAGCACATCACATGTACCAGTTGGGTGATTTTAATAATGCAGGTTGGTCAAACATTAGAAATAAACAAACAAATAAATGAATGAATAAATAAATAAATAAATATATTTAATCACAACAAATAAAGGGGAAAACCCATCATGATGGATATAGGTTAAGCTCATTTGTGATTTAGAAACAAACCAAGCAGAGTGTGGTGTCACATTGCCTGTAATCCCATCTACTCAGGCTGAGGCAGGATGATCAGAAGTTTGAAGCCAGCCTCTCCAGTTCATAAGACCTTGTTTCCAAGATAAAAAAAGGACTGAGACAGTGGCTCAGTGGTAGAGTGCATGTGGAAGGCCCTGAGTTTGATTCCCAGCACTACAAAACAAAAGACAACACAACAAACCAAACAACCAAAAACTTCCCCGACAAAGATATAGAGCAGAACTTTCCTAACCTGTTGGGGGGTACATACACACCTGTGTTACTCTGAAGAGTGAAGATTGAAAGCACTTTCTTTATAATAAGACAGTCCACTGTCACTATTTCTTCACTACTTTTCTTTGGTTCTAGAATGTCCTTGCCACGTAAGCAAGATAAGAAAGACAAAAGAAATAAGTCTTATGAAGGAAACAACAACAGAAAAATCAATATTCTTAGATAATTTTTATATGATTATTGAGTTAAAAAAATGATCTATAGACAGATTATTAGAAAAAGGAATTATTTTTTGTATTTTTATTTTTAATATTTTTTAGTTGTCGATGGACTTTTATTTATTTATATGTGGTGCTGAGAATCGAACTCAGTGCCTCACACATGCTAGGCAAGTGCTCTGCCACTGAGCCCCAACCCCAGCCCAGAAAAGGGAATTATTAATAAGATAGCTTGCTGATTTATATGAAATCAGTTAAATATTAAATATTACACACTCTACCACTGAGCAGCTCAGTGGTAGTGTGTGTAATAAGCATATACAAGGCTTTGTGTTCAGTTCCCAGAACTGGAAGGTTTTGTTTTGTTGGTTTTTTTTTTTTTTTTTGGTTCTGGCAATGAACCCAGGTGTGCTTTACCACTGAGCTACATCTTAAGGCTTTTTAATTTTGAGACAGGGCCTTGTTAAGTTGCTCAGGCCGACCTTAAACTTTGCCATACTCCTGCTTCGGCCTCCTCAGTCTCTGGGGTTATAGGTGTGTGCTACCATGCCCAGCTGAAAGTACATTAAAACAAAAAAAATTTTTTAAGATGTTGATGCGGGCTGGGATTGTGGCTTAGTGGTAGAGCGCTCGCCTAGCATGGGCGGGACCCGGGTTCGATCCTCAGTACCACATAAAAATAAAGGCATTGTGTTGTGTCCATCTACACCTTAAAAAAAAAAAAGATGTTGATGGACTTTTATTTTATTCATTTATTTACATGTGGTGCTGAGAATCGAACCCAGTGCCTCACACATGCTAGGCAAGCAAGCACTCCACCACTGAACCACAACCCCAGCCCTGAAAGTACATTTTTATATACCAGGAATGAGAGGGAAAATACTTAAATAGGAAACTTCTACTTAACACAAAGTGACTGTTCTTAAAAAATGATAACATCATTAAAGATAAAGACCATGAAAATTAAAGAATACTAAAGAGATGTGACCGTTGTATGCAATACCTACTCCTAGACTGAATCTTACACGGGAGAGGTAAAATGCTGTAATATATATTATTGGGTCACTTGACCAAATCAGGAATCAGATGTAAATATAGTATCTATGTTAAATTTTCAGGAGTTGAAAATTATCCTATGGCCATGTAAGAGAATATGTCTATTGTTAAGAAACGTGCACTACAATTTTTAGGGGTAAAGGCCATGGTATTTACTACCTCTGAAGATGGTTCAAAAAGATAACTATGTATGGGGAGGGAGAGTGAAAGATAGGGTAAAATGTTTATAGCTGAATCTGGGTATTGTGTATACAGTTTTTTTCTTTCTTATTAGTCCTGAATTTTTTTCCTTCAAGTTTGAAGTTATTTCTAAAGAAAAAGTTAAAGTACTTTTTATAATAACAACAAATATAAGAATAAACCCTAATGCAGCTTTGTGATATTAGCTATTCACTTAGTTTTTCTTTAACACAAGTTAAATTGTTATTGATTTGACTTTCTTCTAAAACAGAGATGGGAGGCTTGACTATGTTTGGTCACAGTTTTTGACCTTTCTTCTTTTAAAATAATTTTTAGTTGTTTATGGACCTTTATTTCATTTATTTATAAGTGGTGCTGAGAATCAAACCCAGTGCCTCACACATGATAGGCAAGCATTCTACCACTGAGCCACAACCCCAGCCCCTTTCTTTATTTTTAATACCTATAAGCAGAGTAGTTTTTTGAGAAGTTATTGTACTTTTAATTTTGGTTGTAGATGTACAAGTTCTACTTGGAACTTGTAAGTGTGCATTGGTTTGCCTGTTGTATAGCAAAGCGTTTCTTTCTTTTTTTTTTTTAAAGAGGTCACAAATATTTTTAAAAAATATTTATTTTTTCATTGTAGTTGGACATAATACCTTTATTTTATTTATTTTTATGTGGTGCTGAGGATCAAACCCAGGTTCTTGCATGTGCTAGGCGAGCGTTCTACTGCTGAGCCACAACCCCAGTCCTGCAAAAGCATTTTCATTGAGTAGCGTTTCACAGGTTGGAGCCCTACATTGTCCCTCTTGGATAAACTTGCAGTTTCTATTTTTTTTTTTAAAGAGAGAGGGGGAGAGAGACAGAGAGAATTTTAATATTTATTCTTTAGTTTTCGGCGGACACAACATCTTTGTTTGTATGTGGTGCTGAGGATCGAACCCGGTCCACACGCATGCCAGGTGAGCGTGCTACCGCTTGAGCCACATCACAAGTCCCTATTTTTTTTTTTAAGTGAGAATTAAGACACTTGAGCTATAACACATGACAAAATCTGTATTTTTACAAATCCCTCTATTACCTAAACTTTTACTGTTGTAATTCTCACACCTCATGATATCTTTTTCTTTTTTCTTTGTTCTGGGGATTGAATCCAGGGGTGCTCTACCAGTGAGCTACAACCCATTCCTCTTTATTTTATGTACATATGTATGTATGCTTTTATACTGATAATTCAGGGGTGCTTTACCACTGATCTACATCCCTGTTCTTTTTATTTTTTATTTATCAAGATAAATTTCTGAGGCTTGCCTCAAACTGTGATCTTCCTGTCTCAGCCTCCTGAGTCTCTGGGGTTACAGCCATGTAGCACCATGCCGGGCTGTCTCTCTCTTTCTTTATTATTATTATTTTTAATCATCTTTACTGAGACTTTCCAAAGGATTTAACTTCAGTTTTGCAGAAATAATATTGTATAAATGATTAATGTATTTATATAATACTTAAATTATATCTTTTGATGACTCAATTAGCATAAACTGGGTTGGAAATAAGTACTGTTGACTTGCTAAGCATGCAACTCAGCTGATACTTAGAATAGTCCCTATTTTTTTTTTCTTTTGGGTTGTAAATGGACATAATACCTTTTTTATTCATTTTTATGTGGTACAGAGGATCGAACCCAGTGCCTAACACATACTAGGCAAATGCTGTATCATAACCCCTATTCTTATGTGTGGGCATCATTGGTCTTTTTCAGAAAGAATGCATAGGGTCTCTTATTTGGTTAAGCAGAGGGTGATTGAGAGGTTCTATAGTAGTAGTTCAGTAGAAATAAGTAGCTGTAAATAAATGGTTGGCTAGTTTTATTAAATGGCTCATTTAATAATTGTACTCAGTACTACAAAATGAATTTTGAATCATTCAAGTTAATTTCATTATGATTATACCAGGAAGCTGGGTGTGGTGGCTTGTGCCTATAATTCCAGTGACTCAGGAGGCTATGGCAGGGGGATTAAAAATTGGAGGCCAGCTTCTCAATTTAGCAAGACTGTAAATCTCCCCTCCTTCCCCAAATGGTACATGGCTTGGTATAGAGCACCTCTGCGTTCATTCCTCAGTACTGCAAAAAACCGAAAAAGATTATACCAAGGAACTGATTTGAGGAAGTATGACACTAATACCATCATTTGATTCACATCTGATATGGTATACTAGGTTTCTTTCCCTCTTGCCATTATTTTCAATTTCTATTTGATAATTAGTTATGATTTAAGCTCAGATAAAGACTCTGCTCTGGTTAACTTGTGCAGAAAGGTGTTAGAAGTTGGTTGAGGGCTGCAGAAGCAGGATCCCACGGGATACCTCCCAGAAAACTATTGATGTCAAGGGTGCTGTCTGTTACAAATAGAAAGGTGAAGAATCAGGGTCCAGGCTCATCGCACCTTGGTTGAGATCTGGGGAACAGGAAGTTGCTTCTGTATCTGTTTGTTTCATGAATACATTATTTAGTTGTGACCCAAAGTGTTAGAACTGTTACTTCAGAGCCAAACTGTCAAATCTGTTTCTGTCAGAATGCCTTATGTGGGTGTTCACCTTTCTTACCACTTTGGTCCAGTTCTGAATTCAGGTCTTTTCAGGTTTGAGTAGCTTGAATCATATTTGGAATGCCTGTTGCAGGGTAAATTTTGGCTCTCTCGGCCCTGCAGTTTCTTGAAGATGAGCTTCTCAAGGATCTACCATATAAATTGTAGTAAGCCTATGATGATTCAGGCTTGGTTTCTCCTACCACCACTACCTTCTCTCAGTCTTTCTTTTTGGGGTATGCAGTTTCTTGACTCCTTCTCTGTCCTTGAATTTGCTATTCTCCTGCTTTAGCTTGTTGAGCCCTTGAGCCCTTGGGATTATAGGTATGTGCCACTAGGCCTTTTTTTTTTTTTTTAAAGCCAGCATGCAGATGTTACTGTAGCCTGGCAATTTGCTAAATTCTTGGCTTTAGCAGCATATTGACTTTCTATCATAATGTGTTTGGGTAGGTAGTGTTACCCTATTTTATTGATGTTAACTTTATGGAGGTCACACTCCTAATAAGTGAAGACCCACGTAGGGATCCAAACCAGTTTTCACTGATATGAGAAACTGTTTGTTTACATGATCTATTTGAGTGATGTTTTTTCTCATCCTTTCACCTTCAGTCTGTGGCTGTCTTTGCCTATGAGGTGACCCTTTTGGAGATAGCATATTGTTGGTTCTTGTTTTTTAATCCAATCTGCTAGAGTCTCTCTTTTTTTTTTTTTTTGGTACAGGGATTGAACTCAGGGGTGCACAACCACTGAGCCACATCCCCAGACCTATTTTGTACTTTATTTAGAGACAGGATCTCACTAGGTTGCTTAGCATCTTGCCTTTCCTGAGGCTAGTTTGAACTTGAGATCCTCCTGCCTCAGCTTTCTGAGCCACTGGGATTACAGGCAGGTGCCACCGTATCCAATTTGTTTATTTTTATGTGGTGTGAGGATCGAACTGTGAGGCAAGTGCTCTACCACTGAGCCTCATCCCCAGCCCCTCTATTTCTAGTTTTTAACTTGAATTAGTTTCTCCTTTGATTGACTATTTCTTTAGTATAGCTCCTCCCTTTGCTGGTTTCCCCTTCATTTTATCTTTGTGGAATATTTTGTTGAGAAATGTTCTACAGCGCAGGCTTTCTAGTTATAAATTCTTTTAACTTTTGTTTATCATAGAAGGTGTTTTTCATCTTCTCTTAATATAGACCATATTATGTAAGCTGTCACATATGTTGGCATACAATTGTAATATTACCTTAATATATTTTTAGCATCTGTAGGTTTATTTTCATAGTTTTCCTTCCATTGATATTTTCATATTATTGCTTTTTTCTTGATTAGACTTGCTTGATTTTTATCAAGTTTTAGCAGTATTATTTCTTCTATATTTTATATATTTCGACTCCTACTCTTATTTATTCCTTTCTACTACGTAATTTGAAAATAATTTGATTGTTATTCTAGCTTTTTTCCGATACAAGTACTTTAAGTTATACATGTTCATCTGAGTGCTGTTTCATCCCAGATATCCTGATATTTTAAGCTTTTATTATCACTCAGTTCAAATCACTTTTTATTTACTTTTCTTGTGCTTTCTTTTTTGACCACTGAGATATTATAAGTATGCCATTTAATTTTAAAATAGTTGACATGTGGGGGGTGGGGTTTTATATACTTTCCCCCCCCTTTTTTTTTTACATTTCTAGCTTTATTTTTTATTATTAATTTTTAATATATAACAGCGAAATGCATTACAATTCATATTATACATATAGAGCACAACTTTTTCATATCTCTGGTTGTACACAAAGTATGTCCACACCAATTTATGTCTTCATACATGTACTTTGGATAATGATATCCATCACATTCCACCATTATTTGTAACCCCATTCCCCCTCCCTTCCCCTCCTACTCCTCTGCCCTATCTAGAGTTCATCTATTCCTCCCATGCTCCCCCTCCCTATCCCACTATGAATCAGCCTCCTTATATCAGAGAAAACATTAGGCTTTTTTTTTTTTTTTTTTAGATTGTCTAACTTCACTTAGCATTATCTTCTCTGACTCCATCCATTTACCTGCAAATGCCATGATTTTATTCTCTTTTATTGCTGAGTAATATTCCATTGTGTATATATATCACATTTTATTTATCATTTATTTACTGAAGGGCATCTAGGTTGGTTCCACAGCTATTGTGAATTGTGTACTGCTGTAAACATTGATGTGGCTGTGTCCCTGTAGTATGCTGTTTTAAGTCCTTTGGATATAGACCGAGGAGAGGGATAGCTGGGTCAAATGGTGGTTCCATTCCCAGTTTTCCAAGGAATGTCCATACTGCTTTCCATATTGGCTGCACCAATTTGCAGTCCCACCAGCAATGTATGAGTGTGCCTTTTTCCCCACATCCTCACCAACACTTTTTGTTGTTTGTATTCATAATAGCTGCCTTTCTGACTGGAGTGAGATGAAATCTTAGAGTAGTTTTGATTTGCATTTCTCTAATTGTTAGCGATGATGAACATTTTTTTCTTTTCTTTTTTTTTTTGGTGCTGATGATTGAACCCAGGGCCTTGTGCAATTGAGGCAAGCATTCTACCAAGTGAGCTAAAGGTGATTGATTTCTTATGTAATAAATCATGCAGGAAGCACAGTCTGCATGATTTCAAATTAAAAAAGTAATGGAAATGCTTTTTATATTGATTGTATTGGTTACATACATGTCAAAACTGATCAAATTACATACTTCAAATACGTGCATTTTATTGTACTTCAATTTTACCTCAATAAAGCTATGGGAAAAAAAAATGTTGTCTGTTGTTATGGTTTAGTGGTAGAGCACTTGCCTAGCATGTGTGAGGCACTGGGTTCGATACCCAGCACCACATAAAAAAACTGAATAAACAAAATAAAGGTATTAAATATACTAAAAATATTAAAAAATATATATTACTGAAAAAAAAAAAACCAGTTGATGTGGCCCCAAGGTCTATTCTTATCTTTTTTACTCACTGCCTTTAGTAAAGCAATCATAATTTGAAAGAAATTTATGAAATGATTTAGTTCAACTCCTGTCAAGGTGGTAATTTTGTATAAGATGTCATTTTGTCTTCCTTATTTGCTTGTGCCACTATAAAGTTAATTTGTTTTTGAATTTTTAGTACTTGTTTTTATTTAGTTGAATTTTTACATTATAAATTGTTGATTCCATAGTTAAAAGTGTACATTGAGCTACATTGACAGTTTCATTTTTGGGTACTAGGGATTGAACTCAGGGGCACTGAACCACTGAGCCACATCCCTACCAATTTTTGTATTTTATTAGAGACAGGGTATCACAGAATTACTTAGTGCCTCACCATTGCTGAGATGGGATTTGAACTCTTGATCCTCCTGACTCAGCCTCCTGAACTGCTGGGATTACAGGTGTGTGCCACCACGCCCCATTACATTGACCGTTTTGTATCCTATTATGCTTCTACTTTTCCGTATAAATAACCTTTTTTTCTATACAGAAAAAATATTATAAATCTTATCTTGTCCTTTACTTATTTTAATTAATAAAATAATTTGAAAAATCAATCCATATCTGAGCTCAGACCTTTCTCATTGTTTTTAGGTTGGCTGTACTGTGTTGTGGGAAGTATGACATTGATTTACCTATTTCCTTATTGATGGACAATAGACATAGTGTTAGAGAGGGGAAATGACAGTTGTAATTAAAATTTGACTCAATGTGTTTGAAAAATTATTGCAAGACTGAAGTGAATAACTTTTGGAGGAAGTTGCAAGTTTACACCTAGAATCAGTTACCTTGTGAGAATTTCATGTAAGAATAATGAAGTCTAGCCAGAATATAGCCTGACTCAGAAAGGTAGTTGTCATAGCAGGTGGAGCCAAGTATAAGTAGTATTTTGCTGGCTCCAGCACTCTGCTTTCCATACTTGGACTGGACTGTTTTTGTTACTATAAAGAAATGACAGCCTGAATACTAATCATGCCAGATCTTTGGTGAACAAGAGAAGGGGAAACCTTTCCAATTTGCCCAATAAGGCAAATTCTTGTTTTCATCCATGGAGAGTATAAGAGTGGTTTGATCAGGATTGTGAGCTGGCCAGTACAGACAGATTAGGATAATTTACATTTCTTCTTAGGAACCTTCTTTTGGGACCCAGCCTAGAATCTCTCATCTGAAGCCAAAGGAACTTTCTAGGTTTTTTTTTTTTTTTGTACTGGGGATTGAACCCATGGATACTTAACCAGTGAGCTACATCCCTAGCCCTTTTTTATTTTTTATTTTGAGGCAGGTTTCCCTTAGTTGCTTAGACCTCGCTAAGTTGCTGAGGTTGGCCTTGAACTTGTGATACTCCTGTCTCAGCCTCCTGGGTTGCTGGGATTATAAGTGTGTACCAAAGTGCCCAGCTAACTGTTTTTTTGAGAAAGAGTCTCTTTATGTTGCCCAAGGTGGCCTTGACCTGTGATTCTCCTGAGTAGCTGGGTTTGCTGGTATGTACTGCTTGGCTTTTTTTTTTTTTTTCCTTTTAAACAGAAAGTTTTGCATAGAGTCATTTGTTGTCTTGACTCTTCTGTTCCAGGACCACTTCCCCAAGTCCACTTTCCCATTCCTAGCCTACTCTCTGCAGGCCAGTGGAACAGGATATAGGTGTGATCTCAATGGGACCAAAAAGATTAGTGAAAAATTAACTGGATCTGGGGAAAGGATTGAGGCCTTGTTTAGGTGAAGAGCTTTTTTTGGTGTGTGCTTTCTAGCATAGGGACCATGTCTGTGGGGTCCTGCCTGGGATGGTAGAATAAGGCAGTTTTTAGAGTGCTTCGTGGTTCAGTGCCTAGATAGGTGTGCTAATGTGTTATGTAGAGCTTTTGAGGTGGCCTGCTACTTCCCTTTTCCTCCCAGCCATTTGAGTGGCCAACCATTTGAGAAAGTTGGAGATGGAAGGTCAGAGTATTAGGAGCAAGATTGGAGAATGTGGTTTTCTTTCCTTTCTGTCTTGCTCTAGATGCCTTTGTTAGTTTGCTAGGGCTGCTGTAACAAATCATCACAAACTTGAATGGTGTAAAACAAGAGAAATATGTTCTCTCTTAGTTCTAGAGACTTGAAGTCAAAATCAAGATTTCAGCAGAGCCATACTCTTTTTGAAAAAGAGTTGAGGGAAAGATCAGTTCCCTGCCTTTCTGTTGGTTTCTTGTGTTTGCCAGCAATCCTTGGTCTTCTGTGGCTTACAGCTAAGTGATTCCAGTCTCTGCCTCAGTCTTTACTTCCATCTTCACAAGGGGATCTTTCCTCAGTCTCTTTCTCTTCTTAAAAGGATTTCAGTTAGGTAGGTACCCATGCCTGTAATCCTAGTGACTTTTGGGAGGCTGAGGCAGGAGGATTGAAAGTTTTGAGGCCAGACTCAGCAATTTAGTGAGAACTTTCTCAAAATCAAAAAATAAAAAGTACCTGGGATGCTGCTCAGTGGTTTGTCCCTCCTACCCAAAGAACATCAGTTATATTGAACTAGTGCCTGCCCTGATTGACTTGATCTTTTTATTTTTTTGGGGGGGGTGGTTTACTGGGGATTGAATTCAGGGGTACTTGACCACTGATCCACATCCCCAGCCCATTTGTGTTTTGTTTAGGGACAGGACCTTGACTTTGCTGAGGCTGGCTTTGAACTTGTGATCCTTCCGCCTCAACCTCCTGAGCCTCTGGGATTACAGGCATTGTGCTCAGCCCGCCAGTCCATTTTTTATATTTTATTTTGAGACAGGGTCTTGCTAAGTTGCTCAAGGCCTCACTAAGTTGCTGATGATTGCTTTGAACTCTCGATTCTCCTGCCTCAGCCTCCTGAGCCACTGAGATCACAGACGTGCGCCACCATGCCCGGCCGGATTGACCTCATCTTAACCCAATTACATCTGCAAAAACCCTATTTTCAGATAAGATCACACTCATGGGTTTTGGGTGTTAGGTTTCAACATGTCTTGGGGGGGATGGTGCATGAATCACCTCAGAGCCATGTTGACTAAGGCAGTCTGCAGAATGAACAGAAGCTTGTTGCTCACTGTGAAACCAAACCAGTGAGCTGCAGTGTTGAAATGAAAGACCAGACTTCATCTTCCTTAGAATTGGGAACTGGAGACAGCAGGGTGGTACTAAGGAGTAACTTTCTTTATTCAGTTTTTTTTTTTTTTTTTTTTAAAGACTCTCACTATAAGAAAGGAGTAGTGACAGGACTGGAGGGTTTGGACCTCCAGAATTTGGCAGGTCTTTGTGAAGTATTCTTCCTCCTGGTGGAGGCTAAAATAGCATCTCTTCTAAAGTAGCACAGCTGGGGATTGTGCCTTGGTTTTTCTTTCATTGCCTAACCTAATGCTTATCTACTAAACTGATATTTGCTGAATTTCCCAGGGGATGTACTTTATAGTAGATTCTGAAGTGTTCTCTTCATAGATAGTGCAGATCTATGGCAGGCCTTGTGGAAGAAACTAATACATGATGTGAGACATCAGTTTTTATTCTTTCCTCAGAGTAATTTTTTTTTTTTTTTTAAAGCCAGGGATTGAACCCAGAGGTACTTTACCACTGAGCCATATCCCCAGCCTATTTTGAGATTAGACCTTGCTGAGTTGCGTAGGGCCTTGCTAAGTTGCTGAGGCTGGCTTTGAATTTGCGATCCTCCTGCGTTGCTGGGATAACAGATGTGCCACTGTACCCAGCTAGAAGTTGTTTAAGAGAGTGCTGGTTAGAAATACCAAGTATGCACAAGGACAGCAATGTAGAATATGACATTACATTTGGCAGGAAAGGATTAGCTTGTTTCTTTTTTATTATTAAGTAAAATATGTATTATTATTAGAATAAGGAGAGTAAATGTTTTCCCTTCTAGTAAGGTAAAAAAAAATTCAGAAAAGAAGATGGGGGGTGGATTAGTGGTGGGCTTTTTTCTTCACTTGTTGGAAAAGCTCTTTAGCTTATTAAATTCTTAGGGACTGGGCAAAGTAGTGTTTGCTTATAGTTCCAGCTACTTAGGTGGCTGAGGTAGTAGGATGACTTGAAGCCAAGAGCTTAAAGTCAGCCCTGGCAATATAATAAGATGTCATCTCCTAAAACAAATAAAAAAATACAACCATGTAGAACATTCTTAGTGTACTTGCTTTATATATGGCCATTTAGTTTAGCGGGTCTCAAAAACATTGAAGGCTAAGTCTGTAGAGGCAGAATTACAACATTACATCAGAGTTATTGTTGTCAGTCACTTTGGGGACTCAGTCTCTAAAAAGGTGTAGCATTATTTAAAAAAAAATTGCATCATCATTCATCAGCTGAAATTGTGGTGATTCTTGTGAAATATAACAATCTTTTTTCAACCACAAAACATTACTGCAAGAGCCTTTTAAAATTATTCCCTCTTGGATCAGAGAAATAAAGGTAAAGGACAAAGAAGAGGGGTTGGGGATTTAATTGTAATAACATGATTAAGTTTAATGATAAATGTGGATTAGGAAAAAGTATAACTGCTTTTAAAAAATATTTATTTTTTAGGTGTAGATGGACACAACACAATGCCTTTATTTTTATGTGGTGCTGAGGATCGAACCCAGGTCCCTCCTGTGCTAGGCGAGTGCTCTATTGCTGAGCCACAATCCCAGCCCCATAACTGCTTTTAAAAATTTTTCTTTTTTTAGTTGCAGATGGACACAACACCTTTATTTATTTATTAATTTTTATGTGGCGCTGAGGATCAAACCCAGTGTCTCAAACATGCTAGGCAAGAATTCTACCACTGAGCTACAACCCCAGCCCTTTAAACTACTTTTTTTTTTTCAGTTGTAAATGGATTTTTTATTTATTTATATGCAGTGCTGAGGATCAAACCCAGGGCCTCACACATGCCAGGCAAGTGCTCTACCACTGAGCCACAACCCCAGCCCCCTACAAACTGCCTTTTAAAGTAATGAACATAGGGCTGGGGATGTGGCTCAAGCCGTAAGGCGCTCGCCTGGCATGCGCGGGGCGCTGGGTTCAATCCTCAGCACCACATAAAAGTAAAGATGTTGTGTCCACCAAAAACTGAAAAATAAAATACTAAAAAAAAATTCTCTTTCCTCTCTCTCTCGTAATGAACATAAATAGTCAACCCAAAAAAGAAATGAAAATGGTTTTGTGTCCAAAAATCATCAATGCTACCAATAATCAAAAACATCAAATTTAATATCAAACTTTTTTTTTAGGTAGTGGGGTTAAAATTTTACTTTATGTGTTTTAAATTTTATGATAAACATATATTGACTTTATAGATTGGAAAATTTAAAAACCTAAGCTGAATCAAAGGTCAAAGACCAAAACTAATGTGGTGTGTTGGTGCATGCCTATAATCCCACTGATTTGAGAGGCTGAGGCAGGAGGATTGCAAGTTCAAAGCCAGCCTCAGCAACTTATTGAGGCCATAAGCAACAAGTGAGATTTGTCTTAAAATGAGACATAAAAGGGGGGCTGGGATGGTGTTCAGTCCCTGCTACCCTTCCCCCACAAAACCCCCAACCTCCCGCACATCTAAACCATATCAACCTGATTATCTGATTTGTAGGCATAACTATTTTTGTATAGTTGAGTAGTTATGCTAGGAAGAAAGAAAGTATATTTTCTAGTCCAGTTAGCAAACTGTGTCAAGGGCTGAGATTTAATTTTTTAAATGTCTTAATTTTTTAATGTCTTTTTTTTTTTAAAGAGAGAGAATTTTTTAATATTTATTGTTTAGTTTTTGGTGGACACAACATCTTTGTTTGTATGTGGTGCTGAGGATCGAACCCGGGCCGCATTCATGCCAGGTGAGCGCGCTACCGCTTGAGCCACATCCCCAGACCAATTTTTTAATGTCTTAATAGTCTCTGCTTCATTTTCTTGTCAGAGCCACTGATTTGTTGCATAAGCCAGAAATCTTGACTCCTGTTCTTTTCACTTCTGTTAGGAAATTTTGTTCACAGTATATCATATTCTGCAATCTGATCCCTTCTTATTGCCCACCCCTGGTTGAAGCTGCCTTTTTATATTGTCTGGTTTAGTGTAAATCACCTACTTGCTCCTCTCTCTGCTTCTGTCATTGTCCTTCTTTATACAACAGTCACAATAATACTAAGTGTGAGCCAGTAAACTTTTCTGCTCCAGGTCCTCTAGAAGTTACCTTAGAAAACAGAGTCATTTCCTTGAAAGAAAAATGCATGTTTGATTTCCATGAACTGGATAGATAAAAGGCGAAGAAGCCCAAGGTTCTTATCCCACTGAAGGTAGTTTGCCAAACTCCTCTCCCGTTTTTTCCTCTCATTGTTTTTACTCTTGATTACCGAGTTCCCAGTATATATCACATCCTTGCTATTTATTTATTTATTTATTTATTTATTTTTTAGGTGTAGATGGACACAACACAAGGCCTTTATTTTTATGTGGTGCTGAGGATTGAACCTGGGTCCCACCCGTGCTAGGCGAGCGCTCTCCCGCATCCTTGCTATTTCTTACAGCACCCAAAGTCTCCTTCCTTGCTGTTGCCTCTGTTGAAAATGCTCTTCTTCCAGATATTTGAATGACTAATTCCCTTCTTCAGGCCTTTCCTGAATTTCACTTTCTCTAAAATGCTGTATTTGGCCTCCTCTGTGTGAAACAGTAACCCTCCCCTTTGTGTTTCTTCGCAGAATTTACTACTTACTTATTATCTGTTTCACTCCATTAGAATGAGGACTTACTGACTGACTGCCCAGCATTTAGGCATTCAGTAATTATTTGGCAAATGACTGGATGAATTTCCAATTTCTTTGTCAGTAGCTTCTTTTGCCTTGAGGAATACTCAGGCCACTCATGTACTTTGGCCAGGGGGAAAGGAACCCTACTTTTCATGGACCAAATGTTTCTGTGGGTTTCTTCCTTTTTCTTACTGCTCAGATTTTTCTATTCTAATAATTTTTACCAGTCAAGCAAATGAATCTCTTTTTTTTTTTTAAATAACATTTCTGTGTTTGGGATTAATGCTTTCCTTTCTTTAAATTTGGTATCATTTTATATAAATACTTTAGCATTTAGGTGCCTCTTCCATCATTCAGCTGGCAAATAATTATTGCAGCAGACCTTGTGAGCCAGGCTGGGTGCCAGGCTATATGCCAGGGTTCAAAGAGATGGTGAACCTGCCTTTCCCTTGAAAGCTGATAGTTCAGCGGGTGGTTGGAATTGCCAACAGTTGGGAGAGGCAAGTGCCATAATGAAGGATGCAGAGGAGGGAGGTTGGACCATGAGTGTTTCATCCAGGTAGTGCCTGAGTGTTGGGAATTTCAAGGGTGGGTGGGAGTTTGCCAGGTGAGGAAGCAGGCAAAGGGTACTCCAAGGAGAGGGAAAATGGGCAGAGGCACAGAGAGCTTTAACTTGTTAGAGAAGCACAAGTCAGTGAGTATTGTTGGAGTGTAAAATATATTTGCCTCTTTGTATCTGAGTGCTCTGTGCTTCAGTGAATTCAACCAAGTGCAGATCAGAAATATTTGAAAAAAATTTTGTATTGAACATGTCTTCGTACTATTCCCTAAACAGTACAGTATAAAAACTATTAACTTAGCATTTGTGTTATATCAGGTATTGTAAGTAATCTGAAGACTTAAAGTATACAGGAGGTTGTGTGTGAGTTATATGCAAATACTAAGCCATTTTATATAAAAGACTTGAGCATCCTAGGATTCTGGTATACCAGAATTTCTATTCTGATATTCTTTACTAGTGAAGCAAATTAATCTCTCTCTCTTTTTTTTTTTTTAAAATCATAGGGGAGAGGTCCTAGAACCAATCCCTTATGGATCCAGAGGGACAACTATGATGTAGGCACTGACGGTGGACAAGGCAAAGTTACGCAAGGGCCAGATTCAGCTGCTTGTAAATAATTACATGCTTACTGTGAGAGTTTCATTCTACAGGTCATGGATTTGCATATGTGTGCCTATGTTTATATAAAGGGAGATTGGGTAGGGAGGACCTCAATTTTTTTCTTTTTGTGTTTCCTTTCTGAGGGAAGGAGAATCCAAAATATTTTCTGCTATTTATTAATATATCTCCATGCAGATTTTTTCTCCTTTATATTGTAAATTCCTAAAGGGTGGCAGGGTTTAATTTTTATGTTTCCTGTATCTCCTCACTACAAATATTGTGAGATGGATGGCTCATTTAAACTCCCTTCCTTCCTTTCTGCTAGGGATTAAACCCATATACAAGTGTTCTATCACCAAGCTACATCCCCAGCCATGTGCACTTAAATTTTCTTTAAGTAAATAGTTACCACTTCACTACTTTTTTATATCTCTTATTATCCCATAACATGTCCTCCTCTTTTATCTGCCCCATCCTTCACCTCTTAATCTATCTATCAAGGAAGTTAAATATTAAGAAAAAAAAAAAGCGGGGGCGGGGGAAAGAAAGCTTGTTTCAAGAAGATTTGATTTGTGCTGTCAGATGCCAGATCCTATCACTGAACCTACATGTGGATTGGGGTGGAATTCCTTACTGAGACAGTCACTCCAGTGCTTTTTATGTTTTTAGTTTAAATTTTTTTTTTTTTTAGTTGTAGATAGACACAGTATCTTTATTTTTATGTGGTGCTGAGATTCAAACCCAGTGCCTCACACATGCAAGGCAAGTTATTTACCACTGAGCTACAATCCCAGTATTACCAGTACTTTTTATGTACTTGCATTCCCCATGCTTGGCACATGTTACGTACTGAGTGAACATTGTTGAAGGGATCATCTCATTTATCTGCAGCAAGATGAGGTTGGTGTTTTTGTAGAAAAACCTCCCTTCTGTAATTTTTGCTTCTAAGCTCCAGACACACTAGACTCCTCTCCATTCTGCAGTATTTCTAGATTCTCTGCTACCTGGAGTGCTCATTCTGTCATCTGATCAGCTGCTGTATCTGCTTATAAGTCTTAACTCTGCTCCTTTCTGAGGAAGTGATTTCTGATTAGTCCAGGTGAACTTAGTTGCTTCTTCTTGTATACTTAAAAAAATTTGTATATTTAAAAAATTTTTTTTTTGTTCAGTTTCTGGACGGTGAACTTGGAAGGTAAAGAGTTTACCCATTTCTCTCTTTCTAGTACTTAAGCATGTGGCCTGGTGGTTTTGTTGAACGATTGATGTGTACATTATTATAGAAAAGCTTGTTATGACAAGCTGGAAGGACATGTGAGTCAAGTTGTGCTAGGGATGGTGAATATCCTCCACTCAACCTAGATGAAACTTTTATACATGTGTACATATGAGTATGAGGGAGTCTTTCAGAACAACACCTTATGTGAACCTACAGGGTTAGAAAATTCATTTTTACTTGGAAGGATTTTGAGAGGCCAGCAGTACAGTTCAGTGATTCAGTGCCAAGAATAGGAACTTGGCAAGAGGAGACTAGAAACTATTTTTTTTTTTTATCTTTTCTTTTTCCCAGGGCCCAGGGAGAAATGTATGAGTCCCTATAAGAGGGTGGAATAGAGTGGAAATATCTAAAAGAGCAAAGTTCCTGCTGAGGGTGCCTACATTTTATTTGGGAGAAAAATACCACTGACCTTAACACACATAATACAGTGCCAATGACTGTGTCCTTCTCTCTGCAGAGACTGCCCTAGCCATCATGGAGGTGGTGGAGGCAGACAGTCCTCTGAATCCCAGCTGTAAAATAATGACCTTCAGACCCTCCATGGAGGAGTTCCGGGAGTTCAACAAATATCTTGCATACATGGAGTCTAAAGGAGCCCACCGAGCAGGTCTTGCAAAGGTGATTATGCTCAGATCCTGGCACGAGAAAGGATCACTTGGCCTTTAAATTGTGTTCTTAATCTTCACGATGTGGGCTGTTGTTTCTTCCTAAGGAAGGTATTTGTAATATCTTCCTTTTTGTTAATCCATGTGGAGCACTTGAAAGATAAATAATTAACTTATTTTTTTTTCAACTATTTATACTATGTTCTAAAGCTTCTTCTTTTTTCTTTTAAAATCAGGGTGGCCTATAGAAACCAGATATCCCGTACAGGTTTTCAGAGGTGTGACAATGTTCATGGTTTTCATCAGTTTCTCATAGAATACATTTTTTTTTTTTTTTGGATACTCGGATTTTAACCCAGGGGGTACTTAACCACTGAACCACATCCCCAGCCTTTTAAAATATTTTTTATTTAGAGACAGGTTTTTGCTGAGTTGCTTAGATTCTTGCTAAGTTGCCAAGGCTGGCTTTGAACTCACTATCCTCCTACCTCAGCTTCCCAAGCTGCTGGGGTTATAGGTGTGCACCACCATGTCAGACCAAAACAATGATTAACCTGAAACTTCATCAATACTCTCCATCCCCTCTCCCATTCTTGCTTTGTTCCTTCCATTTTTTTCTTTGTTTTTAATTAAATTAATTAATTAGTTTTTATGGTACTTGGGATTGAACCCAGGGCCTTTCATATTCTGGGCAAGTGCTCTACCACTGAGCTGCATCCCCAATCCTTTTTAAGAAAATATTATTTTGAGATAGGGTCTCACTTAAGTTGCCAGGCTGGCTTTAAACTTTTGATCCTTCTGCCTCAGTCTCTGGAGTAGCTGGGGTTACATGTGTGTCCCATTGTGCCCAACCTCATTTTATTTTTTTGATATAGCAGATTTATTGAGATATAATTTATATACTAGATAATTTACCCACTTAAATTTGTGTTTCAGTGGTTTCTAGTATTTCCATAGTTACATAGCTATCACCACTATTGAATCCCAGAAGATTTTCATCATCCCAAAAAGAAACTGTACCCATTGAACAGTCATTTCCTATTTCCATCTAACCACCCAGCATGAGGCAACCACAATCTACTTTGTCTCTTTATGGATTTTTCTATTCTTTTTTCTTTTTAGTATTTATCAGATGTGAAGAGTGTCAATATGTACGTGGCACTGTGGCAGGTGGTATGTGTGTGTGTGTGTGTGTGTGTGTGTGTGTTTGTCGGGGCCATGAGGGGCCAGAACTGATCAAGACCCCACCTTCATGGAGCTTATTATCTGATGGTAGGATTTTTAGGGTGATGAGATAGGGACATTTAAGCCAAGACCCAAAGGAAATAAAGAAACCAGCCTTCTCAAGATACAGTGACAGAAAGAATACTAAGTCCAGAGGCCGGGAGGCTGGCCTGGACTTCATGCATGGAAGGATTAGGAAGGCAGTCAGTGGAATTGGCACTCATGGGGAAGAGGGACATAATAAGTATGGTACAAAGAGGCCAGATGGTATTGGGCTTGTCCAGCTTCACAAATGCATAAGAAGTTTTATTTTAAGAGCAGTCAGAAGCATTGCCACACTTTAAGTGGGAGAGGAAGGTATGGTGATTGCTTATTTATTTCTTCTGCTGTTTTTGTGACATTATTTTGAAATGATCACACTAACTTCCATGAGAAGAATGAATTTAGAAGTGTGGGTCACGGGAGACAAGAGTACATGTAGGTTGTCTTTATCTAGTGAGGAGCTTATGGTGGCCTAGACCATTGAAGAAAGGCAGACGTGGTCTTTGGTTTAGTTGTGTTTGAAAATACTCATCTTTGGCTAGGTGCTTTGGTGTACTTGGGTAATCCCAGCAGCTCAGGAGGCTGAGGCAGGAGGATTGAGCATTCAGAGCCAGCCTCAGCAACTCAGAGAAAACTTGTCTTTAAATAAAATGTAAAAAAGGGCTGAGAATGTGGATCACATTGTGGTTAAGTGCCCCTGGGTTTAATCCTTAGTACCAAAAACAAAAACCTCATTTTTTCTTATTCTTATAGATGCCAAATAACATCCTGAAAAGATCATGGTGGTAGCTGGGTGTGGTGGTGCACGCCTGTAGTCCCAGAGGCTCAGGAGGCCTAGACAGGGGAATCGCAAGTTCAAAGCCAGCCTTTCCAGTGGTGAGGTGCTAAGCTGTTGAGAGCCACAGCCGAAGGGGCCCCAGCAAACTTCCAGCTGCCAGCTGATGATTGGCTCACAGCGGCCCCAGCAACATCTAGCTGATTGGCTCCTCTGCGGTGATGCTCATTGGGCTGTTTCCCTGCCCTTTCAGACCACGGAGCTGCTCATTGGGGGACTTTTTTGGCTCCGCCCACGTGACCCAGCCAATCGGCCTCAAGAGCAGGAGGATTGTGGGAGGTGGAGAGAAGCTTGTGTGGGAGAGAGAGGCTTGTGGAAAGCCGGTGGTGGCAGTTGAGGCTCTGAGGATTTTTCCTGAGAGGCTGTTTTGTTTGGCGTGTGTGGTTCTAAAAATAAAGTTAGTTTCTTTTGACAAGTGGCTCCTGATTGTGCCCAGCCAGACTGCAGCATTTGGTGGGCCGCACGGGGAGCGACTGAGGGTAAGTGAAACTGCTCGCCCCTGAGGGCAGGGCAAGAGGATGGGTAGCCATTTTAAGATTCCTCTTTTGTTATTTTGTTTCACTTTTGTTTTAAGTTGCCTGTCCCTGGAGATGTGTAAGATGGAAGAAAAACCGCTCACATCTGAGGAACAGATAGGGAGAAAGGACGGATGGACATTTCAGGAGGCTATTATAATGATTTTGTGTTGTTCCAATTTTGTTTCACTCTGTTTCAGTTTTGTTAGGCGTTATCTTGTTG
>NW_025999998.1:4363439-4410432 GCF_001458135.2 Marmota marmota marmota | reverse complement strand
AATGTAAATTGTTAAGAAAATTGTTTTCTTTTAGTGCCTTCTGTAATGTTACATAATTTTTTCTTTAGCCATTATTGCCAGAATTCCTATCTTCATCCCAGTGCTGGTGAAGTCAAAGATAAAACCAATCTACAGCTTCTACAATAGCCATCACTGAACTGCTTGCAGAACTTGCCTGGACACATTGTGAACTCACCTGTATGCATTGTGAACTATCTGTTGGTGCAGCGACTTGTGGTAGTGTTGGGGTATTTTTGCTGATGATGTCATCGGTGGTATAATTTTTCCAAAAGGAGCCGTCAATTGGCTTGGTGTATCTTCCTCCCTTCTGCTTGTCATGATTGTCCAGCTAAAATTTGGGGGCCAACAGAGGTGAGGCAAAGAACCTCACCCCCCCGCTGGTACAAAGACCTCTCCACAGGTGTGGCTGTATATTGGACCGGTAGTCAATGACGGGTAAGATCCAATTGCAATGGTACCAACCTAACGGGTAAGGACCATATGTACTATTGGACAACCTAAGGCAGGCACGGTCCCTAAGCCACATGCTTTTTGTTTAAACAGAGAGGGGGAGAGCCGAAGGGGCCCCAGCAAACTTCCAGCTGCCAGCTGATGATTGGCTCACAGCGGCCCCAGCAACATCTAGCTGATTGGCTCCTCTGCGGTGATGCTCATTGGGCTGTTTCCCTGCCCTTTCAGACCACGGAGCTGCTCATTGGGGGACTTTTTTGGCTCCGCCCACGTGACCCAGCCAATCGGCCTCAAGAGCAGGAGGATTGTGGGAGGTGGAGAGAAGCTTGTGTGGGAGAGAGAGGCTTGTGGAAAGCCGGTGGTGGCAGTTGAGGCTCTGAGGATTTTTCCTGAGAGGCTGTTTTGTTTGGCGTGTGTGGTTCTAAAAATAAAGTTAGTTTCTTTTGACAAGTGGCTTCTGATTGTGCCCAGCCAGACTGCGGCACTAAGCAACTCAGTGAGAACCTGTCTTTAAATAAAATACAAAATAGAGCTGGGGATGTGGCTCAGTGGCCTAGTGCCCCTGAGTTCAGTCCCCAGTACCCCAAAAAAGAGATTGTGATTTAAGAACTGGAGGTATAAATGAATGCTTGGGGCCATAGGGGTGTTCTAAGGTATTGTGTACTATATTGCCTATTTGAACCCATAGATCCATAGTTAGAACTTTTAAAAATTTTTTCAATAAGGTTTTTAAAAATTTTATTTAATTTAAATTTTTATTGATTATTTTTACTTATATATAACATTAGGATACATTTTGACATAATCACAAAAGCATGGAATATAATTTGCTCTGATTCAGTCCCCAGCATTTCCCCCTTCCCCTGAGTTAGAGCTTTGAAAGAAAAACTGTTATGTCATTCATCCTCTGACCTGCAACCTAAGATGATTTATGTGTCCTTTCTTTTTCTTTTTTTTTTGTGGTGCTTTTTTCTTTTTTTTTTGTGGTGTTGGGGATTGAACCAAGGACCTTGTGCATGCGAAGCAAGCACTCAGCCGACTGAGCTACATCCCCAGCCCCTATGTGTCCTTTCTATATTGGATATCTATATATCAGGGTCTTACCAAATGCTTAGGACCTCGATAAGTTGTGGAGGCTGGGTTTGAACTCGAGATCCTCCTGCCTCAGTCTCCAGGATTATAGGCATATGCCACCATGCCTGTCAGGAAATCTGTTGTAATTTAAATCTTTCCCTAGGAAGAATTATTTTTTTGTGCATGTTTTATTATTGTGCTATATTTAAAGTTTGTAATCTGGGTTTCTGTAGAGTTGTCACTGTTTGTACATAAATCCCTGAGCCCTGGCAGAGCCCACTGCTAGATGGATCCACTCAACTGCACCAACATAAAGAGCTCTTTTTCAGTGCTGTGAAGGTCAAATAGTGTGGAGAGCTGATAGAAAGAATTTCCTGAACAGCAGAATTTGTTGTTCAGGTCCTCATCTGGGGACCTGATGCTACCTGTAACCGAGTTTTTACTTTTTCTGACATCTGACCCTGGAGGTCTGTCATTTTGTTATGTATCGTTAAGGATCAAAGTTCCTCCAAGAAATGTTTAAAAAATTGGGGATATTAAGTTAAATATTAACTAGGAATGGGTGAAAGTTGAAACAAAGAGAAAGTTTATAATGAATTTCTCAGATGAGCTATCTTTATTTTAGCTTCTTGTTTTTTTTTTTTTTTTGTACCCAGGGTTGAACTGAGGGATGCTTAACCACTAGCCACATCCCAGCCTTTTTAGATTTTATTTAGAGACAGGGTCTCACAGAGTTGCAAGTGCCTCCCTAAGCTGCTAGGGCTGGCTTTGAACTCATGATCCTCCGATCTCTACCTACGCTTCTGCTTCCACTTCCACTTCGCTGGAATTACAGGCCTGCGCCATCGCTACCACGCCCTTCTCTAGTTTAGCTTCTTTATTTGGTTAACTATTTAAAAAACCCAGTCAGTTTTAACACCTCAGACCCTCCAGATTATCTTTGAGGGAGAAATAATTCTTTAATTGAAGAGAATGAATGTATTATTTCAGAAATACTTGACATAAAATTTTGATCATGAACTTGTAATGGGTTAGCAAGGAGTTGGGGGAGAGGATTGAGCAGGTCTGTCTCTCTGCCTTGGGCTCTGAATGCAGCCCTTATCCTCTCTCCCTTTTGTTTCTTGTTTTCTCTCCCTTTAGTTTCTTGAAAGCATTTACTGTGTTCCACTGAGATTTAGTAGAATAGCTTGTGGTAAGGAGGCATGTTCAGTAACTTTAGAAGAGGAAGCAGCAGCTACCCTCACAAGGGAGCTGCAGGCACATGGAGTACACCTGTGCTGTTCCTGGTTATTATGAAACAGAATAAAGTTAATGAGAACTACAATTAAAAGTCACATGAGTCCAGAACAGCTTCTCTCCCTTCCTTAAGTAAGGTCGTTGGCAGAGTTGGAGACATTAATTTATTCAATCCTGTGATAATTTTCTATAACTTATTTTAGGAATGTGGTGAACTATTTGTTTCTAATAATTTTTGCTACCTTTTATGTCAAGTCACTTGAACTCAGTTTTATTGGGTTCCCCTCTTGTTCTAGAAACTGCAGCAATAATAACTGTACAGAACTGTACTGAATCAAATCAAATGGTAAAAATCAAGACTGCATTGATGTAGCTGGTTTGTTTTGGGGCTAGCCCTGGGGAACAGAGCCACCTGTGAAGTTCTTTGTTAATACACTTTTGATAGCATTTAATGAATTGGTTTTAATTTATGACTTGAAGGCAGTGGAGTTAAAGTTTTATTTTACATTTTAAACATTAAAAATATTTTAATGTTCTTTCTGAATTCTTTAATCAAAAGAAAATAAATACACAAGGTAACATTTCGAGTTTCTGTAAATTTATTGTATTTGTATGCTTTCCTCATCCAATTATTTCAGAACTTTTTTTTTTTTTTTGGTACCACGGATGGAACCCTGGGGAACTCAACCACTGAGCCACATCTCCAGGCCTATATTTTGTATTTTATGTAGAAACAGGGTCTCTCCCTGAGTTGCTTAGAGCCTTGATAGGTTGCTGAGGCTGGCTTTGAACTTGTTATCCTACTCCTCAGCCTCTGGAGCCACTGAGATTATAGGCTTATGCAACTGCTCTCAGCTTGCCTGTTTTTTTTTTTTTTTTTTTTTTTTTTTGGTGAGACAGAGGCATATATTTGACTCTATACCTAATATTAATTAATGACTTGAATAAATCCCCATGTTTTTTGAATTGTTTAAAAAATAATTTCTGGTATAGAATAAGTTTGTGTTTATAATACTTTTATGTTTTTAATTAAAAAAGTTTTTTTTAGATATTGATGGACCTTTTTTTTTTTTAAAAAAAAAATTTATTTTTTTAGTTGTAGTTGGTCACAATATCTTTATTTTTTTCTTTATTTTCATGTGGTGCTGAGGATCAAACCCAGGGCCTCGCATGTGCTAGGTGAGTGCTCTACTGCTGAGGCACACTCCCAGCCTGAACCTTTATTTTTCATTCATTTATTTATGTGGTGCTGAGAATTGAACCCAGAGCCTCACACATGCTAGGCAGGTGCTCTGCCACTGAGCCACAACTCCACTCCCTTCGTCCCTTTCAGTGTGTTCTCATGGTAATATATCTTATTAAAATTCATATAGTATGATTATTCATGCTTTTCAAAATTATTAAGTCTACATATTCAATAACATATAGGTCTGTATATTCTCATTTTTAAATGATATGCCTTGGAGGAAATATTGCAGATGAAAATTAATTTTAAAATTAACAGCTCATTTTCAGTTTGTTTTGAGTTAACAAGTCTTTTATTTATTACTTATATAACATTGAATATGTTACTCACCCCAACCCCAAGTTTCTTTATCCTGTGAAGCTTAACACAGAGCTTTCACAGTTGTATATTATAGATCTAAATGTAAAACAAAACTTTAACCCTCCTTGAATATAAAGTAGACTGTCTTCATGTGCTAGTGTAGGAAAGTTTTTTTTAACTGAACATTATAGCAGTACCTATAAAGGAAGAAATGAAAAAATGTGATTATATTAAAGCTATGAACTAAAGTTTGTCAAAAATTTAGGGAGGGAGGCTGAGGCAGGAGGATCATAAGTTCCAGGCCATCCTCAGCAATTTAGTGAGGCCCTAAGTAACTTGCTAAGACCCTGTTTTTTAAAAAAAAAAAAATTGGCTGGGAATGTAGTTCAGTGGTAAATTGCCCCTAGATTCAATCCCCAGTACTTAAAGAGAGAGAAAGAGAGGATGAAATAAGAAATGCTACTCCTAGTAGTGCCTGATGCTTAGTATTTATACCTCCATCAGCTCCTACAACATTTATTTTAAATCAGTCATAATTCTTCCTCAGCTGAAGTCAATGGGACAGGTGAAGACTGCAATAGCAAATATTATTAATATCCATATATATATCTTCCTTACTCTTCCAAATATTTTTTTAATATTTTAATTTTTTAGTTGTAGTTGGACACAATACCTTTATTTTATTTGTTTATTTTTATGTGGTGCTGAGGATGGAACCCAGGGCCTCGCACATGCTAGGCGAGAGTTCTACCGCTGAGCCACAACCCCAGCCCCTTCTAAATATTTTAATGTGGCCACATCCATATTCCTTTTTCAGAGTTGCTCTTTTTGCTGCATATAATATTTTTTGATGAACAAGACAGTGATATGGAGACCATGCAATGATATCTATTCATTCTAAATCTCACCTAAATAATGCAAGAGTGGCAAAACAAAGATATCATAATCTGAATTACATCCACAGCTCTTTTGTCTTTTATGAGGGAAAGTCTTGCTAAATTGTTGAGATTGGCTTTGAATTTACAGTTCTCATGCCTCAGCCTTCCAAGTTGCTGGGATTGCAGGCATATGCAACCATACCTGTACATTTCTTATTTCTTGAGAAACTTCAGGTTTTGAAAAAGGGAATAACAGCTCAAATATGTGTAATTGAGATACATATAAAAACAGGATTATTGTTTTTGTCTACTACATAACAAAAGCAGAACTAAAAGATTTAGTCAAAGAGGATTTCCAAAGATTCAGCATGTTACCATTTCTTTCTGTGTAAACTTTCCCATGAAGTAGACTATTTAGAGTCCATAGTTTTTATTTATTCAGTGGTTGGTGTACACATGCAGTGTGAAAGAATGGATGCTTTATTTTGGCTGCAAGAACCCTTAACTACAAATTGTGGAACGATAACTCCAATTGAATATCATTAGAAAGCTCCAGCTCGACAATGGGGGTTACTTGACTGCAGACTTCTTTTATGAAGTACATCCTAAGCAGCACACACCTAAGCAGAATTTTGCAAAATCAGAAGTTCCCACAGAAAAGAGAGGAATTCAAAGACTAACTAGGGGCCTAGTGAAACCACTACTGGCTAAAATTGTTATATTAGCATGGTAATAGTAGTTTTTAAAATGTTTTCTTTTTTTTTTTTTTGTAATTTAAAAAAATTTTATTTGTTCTTTTTAGATATACTGTAGAAGTTTTCTTTTTAGTAAAGGAGAACTGAAATCATTCCATGTTGATATATAAAATACTTTTGAAAAATAATGTTTTTCACTTCTGTGTTTTAAAGTCAATATCATAGAAGAATCATGATTTTTATTTTTGAGATACAGCTAGAAAAAAGGCTTCAGCATAGTAATGTCTAATTTTGTTGCACGTTTTTTATGGTGTTGATTCTCTGCTGTCACAGATTTTTTTTTTTTTTTAGAGAGAGAGAGAGAGAGAGAGAATTTTTTTTTAATATTCATTTTCTAGTTTTCGGCAGACACAACATCTTTATTTGTATGTGGTGCTGAGGATCAAACCCATTGCTGCACACATGCCAGGTGAGCGCTCTACCGCTTGAGCCACATCGCCAGCCCTGTCACAGAGTTTTTAAAAAATTTTATTCAGTTGGCCAGTTCCAGAATGTAATGTCTCAATGAGGATATACTTATTATTCTGTAGTGAGACATTTGATCTTTTAAAAAAGGGGTATTCATACTACTTTGTATGTTAAGCACCAGGTTAGATAATAATATTGTCTAGGATGAAAATTTAGTGTGCTAAGGAGAATGGGGCAAGTTGCTTACTCTTGAGGAGCTGTGCTAATTCTGTCAGACTGGGATCTTGTCTGCAACTTTAAGAAACTGTTGCAGTAGGCCTTTCCATTTGACTATTTTTTTTTTTAATTAATTGACATTGAAATTTCAGATCAGCCCACTTTGAAACTTTAAGGGTACCAGATAGTTCTATGCTGTAGGATTTCTTTAATAGTTGGGTTCATTTAGACCAAATCATACATGGATGGAATTTAATTTACTCCATTTCAGACACTGGTGGCTGCCACTCCTTTCCTTGTCCTTCTCAGCCCCTGAACCCTGTTTTCCCCTTAATTGTTGCTTTTTTAACCAGATGTTGAACCCAAGGGTGCATATCTGAGTCACATCCCCAGCCCTTTTTATATTTTATTTAGAGACAGGGTCTCACTAAGTTGCCTAGAGTCTTGACAAGTTACTGAGGCTGGCTTTGAACTTGAGATCCTCCTGCTCAGCCTCCTGAGCCCCTGAGATTACAGACTATGAGCCACCATGTCCAGCTTTATAGAAATACATAAAGGTAAATTTGCTGTGGTATATTTATACATGTACATTGTGGAATTTGGTTAAATTTACTTCCCATTTCCTCCCCTTTCCTATCTTTCCTCCCCACCTTGATCTCATTCTTCATCTCTGACATTCCCTGTATCTAGGATATCCACTCCAGACCCCTCCTATTTTTTTCCTGTACTTTGCTCCAGTTTCTGCATATGAGAGAAATGTTCGATCCTTGGTTTTCTGAGTCTGGCTTATATCTCTTGGCTAGGTATTCTCTAGTTCCATTCATTTACTGGCAAATGCCATGATTTCATTCTTCATGACTGAGTAAAACTCTGTCGTGTGTACATGGCACATTTTCTTAATCCATTCATTTATTGACAGGCATCTGGGCTGGTTCCATAACTTGGCTATTGTTAATTGTGCTGCCATACCATTGATGTGGCTGTTTCAATATAGTATGCTGATATTAATTCTTTGGGATAAATACTAAGGAGTGAGATAGCTGTGTCCTATGGTGGTTTTGTTCCTAGTTTTTTAAGGAATCTCCAGAGTGCTCCCATAGTGGTTGTACTAATTTATAGTCCCATCAAAAATATATGAGTGTATCTTTTCCCCCCATATCTTTGCCAGCAGTTATTTTTATATACTTTTTTTTTGGTACCAGTGATTGAACCCAAGGGCGCTTAACCACAGAGCCACATCCCAGCCCCTTTTGTTTTTATTTTGAGACAAGGTCTCACTAAGTTGGATCATGCTAAATTGCTGAGGCTGGCTTTGAACCTGTGATCTTCCTACCTTAGCCTCCTGAGTCGATGGGATTATAGGCATGAACCGCCATGCCTGGTCTTATTATTGTTTACATTCTTGATAATTGCTATTCTGACTAGAGTGAAATGAAATCTTAGTGTAGTTTTGATTCGCATTCCCCTGATGTCTAGCTATGTTGAAGTTTTATCTTATGTTTTGTCTTGTGTTTCTTCTTTTGAGAAATGTCTGTTTAGTTCTTTGTCCATTTATTGACTGTGTTATTGTTATTTTTTGATATTAAGCGTTTTGAGTTCTTTATGTATTCTGGATATTAATCCCCCTATTAGAGGAGCACCTGGCAAAGGTTTTCTCCCATTCTGTAGGATCTCTCTTTATGCTCTCAATTGCTTCATTTGCTTTTGGAAGTTTTTAAATTTGATATCATCCCACATAATGATTCTTGGTTTTATTTCTTGAGCTTTAGGGGTCTTGTTATTGTTAAGGAAATTGGTGCTGCACCAGTATGATAGAGTGTTAACCCTATGTTTTCTTCTAGCAGTTTATGATGGAGGATTTCTGATAACATTGAAAGACTTTAAGCAAACAGTAAATTCTCTTTCTTGTGCTTTAAAAATATTGAATTTCCAAAGTAAGTCATTTTATTGTAAGTATTGTAAGGCCAAATAGTTAGGTTCAGATTGAAATATAATTTATTACAATTCTAAAGGGAGCAAAAATAAAGTGAAAAACATTGAAAAAAGTTTTCAACATTAGACTTGATTTTTTTCCCCCATCCAAAACCATAATGGCAAATTGTGTTCTTTATCCTGTTAGAGTAAATATTCACTTGTTTTTAAGACCTTGTGCTTATCATTATCAGTGTAACACAGATGAACACTTTAGCTTACGAATCTTGTTTCAGGAACTGGGCAGGCACCTGGGCTGATGACACACGCCTGTAATCCCAATGGTTTGGAAGGCTGAGGCAGGAGAATTGCAAGTTCAGAGCCAGCCTCAGCCATTTAGTGAGGCCCTAAGCAACTTAGTGAGACCTTGTCTCTAACTAAATTTAAAAAAGGGCTGGGGAAGTGCACCTGGGTCAATCCCCCGTACCCCACCCCCCACCCCAAATTTTTTTTTTCAAATAATATCTTATTCCAAAACAGGTTTATCTGTTTTCTAAAGCTTTGTATTTTTCGTTATAACCTAGAAAGATTTTTGAGTCTTCCATTTCTTTGATACTTGGTACTGGGGATTTAACCTAGTGATGCTTAATCACTGAACCATGCCCTCATTCCCTTTTTGTTTTTTGAGATGGGGTTTCCCAGGGCCTTGCTAAGTTTCTGAGGCTGGCCTTGAACTTGTGATCCTCCTGCTTCAGCCACTGGAGTTGCTGGGATCACAGGTGTGCTCCACCACACCTGGTTTGTCCCAGTAATTTCATTGCTAGGGGTGTCTCTGTATTTATGTATATCTTAGAGATCCCTGTGTGCATATGTACCAGAAGATATAAGAATATTAATAGTATTATTTCCAATAGTCATTAATTAGAATAAGCCACATGACCATTGGCTCATTGAAAAATTTGTACATTTAAAAAAAATTATACCATTACAATGGTTACCAGTGTACAAATAAATATTTATATAAGGGAATTAGTGGGAGTGAAAATTTATGTGCTAATCTGCATGGGTCATCATATTTAATTCTCACAATGTTGAGTGAAATATAGAAGATAAACCTTGAATAGCATATACCACGCTTACATTTTTATACATTTAAAAACTTGTATTTAGGAATGCTTACTCATGCATAAAATTAAAGCCCGGTAACAAATTGCTTACCCTGAATGCTATGATCTAGTTGCTTTTTGTTCCAGATGGGAAATGTATGGAAAAGGGTACTTGGAGAGCTGCTGGGGTACTAGCAGTATTTGGCTTTTTACACCTGGATATTTGCTTTCTAATAACTTGCAGAGCTACATATTTTTATTTGTCATTTACATTTCACATATGGCTGCTATATTTTAAAATAGTTATTTAGAATATAGTTTTTTCCTAAAAAATATAACAGCTTCTTCTAATGTGGAAAAATTGCAATCATAAATTGTGACTTCATGACTTTGTCCCTTCTCATTTTAAGTCATCTGAATTGTGCTGGGGTGAACTCAGGTCTTTGTCCCTGTTAGGCAAGTTCTACCAATTGAGCTACATATATAGCCTCTGAATATGTATTTTCGATTCTAATGTTTCTGGATCTTTTCTCTGTTAGTAATTAAGTGTTTCTACATTATGGGAAAACGGTGGTGTGCTAAGCTACCTCATTCTAGCATGTGAGAGCTGATAGTTCATTTCCCAGCTCCACGTTTAGTGATGCCATATTGGTAGGTTTAGTTGGCTCTGAAAAGAGTAGAAATGGAAATAGGAAATGCTACAAATCAAAGTTTACCCATCTTTTCAGAAAGCTGGTTTTTAAACATTTACTAGTACACCACTATCCTATTTGCTACATTGTATAAGAGATCTACAAAGAAAATAACAGTTAACTAAATAGTTATTTATTTTTCTCATTAGTGAAAGTTAGCACATTTAGATAAAATTCAATAAAGGCGATCTTCTTTGAGGAAGAAATGATTTATGGGCACAATTTCACCGTCCTTTATGAGGCAGGGTCATATAAAGGCTCAGTGTCAATTGTGTTATAACTGTTGCAGTTTGAATTTTAGCTCAACCTGTCTTTAGCCATTTGAATTTCATTACAGTATTTTCTTTTGCATATCTTTTGATTTTATTGTTAAAATCAAGCTGTTAATAGTACCAACTTAAAAGTGAGTTAAAACATACCTGTATTGGAAATGGGGAGTACTCAGTAAATTTTACTATTAAAAGTATCATATTTTTTATTGCAAATTTTCATTTTTTTCTCTATATTACACATTTGTCATAGAGATTCTGAGAAATTCTTCCATTGTAGATGGTGGGATATAAAAGCTAAATAATTACTTGGAATATTTTTAAGATAATAATTTATTATTATTTTATTTTTAGGTGATTCCCCCTAAGGAGTGGAAGCCAAGACAATGCTATGATGACATTGATAATTTGCTTATTCCAGCACCAATTCAGCAGATGGTCACAGGGCAGTCGGGACTGTTTACTCAATACAACATCCAGAAAAAAGCTATGACCGTGAAGGAGTTCAGGCAGTTGGCCAACAGTGGCAAGTGAGTAGATTCAGTTTGCTATTTCTATTTCTTTTAAAAAAGAAATGAACATAATAAGAAACCAAGCAGACAGCGGAGATTATAATGAAAAGAAGGAGACTCATGTAAACATTTTAGCCTTTTATTTACTAAAATTTAGCTTAGTGTTATGGAAATTACTTTACATTTTATTATTTGTAAAAGCTAGCCAAGAGCTCTACTGCTGAGCTACATCCTCAACTCTGCCATGAGTTTTTGATTTATCTTTGTTAGGCAAAATTTTCTTTGTGTGACAGCACTAAAATCACACACAGATGTGTGTGTGTGTGTGTGTGTGTGTGTGTGTGTGTGTGTAGGTAGAGAAAGAGATTAGTAATTTTAAAAGATTTAAAAAAAAATTTTTAAATTGAATTAAAAAAAATAAATTACAGCAGAATGCATTACAATTCTTATTGCACATATACAGCACAGTTTTTCATATCTCTGGTTGTTTATAAAGTATGTTCACACCTTAAAAAAATTCTTGAATGTATTTGAAGACCACCATTATTGTATTAGTTATCTATTTCTGGATAACAGATTATTCCAAATTTTAGCTGTTTAAACCAATTTATAATTTTATGGAGGTCAGGAATCTGAGAGTGGCCTAGCTTGTTGGTTCTGGCTTAGGGTCTTTCATGAAGTTGCAGCCAAGATGTTGGCTGGGTCTATTTGTCATTTGAATGTTTCCTGGAAGAGCCTCTTTTAGAAGTTCTCCCCTTTTGATGCTATTGGCTGAAGTCCTCAGTTGTTTGTGAAATGGACTGATCCTCATGTTGTAGCAGAGCAAGTGATCCAAGAGAGAGTTAGCAAGATGAAAACCACACTATCTTCTCATGACTTGTCCCAGAAGCAACACACCGTCACTTCTGCTGTATTTTTTTTTGTTCCAAGCTAGTTGCTAAGGGGAGGCGAATGAAGTTCTACTTCTTGACGAGAGGACTTTTGAAGGATTTGTGGATATATTTAAAAATCATTACAGAATAATAATTCTGATATAGATAGTTAAGGCCTTATATAACAATGTTAATATGTCCAAGCTGTTGATCTGTACTTCCTTCTTGGCACAGAAGTGCTTTATACAATTATCTGATGATTCCCTCAACAGCTCATCTATGTTTTATCCCTATTTTACAGAGGAATAACTGAGTTCCAAAAAAATGGAGCTTCCTGATTCTTTGTCCAGGTTTATGTAGCTTGATTGATTGATTGATTGATTGCAGTACTGGGAAATGAACCCAGGGCTTCACACCTGTTAGGCAAGCACTCTTACATTGAGCACTGAACTACATTTCCAGCCTTTGTAAAAATTTTATTTTGAAACAGGGTCTTGCTAAGTTAACCCATGCTGGCTTCAAACTTGCAATCTTTCTGTCTCAGCCTCCCAAATCACTGGGATTACAAGCATGTGTCCATACCTGATTGCTTATATAGGGTTTAATAGCCAAATCTAGATTCAGATCAGGTAGTCTGGTTCTGGGGCTCACTTCTTAAGAGTCTGCTATGGAGAATAAAATGTTCTGGGTGGAAGGTCTGAACGAATCAGTTTTGAGCAAAATGACACAGAATTTGTAGAATACCTGTGGTTATTTGGGAGTGTATTAGGCATGGAATTTGTATCCAGGATTCATTAGAATCAGGTATCAGGCAAGTGAATTGGTGACTTTTCTAGTTTAGAATCAGCATTTATTACAAATATTTAAAGGCATTAAAATTTGATCTTAGTGGCCAATATCAAGCTCTTTTCGAATTATGAGTTTGAACATAGTGATCCCGATTGGGTATACAGTGATAGATTCTGTAAGTCTGCTTAAATAGTATAAAGCAATTTAGGACTTCATTTTTCAAAATCTAAGAAGTTACTCTAGAAGTCCTAATAAATGACATTTCTGCTGCCTTTCTCTCTTTTCTTCTGTCCTGTGATCTGTGGTCTGGGGAATAGGGATGTGCATCTGTTTTTATCATCTGATTCTGGCCTCTGGTTAGCTTGTTTAGCTTGTCTGGAATTCCTGGTACTTCTGGAACCTACAAATAAATATGGTGGAATAATGTGAAAGTAAAGTTGCTTTCATGCCCATCCTTTTTATTTTTGGCTGTGCAATGAGATTCTAGTATACTGGGAAAATTAGTCAGTTCTGTATTTCAAAACAGTTATTAAGTAGTGTGCTATTATATAGCTAATCAGTTTGGGTTTTCTACTCTAGTGAATGTAGATGTTGATTGATCTAGTCAATATAAAATATTTCTTATTCTTTATACTGCCAAGCATCTATTTCACCTTCTTTCATTGTTTTCTCAATTTGTTTTTTTGATTTTCTTTTCTTTTCTTTTTTTTTTTTTTAATATTTATTTTTTAGTTCTCGGCAGACAACAACATCTTTGTTGGTATGTGGTGCTGAGGATCGAACCCGGGCCGCATGCATGCGAGGCGAGCGCGCTACCAGTTGAGCCACATCCCCAGCCCTTTTTTGATTTTCTTAATGAGGAATTTTTTTTCTTGGATAAGATTGTTGCTGGGCTGGGGATGTGGCTCAAGCGGTAGCGTGCTTGCCTGGCATGCGTGCAGCACCACATACAAATAAAGATGTTGTGTTTGCCGAAAACTAAAATAATAAATATTAAAAAATTCTCTCTCTCTCTTAAAAAAAAAACAAAGATTGTTGCTAAAAATTCAGAGAACTAAGTTATTTCCTTTAGTCCTATGTGAGAGAACCGTTAATATTAATAATTTGGTGTACTTTTATTTGACTATTTAATGTACAATTAGTGCTTTTTTTTACACCAATAGGATTATAGTATACATATTATTCTATAACCTGCTTTATTCAGTAAGTGCAGATTTTAATTTCAATACATAGAAATGTACTTTATTTTATGTTTAGTATTTTTTTAAAAAAACTGATTATTAGTTGCTAGAATTTAGCTAGTGTTTTCAGTTAATGTTGAAGCACACATCCTGGATCATCTCTTGTGGTACATGTATCTCTGTGTTACTATGAATTTCTAGTGTTGGATTTTAAGGTAAAGGGTATATATTTTTTGATTTTTGATATTATGCTGAAAAATTATATTCTGGAAAGGTCATGCCAGTATATTCTCCCACTCCAGGTTTGTTAAGAGGTCTCATTTTTTCCCTACCATAATATTTTAAGCATTGCCAATCTAATATTTGAAGTTTTTTTTTGGACTGGGTATTGAAACCAGGGGTGCTTAGCCACTGACCCACAACTCCAGCCCCCCGCCCCCCTTTTTGTATTTTATGTAGAGATATGTCCTCACTAAGTTGCTTAAGGCCTCGCTAAGTTGCTGAGCCTGGCTTTGAACTTGTGATCCTTCTGCCTCAGTCTCCCAAGCTGCTGGGATTATAGGTGTGCGCCATGGCATCTGGGCTTATTCTAGTTTTTAAACTTTCTTGGATTGTTAGTGAGATTGTCCTTTGTTAATTTTCCCATAGGCATTATGTCTTTTGCATAATTTTTCAAACTTTTTTTTGTATAATTGGTTAAATATTTTAAAAACTAAAATATGATTTATAGTAATATATTGTTTCTATTATTTATACTTTAGTGAAAGTATTCTTACTATTAAAGAGATCATATAGAGTTGTTTAGGAATACTGAGAGTATTCAAGTATCTGTGACATACATTATATATTAGATTTGACAATATGGGTGTCTGTTTTGATAGGGTTTTGTTTCAGAAGTGTTTGTTTCTATTTATATGGGTAGGAAAACCCTTAAAATTTTCTTACTAGTTGATAATTTTTTTCCCCCCACGTTTACAGATATTGTACTCCAAGGTATTTGGATTATGAAGATTTGGAGCGCAAGTACTGGAAGAACTTAACTTTTGTGGCACCTATCTATGGCGCAGATATTAATGGGAGCATATATGATGAGGTATATATATATTTGTTTGTAGTAGGTTTTGTAAAGGATCATTTGGTGATACTGTATTTATTAACATTTTAGATAGCTAAGAAATAGTCATTTGTTGAAATTTTGGGTGATCCATAATTCCTCAAAGTATATGATGAAATACTTACTCATTAGTATGATTTTTGCAGCTGGTAATTTTCAAATTGAAGCCAGCTTATTGTACAAACACCTGAGATTATTGAAAATAACATATTTGGCGGATCTATACATTAAAAAATCTGAGCACAAGGAAATATTATCTTAACTGTCACTTAAAGCAAAAATAGAATTTTAGATGTTTTCTTCTAGAATTCTAATCATCTAAAAGTTACATTTGAATAGGCTTGTATTCTTTTTTTATCAAAAATAAATTGTAAGTTTTTTTTCTTCTTTTTTTTTTAAAAGTACACGTATTACAGTCTTTAGCCATTTTTACAAGGACATAATCCATTCTACAGGATCCAATCCTTATTGCCTTATTGCCTCCTCCTGATTATTTTTAAAATGTGAATTATTATTTTATTTTGGACCTCCCCCGATATCTCTCTCTTTGTTTTATTTTATTATCTACCAAAAGGTGGAAATAATGTAACACAAAGCTGCATACTCTTTACCTAGATTCACCAGGTGTTGGTATTTTGCTACTTTTGCTTTATGTTTCTCTGTCCTTTTCTTTATCTCAGTTTCTTTATGTTTTTCTCTTTGCTATAGCATTTGAAAGTGAGTTGCAGGCATTATAACAGCAATGCCTTAAGTTGATCAGTACGTGTCTTTAATTATAAGACAACCTGACATATATATATCACCTTATATAAAAATATATTCATATGTCCCTAATTTCCCCAATAATGTTATTTGTAAATGTTTCTCTCCCAATATAATGGATGTAGTCAATTAATAAGTAATGTATTAATAAGTATTAATGTATTAATTAATGTATTAATGTATTAATGTATCAATTAATTAATTAATTAATGTATTAATGTATTAATTAATGTATTAATGTAGTCAATTAATAAGTAATGTATGAGTGACACTTTGGTGTCCTAACAGACTTTCTTGCATCTGGTAAATTTAGCATCTCTTAATAATTTGGCTTACCTCCATTATTAATTGTATTATTTTCTTTTCTGGTACCAAGAATGGAACCCAGAGGTACCCTACTACTGAGGTACATCCCTGGTCACCACTCCCCATCTTTCCCTAGTTTTTTTATTTTGAGACAGTCTTGCTGAGTTGCCCAGGCTGAGTTCGAACTTATAATCCTCTTGCCTCAGCCTCCCAAGTCTTGGATTATAATGTGTGCCACTACATACTGCTATTTTAAAACCTCTTCCCCTAAAAAACCGTAAGTTAGAAAGCACGTAAAACATTGCTATTTGAATCTGGAATGTCCCCCAGAGGCTTACATGTTGAAGGCTTGGTCCCTGAATTAGCCATGTTCAGAGGTGGGGCTTTTGGGAATTGATTGGATCATGAGGGCTGTGACTGCATCAATAGATCTAAATTCATTGATAGATTGTGTATGAATGTACTATTGAGAGTTGGTAGAAACTGTAGCAGGTGGGGCCTAGTTGGAGAAAGAACATCACTGAGGTTATGCCCAGGAAGGGTGATAATACACATACTTTTTTGTTTTTGCATTACAATTCTTAATACACACATATACCACAATTTTTCATATCTCTGTTTATGTATAAAGTGTGTTGACACCCAATTAGTGTCTTCATACATGTACTTTGGATAATGATGTCCATCACATTCCACCATCCTTTCTAATCCTTCCCCTCTGTCCTATCTAGACTTCATCTATTCCTCCCATGTTCTCCCTCCCTATCCCACTGTAAGTCAACCTCCTTATATCAGAGAAAACATTCGATATATATATTTTTAATATCTTTATTTTTATGTGGTGCTGAGGATCGAACCCCCGTGCAGTAGAGGCCACTGTGGGGTTCTATGGAGCCTGGAGGAGAAGCATGCAGGACATTCTGGAGGGGGAAGGACATCTTAGCTTGGCTTAGATGATTGAAAACAGAGGGAGGTTGAGAATAGGACCTAGGTAAATTTGAGGGCAAGACCACACCTGAAAGTTTTAGTATTTTTTTTGCTGAAATTAGAGGTTGTTGGCCAAGTGGGGGGTTGAGGAATTTGAGACAGACCTGATACAGTGGTTGGGAATAAGGAAGAAAGAGACTGCTTGAAGCCTACAGGGTCGTGGGCTGGATTGTGAGTCTGACCCTTGGTACAATAGTGGCCCTTCCTGCTTTGTTCCAAGGCTGCTGTTAGTTTTGTAGTACCAGGCATATCTTTTAAGGGGCACAAAAGGTACCAGCCTTGGGTACACACAGGAATTAGGGGTGAGAGCGTTCATGAAGCACTAGTTCAGAATAAACACCCCTGATAGGAAGGAGAGAAAGGCCTAGAAATCCCAGGGCTTGAGACTTGTCACCTCTGCTGATTTATATCTTGATTTCCTTTGGTTCTACTAAAAAAACTTAGTGAATAGCTTGTGTATGGTAAAATAAAACAATTTAAGCCAGTTGTTATTTTTTAAATTGAAAAACCAAGACTATCAACGACATAGGTGACAAAACCTAGGCCTTGGGTATCTGATGCAGAGCAGAGTTTTTGTAATAAAGTTTTACTGGAGCACAACTTTGCTTACTCACTTGCATATTATATTTGGCTATTTTTTGAGTAATTATAACAGAAATTCTATGGTCTTCAAAGCCCAAAATATCTACTCTCTGGACCTTTGCAGAAAGTTTCTAGCTTTTAGAGACACAAATATTTGTTACTGGTGAAGAATATGCAAACCCTTTTTTGAAACAGATGGGTTATAATTAAAATTGTGAATGTTTTCAGGGGAATAAGATTAATATAAATTGAATACATTGATTAGTTACAATGAAATTTGTAGTGTTTGGGGGATTTTAGGAAATTTATGTAGTTGAGAAAGTTCTTAGAGCTGCTTGTGGTCCTGGGGGCCTCTAGATGATTCTTTGGAAATAGTACCCTAAGCATAACAAACTTAAGATCTCAATTTTGTTTGTATGTGTGTGTGTGTGTGTGTGTGTGTGTGTGTTTCGCTAAGGTATACAGATACAGAATTTAATTAGCTTCTGCTGATTGTCTATATATGTAAGAAGTTATCCCTAGACACATGGGAGCTTCTCTATGAAACAAAGCAAACATATAAAGATCCAGAGTAAAAAGAAGGATACAGAGAAAAAAAAGTCCAGAAACTGGGATAAGATTTGGTTTAAGGCCACAATAGTCAGCAGATTCTGTAGAAAAGATTTCTGAGATGTCCAGTAGCCATATACACCTCCATCAGCAGAGTCTGCTTTGTTCTGTGAGAGCTAAGAATAGACATCAGCATTACTTGTGTTACTGCAGTGACAGAGTAAGTTGTTCAGGCTTGTTTTCTCTGCAAGTTTGTCCTGCATTTCTAACAGTAGCTCATAGTATAATGGTGATCTTCTTATTGAAAATAATGCTTCATTAAATTCCATTAAAATGGAAGTTCCACATGCTTTGCTGAAGTAGCCTCTCATCTTCATAATTGATAAAGCTAGAAGGGTCTTAAAGTGTGTTCAGAGAATTTCCTTTGCAAGATTTTCCTTTTGCTGAGTGTTGCCAGATAGCTGCTTCCCTAATCCTTATCACCCTCTTCTGTCACTTAGGCCTTCTGATTCAGATGTCTCATATCCTAACAGGTAGCATAGTCTTCATTGGCCCCTTTGAGCCAATATTTTATACCATGAGTTTAGCTTATCCCCATTGTTACAACCCCCACAGAGCAACCTAAGCCCTCTTTGGGTGCTAATTGTCCAGATTTTTTTTTTCTTTTCTTTAAAGGGAAATAAAACTACGAGATGACATTTTCATCAAGATTGAGAATTCCTTTGAAGGTAACCATCTTTTATCAGTTTTTTGCTGATAAAAGTATTTTCCAGTTCACTGGAAGAAAAAACTCTGTAGGGCAGCTGCCTCACCCATGATCTTCGTTTGTGTCATCTTTCACTGTTGTTGGCTTTGCCAGATCATTTTGCCCTTGTTTTGAAACTTGACTCCTTCAGTGAATTATGGTTTCCCTCCATTGTTGCTACTCTAGATCTCAAAGGGTGTCTACCTTTCTCTCCAATGCCAGCCTTGTATGCAGTGGTCTCCCCTACTGAGAATGGCTATGAGTCCTCTGCACTAGGCATTTCTCTAGTTTTTCCAAATGTTGTATTGACTCAAGTAATGCAGTGAAGTCTTCCAGATCAGTTCTGCTCTATTGAAAAGACAGAATGTGTCAAGATCCTGCTTCCTGTGTGCTTTCTTCCCTCAGTTTGAGACATTACTTCCTACTCTTTCTGGCCTCTAACACTCATGTTCCCCTACGGCCTTTTCGCTTTCTTAGGAAACATTTTCACCAATAATGATGGGAAGAAAATAGCATTAATGCCCAATACATCTAATAAGGGCAGGGGACATAATCCTTTTGGGAAAATAGATCTGAGATACAGATCTAATTCTATTACTTAGAGATATATTCAACTGAAATGATTCTGTTGGTGACCATTATCAAAGAGAATTTTTGATTGGACAGTGAATTTTGGATAAAAAATTATTACAGAAAGTATTTGTGAAATGAAGATAGATAATGAAGGATACCTGTACTTACCTGTGTGACTATTTCTTCTCTAGTAGACTCTTGAGTCCAGTGATGACAGGAAACATTTCTCATAAACTCTCTAGTCCCAGGCCCTAACATAGTATGTGTACCAAAAATGTACCTAAATAATTATAGAATTGATGAATGCATAGCAATAGAAAAGTTAGCTTAGGATCATTTTGTGGAGTTTCCTGAATGTTTTTGGTGTTTGTATGAGTCTTAACTTTTTTGAAATCACTGCAGTTAGGAAATGATAGAATTGGAGTCATTTTGGCAAATGTGATCTGATACAGGACTTTTAGATGGACTGGGTGCAGCAGAAGACTTTGGAAAGGAGTTTTGGGTCAGGAGGATGAGGAAAGGGTTAAAGTAACCCTCTCCCTTGAGAGTTTTTTTTTTTTTTTTTTTTTTTTTAAAGCACTAGTGCCCTGAGACAGAGGTTCTCAAACTTTGTTTCAGGATCTCATTATGTACTTAGTAAATGTTGTGAATCTCAAAGAGCTTTAGTTTAAGTAGATCATTTTTTTTTTAGTTTAAGTAGATCATTTTTTTGGTGGGGCTGGGGGTAGGAACTATGTATTAAACTCACAGACGCTTAACCACTGAGCCATTTCCTCAGCCCTTTTATTGTAGTTTATCTACAGACTGCATCTCACTGAGTTGCTTAGGGCCTTGCTCAGTTGTTGAGTCTGGCTTTTAACTTGTGATCCTCCTGTTTCTGCCTCCTGAGATGCTGGGAGTATAGGCATGCATCACTGTGCCTGGCTTAAGTAGATTGTTCTTATTTATTATATTAGAAATAAAAATTAAAACTATTTTAAAATTTTGATTTATTAAAAATCCATTATGTAGTATCACAAATGTTTTTATAAAAGATGACTATATATTTTAAGGTAGAATAATTAAGAAGAGTCATTATTTTATATTTTTAAAAATCTCTTATGTTGAAAAATAAATCTCTTATGTCTAGTTTAGTAGACTGCTGGATTCTTTAAAAAAAAATTTTTTTTTTGGTACTGGGGATTGAACCCAGAAGGGCTGTGTCACAACCCCACCCCTTTTTATATTTTATTTACAGACAGGGTCTTACTGAGTTGCCTAGGACCTCACTAAGTTGCTGAGACTGGCTTAGAACTCATGATCCTCCTGCCTTAGAACTCATGATCTTCCTGCCTCAGCCTCCTGAGCCCCTGGGATTATAGGTGTGCTTCACTGCCTGGAGACTGCTGGATTCTTACATGTGCTTCTCTCTTTTTTTTTCTTCTTCCTCCTCCTCTTCCCCCTCCCCCTCCCCCTCCTCCTCCTCATTCTTCATATTCTTCATTGTTAGGCCAAATGCTCTAACTCTGAACTACATCCCAGTCCTTTTGAAATTTTATTTTGAGACAGGGTCTTACTAAATTGCTCAGAAGCCTTGAATTTGAGATCCTCCCCCGTTAGTCTATGGAATAGCTGAGATTGCTGGTGGGTGCCATCATGCTCGGTCTATTTTGCTTTTAATCTCTTGTGATGTCACACATTATGTAGCCTCTGGAAATGCCCCTCACACTCTGATGTCATAGATTGTCTGATAGGATTTTCATGTTGTGCACATGGTATCCAGATAACCTTGAAAATTGCTGCCGTAAGAGAGTTAGCAAAAGAAGATTTCTCTGAAGTTACTGTACATAGATAATGCACAGAGTGTGAGGTAAGAATGGTGTTCTAGCATCTTTTGACCTTCAGTTAACTGCGCTTCCTGTTATCTTACCTAGAAACTAGTCTCATTTGGAGACAGCAGTTCTCAAATTGGAAGTCATGGAGTTCTTTGGTGGGGCATCCTGTCATGTATTCTGTCAGATATATCAGGCAAAATTTTATAAGCAGAATATGTTTAAATATGAACTCATGTCTCTGTACTTCAATATTTTAAATTATTTTTCTTTAATAATGATTTGCTAGCCTATGTATTACTTTTATCATTTTGAGTTAATTTTATTAATGGATAAGTTAAAGTTAAAAAGATAGTGTCAGATCTTAAGATGAAAACTTAATTGCCTTATACTATGTATTTTTCATTGAGAGTTTGGGGGAAATTTTTTTTTTTCTTTTTTTGCTATTTCTAAGCTGGTTGAATGGTGGGTGAGAGTCTTTTATCTCCCATTTTTTTTTCAGTCTATATCTCCATTTTTAAAGGAAAAATTACATTTTTCTTAATGTAAATAGTTAATATTTAAAAATTGGAAAGTATTATATTAGAGATGAAACTAAAATAATTCATGGAGGCATTCAGAGACAACTGTCAGAATCGATTGCAAATTTCTTCCCAGTGGTTATTTTTTGTGAACAAAATCTATGATTGAATTTAAGAAAAATTAAGAAAATTTTTTTTGTATACTAGTCATTGAACTGAAGGATGTTTTGCCAGTGAACTACATCTCTAGCCCCTTTTACTTTTTATTTTGAGACAGGGTTTCACTAATTTGCTGAGGACCTCATGAGTGAGGTACTTACTTTGAACTTGCCTTGAATTTGGCAATTCTCCTGACTCAGACTCCTGAGTGTCTGGGATTACAGGCATGTGGGACTGTGCCTCACAGTAATTGTATTTTTGTTTTAAAGTTTTTCCTACATTTTTAGTTGGTGCATTATAGTTGTACATAAGGATGGGATTTGTTGTTACATACTAGTACATGCACACAATTAAACAATATAATTTGGCCAGTTTAGCATGTAATTAATTGGATTTTTCAAAACAGATGAGGGTAGGTTTTGTTTTCTTTTGCTCTCATTTGAATACATTGTGAATACCTTTCCTTGATAATAACCATTCTTCAATGTGATGATTGAAAGTTGATCTTGCTTTGTTTTTATTGGTGTCAGGATGGTTTTCGCTGGTGGAGGAAAGCAGAAACATAAACCATGAAAAGGAATTCAGGTGGGAGGTGGAGGCAGGAAGGGTATGATAGTTCCTTGTTTATGTCCAAAAGCATGGGGCCTGGAATACTTCATACATAGTGGGGTGACCAGATCACTACTAACCTGACAGAATAGCAGCTGGCCATAGATACTGACTGACCTCTTATTTGACCCACTTATTTCCATCAGAACAATGCTGTCTTTGGCATCAGAGTCTTCCTCTGTAAAGGGAAGAGGTTGAATTAGCTACTCTCTGAGGTTCCTCCCAGCTTAAAAATGTTTGTTTTGTACTAGGCAACATTTCTTTAAGGTGAACTCAACTTTGATAGTGAATTTTTGTAAGTTCCATATTTCTTTGTATTATAATTTTGTAAAGAGCCCCTTTACAATAAATATGTTGCCTGAGGTTTGGTTATCTTTTTATATGAAGATTTTGGTTTTAATGACATCTAGCCTGTGGATGACAATTTTTTTCCTCTTTCTATAATGGGAGAACTTAAATGCCTTCATCCACCAGATGGTGCTCTTGGACAAGAAATTAATCTAAGGCTGTGAGTTTCTACATAATGTGAAACAGTTTAAATTGTTTCAGTCATCAGGAGAGTTTTTTTAATTTTATATATTTATCATGTCATGATACCATTTATCCTGAAATAAAAAACTTGAAGGCAGAACACTAACTCTGTAAATTTCATGTGCAAGGCAAATATATTATCATCCTAGATAAGTTTTGGTGCAGAGGGAACTCTATTGGCCTGTGGAATTGTAACTTTCAGATTATGTGAAGTATGCCTTATCTGCTAGTATATATATTATGGCTGCTTTGTAGTGAGTGAAATGTTAGCCTACATGACTCTGAATTATGCCAGGGAAGATGAAGGTAGTGCTAACTGATGTTGCATTCTGAATGTTCTATCAGTTCTGGAAGCTCTGTTAGAACCATGAATGTATTTGCTATGAACACATTCCTGGTATACCTATAGAAAAGTTTTTCTAAGGCATTTACTTAGGAATGGAAACACTGTCTTTTTATTTCTTTAAACATTTTCATAGTCTTTACTTTCTCTCTGTTATCAGATAATATTGGATTGTTTTCCAAATAGTGTCCACTCTGATTGTAGTGCATGCCCCGCCCTACCTCCCCTAGAGCCACCCGCCCCCCCCAATTGCTGGGAATTTAACCCAGGACTTCACACATGCTAGGCAAGTGCTCTGCTACTGAGCACCTAGTGTATATGCATTTTAAAGACACCTTTATTAAAATATGATTAGCATAATACAGAATTTACTAATCTTGAGTATATAATTCAATTATTTTTGTGCATTGACAGTCCAGATTCAGAGAATTTCCATAGCTCTAAGAGATTCCTCATCCTTATCTATATCATTCTCTTCTGTACTTAATATTCACCTTATTGCTTGTCAGTCTTATGCCTGTCAAATACCTTGGGTGAATTTGCATTTCTCTGATTACAGATTATTTATAGAGTGTCTTTTCATGTCTTTATTGATTACCTGGGTTTCTGCCTTTATGAAGTGATCTTTTTCCTATTAAGATTATTTGACTTTTTCTTCTTATTTGGATCTTTTTTTTTTTTTTTGGTATTATGGGTACCCAAACTGTGCTAGTTATATTATTTGTTGAATTATTTGCTCTAGTTAGGACTGTTCTGTTTTTTTTTTTTTTTGTCTCATTTATTCTTTTAATGAAAAGAGCTTTTGGTTTGAATGTAAGTGATTTTACTAATCTTTTCTCATTGATTTATTTTTTAATTTTCATAACTCGTATCCCTCCTAGGGCTCTGAATAGATTATGTCTTCGAATTTTAAATGTGCTATCCTTAGTGTAGCTTAATTTACCTTTCAGCTTTCTATCTTATTGTCTTTCTGTGTCAGTACCTTAATTTTATCTTCTGATTTACTACTTCTCTTGCGTAATCCTTCTGTTGGGTTTTTGTTTAATAATGTTTGTTTCTTTTCTCAAAGTCAGTCCCTTTTTCCAAATAGACTAGTCACTCCAAATTTATTTATTTTTTTTACTTGCTTGTCTTTGTGATTCCAATTTTTATTTCTTTAAACATTTTTATATTCTTTAGTTTCTCTCTGACAGTTCAGTATTAGCAGTCCTTCTGGAAAAGGGTGGACTAAATGATTTGTTAGTTGTTTCTGCTAGCTTTCTCCATTGTTGGCTTGCCTCCCTGTATGCACAGTGATCTTTCCTTGTATGCTTAGCTTAATCTTAATTTGTGGAAAATTTCCAGAATCAAATGCTGAATATTTTTTCTTCTAAGAGGATTGGAGTTGCTTCTGGGACTACATTAATCTCAAACCCTCAGTGGTCTTCCCTTTTATTCTGTCCCTCCTGCATCTTTTTTACCCCCATACTCACATTTACCTTTAAGGTAACAGTTTGTTTTTTTATATGGCCTTTTTTTGAGGAAGGGGCACAACTTGATTCTTTCAAAATTTGCTCTATGTTGCTTAATGTTAAGAATACTGGAAATAAAGAAAGCCCTACTATAAAATTATAGGTATTTGGTAAATAAAATGCAAAATAGGTCTGTCTTAAAAGTAAAGAGTTTAGAGAATGTAAGACATTTTTATGGAAAGGAAGAAGCAAGAAGAGCTATTCTGTCAAACATTGTAATTGACATAAAAGAAAAGTGAATTCCATATAGATTTATTTTATTCTTTTATATATAAAGATCTTGAGGAAATCTCTTAGTTTAATCAAAGCCTGGACCATTGCTTTTATTTTAGTTAATGAAAGAGTTTTCTTTTTATTATGGTATGTGGCACTGAAATTCAGGAGATACATGGGGCTTATGGCTTTGTTTGGAAATCAGCCAATCAAAGGAGTTGAGGATGAAGGCTGGGAATTGGGGAGGAAATGAAATGTGGGTTAGATGTTGATGTTGCCAAGGATGTAATATATAGAGAGTGATGGCAGTGAAGGGTGGAAAGCCATGAATGAGAATGACAGGCTAGGGGTTAGAATTAATTTTGGGGGACCAAGGGACATTTAGGCTCTTAGTCTTCTACTACATGGAAGGTACTGTAAAAATATGGTTGGTATGAATTGTGTGTGTCAGTTTTCAATTATTTTCTTGTGACTTCCCAGGCTTTTGTGTAAAGAAAATGAGAATACATCTCCTGAAATAAGTCAAATAGAATGGAGAAAATCTTGACTATTCTATGTCTTCAGTTGATGTGTTTCAGTGGGCATCTAGGACCCCTTTTGTATTCTCAGTGTTGATTCTGTAGCAGCTTCTCATTCTTAGGGGCAAATATTTTAGCTCTTGGAGAAAGCAGAGGGTGCTGTCAGGTTGCCCTTGGTGGCTCAAAGAATTATCATCTGTGGATTTGGCAGATGTACTTGACAAGTGGCTAAATTCCATCACTGGCTCCTCTGCACTCTGCTGCCTCGAAGAGGCTCCTCTTACACAGTTTTGTTCCGGGCAGAACGGGATCCTGCTTATTCTGAAGTTGGCTATTCAGTTTTCACATTTACTAAGTCTTAGTAGTTTTCCATCTTTTTTTCTTTGGCTCTCATTGGCTCCTTCCAAAGAGCACATCAGGAAATGAAGAGCTAAACAATAAAATAAGTTGCAAACTCTTTGTACAAAGTGATGGCACAGGGGGATAAATTATATATACAGAGTGAATTCCTGTGAGATTTATGCTTCTTGTATAATCTTAGATCACTTACTGAACACATTTATGGAGTACCTGACATAGCTGTTTAGTGTTGGGCAAATATGTGATTAGTTTTAAAGTAGTTTCTCTGCCCCAAGCTCAATTCTGTGTATTTAGAACTTGTCTTAAACTCCTGCTTCCTTTATTCCTTTTAAATTATTGTTAACAGATGTGAACACTTTAATGACTACTACTTTTTTGCATATGTGGCCACAGATGTATTTTGTTTGATAAACATAGTTTTAAAAATTAGTTAGTGTCACCTAATATTTGAATTTTGGGCTTAACTTAAAAATTTGGAAGATCTGGCAGAGTCTGAGTGACTGTAGTAGATAGGAACTGAGTATTAACTGTCCCCTTTAGGCAGGATAGTAGATGGTCTCCAGATATTCCTTTACCACCTTTATTGACACCTCCTTGCTGGTTCCCCTTGTGATGTTACTTGCATGGCTCTGTGGGCATGTCAGTTTACAACTTGTTTTATTGTTTAGCTCTTCACTTCCGGATGTGCTCTTTGGAACATGATGTTGTTGGAACATAATGTTTGGAAACACCAAATCAAGGTGTGTGGGCTGTGAACTCCAGGGGAGATTGATTATTCAAAGAAGCTGTGTTTTTTTTTTAATTCTAAATTTTTTAGTTATACGAAACATTAGAATTCATTTGACATAATTAGCATGGAATGTAATTTGTTCTAAGTCCCCAGTACTTCCTCTTTTCCTCCCCTCTTCCTTCATTCCCTTTCTTCTACTGTACTGATCTTTCTGTTATTTACTCATAATTATTTTTAAAATTAGTGTCTTGTGGATGTGCATGATGGTGAGATTCATTGTGGTATAATCACATATGTAAATAGGAAAGTTAGGTTAGATTCACTGCTTTGGTCCTTTTTTGAAATAAAAATTTAGACAAATTTTCAATTTTTTTTTTTTTTTGTACCAAGGATTGAACTTAGGGGCTCTCAACCACTGAGCCACATCTCCAGCCCTATTCTGTATTTCATTTAGAGACAGGGACTCACTGAGTTGGCTTAGTGCCTCACCATTGCTGAGGCTGGCTTTGAACTTAATATCCTCCAGTCTCAGCCTCCCAAGCCACTGGGATTACAGGTGTGTGCCACTGCACCCGACTCAAAACATTTTTACTTGTACTTGGAAATTCTATCTTTGCAACTCTTCTCTGAGAAAGGCAAGTCTGAGTTTATGTATTATTAAGAGACCTTAAGACCCCACTTCTGCTGCATAGAACATGTTTCCTTGAAAGTAGATCCAGTGAGAATTAGGCCTTTACATTGGGCCTTATAAGGTCTGTCTTGGCTTGTTTGACTGACTGGAACCCTGGTAACAGCTCTGCAAAGTTGAATCATTGAGAAAAATCTCAGATTCTATAACTGGTAAGTGGTGGAGCCAGCACTTGGTCAGAGAACTTTCACCTCACCTCAAATATACCATGTTGCTCTTCTGGTGTCTTGTTATTGTTTTATAATCAAATTCCTCATTCCATTTTAGTATTTGCTGAGTGAGGACAGAAAGAATATGTCTGTTAAACATGATTTGTATGTTTAATTCTCTAGCTTTTATATTAAAAGAAGGGGCTGGGGATGAGGCTCAAGCGGTAGTGCGCTCGCCTGGCATGTGCGGGGCGCTGGGTTCGATCATCAGCACTACATAAAAATAAAAATAAAGATGTTGTGCCCACCGAAAACTAAAAATAAATATTTAAAAAAATTCTCTCTGTCTTTTTTTAAAAAAAGAAGTCTTTTTGTAGTCTTTGATAGATATATAATCTTTTTTTTTTTGGTAAGAATTTTTGTTGTTCTAGATGGACACAATATCTTTATTTTATTTATTTTTATTTGGTGGTGATGATTGAATCCAGTGCCTTGTATTTGCTAGGTAAGTGCTCCACCACTGAGCCACAACCTCAGCCCTGTATCATCATTTTTATGTCTTTATTTCTTAGAAACCCATTTTGTATTTATTAGTACCTTTAGTAGTTTTAAGAAATTTGTTGTGCTTGGGATGTGGCTCAAGTGGTAGCACGCTCGCCTGGCATGCTTGAGGCACTGGGTTCAATTCTCAGCACCACATAAAAATAAAATAAAGATATTGTGTCCATCAAAAAACTAAAAAATAAATATTAAAAAAATTTGTTCATATCTTTTCTTATTTTAGCTGTTTTCTCTCTTCATTTATGTGTGTGTGTGTGTGTGTGTGTGTGTGTGTGTTTTGGATAGTGGGATTGAATCCAGGGATAATTTACCTCTAATCTACATCCCCAGCCATTTATTTTATTTTATTTTGAGACAAGTTCTAAATTGCTTAGGACCTTGCTAAGTTGCTAAGTCTGGCCTCAAACTTGTGGTCCTTCTGTCTCAGCCTCCTGAGTTGCTGGGATTATAGGCATGTGCCAACGTGTCTGACTTATGAGTACCTTTTTTTAATGTTTTGGTTTACACTATCTCTATTTTTTTTAAAAGAGCTTTTTTAGTTATGCATAGTAGTTGGGTTTATCCCCCAAAACTCATACATGCATGGAATTTGATTTCAATTCACGATTCCCCCTTATCCCTCCTGTCCTTCTTTCCCTTTTCTATTTTTCTTCTTACTTCACTCATCTTGTAGTTTATATTTGATTTGTTCTTTTTTTTTTTAAGAAATATTTTATTAGTTGTTGATGGACCTTTATTTATTTATAAGTGGTGCTGAGAATTGAACCCAGTGCCCCACACATGCCAGGCAAGCACTCTACCACTGAGCCACAACCCCAACTCCTTGATTGGTTCTTTCTACCTAGACACAAAGGTGAAGTTCCCTATTATATATTTATGCATGCACACAACATGATTTTTAAAAAATTCATTCAGTATTGCCTTCCCTTACACATCTCTCCACTCTACCTCTTGATCTCTTCTACGTTATTGATCTTCCCTTTTAACTTATTATATCCTTCCTTCCGCTTCTCCATTATATTAGCATCCACATATGAGAGAAAACATTCAACATTTGAGTTTCTAAGTTTGTCTTATTTCATTTAGCATGATATTCTCCATTTCCATTAATTTACTGGCAAATGCCATAATTTCATTCACTTATTTTTGTGTGTATCGCACAATTTCTTTTCCCCCCCGTTTTAAAAATTGAGATCTTTGTACTTATTACTTTTTAAAAATTTATATATTTTAATTGGGTATATATGACAGCAGAATGTACTTTGACTCAATGTACACAATTTCAGCACTGCTTTTTATTTTTCTGATTGTACACGATGTAGTGCCACACCATATGTGCAGTCATAGATACCTAGGGTAATAATGTCCATCTCATTCCACCATCTTTCCTGCCTCATACCTCCTCCCCTCTCTTCCCCTCCCTTCCCTTTGCCGGATTAAAGTTCTTCCAATTTTTCCATGCTTCCCCCAAGATTTCTTAATCTGAGTTGATTCCATAATTTAGCTATTGTGAATTGTGCTGCTATAAACATTGAAGTGGCTGTGTTGCTGTGGTATGTGGATTTTTAGATATTTTTGGAAAATACCCAAGAGTGGAATAGCTGAGTCATATGGAAATTCCACCCCTAGTTTTTTGTGGACTGTTCAAACTGATTTCCAGAGTCGTTATAATGGTGCGCATTCCCAAAATGTATAAGTAAGTGTTCCTTTCTCCCCACAACCATGTCAGCATTTCTTGTTGTTTGTATTCTTGATCCTTGACATTCTGACTAGAGTGAGATGGAATATTAATGTAGTTTTGATTTGCATTTCCCTGATGGCTAGAGATGTTGAACATTTTTTCATTTATTTGTTGGCCTTTGTGTTTTTTCCATTGAGAAGTTTCTGTTTATTTCTTCTGCCCATTTATTGATTGGGTTATTTTATTTATTCATTTATTCTGGAGAGTACTCCCCTATCGGAGGAGTACTTGGCCAAGGTTTTTTTCCATTCTGTAGTTTTACTCTTCACACTTTGAATTGTGTCCTAGCTGTGCCGAAGCTGTTTAGTTTAATGGCATCCCACTTATTGATTGTTGGTTTTATTTCTTGTGCTTTGGGGGTCTAGTTAAGGAAGTCTGTATCAGTACCTATGTGATGGAGTGTTGACCCTGTGCTTTCTTCTTGCAATTGTAAGGTTTCTGGTCTAATTCCTAAGTCTTTGATTATTTCATTTTGAGTTTTGTGCAGAGTGAATCTCAATGTGTTTTTAATTTACGCAATCAAATTATATGTGTGAAATATGATAATAGATGTGAACATAATTTATCTACCCTCTTACACATTCTGGGTTCTGAAATGCATTCTCTGATGTGGTTCAGAATTACTTTTGTCTTACGTTTGGGCTGAGGCATGTAGTAGAGAACTATCTACTATAACATTTCCTCTAATGTGTTGTTCTGCACAATACTGTTTTTAACAGAATGTAAATGCATTATAATTTGACAAGTGTCCATTATAAATGGACAAGCATCTATTGTCAGATAATATTTGAGAAGTGTGGAGTTAAGATAGTTAAATAAGATTCCAGAACCTTTAAGGCCTAAACAGTAGGGCGTCTTTTGGTTTCCTGTTAGCATTGTGACTATCTATATTTTTTATACATATATATTTTTTTTTAAAGAGAGAGAGAGAGAATATATATATATTTTTTAATATTTATTTTTTAGTTTTCGGAGGACACAACATCTTTGTTTGTATGTGGTGCTGAGGATTGAACCTGGGCCGCATGCATGCCAGGCGAGCGCGCTACCGCTTGAGCCACATCCGCAGCCCAACACTGTGACTATCTAATAGGAGGATAAAATGAGGCCAAAAATGTTTGATCACAGCATCTGGTTTCATTGGAAATATTTTGGGGAACATTGGGCCTGTATGATGTTTGCACTGTTCCTCCTTGTTTGTTAGAAATGGCTTATTGTTTGTTGAGGTTTCTATCCTGTCATAATGCTGCAATGTGTACTTCAGTCTTCTGGTGACACTATAGAGGCAGTCACTATACAGGGAGTCCAGTGTGGCCTGCTTCTTAGCTGCTGCCGCCTTTGTTTTGGTTTTTTAAGATTTACTTCTTTTGAACTGCCATGTGATTCCTGATAGGAGGAGGTTACAGTGATGGAAAGTTTTCAGTTACTAATCATGGTCCAGTGGTGAGTGATTTCAGATAACAGATGCAGGACAGGCCTGGCATGGTGACTTGGTGATTAGGGTGAAGGGTGTTGGGCACGGGGAGAGACATCCCCTGGAGGTTAAGAGAGTTGTAAATGCTGGCCCCCACACCTGCTGAACATCTTGTGGAAGAGCTTTGTTGGGTAGGGATGGAATGTGGGAGGAGGCATTTGTTTGAGGGCTTGGACTGGTATTCAAACTCTGTGGAAAGTGAACCCTTTGACCTATTTTGACTATTGTGGGGGCTTGTTTGTAGTTGGAGACTTTCTGGAGACTCCTTTTAACCAAACCCAGTCTACTACTACTCCTCAAGTGAAGTTTGCATTATAGGCTTTGAAGTGTTTGTGTGTACCCCTGAGTGGCAAGAATGTCACAGCTTGTATGTGTTTGCCACCCCTAAATTTTAGCTCCTCACTTCTTTTTGACAACTGATGCTGTGAAGTGTAAGTATCAGAGCTGGAAGCATAGAGTTGTTAAACTTATACTAGCCTGGGAATATTAATTTCTTCATTTGAGAATATTACCTGTTTTACAGGATTGTTTTGAATATGTGTTTTGTAAAGAGGTACACAGTTCAGGTAAGTGTTAAACCAGCTTTACTCCTCGTTTTCACATGTGAAGGGGACCTGGGTCTCTTTAGAAGAACCTTTGTGGACTTGGTCTTTGGGGGCAGTTACCCAAGTTAGTTAATAGTGGAGAACAAAGATTGGAATCAGTATACGGGGTAAAAAATGGGAGTTCATAACCCACTTGAATCAAAGTGTGAAACATGATATATCAAGAATTATGTAATGTTTTGAACAACCAACAATAAAAAATTAAAAAAAAAAATTGGAGACAAAATTTTATTTAATTTTTATTTTTTTAAATTTTTAGAGCTTTATGGTTATTTTTAGTAGTTGGGTTCATCCTGACAGACTCATACATGCATAGAAAATTGATTGTGGTTCATGATTATGCTGGAGAAGAAAATTTGAAGCAATAAGATTTCTTTCTCGGGCTGGGGATGTGGCTCAAGCGGTAAGCGCGCTCTCCTGGCATGCGTGCGGCCCGAGTTCGATCCTCAGCACCACATACAAACAAAGATGTTGTGTCCGCAAAAAAAAAAAAAAAAAAACACTAAGAAATAAATATTAAGAAATTCTCTCTCTTTAAAAAAAAAAAGATTTCTTTCTCTTTGTCAATATTGACTCTTCTTAATATTTGCATAACTCTGTAATTGAAATTTTAAGATTGTTTATTTTAGCAAAATAAATTATGTTTCAGCATTATGGCAACCTTGCCTTGCCCAGAAGAAACTGCTGCAGCAGGTGGGTTATTTGCCCATCATTGGGGAAAACATCAGCACTGAACTTCAAAGCTTTTTTTTTTTTTTTTTAATCATTTCTCACATGTTTGATAGTGGCTTTTGGGAAGCTTTCTTGCAAGATTTACTAGAAAATAGTAGAGTATTTATTACCTCAGTTTTAAGAATTTATGTTTTTATTTTCCAGAGGTTGTGTATCCATTGGTTTATTTTTAATTTTTAATTTTTTCCTACTGGGGATTCAACTGGGGTGGGGGAGTATTAACCACTGAACCACATCTAGAGCCCCCTTTTATATTTTTTTCTCTTCAACTCTAAGGTTACTGTTTAATTGAAGGATCACTATAAGTACATTAATCTTTGGTTTTGAATACTGCAATTAAAAAAATAGCATGTAGTTTTTAGGAAATGATATCACTTGCTACATGGATGAGGGATGACAGAAGATAACTTCTATTACTGGTTTCTTGAGATGATGTTTGGTATTGAATGTGACCTTGAAACTAATGTATAGAAAAGAAACAAACAAGAAAATTTAGTCTCTCAAAACAAAATGGTATGCCAAAGACAGAAATTACACACTGGGTCACCTGCTTTGAAATAATTTTTTATTAGAAGCAAATGGGAAGTCGGGTCTCAAGTTTCATTTCCATTTTGAATCAAGAAGTTACTTGTTATCATTTTATAAAAGTAGTTATGTAGAAGTTCACGATGTTGATAGTAATTTTGGATTAGCAGTAATGAATATACATATGTGGCTCTTGAATAATAATATATTTCATTTTTTTCTATGAATTAAAATATATAGTATAATGATTGGCTGGTGGTAGTTTTGAATAGTAAATGTTATCATTCTTAGTTTATTAACATTTGATTTCTCTTTCTTTTGCTTCCTTCTCCAGGGTGTGGATGAATGGAACATAGCTCGTCTAAATACAGTCTTGGATGTGGTTGAAGAAGAGTGCGGTATTTCTATTGAGGGTGTAAATACCCCTTATCTTTATTTTGGAATGTGGAAAACCACATTTGCTTGGCACACTGAGGACATGGACCTCTACAGCATTAATTATCTCCACTTTGGAGAGCCCAAGTCTTGGCAAGTTCCTTGTTTAATATTCATTTGCTTATGAGTTTTCAAATTTGCACATTATGCACATATTGAAGAGCTTTCCTTCTTTCATTTGGTGGATTCAGATTTATGTGAGGCTTAAGGAAGTTTTTGGCTATAATGATTGTATTCCTTTCTGCCCAGGTTTTGTTGAGAAACTTTAAATTCAATGGTGACTTGTATATATAAAGTTGACTGCAGACCATTTTGAGGTCCGTGGATTGATAGGTATTTTTAGTCTGAAATGATTTGTTAGGAATTTGTACTTATTTGAGCATTTGTTGAAGGGTTTGTTGTAAAATCTAGTATGTGAGCTCCTGTATTCTGTAATTTGCTTAAGGAATCTGAAAAGTTAGTAGCAGAACTTTTCTGGAGATTTGTCAGAATTAAAGAGGACATTAATTTGAATTTTTAACATTGGGAGTTTGGATGAAGTCTCTGCTTTCTTATTTAGAATGATGATTGTTTTTTCTGTTCTTGGGAATAGACTGATGTTGACTCTTGATCACTTATGAAAGAATATTGTAGTCAAAGATAAGACTGATTGTAGAGACTATTGTCTTTGGGAAAGAGTTATCACTGCTCATAAGTAAGAATAATTGTTTTCAGTAGTTAATATATATATTTTCAGTATTAGCTATTAAGCATATAGACTCCATTATATGCCTTAGGGGTAGATTTATATTATCACTATTATCTTTAACCTTGACCATTATGTATAATGATAAAACAATAAACAGCAGTGACTTATGACAACTCATCTACATTCTATTTTCTAGGATAACTACTCTAGGAAAAGAGTGGTATAAATGTCTCTGAGGGTATTTCCCAGTAGATCTTTGAAAGATTATATTAATGTAGAATAAATAATTTGGAGGTAAACTTTATTATCATTAAAATTCATTTTACAAAACTTTATATTTGAAGTGAGCTTTGAAAGGTGGTAGGAGTAATATAAAATCATATAAATACTGGAAAGCAGGCAGTAGATGTAGCAGAGCCTAGACTTGAGAGACCACCAACCAGGTCTCTAATATTTATTCTGCCACCAACATTTGTGGCTTTGGACAAACAACTGTACTTCTGGGAACCATTTCCTCACCTACGTTATCACAAGCTTAGGCAGAATGGCTTCCAGTACTCTTTGTGGTTTGTGATCAGACCCATATGAATATTTTCATTTGCTTAACCGAATGAGAGGGTGATGAGGTGATGATGCAAGGTTCTGTATGTATGTCTGCCTATGTGTGCACTTTCTTTTCTACCTTTACACTTTAAAATTTTTTGTTTTAATTAGTTATACATGACAGTAGAATGCATTTATGCACTTTGAAATATCATACATAGATTGAATATAGTTTCTCATTTTTCTGAGTGTACATGTTGCAAAATCGTTGGTCATGTAATCACACACACAGACACACACACACACAGAGTAATAATGTCTGTTTCATTCTACTATCTTTCCTATCCTCATATCCCCTCCCCTCCCATCACTTCCCTCTACCTAATCTAAGGTAATGCTATTCTTCCCTAGTGTCCCCCGCCTTATTGTTAATTAACAACCTCATGTTAGAGAAAATATTTGGCCTTTGGTTTTGTGAGATTAGCTTATTTCACTTAGCCTGATATTCTTCAATTCCAACCCTTTACTGGAAAATGTCATAATTCCACTCTTCTTTAAAACTGCGTAATATTCCACCGAGTAAATATACCATATTTTCTTTATCCATTCATCTATTGAGGGACACCTAGGTTAGTTCCATAGTCTAGCTATTGTGAATTGAGCTGCTACAAACATTGTTGTGGCTGTGTCACTATAATATGCTGATTTTAAGTCCAAGGAGTGGGATAGTTGGGTCAAATGGTGGTTCCATTCCCAATTTTCTGAGGAATCTCCATACTGCTTTCCACAGTGGGTCTACCAATTTCAGTCCCACCAGCAATATATGAGTGTACCCTTTTCACCACATCCTCGTCAACAGTTATTATTGCCTGTATTCTTTTTTTTTTTTTTTTTTTTAAAGAGAGAGAGGAGAGAGAGAGAGAATTTTTAAAAATATTTATTTATTTTTTAGTTTTCAGCGGACACAACATCTTTGTTTGTATGTGGTGCTGAGGATCGAACCTGGGCCGCATGCATGCCAGGCGAGCGCGCTACCGCTTGAGCCACATCCCCAGCCCTATTGCCTGTATTCTTGATGATTGCCATTCTGACAGGAGTGAGATGAAATCTTAAGAGTAGTTTTGATTTGTATTTCTAATTGCTAGAGATATTGAACACTTTTTAATATATTTGTTGATCAGTTGTATTTCTTCTTCTGTGAAGTGTTCGTTCAGTTCCTTAGCCCATTTATTGATTGTGTTATTTGTTATTTTGGAGTTAAGTTTTTTGAGTTCTTTATATATCCTAGAGATTAATGCTTTATTGTAGGTGCATGTGGTAAAGTTTTTTCTCCCAATCTATAAGCTTTCTCCTCACGTTATCAATTGTTTCCTTTGCTGAGAAGAAGCTTTTTAATTTGAATCCATCCTATTTATTGATTCTTGATTTTACTTCTTGTGCTTTAGGAGTCTTGTTAAGGAAGTCAGATTCTAGGCCAACATGGTGAAGATTTGGGCCTATTTTTTCTTCTATTAGGCACACGGTCTTTGTTCTAGTGCCTAAGTCTTTGATTCACTTTGAGTTGATTTTTTTGCAGGGTGAGAGATTGAGGTTTAATTTCATATTGCTACACATGGACTTCCAGTTTTGCCAGCATCGTTTGTTAAATAGACTATCTTTTCTGTAGTGCATGTGTTTGGCACCCATGTCTAGTAAGAGATAACCATATTTATGTGGGTTTGTCTCTGTGTCCTGTATTCTGTGCCATTGGTCTACAAGTCTATTTCAGTGATAATACCATGCTGTTTTTGTTACTATAGCTCTGTAGTATGGTTTAAGGTCTGGTATTGTGATGCCTCCTTCTTCACTTTTCTTGCTAAGGATTGCTTTAGCTATTCCAGGGCTTAACCCCCGCCCCCCTCCCAATGAATTTCATGATTGCCTTTTCTATTTCATTGGGATTTTAATAGGAATTGCATTAAATCTGTATAACACTTTTGGTAGTATGGCCATTTTGACAATTTTAATTCTGCCTATCTGGGAGCATAGGAGATATTTTCATCTTCTGAGGTTTTCTTTAGTTTTAGTGTTCTGTAGTTTTCATTTTAGAGGTCTTTCACCTCCTTTGCTGGATTGATTCCCATGTATTTTATTTTATTTTTTTTTTGAGGCTATTGTGAATGGAGTAGTTTTCCTAATTTTAATTTCTCTTTTCAGTGGATTCATCACTGATGTATAGGGATGTGTTTGATTTATGGGTGTTGATTTTATATCCTGCTACTTTGCTGAATTCATTGTCTAGAAGTTTTCTGGTGGAATTTTTTGAATCATCTAGATATAGAATTATGTCATTAGCAAAAAGGAATAGTTTTGAGTTCTACTTTACCTATTTGTATCCCTTTAATTTCTTCCTTTTGTGTAATTGCTCTGGCCAGAGTTTCAAGGATGATGTTGAATAGAAGTGGTGAAAGAGGATATCCTTGTGTTGTTCCAGTTTTTAATGGGAATGCTTTCAATTTTTCTCCATTTAGAATGATGCTGGCCTTGGGTTTAGAATGTATAATTTTTACAATATTGAGGTATGTTCCTACTATCCCTTGTTTTTCTACTGTTTTGAACATGAAGGTGTGCACTATTTTGTCAAATGCTTTTTCTGCACCTATTGAGATGATCATTTGATTCTTGTTTTTAAGTCTATTAATATGATGAATTACATTTATTGATTTCCATATGTTAAACCAATCCTGCATCCCTGGGATGATGCCCACTTGATTGTGGTGCACTATCTTTTAAATATGTTTTTGTATGCGATTTGCCAGAATTTTATCCAGAATTTTTACATCTATGTTCATCAGGAATATTGGTCTGAGTTTTCTTTCCTTGATGTGTCTTTGTCTGGTTTTGGTATCAGGGTGATACTAGCCTCGTAGAATGAGTTTGGAAGGGTTTCCTCCTTTTCTATTTCATGTAGTACTTTGAGGAGTATTGGTGTTAATTCTTTTTTTAATGTTTTATAGAACTTGGATGAGAATCCATCTGGTTAGTTAACCTTTACTTTTCCCTGTGGGTGACCTGTCTTGTGTTTCACATACCTGTCCCCTCAGTGTGTTATCTTCTGTCTAGCCTTAGAAGCTGGCATTTAACCTCTGTTTCTTCCTTTTCTTCATTTTGATCATTAGACAACAAGTTCTGGATGTGGCAACTTGTGATTTCCTCCTGAATTGGATAATGCTGCTCTTTCTGTCTGGGTATACCTTAGATTGTGCGAGAAGACTCTCAACTATGTGTACTATGTGTTGCCCCTCACTTACACATGTATTTTTTTTTTTTTTTTATCTTAGTAGTAGTAATCATCTTCTCCTCTCTTTTCTTTCACTACCACCACTCTGCTACCTGCCTGCAGGTGCCTTGAAGTTGAGGTTCATGTTTTTCCACTCCTTTGAGTTGATATGTGACCCACAGGGCCTGGCTATAGGAGTGATTGCCCTGTAATAATTCTTATATAGAGTCAGGAAGGTATTAAATTATTTTATATCAGTCTGTTTAAGAGCAGGCACAGAAACAGAACATTTTATAAAGACTCTTGTCTGAATTGTAACTATTGTGAATACCAAGTTTCCTGAGATTTTTATCACTGAATACAAGTACAGATCCAGGGGGAATCCTTGCAACATGTATTCTGTAGCTACTACATATGGTAGATTTGCTTAAAAGGTGTTCATGAACACAGGTTTGTATGGAAGAGACTGTAGGAGCTGATGATGTATTTAAACATTTCTGGCATAAAGACTTAAAGGAAAAAGAATCCTTAGAGTAAGCAGATAGAAAACTGCTTTGGCAGCCACTGGTAAAGTATTTATTTTCTTGGAATGAATATTGACTTTGGAGCCAGAAGACCCGTTTTAAAATCCCAATCTGTCACTTACCAGCTGGATGACTTAGGGCAAATCACTATACTTCTTTCATCATGAGTTTCTTCAGCTGCCAAGTGGAGGCATGATTTATTCTCTGTCAATTTACAGTATTTCTAGGAAGGTTCAGGGATATGCGGAGTATAAAAGCGCTTGGAAAACTGGTAGGTACTATACCAATATTCATAATCCCTATTATTATTTTAATAACTTTATGAAAATGAATGATCTTTTGGGGGGGTCATAATAGTTTCTTGATGTCTGAACTACCCCAAATGTCTCTGTATCTAGTAGTGCGAGAGTTTTAAGATGAATAAAATATTGGATTTCTTTATTTTTGCATGGCGCAGGTGTTGCTGGGCAAGTGCTCTACCACTATCCTACACTCCAAACCCAAGTTATATATGATAGTTTCTTGTGTCATGTGTGATAGCGTTAATTGCCTTGAGATACAGAATTTAGATAGTACCCTGAATCTTTCTTTTTCAGTCTGGGTACAAATACAGTGAGGAAGAAACTTTGAGATTTGCTCTATTGAGGAATAAAGACATGAATCAGAAGAGGACATACCTTAAGCTAAAGAAAGGTCTAGAATCATGAAAGAAGATTTTTGTGGATGGCTTTAGAAAAATTAAGTATGAGGTGCATCATTTTGGACATTGTTAAGTTTTGTTAAAAACCCCTAAGATTTTGTTAGTTGACTGTCTTAGGTTTTTGGATACAGATGCGGTTCAGCTAGTTTTTATTCGATCATTTGTTTAGTGTTGTATAACATTTAAGGACACACAGGTTTTGTACCAAACTCTCAAGTCTTGAGTCATGTGTTACTCTTTACTGAGTGTGTGACCTTGGGCAATTGTTAAATAATCCATGCCTCAATTTCCTTTCCTAAAACACTCAAATGGTTCTGGTACCCAACTGATAAGGTAACTGGGTACAAAACACATATCACAGCTCCTCATGAATCGTAAGTGCTCAATAGGTGCTAACATTTGTTGCATTAATTTAAGAAATATATTTATTGTGTGAAGTGTTTGAACATGAAACTTGTAGATCTTATATAAGTAAGGCTTGCTAGTTCTAAATGACAGAAACTCAACTTAAGCATAAAGTTTATTTGCCACTGTATGCAGTTGGGACAACTTAGAAGCATGGCTGTATCCACTCTGTTAGCTGCGATAACTTCCACTTTCTCCCCTCTCCTCCCCTCCCTCCCCCGCTCTTTCTCCTAGAGAAGCTGTTTACGTACAACTAAATATTTCATTGTTAAGTAGAACTTTCAAACCTTCTTCCTTTTCAAAAGAATGAATAAAGTTATTTGGCACCAAATTGACCTGTATGTTTAATATTCATCATCTAAAATGTGAGGAGCAGGAGCCCTGTAGGTTTCATTCACTAACATGTCTCTAGTGCCTGGCATAGCACCTGACAGGAACCTGGGACACATAAATATTTAACAAATATTCATTAAATAAATCCTCTTACTTACGGAATTCATTGAGGTTTTTTTTTTTTTTTTTTTTAAATGTAAACCAGAGCATTACTTAGGAATGAGTAGCTTAATAATATTTAATGATGCATTGAATTGGCAACACACACATTAGGTTAATAGGGGCACTAACTAGCCCTTACTTATTAACTTCCCTACATTCTACTCTAATCCCCGTTAACTTGAGACACAGTAATGTATTCTAATTGCAGATATTAAGTTTAGTTGGATAATGGTAAAAGCTATATTCTTTTGAGGTTTTTTTTATTTTTGAGAATTTTTAATATTTATTTATTTTTTAGTGTTCGGTGGACACAACATCCTTATTTGTATGTGATGCTGAGGATCGAACCCAGCGCTGCACGCATGCCAGGCAAGCGCACTACCGTTTGAGCCATATCGCCAGCCCTCTTTTGAGGCTTTATGTAGAAAAAAATACTCTTGGAATTAACAGTGATTTGTTTTAATTATTTTTCCTGTAGAAATTTGTGTTCTATATAAGAATTAGACTAAAGTTTAGAAGTACTTTTTTTTTGAATATTTATTTTTTATCTGTAGTTGGACTCAATATCTTTATTTTATTTATTTATTTTTATGTGGTGCTGAGGATTGAACCCAGGGCCTAACACATGCTAGGCGAGTGCTCTACTGCTGAGCCAAAATCCCAGCCCCTATAGAGGTACTTTTAAGTTGAAATATTAATTGCGTAAATTATATAACTAATTCTTACCACTTTTCAACTATTTATGTATATATCTTTTTTATCTTTTCGGTGCTGGGGATTGAACTCAAGGCCATGTGCAGGTGAGGCAAGCACTTTGTCAAATGAGCTATATCCCCAGCCCTATTTTTTGTATATTTTAAAGATAATATTGTTAATGAAATAAAAAAATATGGAAATTATGCCCCCAAAGCATGACATTTATAAATAGCTATTAGCTATATTTGTAGGAGGATGAGAGTACACTCATAATCAGAAGCAAAAACATTTATTGATCAGATAGATCACATTTTACTTAATCCTGAGCCTGCCTTGAAAGTAGATACATGCCTACCAGCTTACATTCACATGCTGCAGTACCGAGGATCCCTGTAGATTGCTCAGCACAAATATCTTAAAGGAGGCATCTGGGAGGTTTTGACATTTTTTATTTCGGAAATAAGCCCCACTCTTTTAAGTGATGAGATATATGTGGGTTTTTATAGAGGAACATAAGCTAATGTGTTAATTAAATAATTCTTGATACTCCTGATAAGTATCTCAGGGTATGTAAATTACCTGTGATAACAGAGGATGCCTGTGATATCCTCCTTTTCTTTTATTTCAAACCATCAGCACTTACAAAGAACCACAGACACATTCAAATGAAAACAAATTGCCAAATCAAATTTGTAACTCTCAGGGGAAAAAATCAGGTTAATGCAAGTTTATAAATGTATATTTCATAGAAAACAAGCATTAGTGCTGTTAGCCATGTGAATTACCATGGAAGATGTGGTAGTTCACAGATTATTTTTCTTGGCTTATCAATGTTTCTATATTTTCTTCTTTTTTAGACTGTTTAATCTAAATAGCAGTTTTCAGAAAATGTATACTGTATGTATACTGCCGCAGTCTGGCTGGGCACAAATCACGAGCCACTGAAGCAGGAACAAACTTTATTTTTGAACTGCAGGAAAACACTTCACACAGCTCCGGGGGAATCCTCCCAAATGCCACGATGCTCGTCCAGGAACCCCCAGCCGGAAATATCTCTCCCGGAAATCCCTCCTCCTGCACTTCCCCAACCAATGGGAACTCTCGGGAATTCCCGGAAATCCCCACGAGAACTCCAAAATAGTGTGAGAACTCAAAAGTAACTGCAGAGGCTGATAGTAATGCCTCGCCTGTCAATCAATACTGTTGGCAAAATGCCAGGGGCCATACAGACTCGGCAGTGGCTCTCAGCAGTATACTATTTAATACTTGTTTTATAAAAATTTATTCTTTGACTTTAGTGTGTATGAAAGTGGCTTTCTTCATGATTGTACTTCTATAGCTAGGATTATAAATAGATTTATACAAGTTACCTTTATGACCCCAATGTGTTCGGTTTTTAGAAGCTTACTTTTGAAGAATGGTTGAGTAGGGTTAAGTAAATCATTTGTCTTTGGTGACTCCGTTTAATTTAGTGCCATTCTTTTATTGGTACCTGGAAGTGTGTCAATCATAGTAAGAAATCATTTCAGGAATCCCTGACTGCAGATGTCTTAGGTTGGTCAGTTTTCTCTCCATTCACAAAACGAAGACTCTGAGACTTAAGGCATTTAGTATTTTATCTAGCTGGCACTCAGACTTGTTTGACCTTTCATGTGGATTTAAAGGAAAAACCGAACAGTAAAGAAGAAATAGGAAGAAGAAAGCCTGCTTTTGTTTCTTTTCTATCTTGTCAGCTTCATTTTAATGAGATTTTATGTATAACTCAAAAAACAAAAACCAACCAACCAACCAAACAAACCAAAACCAAACAAAAAACCCCACAAACGTGTGTATGCCCCTTTCCCCTCTCTTTATCTGACTCTCTCTCTTTCTCTTCCTGGACAAAACTATGGCAGAAGAAGATTTTTTTTTTCCTAGAAAATATGTAGCTAGATTCAAATCTTGTAATAATTGATAGGTTATGGGGATCGGGTTATGAAGATGCAGGTGAGATAAACACCTGGCCCAATTTCATTTCTTTGGTACTTCAGATTTGTTCTTTAGCTATTTTACTTGGAAATGTTCTTTAAGTCAGAAGTAAAACCCTGCATTTTTGAGAAGAATGAGTTTTGTCTCATTCTAGGGAATAGGTGGTGGGTGATTCTTTGGTTAGGTTTTAGATTTTGTCCCCTCCAGTGATGTACCCTTCAGAAACCATTTAGTCCATCAGGAGTTAAGGGTACTTTGTCTGTCAAACCTGTTAGATAAGAATCTGAAATTGGGAAGAGGGCAGAGTATAAGCCCAGCTTTTGAAGTCTTAACAGTTCTCTTCAGTCTTCAGAAGTGCAGGGCAACTAATTTTTATTTCAAAATTATTTATCATACCTTTCTCTGTGTTATTTGGAATCTATTCATTTAAAAATAATGTCTGCATTGTATTTCTCTAGATGGAGAAGATTTTGTTGGGATTATCTTGGTTCTTGAGATAGAAACTCAATATGAGGCAGTTTAGCCAAAAACAAAAATTTATTGGGTTTCATGGCTGTGGAAGGTCAGAAACACAAGAGCCATTGGAAATTATAAGGCTGTGCTGGATCTTGGGTTTTGCCTCTCTGAGAGTGTTGCCTTTATACTTCACTCTAACTCCTCTTTTCCCAGTTTTATCATCAGAGAGCAAAGGTGCTGTCTGATGGGAAGGTCTCCACCTTGACCTGGCTTGAATCCTTCTCTTGAATTCATTGAGGAAGGGATAGGGGTCACAGGCCTGCTTCTCTTGTAGCCGGACATGAAGCCCCAATTAGCATTACATGTTTGTGTTTATGGTAGGCCTTTACTCTTAAGAAGGGTAATGTTGGGTTGGAGTTATTGCTCAGTGGTTATTGCCTAGCATGTGTGAAGAACTGGGTTTGATCCTCAACATCATATAAAAATAAATAAATAAATAAAGGTATTGTGTCTGTCTATAGCTAAAACTTAAAACAAAACAAAAAAGAAAAATAAGGAAAAAGAAACTCATCTTACTCCTACAGATCTAGAAGATAAAGAAAAGTCCCAAATAAATGTTTGAATATTTACTTAAAATCTTAGGAAGACTGATTAACTTACTTTGACTTTTAATTCATTTTTTAAGATTTGAAAACTCTCCTGTGGGTATATTTGCTTCAGATGGTGTGTGTGTGTGTGTGTGTGTGTGTGTGTGTGTGTATGTATGTGTGTCTGTGTATTTTAGGATATCAAAGTTATTAAAATGCATATTTGCTTGAGTTTTCTTGAAAGCATATAGCAAGTGATTGATAACTGTTGCTTGTAGACAGTAGGATGAAGTAAATCTCTGCATTGGATTTAACTCAAGAATCTATTGTTTATTTTTTTTTTCTAACTGCTTAAACAACATTGCTCTTTTTTCTTGTAATCTATATAGAACCAATCGTCAATTTTACTACCTTGTTATGTCCTGACCTCTCAGAGTTCTTTAGTTATAGAATCATATGTTTCGATCTTGTACCCCAATGAAATTTCCAGCTTTTTCAGAGCACTGCCACAGGTATCCTGAGAGACTAGGTGTCACAACTTGTAAACACACACACAAACACACAGACACACACACACACACACACACTTTCATGCTTATTTCAATCTTTATTAATATTCTTACAGTTTAGCTTTTTATGGATATGCCACCAAATTATTCTATAGAAAAATATAATTGTGTATCCTGTATGATGCTTTGATTAGAACTGTCTTAATAATATAGGAAAATTTAGAAGTTGTACAAAATTGTTAGAAATTTTTAGCTACTTTTATATTTTGATTGTCAATCCATATGTGACACAGAAATCTTTACAGAATGCATCTCAAATTAAATATGTCCAATTTTTGTGAATTCATTCTTTCCTCACTTGTGTGGGTACCACAGTGGTTTTCTTTCAAGGATTTACGCATAATGTTTGTGGAGTGTTATTTATGATATGTATTTCAGAGAGGACGTAACATTCAGTTGCATGATCTCTAATAATATTTCTGACCAGATTACCCTCGCCCCCAAAAGAAAAAAAAAGGTTAATTTAATAGAGTTTTTGTGGGGGTTTAAAAAAGTGTATTTTCTTTGTGCAGATATTATCTATCACAAAAGACTTAAATGGACATTATTTAGAACATGTCAGGGGTCACAAGAAAGATTAGTCCATTTATTGTTTTTATTTTATTTTAATGGTTAAAGCTATGATCCTGTATCCTTTATTTATATAATCTGTGAGTTTCTTCTTTTTAGTAGTTTGGGTTGCTTTGAAAGATGTGCACTTTTGAAAACCTGAATTTTCACAGATTTCCAACTCTAAAAAAGCTGTATAGGTAGTTTTCTCTTGAAGATTAAACTTCATTCATAGGAAATCTTGAAAATGCTTCAATGCCAGGAGTTAATAGTGGTGGTACTTTGTAAGACAATTGTAGTGGAATCCTTTAAGCCTCTTTATCTTATTCATGGATAGTATAATTATAACTTGAATAATAGTCACTTGGAAAAGATACTGTCTTCAGATTTCTATATAAGCTCAAAAGTTTTTTTTCTGGGAAAAATTTACTTTGGGAAACTTTTTTTATTTTGTAGCAGGAATTGAACTTGGGGGCACTCAACCACTGAGTCACATCCCCAGTCCTATTTGATTTAGCAACTCATTGAGTTGCTTAGCATCTCCCTATTGCTCAGACTGGCTTTGAATTACAGATCCTTTGGTCTTAGCCTCCAGAGCCTCTGGGATTACAGGTATGTGCCACCGTGCCCGGCTTGGGAAAAATTTGATATGGACATACACCTTCAATTGGGCATATTTTTAATTTGTTACCAACTTTTAAAGTTATTGTATTTTAAAAATCTCTTCCAAATGGCATTTTTCTTTTAATTTTTTATTGTTGGCTGTTCAAAACATTACATAGTTCTTGATACATCATATTTCACACTTTGATTCAAGTGGGTTATGAGCTCCCATTTTTACCCCATATACAGATTGCAGAATCACATCAGTTACACATCCATTGATTTACATATTGCCGTACTAGTGTCTGTTGTGTTCTGCTGCCTTTCCTATCCTCTACTATCCCCCCTCCCCTCCCCTCCCCTCTTCTCTCTCTGCCCCCTCTACTGACATTCATTTGTCCCCCTTGTATTATTTTTCCCTTTCCCCTCACTTCCTCTTGTATGTACTTTTGTATAACTCTGAGGGTCTCCTTCCATTTCCATGCAATTTCCCTTCTCTCTCCCTTTCCCTCCCACCTCTCATCCCTGTTTAATGTTAATCTTCATCTCATGCTATTCGACCCTACTCTGTTCTTAGTTACTCTCCTTATATCAAAGAAGACATTTGGCATTTGTTTTTTAGGGATTGGCTAGCTTCACTTAGCATAATCTGCTCTAATGCCATCCACTTCCCTGTAAATTCTATGATTTTGTCATTTTTTAATGCAGAGTAATACTCCATTGTGTATAAATGCCACATTTTTTTTATCCATTCATCTATTGAAGGGCATCTAGGTTGGTTCCACAGTCTTGCTATTGTGAATTGTGCTGCTATGAACATCGATGTAGCAGTGTCCCTGTAGCATGCTCTTTTTAGGTCTTTAGGGAATAGACCGAGAAGGGGAATAGCTGGGTCAAATGGTGGCTCCATTCCCAGCTTTCCAAGAAATCTCCATACTGCTTTCCAAATTGGCTGCACCAATTTGCAGTCCCACCAGCAATGTACAAGTGTACCCTTTTCCCCACATCCTCGCCAGCACTTGTTGTTGTTTGACTTCATAATGGCTGCCAATCTTACTGGAGTGAGATGGTATCTTAGGGTGGTTTTGATTTGCATTTCTCTGACTGCTAGAGATGGTGAGCATTTTTTCATGTACTTGTTGATTGATTGTATGTCCTCCTCTGAGAAGTGTCTGTTCAGGTCCTTGGCCCATTTGTTGAT
>NW_025999998.1:4332704-4361893 GCF_001458135.2 Marmota marmota marmota | reverse complement strand
GGCACTGCCCCTCTGCAGGCCTCTGGGGCTGTTCTGCCAGTGGGTCGCAGGTCCGCCTACCTTGCAGGCGCGGGGGGGGGGGTCGGTTCTACCCTTCCTCAGGCCACTGGGCCTGTTATGTCTGTCGGTTGCAGGTCTGGCCTGTTCTGATGGTGATCATAGTTCCGTCTACCTTGCAGGCGCGGGGGGAGGGGGCGGCTCTGCCTCTCAGCAGGCCGCTGCTCCTCTTCTGCCGGTGGGTGGCAGGCCCGCCTACCTTGCAGGAGTGATTGGAAGCTCTGTCCCTCCGCGGGCCACTGGGCCTTTTCCGTTGGTGGTCACAGTTCCGCCTACCTGGCAGGCGGGGGGTGGGTGGGGGGCGGCTCTGCCCCTCAGCAGGCCGCTGGGCCTGCTCTGTGGGTGGTCACAGTTCCCTCTACCTTGCTGGCGCAGTGGGAGTTGGCGGCTCTGCCTCTCAGCAGGCCGCTGCTCCTCTTCTCCCAAATGGCATTTATTTTGTTTTATCAATGCTTGACCCAGGGCTGGGAATGTGGCTTAGTGAAAGAACACTTGCCTAGTCTGCATAAGGTTTTGGTTTGACATCAGCATCTTGTTGCATCTGTTTGGTTATTTATATTTTTGTTCATTTTTATTCATTAAATTCTTATTGAGCCCACACCTGTGTCAGGAACTGGAGTAGGTATCAGTGACACCATAGTAAACAAGACAGAATGGTCTTTATGAAACTTGCATTTTAGACATACAGCTTTTATCACCCTTGTATTTTATAGCAGTAACAGAATTCTTGTTCTTGGCAAAGTTTTGGTGCTATCTAATCTTACCACAGAACACACATATATAAACAGAAAACGTTTTCTGTGGTGGATCCCTGCTTAGGAAAACATTGACCTGTTGCAGAGATTTTAAAACATTCTATAAATGCAAATTTCTATAGAAACTCAATATATAAACAGAAAATAAAGGGAGAGCTGACTGACCACTGTGTGTGGCTGGAGGCTTTCCCTTACCAACTGCATCCAAGGCACCTGCAGGAAACCTTGGGATCCCTGGAGGTGGATAGGGGAGGATGTGTGCAGTGCAGTTTGGAAGGAAGTTAGTTGCCTAGATCATCTAGTACTTGTAAAATCCTTTTAGTACTGAATGTGTGGGGAGCTTCCTTTGTGAAGGCAATAGAGGCCTTGTCAGAAGGGCCCGTCTGCAAGTTGCCCCAGCATCTCTAGAGTTATAACTTTGTTTTCACATTCATTTATTTTTAATAACAGAAAATTAAGTAGGAAATGTTCTATTTTCCATTGAACTGAAACTTTCTAATTTAAAATATTAGTGCTTAAACTTTAATAAATTAGTGCCCAAGTTTTAAAACTTACCACCATAATTAATATGAAAATGTAGCATTGGAACACACATTGTTTAGTCTTCTTTTTCACACAGTTAATTGGAAATATACAAATATTTCAGAAATTTTTGATTTTTAATTCAATATAATACAGTTATAATACATTTGATTTATGAAGCATTTTTGTAACAATATCAAAACCAAATAAAATGAAATAAAACAAAACAGCACCCCCCCCCTTTTTAAACTTTTAGATAGTAATTTATGGCTTTGTTCTTGGTACCTTCAGTTTACAATTCATTTAAAATGCTGCCGTCTTGTGCTTGATCATTATAGAGGATGCTTGTGTCTTTGGAGGAGAGATGTGCTCCTCTAACCCCGTCAGTTCATTCTTGTTGATATCTTTGTGGTAATTGTAGGGGATACAGGAATAGTATATGGGCTATTCTAGGCACTGGTGTCAGAAAGATCTGGGGTTCGGACCAGCTTTATCATTCATTGTGCTGAAATGAAATGATCCCTACAAGCTTTGTTTTCTTTCTTAGTAACATGGAGGCAGCAGTAGAACTTGTATTATAATATCTTAGCATAAGCTCTGGTGGTTGTGTGTGCTCAATAAGTGGTAGCTGTGATGAGCTGTAATCATTTATTGATCATCATTACCGTTTCACTGAACTCCCCCCTCCCTGCTTTTAAACAGGAGATTGAACCCAGGGTGCTGAGCTTAACCATGGAGGAGCCATGTGGAGCTCCTCCAAATGGAGGAGCCCTATTTATTTTTTAAACTTTGAAATGGGGGCTCGCCAAGGCTGACCTGGGTTAAATCCCCAGTACTCCCCACACCCAAACCTACGGATGTCAGTAAAGAGATATATGGGTTACTTTGTGGTGGGCAAGAAGCAGTGGAACATAGAGATGGCCTGGGCGTTTGTTCTGTGGGTAGCATTGCGGTGCCCCCAACTCCGTGATGAATGGTGGGAACCATTTGCCTGCCTCAGGGGTGAAGTAGGCTTCCCTTCCCTGCACCCAGAAATCAGAATGGTTGGGGCTTGCTGCATGTAGAGGGAGGCAGAGCAAATTGCCCTTTCTGAAGACCTGGGAAGATCAGTACACACCATTCACCATGGAGGCATATTTTGAGGCTGCAGTTTCTATAGACCTTCCATGGTGGTAAGGACCCTGTCAGGAGCCAAGCTTCCTTAGGAGAGAATGGGGAGCTAGTAATATATGTTCTGGTGATTCTTTCTGTCAGGTGGCCTGTTGGCCAGCCAGCTAATCAGCCAGCCAGGCTTCATGATTCCCAGCATCTTCTGCTGCCTGCCTGTTTCATGTGAGGGGGTGGGATCTTCTGGGAGCTTGCCTGGGCTCCTGTCTGCCAGGGTTGGGGGCTGCCTTGCAGATGTTTGCATCCTCTCTTTTGCTCAAGTAGGGTTCCTGGGCCCAGCCCTCTCCTGGGGACTCGCCCCCCCCTCAGTTCTGCCCTCCTCTCTTCAGACTCTGTGTCTAAATGGGGGAGGTCCAGGGAAGAGATCCAAGGGAACTCTGCTTAACCCTTCAGTAACTGTATAAGATAAGTCAGGCACACAAGCTTATGCCAGTAAGAGAGGGAGGAGTCATCTTAGAGCTATTATCTGTTAAAAATTGTCCTTGAGGTTGTGAGCTTGATTCTTCACAGGGGATAGCTGTGATAAAAACAGCAACACGAAGAATTATAGCTGGGTGCAGTGGTGCACTCCTGTGATCCAGCGACTGGGAGGCAGAATCACAAGTTTGAGGCCAGACCCTGTCTCAAGAATAAAATAAAAAGTGTTGGTAGAGCGCCCCTGGGTTCAATCCCCAGTACTAAAAAACAAAAACAAACAAAAAACCTCAACCAACCAATAAGAACAACAACAACAAAAAGGGAGAAATGTAAACAAAGGAGAAAAGGGCCTCTTCACACAGCCTTTGGAGCAGCCTTGTTTCAGGATTGACCTGCCTAAATGTGATTAGACCTGGAATGGGCAATCCCCTCTGTGGTCATGGATGTCATAGGACCTGGACCAGTGGGAGGTGCCAGCACACCTGTTGGTGTGAGCATCAGAAGGGTCTGTGGTGGCTGCTTTTGACTGAGCAATGTGAGAGGTCTGGGTAGGAGAGAACATTATTGATAGTCCCAGGGTGGTTTTGGGGAATAATCTTAGAAATAGGAGATATTCTTTGAATAATACTACTACACAAGTAAGTGGACTGATGAAACTCAGGGCCTCATGTGTGCTATGGAAACTTTGTACCATTGAGCCACATTCCCAGCCCTTGCATAGTAATCTTGAAAGGAGAAAATCTGAATCAGGGAAATGGATCTAGTAATGCTTTGAAAAGCATAGCATTACTTACTGACAGTTTGTAGTATCAGCCTATTTTCATTCAGATTTTAGAATTTGTATTGCAGTCACTAGACTAATATCATTTTTGGTCCATTTTTTTTTGGTAAACTGCACAAAGATATGCTTAGAGGGATCTGTTTTCTTTGATCTTCAAAATGAATATATGTTTTAAAAGGACATAAGACTTTGACTTTACATTAAACATTACCCATGCATATCTGATTAGTGTATTCATAGTTCATAAGTGATTCATAGGTTTTCATGTTAGCAGAACTGTTGGCATTATTCATTGTATCTGAAGCAAAACACTTTCAAAAAAGTTAAATGAACAATTATTAATTTCTTTAATAAATTGGTTATATAGTTGAGGATATATAATGGTAGGCATTTTATTTGATGGTTTTCAAGAGGTACAGAAAAGCAGGAGATATATCCATGTCCTGAAAGAATTTAGGTTAAGCCACATAATAGAGTGACGGTGGCAAGTAATTAAGTGCCTGACTGTGGACCAGATGTTCACTATACAAGGTATGCTACAAAGGATAATTTATGGGAACCTTTCTGGGAGATGGTAGGTCTTCTCTTCCCCACAGAATACAGTATCTGTCAAGACAAAAATGATTCATGCACATTCAACAGAGGCTAACTTTGGAAAGTAGTAGATAATAAATGCCATATCAAAAATTGAACTGAAGAGCTCCAGGAGGGAAAAAATGGGTGAGGTTGCTGAGACTTATAATGGTCAAAGAAAACTCCAAGGATATGGAACCTGAAGCAGAGGGGCCTCTTTGAGGTGAGAGGTAAGGTAGAATCATTCAGTGACAGAAGAATTTGTAGTCCAGCCTACTGGGAGAGAGTGTGCATGTTTGGAAAGTTGGGGAATCTTGAATGCCAGAAAGTGAGGAATAAAGGTTTTAATGCTGTGATACTAATATGAGAACTGCAGCCACCCAGAGAGAGATACAGTAGGGAGTTCAGTTATGACAATAGTCTATAGTCCAGGCTGAGAAATTTTGAAGCTGGGGCAGCGCTGCAGGGAGAGTTGAATATGAGATTTTGAAGAGGTAGAATGAATAGGTTTTGTTACTGGCAGTTTTGCAGAGAGGATGAGAAATAAGGAGGTGTGAACCAAAGTGGAAATGCTAGGAGAGTGATCCAGCTTAAAAGGGGAGATCATGAATATAATCTTGTGTATGTTGAGACTTCTGAGGTAATGGGAAACTTTCATAGAAATATTAGGTGATGTCAGGGGCATAGAACTTGAGATCCTCTGACTGAGATTGTTTACTCCATCTGCATATGTACCTCCAGTGTGCCTCTACTTAGTCACCAGGTCTTCCTGCTAGATAGATTTTCAGCAGGACTGGAAATGGGGGTGGAAAGAAGAACTAAAGTATAAGTACTCTGGTCAGGGTTCCTGGATAGAGGAGGCAAGGCTAGAGGCAGAGTGACTGGTTAGGAGGCTGCAATGGTAGTCAGTTTGATAGGGAGCAGGATGTTGCAGGCAAATGCAGGGTGGTGGGAGTGGGGACAGGGAGATGCAGGCAAATGCATGAGAACTCTCAAGAACAAGTAAAAGGTTGACAAATATAACTTGGGTATTGATTAGGTGGGCTGCCCTACTGGAATCTTCAAATTATAATCATCCTTTAATGTGCCTGTCTAGCTCTGGTGATGTGATTGTTTGAACCAGTTTTTCTTGAATGTATTCTCAGGTTTCCTGGATATATGGGGTCAGCCAGTCAGGCTCACCTCATTCATTGCCTTGTACCTGTCATTAAATAATGAGCTGCTAAACATAGAATTTTATCCTTTTAGTGTTGTTCTGTGAGATAGATAAGATCTGTCAGTGGTTAAGTGTCTTGTGTAAGATCTCAGATGGTTTTCTCGGTTCTTGTGAAATGAACATTCCACTCTGGAGAGGATGGTGCTTGGAAAACACATGCAGATGTCTGCATCTTGCTGTTTTCTTGCCTCATCTTTCCTTCTGTTCGTTCTTGTGGTGTGGATTGAAGCAGATTGTAATGGTTTGGTTTCAGATTGTTGTGGTTACCCATGAAGGTAGTGCCGCGGTTGGATTTTCAGGGCTGCTGTTTCAGAGAAGACTGGGAGTCCTTTGGGGAGCTCTGAAATGAAAGTCAGGTACCTGCAGGCAAGGACTACACAAATCTGCAACTGTAGAAGCCATGTTGCTTTCTAGTTTGAAAGTGCTATATGAATTTTTTTGTTTAGCATTCTGACTTAAGTTATTCCTTGTGGTATTAATGAAAGAAAATCTTAAGAAAAATCTTTAAATAATACCTGTGGCATATTACAGATCCTTCCTCCAGAAGAGGTGAGGGGATTGATCAGCAGGTTGAGGCATCAGGGAGATTGTGGGGAAGTCATTCCCTAGGTCCTTGGATGAGGTAATTAGAAGATTTATTCTGTCTTCCCCATCTGTTGCCCTGTCAGAATCACCTAGGGTGCTTGTTTTCAGAGTATGCTAGGTTCCCCATCCCCAAAGGATATGATTCTATGTTGTTCTTCATTCTCCCAGTTGCCCTTTATTGCTGGTATTAGGAGGTGTTAGATTCTGTCCTGGTAATGACTTGAACAGAAATAATCAAAAGAAAAACAAACAACAAAAACCAAACAACAAATGTTTAGAAGCAGTGAACTAGATTATCTTTAAGGACCCTTCTAGCCCTGTGACTTGTATGCAGACAACAAATTGTTTTTCTACTCCCTTGGGCTTTATTGGCAGAGTGAGATAATTACTTAAAGTAGTTGTCATAAGGTGTGAACAAGGTTTTATATGTGTGTGAATATTGCTTTGTGACTACTGAGTGGAGTAGCTGTCTGAATTTATTGTTTACCATGAGAAACTAATTGATTTGACTCTTGGGTGAATCCCTAAAAATGTAAACTATACTTTGCCAGTTGCTTTATCATGTTGCATCTGCTTATGCACAGAAGAGTAGTACCATCTGATAATTACTTTGCATGTTACTGCAATTATTACTTATTTTCAGGTTTGACTGTCCTTTTCAGACTCTGGGGCAAGACCTTGGGCTTATTTAGGGAACATTGTAAATTATTTTTGTATGAAACATTATGCAGCCACGTGGCTATTATTTAAATATTATCCAACAAAGCATAGATTGGTAATACATTCAGAACCATGCAAAGTATTTCATAGGCATAAACATGGAGATGAATGGGTTTGAGCAAGATAATGTCTATAACAGGGCAGGGAGTGTCCTATTTGTTTTCATGCTTTTGTGCTTTAGTGGATATCACTACAGTGTGGCTTTCTGGGTGAGGGTGTGGTTCTACTTGGGAAATGTATCTTCCTGTGTGGAGGCAGTGATTGGAAGGAAGTCTTCATCCTTCTATGATTTCCAAAGCTATTATAGCAAGGGTTGGTTAGCCATAAGGATATTTTGTTTTTGTTTTTGTTTCTTGTTTTGGTACTGAGGATTGGATGCAGGGGTGCTTCACTCCTGAGCTACATTCATAGTCCTTTTTATTTTTTGAAATAGGGTCTCATTAAGTTGCTTGGGTCTCACTAACTTGCCCAGAGTGGCCTCTGACTTGGGATCCTATTGCCTCAGCCTTTTAAGCTGCTGAGATTATAGGCATCCACCACTGAGCCTGGCATTCATTTAATTTATGATCTTAACACAAACTGGATCCTTTATAGAATTTGGAAGTAGACTAAGATACTGTCCTAAATCTTAAGAAGAAAAGTAGAACCAATTGAAATCATTTAGCCTATAGTAACTGGGAAATAGTACACTGGTAGAAAAGGATTTATATGACTAGATTGTGAAGGACTGTCTGAGTGTATAGGTAAAAGAAGAGTGAATACGTATGATTCATATCCTAGAAGGAGTAAACCAAAGATCAGAGTTAGGATAGAACCATCTTGCCTTATTGTTTCCCTTGTCCTTTGTCAGATGAATATATTTATTTTTTCTCTAAACAGTAGTTAAATTTAAGATTGAGAAACCTTAACTTTGCATATTTTTTTGAAAAATGAGTCTGAATGTATAACATCTCCATTTACATCCAGCTCTCTATGGACATACCTGCTGTATATCAGTGGGATGCGCGTGTGCATGTGTATGTGTGTGATGGAAATTATCATCTTGACTATGAGCTCACATGTATATATGCATATATTCTATTTTTCCTTTTCTGGGTATATTCAAAATGTAAACCAGGGATTAAAAACTGGGAAAAAGAAGACTTAAGTATAACATTGGGTTATTGTCATTTAGCTATGCTAAAATTTTATCTCTTCAGTTCAGTTGGAATAATTTCATTAGCTGTGCCTTAAGGAACAGGATATATGGTTGAGTTTTCTCTTACTGAATTGCCTAGTTATATTGGATCCAATTAAGTTTTGCATATGTTATCAGTGGCATTAATGCAACCAAGTGTGGTGTTAAATACATTTAGATAAGTTACGTCAGTAAAAATATGACTTGTACTTTATGGATATTAAGATAGTAAACACGAGAAAGGTAGGACTTCAAAAAATATATCTTTTATTTAAAACATTAAATGATTTTAAACTTATTCTCAATATCTATAAATTTCCTCATTAAATTAGCTTTTTAAAATTTAGATTTTTATAGGATATTATGAGATTACTATTTTAAAAACTTGTTAGTAACTCCATAATAAATAATTTCAAGGACCTTACTTTTGAAAACATCAGGAATTAGAAATGAGTATTTCTTCAGGGCTGAAAAATTATTGCTATGATCAAGATTTTTAAAAAGTCACAAATTCATAAATATAAGTTACATTACTAAGGCTGGTAACTTTTTGTTTTAAAATTTGAAAATTACAATGTTCTTTGGGGGGAAATATAAATGTCGGTATAATAATTTTTTTGGTCTTGTTGTCAATAGAAATATCTTAAAAGTTAAAAAGATAGTACCCATAATCTCTTGAAAATTAAAAGTCAAAACTAAATAACCTCACAGCAAAAAGACTACCTAAAAATAGGTTAAGGATAGGGAGTTGGAGTGTTGTGAGACAGGGCACAGAATTTGGCAAGGAATTCCCCTTGACTTAAGTATTTCACTGGACCTGGGTCTTTTCCCCTTAATCTTTAAAATGTATTTGAGATACTGGGATGCAACATTTAAATAGGTAATTTATAAGCTTATTTTTCTTGCATTCAGAGTCTAAGGGATGTAGCTTGTGATTGATTTTCTAATCTCTGGTTCATTAAAATGGAATTTTAATGAATTTAATTAAAAAAAAAATTATTATACCAACATTTATATTTTCTCCCAAAGAACATTGTAATTTTCAGATTTTAAAAAGACATTTTTTATTACATTATTTAGGAATAATTATCCTTAGGATACTAGTTGAAATATTATAAATTTAAAATTTCTGTTTATGTTTTAATATTTTAGGTATGCTATACCCCCAGAGCATGGAAAACGACTTGAGAGACTAGCTCAAGGTAAAACTTGCTTTCCATTTCTTACCTTAATAAGTTCTTGTTTTAGAGTATTTTTATAGTGTAGAATGATATTCTGTTGATTTTATTTGTTCTAAGTTAATTGCTTTTAAATATTTCCCTAATTGAATAACTATAATTTTTTACATTGATTTGTGAATATTTTTCATGTTTTATAATCTTCCTGGTTATTTGAGCTGGCTGTTTATTATTTCAATAAGAATTGCACTTAATCTGTTTTGGCTGTTTCCAAATTGTTTTCTCTTTTATATAATGTATTTAACATCATAATATTTTTCCTTCTAAGTATTTTCTTTCAAAGAGTATATTGCTGTGTCTCATGTACATGTGTTTGATAATTTTTTATGTTACCATGTCATTTCCCCAAAGCGTTCTGTAACCTCTGACTCTCCATTCTTATGTAGTTCATTAGGCTGGGGACTGTCCTTGTGGATGAAAGCGAATATCCTGAGGATACATCTAAGAATGTGTCTTCTTGGACTGGCATAATTAACTTTCTGCAACTTGAATTTTTAAATTTTGTTATGACTTTCTTCCTTGTCATAAAGGCCAAAATGAGGAATTCTTGTGGTAGCTCCCTTGCTGGTTTCACCTTGTGCCTGCTCATGCATGTGGAGAAGGCCAGCCAAAGCAGCCACCACCCTGCTTCTTCCTGTCTATTAAAGATGCATCAGGTAGCCTTGTCCTCATTTGATTGCATGTGCAGAGAAGAAACAGACTCATACCCCACCACTTATATCTGAAGATATATGTTCCCTCTCCACAGAAGAGGTAGTCCGGTTGTGACTTACTTGCAGCGGAAAGTTGAATTCCATTTGATCAAGATATTCTGTATGTATCCAGGATTGAATCCTGAGTAGTGTCCTTTTAGTTAGACACTGGTCTAAGATTCATTGGTATGTTAGGTTTACCTTCTGTGAGGAAAGGAATTTTGTTCCCACATTAGACATGCTCTCATTTAATAATGAAATGGGGTCACTGAGAATCCTAATTCTTTGACTTGACAGTTCTGAACAAAAATTCTTAATGATATCTAAAAGTTACTTTCCCCAAAATTAGAGGAGAGTATTAGAAGGAACCAGTTACAATATCACATTTGTAAGAGACATTATTATAATTTTGGCAGGTTAATAACTATAAAGCCCTAGTGTTTTTTTTAAAAACGTAATACGTTATAGTAATAATAGCAATGTAATTGTAATCTTAAACTTTGTTAGGGACTATTTTCATGAATATTAAGGTGGGTGAGTCCTGGTCCTGGATAATAGATTAGAGCAGAGCTTAGAAGGTGATTACCATAATCCTTAAATACATAGGCAATGAACTTCATGGTAAAACTATGTGCTGAATTATCCTCTTCACTTTTCTTATAATAATTATTCCACCATTTTCTCCCTACTAGAGAACTTTTAAACTGAAGCCAATGTAAACTTTGCAGTGTTGAGTCATACACTATAATTTGTGATATAAATTGCTTTTTCATGCTTTGACATAAACAGTCTGAAATGACATTTCAGGAAAATGGGTGCCAATTGTTTAATCAGTAAGAGGTTAATAAACTTGAAAAATGAGTGAGAACTTTAAAACTGTTTTGTAGCATTATTTTGAGAAATGAAGCAGGGAAAGATTGTGGAGGATTTGTATCCACTGACCAGATGCCAGCCAAATTAATTGAATTCAGCTAAATAATTAAAATGAAAAAATAATGCAGTAAATGTGATAGAGCATTATGGAATGTCTAGGTCAAGGCAACACTTGATACATAAAATGAAAAGCAGGCTCAGATATTTCCCATTATCTTGTCTGCACATCATAATTATCACACTTGCCTTTTATGCATGAATGCTTTCATCTTTGGTTTCTATTGAAATCTTGATTGACTGTGGCACCTACAAATATTTTATCTGAAAGATATTAGGCCTGCATCTAATAAAGCTAGGAGTTTGATTTTGCCCTTCAGCTGCTTTCTCATTTATACAGGTATTTTTTCAATATTATGTAGACATTAATGTAATAAAAAAAATCTCAAGTGAATTGTTGCAATTTTTATACTTGTTACATTTGCCTATAATGCCATTGTATTCTTTCTAATTTTTGGTTTGATACAATTGAATTGCAAATACAGAAGAGAATAGAGGTATAATGTTAAATCATGAATGACAGTTTGGAAGATTTTTAGTTTTTAAAATGTCTGAATCTCATCTGTTTTAGAACTAAGACAATATCTTTGGTGTTACATTAAGTTGAGCAAAATATAGATAAAATTGGGAACATCTAAAAATTTCTGTGAAAGACTATATTCCACTTGTCTTTTATTGTGAATCATTATTAAAATAAATGGAAACAATTTACTTTTGTGAAAACATTGGTTACTGGAGGAAAATATGTAAATTAGGACATTGTACAACTGATTTTGGAAGTATGAATGTTTAGCAGAAATCTGTTTCAGATAACAGTATAATAGAAGGGCATTGGTACTTTTAAGATCCTTATATTTACTTGAAACCCATTATTTTAGTTTCATCTCTTATTTATATTTAAAAATTTGTTAGCTTTGGATTTTATTGCCAAAATAATTAATTGATTAAATTAATTAATTAAATTTTATTTTTGGGACTGGAGTCTTACTGTGCTACACAGGGTGGCTTTGAACTCTTGGACTCCAGCAGACCTGCTTCAGTCTCCCCAGTACCTGGGACTGTAGGTTCATACCTATTTATTTATTTTAAAAGTCTGTGTTCAGTAAAAGGGAACAGAAGAGTAAATGTTGAAGGATTAATTTAGTCCATTCTTGTGTATGTATTTGTGTCTGTGTGTGGTATTTTTCTTTTAAATGGTGAGTAACATGAGTGTAATCCTGTGGAGTAGAGAGTATCAGCCTAATTTGCAGAGATCCCTGTGCCAGGGAATAGACAAAAATCTGTGGGTCAGATGTAGTCAGTCACTCTGTTGATTCCCTGAAGTAATATTGAAAATTGGACATATTTGCAAATTTCTGGGAAACCATTATCAAATACCTCGAGAGGGTTTGGTATGAAGAGATTATGAATAACTGCTATTAAGAGAATAGAAGGGTAGCAATAAATAACAAGTCATTTTAATTTTGTGAACAGAGTCTAAATTGATTTGTTTTCATACCTTGCTCTTGGAATTAGGAAAATGTACTTTTATTAGTTCTCAAAATGGTAAATATTATTTCCTTAAGCATTCATTTAGCTGATTAGCAGAAATGATTAGCAGAAATCTGTTTCAGTTAACAGTATAATAGAAGGGTATTGGTACTTTTAGCTGATGGGTTGAAAATACTACATTAAAATGCCTGGTTTTGAAAGGCTTATAAATAAAATACCCCTGATTATAAATAATTAATTTTAAAGGGTCCTGTAAGCCATAAAAAATGAAGATGACCATTGGTACATCCTCAGCTTTTATGCCTGATTCATGCCTCTTAAGCATGGAGGTTAATGAATGTTGTATCGGGGTTGATTATTTGCATCTAATAATCCGTGTTGTAACATTAAGAGAGTGAAACAATTCTTAAAGTTATTTTTTTCATAATTTGACATCAGCGATATCACTGTATTTATTTACATAAATATAGTGTATTTGGATATAAAATATCCAGTATATTTTAGTAGTTCCTAGAAGTAGCAGCACAGAATTGGGTGGAAGAATTGAGGAAGGGAATGCTAGGTATCAGGGAGAAATTATGGAGGGAAATGAAGATCTGTGGGATTTGAGGGGTAGGTTTAGAGCAGAGGTTGAGCCAGGACAATTCTTGGTTAACTTGACTCTGAACTATTTGTCTGTGTGCTTGGCCTGCAGACCCTGGGTTATATATGTGTATGTTGTTCATGTGACAGACATGTCAAAAGGGGAAGAAGAATAAAACAAAACAAAGTGCTATCAGGAATGCAGTCAAAAACCATATGAGTAGTAATCAGTGTATTAAATTTGATGGAAAATTTAACTCAGAGTTTTAACTCAAGAGTTTTTGCTTATCAGCTTGAAATAGATATAACTGTTCCATTATGTAAGGCACCATGTTCAGGAGATTAAAAACAAGGCAGTTTCTTAAACATGCTCCATCCTTTTTGATCCCAAGATCAGTGTGAATTTTTCCTTTTGCTGCTCCTAGAAAAAACTACCAGTAGAGATGTGGATGAATCATGGAACACTTGGAGCAGAGTGAAGCCTGGGCAATCTTGATACACAATATTCTATGTAGTCTTGGATAATCAACTACTCCTCTTACTGTAGGAAGCAGAGAGGCTAACTGTAGCACAAAACTCTAATATCAGCCTCTCAATTAGGGATGTGGGTAAAAGTTACCAGGTTTATTTCCACATAATTTAGTGGTTCATAAATCAGCTTGCCAGGAAATTTCATGTGTACATCAAATACATCTATTGTTGAAAATGTTTCTCATAGAAGTGGTATTTCTATATCCTCTTTTTTTACCTTAGCATTCATTGTATGATATATTTTTTCCACTTTTAATTAATTGACACAATATTTTTACATACTTATGGGTTACAGTGTGATAATTTGATATATGTATCCATGTGTAATGTGGATGAATGTGATTACTATTTTCATCTTCAAAATTTATCATTTCTATGTGTTGGAAAATTTGAATTCTTAGTTTTTTTGAAGACTATAGTTTTAGAAACTGTAGTTTTCTGTTGTGCTATAAAAGCCGAATTCTGACTATCTAACTGTATTTTGGTACTGTTATCCTCTCCCTTTTCCCCCTCATCCCTTCCCTTCCTAGTGTCGACTGACCACTATTCTTCTCTATTCTCCTGTGAGATCAATGTTTTTAGCTTCCACAAGTGAGTGAGAACACTCAGTATTTGTCTTTCTGTGCCTGGCTTATTTCACTTACCATGATGTCTTCCAGTTCCATCCATGTAAATGACAGAATTTCATTCTTTTTAATGACCAAAATGATATTTTGTTGTGTGTATATACTGTATATTCAATTACTGATGAATTTATGTATTATTTATTCATCCATTGATGGACATCTTAGTTGATTCCATGTATCAGTTATTGTTTACTGTACTAACATAAACTTGGGAGTGCAAGTATTTCCTTGATATAATGGATTAATTTCCTTTGACTATTTGCCTAATACTGGGATTGCTGTATCTTATGGTAGTGCTGTTTCTAATATTTTGAGGAACCTTTATACTTTTTTCTCATTATCTCTGTACTAAGTTATATTCCCACCAACACTGTTTAAGGATTCCCCTTTCTCATCCTTGCCCCAGCATTTGTTATTTTTTTGTCTTTTTGGTAGTTGCCATTCTAATTGGAATAATATCTCAATGTGGCTTTGATTTGCATTTCCCTGATGATTAGGCCAGTTGGCCATTTTCATTCCTACTTTTGAGAAATGTTTATTGAGGTCATTTTCCCATTTTTGTAGTCTTTCTCTCCCACCCCACCTTGTTATCTGAGTTATGTTCTGGATACTAATCCTCTGTTAAGTAAATAATCTAATCAATCTCATATTTGGGTACCTTCTTGTACTTTCCTTCCAATTCTTTGATCCTCTTGCTCTACTCCATTGATCGTCTTTCTAACATTATCATCATCATCATTATCATTTTAATTAGTGCATTATAATATTATATAAAAGTAGGATTCATTTTGTGGTGTATTTATACACTGTTCTCCAGGAATGAAATTATCTTAATAATTATCTTAATCAAAGTCTTTTGCTGGTGTGGAAGTAGGTCAACCTATTTGATGTTTTCTTCCTTCATTTCTCTTTTTTATACCTCTCTCTCTCTTTCTCAGTAGTTTGTAACTATTGGTCAGTCTTTACAGATTAGTGTTTCTGTACTCAAACTAAAGGTCACTCGACTGATTTTTAAATCTTTTCCCAAGGCTGAAACTTTTGGTAGTTCAAAGCAACAGCATGTATTTGTAATTTGAGTTTTATGAGATTAGGATTTATAAATAATTTCTTAGTTTGTAATAGCTAATATAGTATAAAATATTAAATTAGTTGACAATGTGGAAAACTTTTCATTTGAAGGAAAAAACACATCTGTTATCCATCCATTTCTAAAACAATTTCCCAAGTATTAATTAATTTTTTGGGTCAGATGTATCAAAGTAAAATTTATTTATAGTAAAGTCCACTTCTTTTTAAAAAAATTTTTTTTTAGTTATACATGGACACAATATCTTTATTTTATTTATTTATTTTTATGTGGTGCTGAGGATCGAACCCAGGGTCTCTCACGTGTGAGGCGAGCACTTTACCACTGAGCCAAACCCCAGCCCCAAAATCCACTTCTTTAAGAATATAGTTCAACGAGTTCAGAGAAATGTGTTCAGTGGAGTAGCCATCACCATTAACAAAATACAGAACATGTTCCAATACTCTCAAAGTTTTCTCATGTTGCTTCATCCTTACCCCCAGTTGCTGGCAACCACTAATCTATTTTCTGTCCCTGTGCTTCCATCTTTTCTATCATATCTGTGGACCTATCTAGTTCCCATATATTCTCATCACCACACAAGGAAAACTCTGTACGAATCAATCATGTCATTCCCTATTCCCTAACAGTACTGCCTGCATTTGGCAATTAGATATTAGTCTACTTCTGTTTCTACCTATTCTGGATATTTCATGACTTTGCGTCTGGCTCCTTTCACATTTTCCGTGTTGTAACATGTAGCAGCACTTCATTATTTTTATGACTGAGTGGTATTCCATCGTAGGAGTTTGTACTGCATTTTATTTATTTATTTTTATATTTATATTTTTTTAGTTGTAAATGGACACAACACCTTCATCATTCATTCATTCATTCATTCATTCATTTATTTTTTAAACCTGGTGCTGAGGATTGAGCCCACGGCCTCACCACGCATGTGAAGAAAGCGCTTCATCACTGAGCCACAATCCCAGCTCCTTATTTATTTATTAATGGATTGTTTTATATAAATTTATATAAATAATATATATTTATGCATGATAATTAAGGTTGTTTTCATCCATTGAATAAGGTTTTGTACCCACAAGAATGCAGCAAGGAATGGAATAATAGGGGTAATTGAAGCAGTATGAGATTCTGTAAGTCACAGCCATGAGTGTTCAAGTTGTATTTGGAGTCTGTGTCTGCAACATGCACTTCAAGTTCTTAACAACTGGTCAAGGCAAATCTGGCTTCAAGTAATGAAAGACACTTTTCTCCATTACTTACTAATACTAAAACGTGTGTTGAGAGGATAGGAAGAAAAGGAGTTGGTGCTTAGGCAAGGATTTTTCTTAAGCACCTTTAAGAGGGGATTGGCTAAGATTTTTTATACAAAGTCCCACAGCAATTTGCACCTCAAAGTGGGTTGCCTCTCAAATACTTCCTCCCAAACATCATACAGTAAAAGGGAGTGAATCCCTATCACTCATGCAGATGTTATATTATGCTCTTCTAGTATGTCTGTTTTTATGTAAGAACAAAGCAAGTGATTCATCAGGACAAAGTATATGCCATAGAAAGATGTGAAAGCTTTATTTTGGATGATTTGTACCTTACATATTATCTGGTCAGCCTGGGGGGTATGAGGTATCTCAATTATACTTAGTACTACCTATGTCAGGGGATACCAAAGAACTTTGTTGATTGGAACTTCTTGTTCCTGAGGACCATGAAGGAATGGATTATCCCATTGGTGTATGTAACCTGGTAAAATGGCACATATTGTGGAACTTTACAATACTACACTAAATTATGATGTCTTTGTGGATTAAAGCGAATTATGATGGCTTTCAGAGAAGATTTCCTCTAAATAAGTTAAATTAACAAAAAACAAACCCAGGAAAGGAAATATGCAAAATGGATTCAGAAAGACACATTTAAAAGAACTTATTGTAAAAAAATTTTGACTGGTACTAATATGTCTTTGCAGTTGTGACATAAAAAATTCTGGTAGTCTTTTTTTTTTTTTTTGAGAGAGAAAATTTTTTTTTAATATTTATATTTTTAGTTTTCGGTGGACACAACATCTTTGTTTGTATGTGGTGCTGAGGATCGAACCTGGGCTGCACGCATGCCAGGCGAGCGCACTACCGCTTGAGCCACTTCCCCAGCCCCAAATTCTGGTAGTCTTAAGTGGGATTTTTAGTTAAATGTTTTCTTTTCTGTGAGATCTGATTTTGTTGTTTTTTATACATGTTACTCCAAAGTTATGTTTTTGTTTATGATGAAAGATATTAACCTTTCTGTTGCTGGGAGAGTTCTGAGTCTCTAAAAATATTATCATTTTTTTTTTAGAGAGAGACGAGAGAGAGAATTTTTAATATTTATTTTTTAGATTTCAGCGGACACAACATCTTTGTTTGTATGTGGTGCTGAGGATTGAACCCGGGCCGCACGCATGCCAGGCGAGCGCGCTACCACTTGAACCACATCCCCAGCCCCTCAAAATATTATCATTTTTGTGTCACATTATTCTAGTTATAATAGTGTACTTTTATATTGCATAAAATACTTTTTTATAGAGTATGAAGTATAAGTACTTATATAAGTATAAGCCATGTAGCCTTGCAGGTATTTTGAGGTGAAACTCATTTTAAGGCATATTCTTTATATGTAATTTGTGCTTGTTATGAGATGTTGCCCAAGATGACATAAAATGTAATTCTAATAATATGTTGTAAATATAATTTCTGAACCAATCTGTAGTTCTTAATATACTGCAAATTACTTTCCTTCAGTGGTTTTCCAATTTAAATTAACTTATGACCAGTCACCACACCGACCAGGTCCTGATTACAAATCCAGAGCAGAAGCAAATTAAATACACTTTTCTTTCTTCATCGATTTTAATTTACAACTTAATTCATATAGTGCTGCACAAAGTTACAGATTTGAAAACTTTGATAGATCTATTTGAAATGTATTAATATACACCCATGGGTTGTACATTTGGGGACTGCCACAGGGATGTCTTATTTTCTGTGTGATGTGTGAAAGACTTAGGATGTCTTATTGTGTAGAAAGGCCCATTAGATTCGTGTGGTACTTTCCCTCCATTCACTAATGTTTCATTTCTTATTTATGAATAATGAATATTAACTGTAAGCAGAGGAATGCATCAGATGACCACAGGTTGCAAAACTATGCTTTTAGTCCTATGGAAATTGTAGACATTTTGATATTTCTGTAGCCACACTTTTTTGTGTATTTCCCCCTCTTAACAAGAAAAACAAAAACAAAAAAACCAAAAAACAAAACTAGGTGCAGATGCTTAAACAGAATGTAATGTTTTTTTGTGGGTGGTTTCTTATACCTCAGTTTCTTTTTCCTGGCTGTTTGATTCTTTAATTAATTAATTTTTGACATGTTTTGGCCTTATATACCCATGTGTGGCATCAATAAAGGCTATATACTTAAAAATAATCCTGGCAAGTTGAGCATAGGTACATAGCTGTAATCCCAAAGAAGATCCTATGTTTGAGACCAGTCTCAGTTACTTAGTGAGATGCTTAGCAATTTGGTAAGATACTGTCTCAAAAGAAAAAATTAAAAAGGAGTAGGGAGGTAACCCAGTGGCAAAACATCCCTGACTTCAGTCTTTGGTACTGGGGTTAGGTGGGGAACAGATTCCTGGCAAATGCTTCTATTCTACAAGAGCTGGTTCGTGATAAGTTACAGTTCTGATGATCCTTTCATCAGTTGGTGACATTCTTGAGTTAGTTGGGTATAGTGAGCCATGTAGTTAGATATGGCAGGTTTCCAGCAGTTCTATCCCTGATCCCTATTTTGGCTTTGGAGGAGGTACAGAACATTTAAAATCCTCTCTTTTGAAATACTCAGTTGTTGTCAACCAAATTATCCAATTGTACTATAGAATATTAGAAGTTAGTAGGTAGTTAGTTTAAAAATAATTAGTGAAAAACAAAGGCAGCCCTAAAACTGTTCAGTACTGTATGTCAGACATTGGGATGAGTGCTTCTGGAATGATAACTTAAGAATTTTAGATGAGGGTCTGGGTTGTGACTCAGAGGTAGAGCACTTGCCTAGCATGCATGAGGTATACTGGGTTTGATCCTCAGCACCACATAAACTAAAATAAAGACATTGTGTCCACCTATAACTAAAAAATAAATATTAAAAAAAAGAATTTCAGATGAGAGGTTCCTCTATTAAAATGCATACTTGCCTGTCATTGTGGCATCCACCTGTAATCCAGAGACTGAGGAAGCTGAGTCAGGAGCATTGCAAGTTCAAAGCTAGTCTTAGCAATTTCGTGATGTCCCAAGCAAGTAATTGAGACCCTGTCTTAAAAAAAAAAAAAAAAAAAAAAAACAATATGCCTGGGGGTGTGGCTCAGCAGTTAAGCACCACTGAGTTCAATCTCTAGTCCCCCCTCCTGCCCCCCCACCGTACCCCTCCAAAAAAAAAAAGCATAATTACTGTCATAGCTGCTTTAATGTTTTGTCAATTTAGCACATATTGGGCAGGTTGAATTAAAACATGTTTCAAATTGAAATTGATTCCTGAAATTTAGTAATTTTATATGTTACAAAAGCAGTTCTTTGTGAATCTTTTTGTAAAGATGATTACCTTTGGTGACATAAATATGTATTCCTTAAATTTTAAGAATTCTCGCTGATTTATATAGTAAGAGGGTTTTGGTGTTAAGAGTTTCCCTATACTTGATAATAAATTGTCTTTCTCTAAGAACACTAGAATTTATATAAAATTTTGAAATTTCATCTTAATTGACCCAATGATGCTTATATTTACTGTTTTTATTTAGGTTTTTTCCCAAGCAGTTCCCAAGGATGTGATGCATTTCTTCGCCACAAGATGACACTGATATCTCCATCAGTTTTGAAGAAATACGGTATTCCCTTTGACAAGGTATATTACTATTACTCTTTCATACATTTTTCATACATTCTTGTTTACATGACTTACATTTATGATGAGTTTAACATGTTAATGTTTCTTTAAGAAGCTGTTTAAAAAAGATGATAGGATGTGGGTAAATTCAATGCATGTTTTATAATATATCAATATATCATTAGTTTTTCTAAATCCTAATTTAAAATTAATTTTGTTTCATCATATATTTACTAGAGATTTCATGTTGTTATATTTCATCCTAATAACAATGTAAATAAAATATAACACATTCTACAAGTTGAGTTTATGCTTCTATATTAAAAGTCTTTTATATGAGTAATATAACTTTTGTGATATATTTTTTAAAAATCAGGAGAAATTATTTTTAGTGGTTGGTTAGAATCAGTTGCTCCTAAACACATTTGGAAATAATACAATTGAGACTTCATTATGGATAAAATTATTAACATAATAATCAGATATTGCTTCTGTAGAATATTTCTGAAAATTAAGTTTTGTAAAGCTCATTAATACTGTACCCCGTCTTTTTTGCATTCATAGTGGTTACTGGGTCAAATTTATCACGGAGCTTGAGCATTTTTACGTGAAGTAGCTGAAGTGATACAAGGCCTGATCATATAAATAAAAGCGCTCCTCAGTGTTTGGAGGATTAAGTGCTTAGCTACTTATAGAAACATTAAAAAACTGCTCTTCTTTCTTAACTTTTATTTTATTCCCAGAATCCTTGCTTTTTTCCACTTTAGAAGCTTTTCACTTGTGACTGAATCATTACATCTTCTTTATCTTAGGTCCTTCAAGTAGCCTTGTTTTGGCAGGAGGACTCTGTTCAAAATGGGATTTTTCCAAGTGCGAGAATCTTTGTTCACCTTGAGGCAGCTCTCTCACCCTCACAGAGTAGTCATGTAGGGAACTCACTCTCTGTGTGATGAGTGTGTTTTAATCACACAGTTACATACTTGAAAAAGTTCAGCCTTAAAGCCATGCATAGTGGTGGAGGGCATGGTGTGGAGAGGAGGTGATGATGGGCTGCTGTGCTGTCAGTTGCAGAGGGCAGAGGCTCTGCCTACAGAGGGACTGCTGTGGTGGGACTTTGTCTTACCTGCGATACCAGGCTTTTGTGAGTCTTGGACATACCATTACCAAATATTTCTTCAAGTGGTTGGCATGAGTTTCATTGATACTTCTACTGAAGCTGGGATATTAAAAGGCAACTTAGAGAAAGCCCAACTTTGCCTGCCTTAAGGAATGAACTAGTATCCCCTAGGACAGAAAATCCTCTTTGTAGGTTAGGCCTGGTTAAAGTATGGACAATTTTAGGGCTGGTCTTTGGTTTGGTGAAGGAACAGAACTATGGAGTTGGGTCTTTTCTCAGGATGGAGGCCTATGGATCTTATAATTTCTTCCCAATATTGGGGAAAGAAGGAGGTAGGTTCTGTCCTGCTTACCTTTCTGGGCTGTAGTTCCCTAGCTGTTCTGTGGTAGATTATATTAGATGTGTCAGGCTCTCATCTGGGCCTTTGTGGATGGGACATTTTGTGGCTTCTGTGCAAGTGGCAGGATGAGTTTTTAATACTGAGATGGTGAAACACCAGTGATTTAGAGGGACAATTGGCAATGACACTTGTTCATATGAAATTTGATCACCATCTCAATGTTGGGCATGTGATGACACAGTGCTTCTTCAGGAGCTGCTTCTTTTGGTGATGGTGATATAACATGCAGCAAAGTAGTAAGTGGCATCACAGACTGGAAGTACACTTCCCAAGTTCATTCCCCCTTCTCTTCCTTCTTCTGCTGCAGTTCCTTCTCTTCTTCTTCCTCCTCCTCCTTCCTCTCTTCCTTCTTCTTTCTCCTCTTACTCCTTCTTCTTGTTCTTCCTTCAACAGTCCTTCTTTCTCTTACTTCTTTCTTTCTTTCTTTCTTTCTTTCTTTCTTTCTTTCTTTCTTTCTTTCTTTCTTTCTTTCTTTCTTTCTTTCTTTCTTTCTTTCTTTCTCCTCCTTCTCCTTCTTTTACTTCCATTTCCCTCCTCCTTCCTCCTTCCTCCTCCTTCCCACCTTCCCTCCCTCTCCTCTTCTCTGTACTGGGGATTAAAACCAGGGCCTCATGCATGCTAGGCAAGTACTTTACCAGAGAGCAACATTCCCAGCTCTGTAACACAGTTTTTGTGAGCCTTTGTTTCTTCATTTGCCAATTGGGATTAATGATAGTAATTACTTAATTCTTTTCATTCTTATAATAGAGTTATATAAGAATGAATCCGGGGCTGGGGTTATGGCTCAATGGTAGAGCACTCGCCTAGCACGTGTGGGGCCCTGGGTTCGATCCTCAGCACCACATAAAAATAAATAAATAAATGAAATAAAAGTTAAAAAAAAAAAAAGAATGAACCCAATAGAGTTTTTATAAGAATGAAAAGAAATAATATGTATAAAGGGCTTTGCATGTATTGCTGTATTATAACACACTCTTTCTTCAACTCTCCCTTTACTGTTAGGTAATGGTTTCTCAGTTGGATTTAATGTTTTCTTTCTTTCAATGTATTTGCCTCTCTCTCTCTCTCTCTCTCTCTCTCTCATACACACACACACGTATATGTATATATATGAAAAAATGTGTGTAACAGGTAATTTCTGCTGTTAGATTATGTGCACTGTCTTCTCCAAATTTTTGTTGTTATGAGGATGTGATGATTGCTCTAGTCTTTATTAAAACAGGACTTGTTCTATTCTGTCCTGGACTTCCTAATCATTTTATCACCACAGAGACAATAAATTAGCCTTGTATTTTGGCTAACTGGGACTCACCTGTTTATAGAAATGACAGAGGCTTAAAATTTAGAGTCCAATTCAGTGGGAACAGATTTGTCTTTTCAACATGGCAAGAGCAGGATTTTGTCAGTAGATAGAAATTGATGGAGGTAGGATACATTGGAGCAGTAAAGGTGGCTTCTTTTTATTTTTTAATTTTTTAAATTTATTTTTTAGTTGTAGATAGACACAATATCTTTATTTTATTTTATGTGGTGCTGAGGATCGAACCTAGGGCCTCACACATGCTAGGTGAGAGCTGTACCGCTGAGCCACAACCCCAGCCAAGGTGGCTTCTTTATTCTAGTGGAGTCCTATCCTTGTCTTGCCATTCCCTATGCCTTTCCACAGGTAGAAACAGTTGAACAAGGTGAGTTTTATAACATAGACCAATGACAATCAGTGACAACAGGAAAGAAGAGGATTGGGTAACTTCTTATAATGCTCTGAGCTGTGAAATTGGAGCCAGAACCAAGTTGAGCACTGGAAAGCTGTCTCTGCCTGCCAGGTGATAGCTAAGCTGCCACTTAATGCAGTACAATACCTTCTGGTGTTTCATTTGGGTGGGGAAGGGTGGGTTACAAGAAAGAACTGAGAATTGTTGGGAAAGAAACTGCTTCCTCTTCATATACCATTTTAGCATCCCTAAAGTGTTAATTGGATTGTAGTGTGTGCACCTTATTTATTCTGTATTCCTCCTGTATGTTTCAACACATATCCACATCTACATGTTCATTTCTCAACATTTAAGTGCTGAAATGCCATGAGAATCATTTATTCTTTTCAGTACTTTTGAGAAGGTATTACTTTGGCTTTACTTTAGGGTAGTATTAGGAAAATCTTCTGATATTGAGAGTTGAATGATGGAATCTTCTCTGAATTTTATTTTTATTTATATTACAATGAATTATTACTCCATTTTCTCTTGATCCATAAATAAAATGTAGAACAGCTGGTATCTATTCTAGTTTTGACTCATACATTCTGAATATTATTTATGTTGTTTCTTTGTATTTTTTTCTTGCCCCATTTTGGTATGCAGTGCAATCCCTGCAAATATTTTATGTCTATTCTGATGGTGGAAAATTTTAAAAAAGTATTTTTTAGTGGTAGATGGACACAATACTTTTATTTTCTTTTTGTGGTGCTGAGGATCGAACCAGGGCCTCCCTCACACATGCTAGGTGAGTGCTCTATTACTGAGCCACAACCCCATCCCCTGATGGTGAAGTTTTCAAGTAGTTATTTATGAATACATTCTTAACATCACTTACAACCAGGCAACAAGAATATATGGAGTACCTATGAAGGGAAATTTAAAATAGAATCTTTTATTTCAAGGCAGTTACAATCAGGAAGAAGTGTTGGAGGAGCTAGTAGAGAAACAAAGAATATAGATGGTAATAATATACAAAAATTTATATTTCCTCCTGAAGAAACCCATCGTTATGGTAGGAGGAGAGATATGTCTGATTCCTGGGTTAGGTGACAGTTCTTGGGGAATGTTTTAATTAATTATTCAATGTCCAGTGCATTATTAATGTGTTTTTAACTCTTCCTTTCGACATGCCAATTGTGATATCTCTTTTTTTTTTAAATATTTTTTTAGTTGTAGTTGGACACAATATCTTTGTCTATTTTTATGTGGTGCTGAGGATTGAACCCAGTGCCTCACACATGTGAAGTGGGTGCTCTACCACTGAGCTACAGCCCCAGCCCAATTGTGATATCTCTTATGTATAAATCCAGTGATGTGAGTTGCATTAAAGTATCAAAAATGTGAGTGTGCGCACACACACGTATATACATATGTTCCTTCTGCAAACTGTACTTGTTACGATTTTAGAGAGATTCCTAATCATCAGTCATGTGCCAGAGGTTTATTGGATCAAGTGCAGTTTTAATTTTGTAAAGCAAGTACGTAGCATCACAGATATTCATCAATAGGTGATTGAATAGACACATGATATGTTTGTAGGCTGTAATATCATCATTTAGGAATGAGCTAGTTGTTTACATGCAATGGAATGGTTGTGTCTTGAAAATTCTGGGAGCAAACATACATTGTATGGGGGCTGGGGTTGTGGCTTAGTTGTAGAGTGCTTGATTAACATGTGCGAGGTACTTCCTCAGCACTATATAAAAATAAAATAAAGATATTGAGTCCACCTAAAACAAAAAAAATAAGTATTAGAAAATACATTGTATGATTTCTTTTGTAGGAAGTCCTAGGACAGGTAAAGTTAACTACTGTTGAAAGGGATCAGAACAGTGGTTGTTATTAAGGTAGGATTTTATGACAGACTAGGGATTGTCTGGGGTGAAGTATGAGGGAGCTTCTTTGGTGGTAAACTGATGGGGTTGTGGTATATGATTGTGTACATTTGTCAAAACAGATCAAACTGCATATTATCTTGAATATTGCACTGTGTGCAGATTACATCTACAATAAAATGTACTTTTGATTTGAGTTGGTAGGATAATTGAAAGTGTGGCATTAATTTTTTTTAACAATTTTGTTATAAGAGCTAATTGATAATAGAGTTTCTGAATGAGAAAAAAATAACACTTTTTAAATTCTTTAGAAATATTTGTCAAAGAGGAACTTTGCTTCATTTTGTCCAAATCCATCAGTATTGTTTATATTATTTTATACCTGTTTAAAGATTCAGAAGTATAAAGTATCTTTTTGGTGCTAGGATAGAAGAAACATTTTTAAGGTCAGAAAATGGAAAACTAAGATTATAATACTCCATATGAAGGAGTGAGTCATAATTTAATAATTTATTCTCAAAAAGAGGTAACACTAAAGATTTTTGCTTTAACCAATTATGTGTTTGTGTGTGTGTGTGTGTATATATATATATAAAATCTTTGATGATTGTATATGAAAAGCAAATGCTTCTAATTAAAATATGGAAGCATAATAAATTTTAGGCTCCTAACATTAATGTAAGTTAATTATAGTTAAAAATGCATTCACATATGCGTATATAGGTTTGAATGAGTCCTTGGATAGAAATTTCACTATTAAAAGGAATACAGTTAATTGAATGTTATGTAAGTTTTAGAAAGAATAAGTGGGTGAATACTATCAGTTTTGCCAAAAAGAATTCATAGTGTTTTCTGTCTGTCCAATATCCAATGCTTTATTAATGTGTTTTTAACTCTTCATTTCAACATGCCAATTGTGATATCTCTTTTTTTAAAAATATATATATATTTTTAGTTGTAATTGGACACAATATCTTTGTTTATTTTTATGTGGTGCTGAGGATCAAACCCAGTGCCTCACATGTGTGAAGTGAATGCTCTACCACTGAGCTACAGCCTCAGCCTAATTGTAATATCTCTTATGTATAAATCCAGTGATGGAAGTTGCATTAAAGTATCAAAAATGTATGTGTGCGCACACACGTACTTACATATGTATAAAGCTAATGTGAATAAATTAGTTTGAATAACTTAAAACATTTTCAAATGAAATTTATTTGTCTTTAAATACAGCTTGAATGATTGAAATAATGTATAAGAAATCACACTTTTTAGAAAATTCTTCTCAAAGTTTTCTGTAAAAGCACTATTAAAGGATTAAATAAAGAATCTGACTAAACTTCTTTTATGTTATAACTTTGATATGACAATCTTCTATTTTTGTATAGGAAATATATTTTAATTGTATGCACAATTTGTAAAGGCTTAGTACTGGAGAATATTGCATATTTTCTACCCTGCAGATCACTCAGGAGGCTGGGGAGTTTATGATCACTTTCCCGTATGGCTACCATGCTGGTTTCAATCATGGTTTCAACTGTGCAGAGTCTACAAATTTTGCTACTGTCAGATGGATTGACTATGGAAAAGTTGCTAAATTGGTGAGTTATTCCTCAAAATAAAGCATAAATTAACTGTGTATTCTTGTTATAGTAGTGAGAAACTTAGGATAGTGTATAGCTTTTATTTCTTTTTCATTATTCACCCTGTGTGGTTCTCCCTGCATTCATTTATTTCAGACTAGATAGCTTATTTTACATGGACTGAATTATTACTTGTAGCCATGTTTTTCTGCTTTGAGATTAATATGGAGCAGTTTACCCTGGCAGGTGATTTTATGCAATGGATGTTTGGTTTCACTTATAAGGCCACCAGCTGGTTTTTTGCAAGATTTTCTAGTGGCTCATGTTAGGTAGACTTGAATCTCTCCTTGTTAGAACTCACTTCATGGCTTAGAAAACAATGTACAGAAAGAAGTGACTGATAAAGTTGCAATAACAAGAGGCTGAGCGAGGATAGTAAGGAGAAATGAATAAAACTGCCCTATTGCAGAAATGGATTTGTTGAAAGTAATGATATAGAACATAACTTAAAAATATATTTTCGTGTTATATTTAGGATATAATTTTGTATCTTTTTTCAGCATATTTAATTTAGTTCACATACTATATATTTTTATTCACAAGTAACAATTTCTATTAAATTTAATTACTATCCCCTGCCGCATTAAATACAGGACATTGTCAAACTGGTAACTGTTGCTATTAGGTTTGCATCCTTTCCTGTGGCTTTGAAGGCAAATGTGCAGCTGGTAGAGAGCGGCTTCTAAATGAAACCTTGTTTTACAGTGTATATAAAGTTGACACAGATTCAGTGAAAAATAATAAATAAAGCTTATGTGGCCTTATCTTTACTACTATATCGTACAGCTGAATATTATTAATTCGATATTGATAAAATAAGTTCACCATTGGGTGAACTTATTCCCTTATATTCAGGGAAGATAACTGTAGTTTCAATTTATATGTGTATTTAGAAAATGGCATAATATATTAAAATATAAATAAAATTATAGCCCTTTGGCTCCCCAGGAAGCATTTGAATGAATTCTTGGAATAAAGGAAGCTCCTGCTATTAGTAGACTTTTTTCTCTTCTGAGTAATTTCTATTTATTAGGGATGATTTAGAAAGGAACAGAATTGAATTACTTCTTTCCATTATACATCCTATGTATTATAATAAGACTAATAATAAGACTCAGTGTATGTATCTTGGCCAGCTACTGCAGTGATTTTGTAGAAATGTAATTCTTGCATCTGCATTGAAACAATGTCCTAGTCACGAGGTTATAAAAAGATGTTATTTTCTGGTTTTCATCTTTAATCATTGACATAATAAGTAGGCTATTCAGTCACCAGAAAAATTGCTTGGTGGTTGTTTACTAAAGATTTCAGACCTTGGTTATTGTGGGCTGGGGATATAGCTCAGTTGGTAAAGTGCTTGCCTTGCACGCACAAGGCTCTTTATTCAATCCTTAGCACCACAAAAAAATATAAAACAGCAACAACAACAAAAGAAATAGGTTGTGGTATTGGCTGAAATAGCATATTACAGCATCAGGGAGAAGCCAGGGGCATTGGGGTTGTGTTTCTGTGTGTCTATCTGGAAGGAGAGGCAGAGTGGAGTGCATCTTACGGGGAGAGGATGAATAGTGGTCCTCTTCGAAAGTCGAAGGACAGAACCTATCACAACTGTGATGTTAAGAAGAGGTACACCGTGGAGGAAGAGGCAGGGATCTCAAGCCCAACATCCTCCTATGTTTAGCTTTATAACATAAGAGAAGTCACTTATATTTATTATAAATGTAATAAGTGTATATTTATTATATATAAAATAAAAGTACCTTTGTACCTTAAAGATTTGGTGTGAGGGGGAAAATCTTGGGAATGTCAGTGTCCACTCAAATTAGTGAAGCCTGTTTTTTTATTTTTTTTGAATTTTATTTTCTAGGAATGTAATATTTAAAAGTACAGTGCAGTTTTGGCCAGCTAATTTTAAATGGTTCTAATTGCATGTGTTTGTGATATTTTTTCCTTTGGTGTTGTCTCTACCCCTCCCTTCCTTTTGACGAGATGTTGCTGTTTTGAGAGTATATTACTACTTTTCTGTTGCTGCTGTAGCAATTTACCATTTGTAGTGCATGTTTTCTCTCTTAAGGCCACAGTTAAGTTTAGTAGTTTAAAATAATATCCATTTACCTCATTTTTTGTTTTGTAGGTTATAAGCCTCACACCAGTCCAAAAGCAAGGTGTTTAGAGGGCTACATTTTTTGCTGGAGATGTTGGGAAGAATCTCTTTGCTTGCTCATTTGGGCTGTTGGCTGAATTCGCTTTCTTACAGTTGTAGAAGTAGGGTCCTATCAGCCAAGACTTTGCTCCTGAAGGCCTTCCTCAAATTCTTGCATTTTGTCCTGTACATTTCAGGGCAAACAGCTTAGGAAACACCCCGTGCCCCCCCCCCCC
>NW_025999998.1:4302658-4331494 GCF_001458135.2 Marmota marmota marmota | reverse complement strand
TGCCTCATCTTTCACACAGGCTACTTGGTGTGTGATGTGTTGTTATGTAGAAGAAATCGGGGAAAATTGGCAGAGGGGATCATTGATATGCAACTTAGTTTGACCATCACTGAATTTTTTTTTTTTTTTTTTTTGGTACCAGGGATTCAACTCAGGGGCACTCCACCACTGAGCCACATTCCCAGCACTATTTCTCATTTTATTTAGAGACTGGGTCTCATTGAGTTGCTTAGTGGCTTGTCTTTGTTGAGGCAGTCTTTGAACTCATGATTCTCCTGTCTCATCCTCCTGAGCACCTAGGATTACAGGCATTTGCTAGGGTGCCCCTGCTGACTATCTCTGTTTTAAAAATGTCAACTAACGCCTTAGGCCTTTGCCATTATTCTTTCTTTTCTCCTCACTGATGATGATTCAGCTATCTTTTGCCTTGACCTGCAAAATATTATAGCTAAATCCACAGCAAGACTTGTATTGCCTACCTAAGAAGGCATTTATGTAGTTTTCAGTAATTTACTAATCTGAATAAGATTCTCACTGAAAAATGTAGAAAACAATGTTCACAGAAGCCTCATGCTTCTGCCTACTGATGTAGGCATGGGTAATGTTCAGAGTACCTGCTCTGCAACAGGCACTGTGTTGCATGTTTGTACGGGGGTGGGGTGGGGTGGTGGTGGTGGCGGTGATGCATTTTCTTTCTCTTCAGGGACCCTTCATAAAGGTCGTAAAGTCTTTTGATAGAACACATGCAGAGCTGTAGTAATAGTGGGAAGTACCACCTACTTATTTATTTTAGGAATCTTTACCTCTTTGAACATAAAAGTAAGCTAGAGTACAGTGCTTCGCCTCAGCCCCCGCACCAGTCAAGATTTGAAAATATGTAACAGTTTAGAGAAGTTAGATGTTGTCGGTGCATATTCGAGATGATTGTTTCCCCCTTCTGGAGCATTCTTCCTTCAGTGGGAAATGGGGTCCATGATTACTTCTGTACAGCTGCCGCAGTGGAACTCACAGGTTTGCATCCTGGCTGGGCTGGATCAAAGAGCTGGCCTGCAGGTTGTATTTCATTTTTCCGTTGGGTGGAATGAAGTGCAGTTGTTTTGATGTTGGGTTTGATGGATTTGTTTGCCACTGCATTCATTAACTTCACATCAAAAAACTGACAGGCTGTTAAATGAAACTTTGGCTTAGATTTTCAGCTTGACTGTTTGGAGACATTTGTGAAGATATTTTGTTTTTGTGTTGCAGCAGCCTCAAGCACTGTGATTGTCTCGAAGGGAAGAAAAGTTATTTACTGTACTGAATTTTGTTGAGGAAAAAAAAATCATTGTCTTGGGGACAGTCATATCTTGCCTACACCATCAGAAGCAGCATATTTATTACAGTGTGAGAGACTTAATACAGCAGGTTAAATAATGTGTCTTCTGGAAAAAAATGTAATGGTGACACCAAAAATATCTTTTATTTTACATTAATTTTTATCTTAAGTAATGTCAGATTAACATGATGTCAGATAGTTGAAAAAATGGACCACAAAGCTGGGAATGTTCTTATGGATTCCAGGATACTATTTCACTAAATTTAAGGCATTCTGACATTTGAATCCTCAAAAGTTGGGATAGTTTAGAAATGGATGATAGAAAAATTTGAAATTGATTTCCGTTTAATCTGAAAGTAATTTCAACTATTAGATTGTCTACCACATAAGTGCTATGCTATGTATTTTATATTTTAATGTTTTGAAATTAAATTTAATTTTTCCTAAGTCAGGAAGCGTTCTTCCAAAAACAAAACAAAACAAAATAAATGAAGAAAAAAATCCCTCAAACATGGGCAATCTTTATTATAGCAAATAGTAACAATTTTTTATAGCAGGTTTCTAGCTTATATTTTAATATGATTTCCATCACAAAGTACTAGTATAGGCATGTTTTTCTATTATAGATACTTTATATTTTGTGGTTTTTCTTTTTACCTTCACTTTCTGCCATGTTTCTAATTGCTAGATTCAGATGGGATAGCATAACTGTTGATAAGGGGCTTTGCTGTGGTGTTTTTTTTTTTTTTTGTACCAGGGACTGAACCAAGGAGCACTTAGCTACTGAGCCACATCCTCAGCCCTCTTTATTTTTTATTTTGAGACAGGGTCTCTCTAGGTTGGTTACAGCCTCACTAAATTGCTGAGGCTGGTTTTGAGCCTGCTATCCCCTGAGCCTGCAGTCCCCTGAGATCTTGAGCCACTTACAGACATGCGTCACCATGCTGGGCTTAAACTTTACTCCTTAAAGGAGTTTTAGGTTTCTAGTGAAACTGTACAGATATTTGAATTGTGTCTCATGTTCCCTTAGATGCTTAACCTACTGCATTATCAACATTCGTACAATAGCGAGGTATATTTGCTGTAATCAATGAACCTACATTTACATATCACTATCACAATTCATAGTATACACTAGGGCTCACTCTTGTATTAGTGCAAGAACAATGGATTTTGTGGTTACATTGGTACATGCATATAATATGCTTGGGTCATATCCACCCTGCTATTACTTTCTCTCCCCTAATCTCCTTCCTCTTCTGTAAATAGGTCTTACTCTTATTGTTGTGCATTCTATGGGTTTAAACAAATGCGTAATGACCTATCCATCATTGTAGTAATACACATAGTAGTTTCACTACCCTAAATATCCTCCATGCTTTTTTTCATAGAGATTAAAAGGAACATCCAAACCTTGTGGAGAAAAAAGTGTATAAAAACCTGCCAATAAGGAGCTTGTATTCTGACTTGGGAGTTAGTATTTATTTATCAGGTACAAGTATTTAGAGTTTTATAGGTCATATTCATATTATGTCCCTGTTTTATTTATACTGATAGGTATTGAGCTGTGGTGTTTGGGAAATTTGAGAGACTTAAAGTAGGGTAGTGTGCAGCCTGTTGTACATACTGTCTGTAGGCGTGAAATCTGGAGCTCACCTGAGGAGGGTGGGTAGGTCCCTACCATAAGCCACATTAATTGTAGTGGACAACATGGGTATGGGGTCAAATGGGCCTGGGCCTGGATATGGTGAGTTTTTTTGCAGTTTATCAGGGACTGTCATAGTACACATCTCCTTGAACTGTCTAGGTATTGATCAGGCCCCAGTTGGAGGAGGCAGGAAAAGACTGTACTAAATGTGCTGCACCTGCTATGAACCACCACTGTGTTATTGAGTGAATATTTCACAAACTTCTCTAAATCTTCTTTTTTTCCGTTTGTAAAATGGACATTGTCACTTCTTTGTAGTTGTTATGAAAAGATAAATGAAACTAAATGTAAGAGAAGCATAATAATCATTAACAGCTTGCATCTTTGTGTTGTAGACTTGCTAGGTATATGGCAGTTTTCAACTGTGGTTCCATTTTGTCTTCCAGAATTTTAGTTTGGGGAATTGACCTTGTCTCAGAAGTGGGCCTAACCAGCATAGGGAAAAGGAAATCCTATTAATAATAATTATGGGCCAGCTTATGAGTCAGTCTTGGCCCATTGGAAAGGAGGAAGAGGTAGTGGGGACAGAGACAAATATCATATTGCTCTAAAAGATCACGGAAGCTTGTCTTTCTTTCTTGATAAGGAAAGGGAAGCACTGAGGTTGGCAATCTACAGTTCAATGGGAACACCTAGTTAGAGATCATACTTTGGACACCAGAGATGAAAGATGAAAAGGTTCTTTTTAAAATCAAAGGCAGGGGCTGGAGATGTGGCTCAAGCTGTAGCGCGCTCACCTGGCATGTGTGCGGCCCGGGTTCGATCCTCAGCACCACATACAAAACAAAGATGTTGTGTCTGCCGATAACTAAAAAATAAATATTAAAATTCTCCCTCCCTCCCTCCCTCCCTCCCTCCCTCCCNACCTGAATTTGGGAAGACTGTTTGGGTTTAGTCTGTGGTTGAGAAGTGGTAGCTGTGGGGGTAGTTGTGCAGGACAAGTGTCAGTAGTAGGTGGGCAGGTGGATTGCTTTATACATTAGTGCTGATTTTACACACCTTTTTGGTTTTACTCTCCACAAAAATGAGGGCAATATGAAAAGAAGTGGCAATAAATAATAGCATTTGGGGTTCTGTGGGCCAGAGAATGGGGAGAAGAAGCATGAAAGAGTTGTTGCTCATATCTTGAAAAACACATTATATTTCTCATGCTTTGTGTTGAATTTGAAAGGCTGTGTTTTGTAAACCATTGTAGAAAAACCCATCAAGGACATTAAGGAGTATTGCTAAGCTTTGATTATAGGTCACACATGAATTTCACATATTCTAGATTTTTTAAAAAATAAAATAAAATCAAAGCCAGGAGGAAGACAACCAGTATTTTATTTTTCATAACATTGTCAAATATACAGATGTTCTTTGTTGCATTACCACAATACTTCCTTCCATAATGAGTCTTGATGTTTGTTTTATGAGAGTTAACAACCCTCTTCCCCTACCGCCACACAGACCTGTTTTGGAACTCTGGATCTGTGTGGAACAGTTGTGTATCTTGGACAAATGTCCTTTGTCTGTAGCCTCAGTTTTCCTACTTTTAACACCTGCTTTACAAGGCTGTGGTGAGGACTAGTGGATAAGATGTCTCACTGTGTCCCACACCTTTCTCACTGATCCCATTTTAAGAAGTGATTCACCCTGGGACATTTCTAAGGCCAGAAACTCCCTGACCTGAATTTGGGAAGACTGTTTGGGTTTAGTCTGTGGTTGAGAAGTGGTAGCTGTGGGGGTAGTTGTGCAGGACAAGTGTCAGTAGTAGGTGGGCAGGTGGATTGCTTTATACATTAGTGCTGATTTTACACACCTTTTTGGTTTTACTCTCCACAAAAATGAGGGCAATATGAAAAGAAGTGGCAATAAATAATAGCATTTGGGGTTCTGTGGGCCAGAGAATGGGGAGAAGAAGCATGAAAGAGTTGTTGCTCATATCTTGAAAAACACATTATATTTCTCATGCTTTGTGTTGAATTTGAAAGGCTGTGTTTTGTAAACCATTGTAGAAAAACCCATCAAGGACATTAAGGAGTATTGCTAAGCTTTGATTATAGGTCACACATGAATTTCACATATTCTAGATTTTTTAAAAAATTGTTTTTATTAATTTATATGTGGTGCTGAGAATAGAACCCAGTTCCTCACACATGCTAGACAAGTGCTCTACCACTGAGCCACAACCTCAGCCCTCTAGATTTTTTTAAAAATTGATTTAATACAAAACAAAACAAAACAGTAGATACCTTTCTAAATTTTTATACTTTTATAAGGTCGTGATAATTTTCAGTCATTCTTGGCAGAATATCTCTAGTTCTCAGAAATGTATTTTTCAGAGTTGTCCTTTAATTGTGTTAATTTAAAAAAAAACTTTGAACCCTTCTGATGATTATTGAAATAGCATAAAACCCTGTTTTTTATAGGTAAATAAAATTGAAAAAAAATTCGAACTAATGTAATACTCCACATTACAAAGAAGGGTTTCTTTTTCATATCATTAGTGATATGATAAAAGTAAAATTCTCATTGATCAAGACAATGTAGGTGGTAGAGTGAGAGCACTCTCCTCTTCTGTTCATAAGAATGTGATTGGTGTGAACTTTCTGAAAAGTAGGAAGCCTGTGTGCATTCATTCTGCTGTCATCTCCCTGCTCTTTCACCTACTTCTTATACTCCTAGGAAGCAATCAGTAGTACAGACAGAAGAAGATTGTTTTAGTGCTAAGCTTATCAGCAAAAATCAAATTGTAACTAAAATTCAAGTAGTATGGGAATCATGCCTAAACTGTGGGGTACCCATAATACTACAGCCCTTTACATTTTACAGAAAGGAAATCATGGTGGCTCTTAATATTACCTCCGAAGTATCCATTGTAAGGATAAAAAGATTTAATGACACCCTTTTTATGCCATTAAAGGTACAAAATTCTTAGCAGTTCTTTTTATATCCCTTGAAAATATCAGCATATATCTGTATCTTTTAAAAAATCTATATAAAATAGCACATATTATTTTATAATCTTTCCTTTTAATATTATCTTTTTGCTTAATTCTATCCTTTATTTATGGCAACTAAAACATTTTTAGGGTATAGATAATTATTAAAAATCTTGTGCTAACAGGGTGAGGCATGCCTGTAATCCTAGTTTTTTGAGAGGCTGAGGCAGGACCACTTAGTGAAAAAAGACTGGGGATGTAGCTCAGTGGTTGAGTGCTCCTGGATTCACTTCCTAGTACCAAAAAGCAAACAAACACCCCTTTCCCCAAAACTTCTAACTAATCTCAATGGAGTATGACAGGTGGTTTGCAGTAAATTTTTTTTCTCAGGGACATCACCGAACTACAATAGTGCTTCAGAGTTCATTGCACAGATCTTGTTAACAAATTGGAACTTTGAAAATGAATGTCTTAGTTCATGGATGTGTTTGCATTCCCTCTGTGTGGAGCAGATGGTAGGTGAACCTGGTGCTCACACTTGTCCAGCCCTGTCTGTGTTGATGGGCTCTTCTCCCACTGCCCTCTTAGTTATTCTACCACAGTGAATACTAGAAGAGAATTATAATGCCCTTGTGGGTTTTGTTTTACTGAGTGACTATTTGTAACTGTGTCTGCATATTTGAAGGATTGTGTTGTACAAATAAATTTTAATAAGTTATTTTAGAAAAACATTTTTCTGGTAACTTAAAAGAATATTCCAGTAAACTCGGGAGACATGTCAGGAAAAAGTAACTAATGACTGTAGCTAATAGTTTTATGATAATGTGGAATTCAAATAGGAATGATAAAAGGAAAGAAAAAAAATAACAACCCAGCCTGGTTTCTAAGTATATAGATAAAGAAAGGCAAGGAGAGCTACATTAAAATAAAATACCAATGCAACAAAGTAGCAATATAGATTTAAAATATCTACAATCAGGGTATTATTGCCCATTGTTGTGAAAGAGCAGATGGTGCTTAAAATATCCTTTGATTTGGTATCATTCTTAAAAACTAGCAACCAAAGAGTATATACTATCTATCTATGGTAGACACATGCTTTTCTATTTTAGATGTTGTAGAGTTGAGGAAGAACTGTGTAGCTTCAGTGTGCTACCAGTGATATATACATTGGCAGGGGACTGAAGGATTGGGTGGGGAAAGATTATGAATAAAAAGTATCATAAGCCCTGCTTGTTAGCAACTCCAAAGAGGTGCTAGTGATCAACTCAGTGTTGGATATTCTAATATCTAGATTTTGTCTCTTACTATACCGCATATTTAGGTATCATACAGGTGTGATTTTTAGAAAATGTGATTTCATGATTTAGTATTTCACATTTGATTATATGAATGTTAAAGTGGTTCTTCAGAAAATTGTTAGCACACTTGGCTTTCTAAATTAATGCAGAATCCTAGTTCTAAAATTGTTAGTTTTAGAAAGCATCACCCAGACCTCTTAGAAAAACTGTTGTTCTCAGACTTGTAGGTAGGTTTACACTACAGCAGCATCTTGTAAAAGGCATACTAGAGTGTAGGCTCCTTAAAATCAAATTGTGGTGGTTTTGGCCCACTAACCATTGAAAGGCATTTACTGGTGCTGTCAAGAGTGAAAATATCTGTGATAGAGACAAACCAGCCCAATTTATTTAGCTAAGAGAGTGAACGGGGCTGGTGCTGAGCAGTGTCTTCTGTTCAGCTCCCATTATTGCTTTATGCTGATGATCTTGCCAGTATGAGTGGCCTATGTGAAAATTAAAATGAGTTGTCCTTCTGATTCATATTTTTGATTTGCAAGTGTGCGCTACTTCGAGTTGTGCAGTGTGAAATCTAAAGTTCATACTCAGTAACCAAGGAATTAATGTAGTTATTTACCAAGAAAATTGGAAGATAAAATTCATTGTGTTTTCAAAGAAACTGGAACCTTTAATCAGAGACTTAAACTGTCTCTTTTAGTTCAATTTATTATCTTAGTAATGACTTACTATATAATGACCTAGATAAGGTTTTGGGAGGACACCACCAGTCTTGTGTTCATACCAGTTCAAATACTGTGGGACAACAGAAAGTCAACTTGATGAGATGCTGGACACCCTTTCCTAAACCAGGTTTTTTATCATACTGTGTAAGAATACTTGTTTGAAATCATGCTAAAAGTTATAACCTTGGGTCAGGTGCGGTGGTGCACGTCTGTAATCCCAGTGGCTCAGGAGGCTGAGAGTACTTAGCAACTCAGTGAGATCCTGTCTCTAAATAAAATACAAAATGGGGCTGGGGATATGACTCAGTGGTTGAATATCCTTGAGTTTAATCCCCAGTACCCAAAGGGGATAGATAATAACATTGTGTTTTACTTTTTTATTATTATTTAAAAAATATTTTCTCATGTCACCTCAAAGTCCTCAATAATACTTATTAAAACAACTGCATATTTTCATCATATGGATGCACCTCAGTTTCACTGATCATTAAAGAAGTTTAACTTAGTCATTAAAGAAGTTTTGGTGTTACAAATTACACTGAAGTAAGTGCTTTATGAGTTGCCTAATTGTCTTTTTTCTAAGGAATAGATTTTAGAGGAGCAGTTGTTGAATCAAATAGTATTTGTATACATGTTGTCAAATAGTTTCGAGGATTTGTTCTTATATAAGTAACATGAAAAATGTTTTTTATTTTTTAAAACCCAAGACAGATTATATTAAAGTTAATTTTCAATAAAAAATATAGTATTACTTTTGTTTTCATTTTTTAAAATAACTACAGTAATTGCGCAAATGGCTCTAATATAGATTTAATATTCAGTTTTGCAATATATTCTACATTAAATAGAGAATGATAGACCTTTGGGACTGAGCAACTTGCAAGGGGAAAACTTACTGAAGATATTTCTAATCTATAGATCCATGTTGTACAATCCATGTGCATGGTGATGTTCAGGCTCTATATAATATGTGCTTTAGAAAATTTAACAGAAGGTTATGGGATGACAGCTTGAGTGTTGGTGGCTGTACTCTTCATTAACAGAGCCTCAGAGTAAGTTTATAACTTAGAGAAAGGGAGGACAAAGCTAGCCTCTTTTTATGTCATTTGTGTATTATGGCTTAAGCCCTCAGCAGAATTAATTGCTAGAGCTATACTTTTTAGACAGAGATGAGCATGGTTGAATTTCTTGGAAATATGCTATTTATAGAGTTGTGTATGTTTTCAGGTTGGAATTTGTGCCATGAAATGAATAATGAGATACTTTGTGGTTGTAAGACTATCATTTGTAGGGCCATAGAATATTTTTATGAGCTTTTGATTATTTTTTAATAGAAGGGGAATTTAAAAAATTTTATTAGTTATTGATGGACCTTTATTTATTTAGATGTACTTAGAATCGAACCCAGTGCCTTACACATGCTTGGCAAGCGTGCTACCACTGAGCCACAACCCCAGCCCCCAAGGGGAATATTTTTAAATTGTCATACAATTAATACTTAGATAATTTTTTTTCACAAATTTATGATGCATTTTTCTTCTAAATAGATACAACTTCTGTTTTTTTTAAATTTCTCTTGTGGGTTCATAAAAATGTTTGTTATTATATATTTTTATATAGTTATACACTCAGTTGACTGATAATGAAATTACTGCTTAATATTAGTATGGCAAATATGAAAACTGTGCTGCACTGTACTTGTTTACTTATATAAGTAACATACATATATATTTTATTTCATGGAAAAACTCTCAAGATTTATTATATGGATTCAGGGTTCTAGAATATATATTTTTTTACAATACTGGGAATTGATCCCAGGGTCTTGAACATTCCAGACAAGCACTTCACCACTGAGTTGCATTCCTAGTCCTTTAATAGCATATAATTTAAAAAAAATTTCAGACAGGGTCTTGCTAAATTGCTCAGACTGGCCTTCAATTTATAATCCTCCTGCCTCTGTCCCTGGAGTAGCTGGGATTACAGGTGTGAATCACCATATTTGGATAGAAATTATTCTTGTTGCCAATTTTAAATGAGGATATTTATAACCCTTCTTCCTCTCATTTTACTCTTTGAAAATGTGGTTTTAAGCCATAGATGATTGACTAAGTGCATTTTCAGAACATTTCTACTATGCAGCTGTTAAAAACAGCAGGGTAAGTTTGTGTGTGTTGTGAGAAGACCTCCAGAATATATTCTGTAAAACACCATAAGAGTAGCTAATGAATGCCTTATATATGTTACTGATTTTTAAAAACAATTTAAAAATTCTAAAATCTGCACATTAATGGAGAAGGAAATGGACTGATTATCATGACTGTGTCATGTCCTTTGGCTAGTGGGATAAATTTGAGGAATATAAAAGGGAAGGCTTTACTTTTTTATGCATTCTATAGTCTACTTCTGTGCTGTTGGGGTGTCTTTTTTGTTCACGGGTAGTCTATAATCTAGCTACACATACCTCCAACTCTTTTTCATTTTTTATTTTTAGGCAGGGCTTTGATAGGTTGTTGAGGCTGACTTCGAACTTGTGATTCTCCTGCCTCAGCCTCTAGAGTAGTTTGGATTATAAAGAATACACGGAGTTCTTTTTAATAAGACTTTTCATTTATTAGTGGTGTTTTTAAAAAATTTAATGAAATTATTTTTGACGTTTTCATTAGTATCTATGTAAAGAGGTCTGAGCCAAAATTTAAATGTGTCTTATAGATACACAGTAGAAATATTTTGAAATTTACCCACTTCAGGATACTTAACTTGTAATCAAAAGGGGAGGAGGGTGGTGTATATATATGTGTCTAGATATAATACTGTTTAAGAATTTCAAACTGTATCCTAAAATAATTAATATATATAATTAAGGGTCATTACTCATTGATTCAGAACTGGACATAATAGCATTAATACATATTAATCATGACAAATATTATTGAAAGAATTAAAGTAGAATTTTGCTTTGTAACTGTTTTCCGATATGTTGTTTTAAAAACAAACAAATAAACAAAGCCTGAAATTGCATATTGCCTTCTGATATGAGGTACACAATAGTACACAATAAGTTTATCAGTCCCCTATAATCAAAACTCAGATTCTGTAAATTGTATTATGATCTATGGTACTTAAATATTAAAGCATTTCATTACTTTTCTTCTCAATTCATGAACACTGTGGATCATTCACCAGCAGAGGGCAATGTCTTTTCATAAATTTTTGTTAGCAAAGTCTTGGAGGGGTTGGGTTTCCCTCATACCATCTATCTTATGGAAGATATTTATTGATTATACATTTGTAATTAGTATGTTTTAAATTAATTTTTTTAGTTTGCAGTGGACCTTTATTTTTATTTTATTTGTGTTACGTATTGAACCTAATGCCTCACATATGCTAAGCAAGTGTTCTACTACTGAGCCACAACTCTAGCCCTGTAATTGGTATGTTTTTTACTGAAGAAATGAAGATAAAATTGGATGTAACTTAAGAGATACATTATAAGTTATGTTGGTATATTAATACTATTGTTTATAGTTCCTGTAGATTAATAGTTTCTTAAATGAAATATTCATTTTCTGCTAGGATTTGTATGCACATTTAACCTGAAACGTCATCAAATTCAAGTGCTTTCTTTTGCTAAACGCAATTCTAATTTGCTTCCAAATCTATTGCAATCTGTTCAGGGTTTTCATCCCTTATGCTGTTTAGTGTTGTGTGAAGGAGGCACAGGCATATCAACATAATAAAAAATTAAAATAGAATTTACTGGGGGATAAAGTACGAGCTAAGAAGTAGCAATGTGTGTGGATCTTGCAGCTCCTATTCTCCTATGGAGAGAATGAAACTTGAGTGGGGCAGAGCTGGAAAGGGGCTTCAGTGGAAAGACCTAACTTGGTGCCATGTTGTTCCACTTGCCTATGGATATTTGGACCAGAACACATTAATGTGACTAGGGAGGTTATGAGCTTCTGAGGTGGGCATGTTGTTTTGGTGGGGCTAACCTAGACCTACAGAGGCATCTCTTCGCCATGCTTCTGGATCAGTAGTTGGGGGGCATAAGTTGACTTTAGTAGTGAGAAGAAGACACTTCACTTAAATTGCCTGGGTTTGAATCCTGACATTGTCCTTTACAGGTAGTATTATTTTGGGCAAATCATCTACAAATCTGGATAATATTACTAAATTGGAATAATAATAATAGGTTAGTGGTAATGATAAAACCAGGAGGCAATTAATATATACCTGAAAAAGTGACTGACACATGACATGTAATTAACACTTGTCTTCTTTTCTATGGGGTATTGTCATTTAATAAATATTTGGAATCTTCTTTGTCTCAAATTGCATGGTGGCAGTGATTTTGGTGCATTCCTACAGTTTTGATTAACCAAACCTTTTACCATGTCCTAGGACAGAGACCTGACTGGGGTTGGCATGGGATGGTCAGGGTGTCCCAAAGTAATGGGGAAGAGCCGGAAAGGAACTTTAATCACTGTTGCTACATTGGAAAGAGAAGGGGATCTGTGTCCTTAACCCTGTCTTCCATCGGCTGACAATCATTTTGAGGTTTTATAGAGAGGTGAATGAGGGCAGGGTTTGGGGGTTTCCATAGGTAGAAAGTTTGCATAGTGGCCAAAAATGATGATCTTGATCAGGCCGTGGTCTGGTCCATCATTATTTCAGGATTGGGCAGGCAGGCCTTATTAGTGATATATAAGTTACTGTTGTCTAAGGGATAGTTTCTGATCATTACAAGATGTTTATTGATCTGACCTGTTGTTCCAATGACTCAGACCAAAGGAGACAGAATGGAGGCAGAAATGGCAAGTTTTTAATCCTGGTTTTAGTTATCAATTTTACATGTCCAGGCAAAAAGAGAAGAATTCAAATCCTTATTATAGATCTGTTCTATAAGTTTTTAAAAAATTTTATTCCTTTAGAATTTTTTTGTTTTCTTTTTTTAACAGTACTGGCGATTGAATTGAACTCAGGGGTATTCTAACAGTGAGCTATATTCCCAGCCCCCTTTTTATTTTTTATTTTGAGACAGGGTTTCACCAAGTTGCCCAGGATGGCCTCAAACTTGAATCTTCCTGCTCAGCCTCCCAGGTCACTAGGGTGCCTGTAGGCATGCACCATGATGCCCAAATGACTCCTTCAATAAATAAATAAATGAGGTAGGTGTGGTGTCTATAAACCCTAATGAGTCTGGAGACCACTGCATGAGGATTGCAAGTTTGAGGCCAGCCTTAGCAACTTAGTGAGACCATTTGTCTAATAAAAAATTCCTTGGATCCAGCTCAGTGGTAGAATATGTTAAAGGCCTGGATTCAATCCCTTGCACTACAAAAATAAAACAAAAAACATGAAAATGTTGAAAATGTTAAAACCTACTTGACAGTATTAATAAATACGGAATGTAATTTTTAAATAAGTTAAATATATACAGGCAAAGGAGCAGGGTTTGTTTTTTGTCCATCTTTAGTTCTGTTCATGGAAGGTTGTCCTTTGTCTGGGGCTGTGATTAAGAAAGCAGTAGTTATTCAGGTTGGAGGCAGAGGACAAAGCTACAAGGTACAGCACTTGTTCCTCTTTATGTGAACAGAAAAGCTTGCAAGTGTAATACTTTTTTTCTAAATGCTTATAGATCATTTATGTGGATGTGTTGTGACCATCTGATCTAGTACATAAAGTGGCATTAATGTCTGCTGGGAATGGAAATTTAATTTTATAAACTCACGCCATTCAGCAGTGGCTATGAAAAATTGCCAGAGGAGTAGATGGATTTTGCTATTGTCTGATGTTTCAGAGATTGAATGGTATGTCCAAAATGATGGAATACCCTTCAGTGTGTGTGTGTGTGTGTGTGTGTTGTATTTAAAGAAAAGGAAGTTCCCATTTGTGTTTTAATATGGTAGTCTTATGAAACAACTCAATAACTACTTTTTGTTTTAACACCTGTGTATTTTAGGGCAAATTTGACAGCACCAAAGAGGTTGAGGATGGATGTCAAGTGAGGGAAAATAAGTCTATATTTACACCTCAAATCAAAACAAAATTCAATATGGCTGAAATATTTAATGCTAAATATATTAGAAAATATTGGGGGGGAATATTTATCTCACTCTTATGTGCAAAAAGTCTAAATGATACAAGGAGGACAGTCAGATTGGAACTAAATTAAAAAGAAATTGCAAATGAAATAAAAAAGTACATTACTTGTACTACATGTTTGATAGTGAATTAATTTCCTTAATTAGGTGTCTCTTCCAACTAACCCCTAAATGTTACTTCATAGCAATTTAGTGAAAATTTATTTAGTAAAATATTGGTATATTTTGGGGCAGGATATAAAATTTATAATGTCTCAGGTGCCATTTGGTGCTTTTTCTTGTTATTAGGGGCAAGCATTGAGTTATAAAGAATTTCTCATTATTACTACTAAAATTCCTTGAGTCCTTATTTTGTGACAGACATAAACTTACATTAAGTTGTTCGATTTTTAATCACTGCCCTATGAAATAAATGTGTTATTACATACTCCATCTTATGTAGGAGAAACATACAGAGAGGCACAATTGTGTATCACTTCATATGAAAATGAAAAACTGGCAACTTTAACTAAAGAATAAATATAGTCAGATGATATATATGGTATCATTTTAATCTCATTAGTAGCTATAGAAATGGAAAGAGAATCCATATTTTACATCTCATATTATCAAAGAGAACAGATGAAACCTAGCGTAGTTAAGGCCTATGCATGTTAGTAGAATTCAGGATACTCAGTCCACTAGCTTTAGAAATGTATGCCCTTGGGACCTTTACATCCAGGAATTTTTATGTGGATATAATTTGATAGATGCACCAGGATGCCTTTATTTGAATAATCATTGCATCATTGATGATGATAGTGAAAAGTCTGGGACCAAGTCAGTGTCTGACACTAGCAGTTGGTTGAGTAAATTATGGAACATCCACCCATGATGTGCTAATCAGCATTAAAAATGATATGGAGTTGTACCTATTGATATAGAAAGATGTTTATACTATATTGTCAAGTATGATGACAGATTTCAAAATAGGAAAGTTCCCTTTTATGTTTAAAAATATGTATGTATTATAAATTAGAAAAAGGTGTTTATTAAGTTTTATCATATTTTTTGCAGGATTTATATCTTCTAATCTTTAATATTGTACTGCAACTAGTTACTTCATGTTTAATGAAAGTAACTAGACTTACATTAAGACTTACATTAAGAATACTGTTTCATGCTGTATTTTTGCATACAGATTTAAAGTTGTAAATTTACTTTTAAGAGTATTGGATTTGCTTAATATTATGTATAGCTCTGTTGGTAAAAACTTAAAATGGATGTAAAAAACCCAGAACATAGAAGAAGATCTATGATAAAGTCTCTGATAAAACGAGATTTCCATTATCTAGTAGCATCAAGACTTTTGTTTGTTTTCAGGTTCATACAAGGGTATAGATTTGAATACTCCCTGAGTGTACATAATCCCTTGGTGTATATCTGATTTTGATGTATTTCATATCCTGATTAAAAAATAAGTCAGTATACTAGGAAATTTTATTATTAATAATTTCAAATGGTTGAGATTCATCCCTATCCTTCTCTTGGGACACTTCACATCCTACCTATGCTAGATAAACAAACCAGGTCTGTTAAACGTTAGCATTTATATAAAAATGTTCGTATTTTAAGCAAAATGAGGGATCTGACTAGATCTTAGATCTGTAAATATTTTATTACATCTGAAATCGTAATTAAAATTTTTTGGTCATGGAATTTTTGCTAAGGTAATGTTAAGGGGTATTTATGAACCTTGGTGACATAACTGGCTGCAGAAGGATATGGTGAAAGGAACTGAGTGAGGGATGTATCAGGGGTTGGGCACCATCTCCTGAGAAAGAAAGCACACTTCTTGCTATTTATGGATCTAGGTTCCCAATTCTTAGTTAGGGCTCTTGTGCAGGTTTGCCTTTGCTTTCCTCTGGGCTCTGGGTCAGTTTCCATGAATCTGAGGTCTGTGAGGGAGGTAAAAACCCTGAAAATAGACTCCATTCAAACTATGTATTCAGGTTTCTCCCAGAGGTTGGATAGAGTAGAGAAGTGGCATGTGACCCTAGGGAAGAGGTTTTCTAAAGGAACAAAGAGAGCTGGGATGGGGTTGTATGGTTCTCCCCTGTCAGCCTTATTCCCACACTATCTCTGGAATTCTGAGGAATTCCGAAAGAGGGGAACCTTAACTCAGGACAAATACAGTCCTTGGCATGTGTGATGGAATAGAATTTTAGCATGTGCCAATTAGACACACAGATGTATTTAGGAAAGCAGGTATGTATTCAAGGGAGGTTGTGGGTTATTACTGTTTTGGGGGTATAGTAATAAATACACATTCATGGAAGAATGCTGGTCACCTTGAGAGTTAGCAGTTTTGGGGATAAAGCAAGGGAGAATGTGTGCCATCTCCAGAAGGAGATGTGGATGTGGGTCTTAACATTATTGAGAGACAGTTTCTAGGGACTGAACTATAGATGGAGCCAATGTGGAGTTACACAATTTGCTTGCATTTTTTCTAGTACTTGCTCATTGCCCTCATGTTATTTTTTACAGGCAAAGGTGTAGGTCAAAGGCAGAAGCTAAGGTAATGGGCTAGGTTGCTTAGGAATTCTTGTTTTCTATTTCAAAGGAGCACCTTTTCCCCTCCATTCCAGCAGCTCCTATGCACTTCTCTTTGGAGACTCAGTCTACTTTTCTATTTTTTTTTCCCTAAAGGAGGGGGTGAGATCCAGGCTCCAGCCCACCCCTGACCTTCTGTTTGTCCTTCCACTGGTTTCTTAGAATCTGATCCCTACTCATTATCATGCCAGGAGAAGCCTGGGAAATCTCTGCACTGCCTTAGGAATCCCCTCCTCACTAGTTAAGACTATGTAGTCATACCCTACCTTTCTATTTTTGTGTCCCCAAATTTCTTTCTTAACCCTTACCCCACTGTCATTCACCTTTCCTCTCCTACTGTCCTGCACTTCTTGATAACTCTCTCCTATTGAGCCATCACTTTTCAGCACCTTATGTGTTGAGGTTCAGCATTTCAGTCCCTTCTGAAGGCAACACCCTTGACTGGGTGACAGTACTATTTTGAGGCAGGAAGCTCACACCGTCCTGGCATTCATTGTAGAAGGAACAAATACCTTGGCTAAATAATGCAGATAAAACTAATACATGTTAATAAATGTGAATGGAGGAAGTCATGTGATAATTTCACCTGATGGGTGAAATATATAGGCATAAGTTTTTCAATAGCATATGATGAGAGAGAGAAAGTACATGTTCCCAAAATTATTTGTTAACTGATTTTGTTTTGTTTTGTTTTTTCCCCCTAAAGGAGGGGGCAAGATCCATTTATTGTATTCTCTTGCAACATTTGAAAATTGCTGTAGTCCAGAGGCATTGGTGCCTAAATGAGGAGTTTTGTTTTTTTTCTCAAATAACTGTATTCTAAACAGGGTAGCTTTTATTTGTGTCTTGTGTACTGATGGTGGCTTTCAAACAATGTGTGCTTGTATTGTCTTTGAACCATACTAATTTCGATAAAGAAATAAAAAGGAAAGAATACATTTTTCTTAATGACTTCCTATTGTTGGTGTTTCAAGAACTGTGATATTCTCTTCTTGCAGTTTCTTCTCATGGTGCCGGCTTTAGTTAGCTTTCTGTCTCACTGACAAAATACCTCAGAAAAAACAAGGGAGTCAACAATTATTTTGGCTGATAATTTCAGAAGTTTCAGTACATGGTCAACTGGCCCCATTCCTGTGGGCTTATGAGATTAAACATCATGATAGGAAGTTCATGGTTCACTTCATGATGGCTGGAAGGAGAGAGAGAGAGAGAGAGAGAGAGAGAGAGAGAGAGAGAGAGAGATGCGCGCGCGCGCGCGCACACACACACACACACACACACACACGACCCTTCCAGGTCATGCCTCTAGTAACTTACTTCCTTTAAACAGACCCCTCCTCCTTTCATTCCCAACATCTCCCACTAATGCCAGGAAATTGTGACTCCATCAATGCATTAATCCACCGATGAGGTCAGGGCTCTCATGCTCCAGTTACTTCCCATGAGCCCCACTTCTGAACATTGCTGCATTGGCAAAGAAGCCTTCAACACATCAGCACTGGGGGGACATTATAAACCAGTACAGTACCTTTTCTATAATGTTGGCAACCAGCATGCATTTCCATATGCTGAGAAATTTAACACAACAAAAATAAAGAGAACAAAAATATTGGCCATATCAGTCTTCTATCTGGAAAAATTGGCAAGTGAAAAAACGACAAAATACATGAGACAAAACACATACCTTAGTTTCCTAATTGACAGTTTGGGTTCTTTTGTTTTCAGCCAAACATATAAAACCCTGCAGTCAGCCTAAATATTCAAATTTTTATCCCAGACAATACTAAGTTGATTGTATTTTTTTTTTAAAGTTAGGTTTCCAAGGATGCAAAATGAAAAATAGAATTTTGCATAAGATTATTTCATAGTGTTTAAAAGGCAAATTGGTTGTTTTAAAATGTAACATGTATACACACACACACACAGATAGATAGCTTAAGTTTTTTTTTTTTTTTTGGTGCTGGGGATTGAACTCAGGGCATTTGACCACTGAGTCACATCCCCAACCCTATTTTGTATTTTATTTAGAGACAAAGTCTCACTCAATTGCTTGTGCCCTGCTTTTGCTGAGGCTGGTTTTGAATTTGTGATCCTCCTGTCTCGGCCTCCTAAGCCACTGGGATGACTGGCATGTGCCACCATGCCTTGAAGATTAGGGATTTTTGAAGCATATAGTGAAACAGATCCATTTATTGTATTATCTTGCAACATTTGAAAAATATAATATACTGTCAAGTTTGCAAGATGGATTTTTATCATATGTACTCTTTAGTCCAGGCTTGTGCCAGTTGGTAAAGAATATATTTTATATTCAGAGTGCTTCTCCAGTGGGGATAGTGAGAGACAGGAATTGAGTGTTATCTTATACTCTTTCTCTTAAGGGTGGGTCTGTGGTTCTGCCCTGCTAGGGATGTGGTAACTTCTCATCACAGGGAGCTCTCAGCTCTGCAGGATGCCCTTACAGACAGTGTGCCTGCCAACTGCTCTTTCTTCTCTTCTTTCCTATCAGGGAAGCTAACACATGGGAAAAATTGGACAGCTTTCACTTTATTATGATAATATATATAAGCAGAATTGAAAATTCCCCAATGAAAATTCAGAGAGTTTTAAAAATAAAAGCTGTATTTGACAACCCTGTTGGCCATACTGATGTTAGAGTTTGTGTTTAGTTATGCAATTTCAGTGGAAACATATTACTGTTAACATAGATGGAAAAGATAATATGACAGTTGACTACAGTTAATAAATTAAGCATTGGGGTGCTACGTGGTCTTTTAGGAGCAGACATACTTTATGCTTTTTCATTTAAATTTTGTTCTGTTTCCTTATTTGTAGTTCAATTGATTTCTTGAGGTTATTTTTTTTAATAACAAAATATTTTTTATTTTCCCATAAAAAAAGGATTGTCTAAGTCAGTGTCAAAAGAGTACATCATTCTTTGCCTACTTGTAAATATTCTATGGTTTGCAACATTTTTGGCAAAAATTAATGTTTATAATGAGGAGTGCAGAGGTTTTCGGTGACCTAAGAGATGCCCTTACACATTACAGTAATTTTCATTATTTATATTTTTTAATGTGTCTGCTATGGTCTCAGTGTTTCTGTCCCTCCACAATTCCTGTTGACACTTAATCCCCCTGTAATAATATGAAGAGTTGGAGCCTCTAGGAAATCATTAGGTCATGAGTTTTCTACCTTCATGCATGTTATTAATGCTCTGAGAAATAGAAAGTCTGATGGTCCTTTATCAGAATATAGTATTTAAACTTCATTGAGATGTAAATATCCAATTGTAGCCCTTTTTAACTATAGCTCTTCTCTTTGCCCCAGTTTAAAAATTAGCTCATCACATAGATTATAACCATGAGCTCCTCCTATAAGGGCAAGGCTCAGTGCTGCATTAGGGACAAAAACACATGGACTATCTGCCCAAGTGTACTCATACCCAGATTCTGTAGCTCATCCTTCTAGCAGAGGGAAGATTCATCTTGCCAACCCACTTCCAAGCATGGCCCACTTCTAAGCATGTGTGTGTGTGTTTGTTTTTTTTTTTGTGGTGTTGGGTATTAAACCCTGGGCCTTGTGCATGCAAGGCAAGCATTCTACCAACTGAGCTATATCCCCAGCCCAGAGCACATGTTTGATTTCTTGTGGCACCTTAATGTTTCTCTAATAGTACCCTTGCAAAAGACTGAGCATATTTGTCTTGTTAACTCCTTCCATCTCTTGCAGTGAGAACATTGCAACAAGGCCCCATCTTTGGAGCAGAGGATGGGTCCTCACAAGACACTGACTCTTCCTTGATTTCAGGCATCTTTGTCCTCAGAACTTTGAACACAAAGTTTGTGTTTATAAATTACCCATGCTGAGGTATTTTGTTATAGCATGAGTTAAGTCGGATTGTTTTTGATTTTTCTATATACCTATCTTTATCTTTCTTAGTTTTAAGGATTGTTGCCAGGTAAAAATTATAGGAACTGTACACAAATTTGAAATCCTGGAGTTATTTAACTTTGTTATCAAAAGGTTTATTTTAGAATCTAAAACTCAATCCCCAGTATATATATATACTGGGGATTGAACCCAGGAGCATGTTACCACTGAGCTACATCCCCAGTCTTTTTATTTTTTATTTTGAGACAGTCTCACTAAGTTGCTTAGGGCCTTGCTAGGTTGCTGGCTGAGTTGCTGAGGCTGGGCTTGAAATTGCAATCCTTCTGTCTCAGGTTTCAGATTTGCTGGAACTACAGGCATGCACTTTGCCTGGAGAGTAATAGAATGCTTTGTGAGGTGCTTTTTCATTAAGAAAAATTATAAGCTTTCTTTACTGCCTCAAAGATACTTCATTTTTGATGAAGATTTTATTTTATGATATAAGTCTACTGAAGAATCACATTATCTGTGGATGCCTTTTAGGCATCTACAAAAGAGCATTTGTCTTAAGGGCTTCACATTTCCTGGGAGGTGGTTAGGGTGCTGCAGATAAAGGAGTAGGAAACAAAAAGCGGTTGACCTTGCTCTGAAGCAATCATACTCAATGTATTGTCTCTAACTACCACTGTGATGAGCATTTGGAGATGCCTGTCACTTGGAGGTGAGGGGTTAAATTCCCTTTCAATTCAAAAGAGAAAAATGATTTTTATAGTCTAATCATTAAGAAGTCATTGTCCTAATTGGCCCTTTTTATTCTATTTCTTTGGCAAGATTTGAATATTTTTGACCCCTAAGAGGGAGAACATGGTAATGGGCGAAAAAAATAATTTGTCTCAAGAATAAAGAGAATTCTTGTTGTGATTTTTTTCTCTTGAAAGGTATAACAACGTAATACTTTTTCTGGACTTTACTGGCACTTTAATTTTGGCAAGTATTTATTGAATCCATGGTATACGCCTTGAAGCTCACAGAGTCTGTTTTCTAGTAGTAGAACATGCAACAGGCTTAGCTTTTTTCACTGATAGGTGCTATAATATAGTAGAAGGTAGTCTGTATTACCATATGTAGATTCCTAGTAATTTTATTCCAGCATCACATGGATCAGAAATTTTCTAAGAAATCTGATATTTGCACATTGGGTAGAGCTTACAAAAAGTATTGATCTGAATGTCTGTGTTGAAAGAGAGAATCAACAGCTTGAGTAAACATAGAGGTAGGGCATGATAGGATTTTTTGATCATTGGCTGTGTGTGGTTTGAGATGTTGAACACTGAGGATGGTGATAGAACTAGCTCATGAAATATCTTGAATACCTAGGATTTAAACTTTTTTTTTTTTTTTTTTGGTGTGATGAAGAGCCATTGGGCATTTTTTTTTTTTCTTTTTTGGTGTTGGGGTTAGAACCTGTTAGCTACATGCTAAACAAGCACCCTATCTCTTAGCTATATCCCCAGCCAACCATTGAACAGTTAAAAGAAGTTCAATAAAAAGAAAGTTGTTACAGAAGACAATGTTGAAAATACAACAATAGATATGTTTGTAAGCTTACTGTGAGATATTTCTTTTTATTGGCTAATTTTCTTGATCAGATAAACTCTTACATTTATTCAACAAATATCTGGTAAGTTCCAGTTATATACAAGATGATTTATATGAGAGAATAAAATATGAATGAAATAATTTTGCCCACAAAGAAATTTTAGTAGGATGTTTAATTTTATTTCTACTTCAAGTATTGAATATTACATACTTTCTTTTTCCCCCATTGGGAATTGAACCCAGGAGCACTTTACCACTGAACTACATCCCTGGTCTTTTCTCTTAGTTCTATTTTGAGATAGGGTCTTGCTAAGTTATTGAGACTGGTCTTGAATTTGCAGTGCTTCTATTTCAGTCTCTAAAGTTGTTGGAATTGTAGGTGTGTGAAACCACAACCAGCCCTCCATACTTTTTAAAATTTTTGATTAAATATGTTCTGTTTTGGCCATGACTCTTTCCAAACCAACAGCATCATGTTTCCCTGTGCTTGGTTGATGTTCAGGTAATTGCACATTATAGGAGAAGCATCCCAGTTTCATTTGGTTTTCTCTCTTATTTTGTAGAAATGATATAATGCTCAATAGGTGGAGCCACCCATTTACCCACTAGGATTATTGAGGTCATTAGGCTTTGTGCTTTTTTTTTTTTTTTTTTCCAATTGTTGTTGTTACTTCAGAGTTAAGAAGACTAACTTTATTAACATTGGTATGAATTATTTTCATTGGTAGGAGTCAATTGGAAAAGGTGGGAGATTAGGTAGGAAAGGGCTGGGCAAAACACTGAAGGACTGCTCTTATCCTAATCTCTGCTCTTCCTGTGATCTTGTGCCCAGTTTGCCTCCCTCATTCAGGCTTGTGGTTTTAGTATGTGCACTGTCTCTATATTCTGTTTCAGACATCACATCCTCTGGTATCCACCACTCTCTTTTCAGTTCATCCTATGTACTTCCCCAGTTTATCCCATTTGGACCCCAGTATTGATTCACTTTTCATGGTGGTTCATTGTTCTCATGCTCTTACTATCTTTCATCTTCCGCATGTTGCATCATCCATTATTGCCATTGATTCCTTTGTTATACATCCTTGCCCCTCTCTCTCTTTGTCATTCTTACCTGGCAAACTTCATCATGTTTTACCAGCTATTTCCCTAGTGACCTTGGTTTGCCCAGTGGAAGCTGACCATGACTGGGGATAGGTCACAGTCATTATTTTTCCTCTTCCTAATTCGATGACTTCACCCATGATACCTGATAGTTAAGCTGGCTTTCCTTGTCTCCTCCTCCAATCTCCATCTTCATTCTTTGTTGATTCGCTTGCTTTTCATTTTGCTGAGAATAAAGAGTGTATACAGACTCCAATCAGTACATTTATCCACCTACCAGTCTGGTTTCCATGTAGGTGGCCTCCCATTCCTTTATCCCGGATGAATTCTTTGTTTTCACTTGAGGCCCCTGTTTTTTTACCCCAGCCCCTCTTGCACATCAAGAACTTTGCCTTTCCAACTCTACTTGTCCTGCATTATCATTTTTTCCCCCTGCACTGGATAAGTCTCTTTACCAATAAACTATATTTCTCCCATCTGAAAAAGTCCCTTTCTTATTCACTCCTGCTACTCTAATAAGAATCTCTTTAATTTGCTCCTCCTTTTAAAAATACTTAAAAAAAACCCCCAAAATCCTGCAGGTAGTCATACATGCCTGCAATCCCAGTAACTAGGAAGACTGTGGAAGGAGGATCATAAGATTCAGGACATCTTGGCAATTTAATAAATAAAAAATTAAAAGGGCTGGGGATGTAGTTCAGTGGTAGAATGCCCCTCTGTTCCATTCCCAGTACCTACTTTTCTCAGTGTGTGTGTATGTGTGTCTAAACTTATGATCCTCACGGTCAGACTCCTGAGTAGCTGGGATTACAAGTATGTCTTACCATCCCTAGATTAGAAATACTTAAAAAGATTTATATATTCATTTAAAAATTTTATTTTTCTTTATCTTTGTTAGTTTTATAGTTGTACATAGTAGTTGGATTCATCCTGATTATTGCATACAAGCATAGAATTTCTTTTCAGTTTTTGACCCCCTTCTCCTCTCACCCTCATTTTTTTCTTTGCATATAATACTTTGTGATATGCTTCATGCTCTCAGAGCTGCATTTGTCAAAATCACTGTTGACCCAAATGTTGCTAAATGGTATTAACTATTAATTCATTCTGTTACTGGGAATTGCATTATGTTTCTTGGCTTTTGTGTTCTCACAAGATATTTCAAGCAATCATGAAATGTAGTAAAAACAGCAAAGTTTATTAGGAAAGAGGAAAGAACTGTCAAGAGGAGGGGAAAGTGGGTTGTCTCAGAAAATTGATGACGTTTTGTGAGCTCAGTATTACTGGTGTAAGAGGGGAAGAGTTTGGAGAATCTCATCCAAATACCTCTTCTAGCTCTTGATTGACAGTTGAATTTTATCAGATTTCTAGACCTTGATGCATGCTTTTACCCATAGGTATCTATCAAAAAAAAAAGGAAACCTTAAAATTTTAGTGATATTCTAAGTAATGTTATGCTAATAACTTGCGTGCATGCAATGCTCAATTATCCTGGCCTTGGCTGACAAGTCATAAATGGAACCAGTTTTACAGAATTTTTCTAGTCTTAATTATTTTGCTTTCCTAGGTCTGGGAATCTGATTGTCTTGTTTGCACAGGGTCTTGCTTAAGATGATTTAGCAGTTAGGCTCTTTTTAGAAAACATACCTTTGCACCTTGGTTCTTATCTCCTGAATTTGTCTATTTTCCTCCTCTTGTAAAAAGAGTAGTTTATAGAGTTGAGATCAGGCAAAGGTTCTGAAGTAGCCATCTTGTCAGACCTTGGGGTGCCACTGAGGCAGGACTGTTGATTAACAGATTTGTTCAGCTCAAAATATTTTCTTAAACCCTTGATCTGCTGCTCATATCTAACTGCTTCCTAACAGCTTTGTTCTCTTGAATCATCTTCTTCCCTGGTCTGGAACACTACACATTAATGATTCCCTTTTACCTTACCCCATCATCCCTTTTAAATTGTATTTGTTGGTTGTTTTATTCTCTCTCACATCATAACCTCAGTGAGCTCTGTGATTTAGTCCTTAGGTTTCACTTTTCTGAGCATACTCACTGCTTTGTGAATGAATTCTGTTCTGCAACATTATTTTTTAACCTTGTTGTGGTGCTGTAAATTGAATCCAGGGCCTGGTGTATGCTTAGGTTGCTGTACCACTGAACTATGTTTTGGGTCCCAGTCTTGCGACTTAAACTAACATCCATATTCTGACAACTAATGACTATTAAATTTATTTCTTCAGCTTGCACTTGTTCTCTGAACATACAAATTCCTACCACAAAATCTAGGCAGATTTTGTGGCATCTTCATGTGGGTGTGCAGTAGGCTGCACAAACTTAACAAGCATTTTACTGTTCTCAAAGGCTTCCTCATCTCATTTTTCAGCAATTCCCTTCCTCTACTTTCTCATGCATAAAATTTCAAGAATTCTCGCTGTTGACTCTTTCTGTTTAATCAAAACCCAGACTGTCCAATTCTGTTGCCTACACCTACCAGATTTGTCTTGAATCCCCACTTCTTACTTGCAGTCCCCACTACTTCTCTAGTCCAAACACTGTTATCATGTACCTGAACTATCCCAACACTTGAGAAGTCTTTATGCTTCTCCATTCTTTTTTTCTGCATCCTGAAAAAAGAAAAGTCACCTTAAAAATACTTCTGTGCTTGGAATCTCCCTTTCATGGTTTCCCATGTTACTCCTGTTAAAATTTCATGTATAAATGTTTGAAGTGATGGGTATGCTAATTTGATCATTATACAATATATACATGTATTGAAACATTACTTGGCACTTGATAAATTTGTACCATTATTATGTGTCAATTAAAAACAAAATAAGTAAAACTCAGTGTACTTATTAATGATGAAAAATACTATGTGAGCCCTTTCCAACCATTCCACCATCTTCAGATACAAACATCCCTTACCTCTTATATTCCTTCCTGCCTCTCTTGCCCACTCTCTGACAACACCATGAGGCAATTTTTTGCCCATGGTGCATTGGGTCCCAACCCAATATGCGTGGCTTATTCCCTTCATTGAAGCATTGTTCACATGTCACCTTACTAAGACCTTTTTTCAGATTAAATTAGAACCCTCTCCACAAATTTTGCCTGTCTTATTTGTCACTGTAACACCAGTTCTTAGCACTATGACTTGTACATGTTACATGTTCCATAAATACAGTTGCCCTTCTGTATCTGCAGGTTCCACATAGCGTATTCAGCGAACTGTGGATTGAAAATATTTGGTAAAAAAATAGATGTATACTGAACATGTACAGATTTTTTTCCTTCACTAATTTATTCAGTGTAATAGCTATATACATAATGCATTATATAGCTATTATAAGTAATCTAAAGATGATTTAAAAGGATACTGGAGGATATATGTTGTTTATATGCAAATATTATGTCATTTTACACAAGTAACTTGAGCATTGAAGAATTTGGTATCTGGGGGTCCTGGAATTCTGCAAATTCCGAGGGACAGCTGTACTTACTTCACTGAAATAATGACAATGGTAGAATGAAAGATACAAACTTTAATCTCCCACAGCCTAATTTTAGCAGAAGCTAATAAGTATCTATGAATTTCTGTACTTTTTGTTTTATAACTAACACTAATCATTTATAATTTTTTTCACCTTTAAAGGGTGCCCTTTGTCAGTATTCAGGCCTTGTAGATTGTACTGTCAGAGGTAACATGATGCTCTTTCACGATTTCCTACCACATATGCCTGACTACATTTATACAAGCAAAGCTTTCACTTTGCATTAAAAGAAGAAGTAGAATTCTTGGAATAAATCAACTAATATCTTCAACAAATAATCTTCCCAACCTTTCTTGAAGAGACAGAATATAAAAGTCATTAATATTTTTTTTCCACTTGGGATAATAATTGAACCTCATTCAGAAATCAGAGATGGAATGCTTGTCATTTCCTCTCTTTTGAACTGTACATTAGCTACAGAAACAGATGCATGATAGATTTATTTCCAAAGTGATGTTCTATATTAACTTAAAAATGCAGTGTCTTGGGGTGATCTGTCAATCCATCATCTCATTTCATGTTTTCTCAAGTGTTTTAGATTATCCTCATGTGTGAATGTTATTCCCTTTAAACCTGTCTACTTTATGGGTATTTGGTAAAGCCTATCTGATTTACTGTTCTTACTTATCATGGGTGTATAAAGTGTTGTCTCCTCCCTCTTCCTGAGGACCAAGGTTTTAGTTTTATGATAGCACATTTATTAACATATATAACAGCATTTGAATGCATATATATCGTATATACAGCAGATTTTTTTTTTTATTCTTAAAAGAATTCTACTGTAACAGGTGTTATTTCCTCTGACTTTCCTTTCTGTTCTGATGAGAGTTGCACCAGTGGTTTGATTCATGCTCATGGTTTATGTTGAAATTTTTTTCCCCATTGTCCCATGAGGTTTTGCATCATTCATATCTTATATTTTTTGAGTGGTTATCATATAAGTTCAGTTAGTATCTTTGAAGCCCAAGAATTTAGTATGGATATATTCTGCTACTGAATTGTATTCTTGGGTTTATTTGAATGAACAAATGCATGAATGATTACAAGAAAAAAGGATGCACTCTTTATTTGCCACGAATCCAAAAATTGTATTCTTGAGTTTATTTGCTGAAGGGACTATTAGGAGTCATAAAGTACTTAGCACATCTTCCTCAAGTACCTTAGGCAAGACAGTATTTACTCCACCTTAGATCCAGTAATTCTGAGTCATCTTCCTAATAACTGATGAGTTTCTAGTATTTTGGAAAATGGTAAGCTGTGGTTTTATACATTAACAGAATTAGAACGTGAAGGAAGTAGAAAATAGTTGATGGTTGCGTTTCTTTTGATTGTTTAATGCATCATGATAGAGGTATGGCTGATGTAACATTCTATAAAGTTTGCACTGATAAGCTGCAGTTTGTGTCTCCAGGCCCATTTACACAGTTGTCTACTTTCTGTCTTTCTGAATGCCTGGTCTGTATGGGCCATTGCATCAGAATCCCTTGTGCTGGGGCATGCAGATGAGGGAGCACAGGCAGCAGATTGGAGGAAGGAGTGTGAGGGCTTTGTGCTGTATGTAGTTTTTCTTAGGGTCTCCTCAGACCATCTCCTGAGGACTTTCTTGGATTCTGGTCCTAGAATTAGAATACTGCATTAGCAGGCCTAGGGTACTGCTCTGTCTTCTGGTTTCCTCTATACCCTACCTACCCGTATTTAATCTCTTAGTTAAATCTTTTCACATCATTCCCATGTTGAATGTTTCTTCTGTTTTCTGCTTGGTAACTGACTCAGACAGTGTTGACCTGGGAAACTCTTGTATATTTTGTCTTACTTTTCTTTTCTAGATTCCCCCTTACTATCAATAGGGAGATAAGGTCTATAATTGGGAGTGGAAGAACATTTTGGTTAACAGAGTGCATGTCTATTAGTAATGATTTTTGCTAGTGGTACTAGCATTTTTTTTTTTCTAAAAGAAATTTCTTTTCATTTTTTTAGTTGTAGGTGGACACAATACCTTTGTTTTCTTCCTTCCTTCCTTCCTTCCTTCCTTCCTTCCTTCCTTCCTTCCTT
>NW_025999998.1:4294238-4302637 GCF_001458135.2 Marmota marmota marmota | reverse complement strand
CCCCCCCGAAAACCTTCCCTGTGTTTGTAGGATTCAGTTTTGAAAGGCATTTCTAGTGGTGGTGGGAATAATTTTGCCTGTTAGAGTTTGGGGGCCCTGGGCTCTGTGTGACTTTGTGTAGCCACCCAGTCTTTGAGCTTCAGTTTTTTCTTTAGTCATCTGAGAGCATCTGTAAAATGTGTTCATACAAGAACTAAGTAAGCCAATGTAAGGTGTTCATAAATGTAAACAAGTAGGGAAGCATTTGTAGAAAGATAATTAGCCCCCCTCCTCCAATTAAAAAAATCAAAAATCAAAATAGCCAGGCTTGGAGGCACATGCCTGTAATCCCAGCAACACAGGAAGCTGAGACAGGAGGATCACAAATTCCAGGCCAGCCTGGGCAACTTAGCCAGATGCTCAATAACTAAATAAAGTCTGGTTATAGGTCAGTGGTAAAGTACCCTGGGTTCAACTCCCAGTATCAATGGAGAAGGAAAAAAATAATAAAAATGAAGGAAATAGAAAAAGGAATATTTTTTGGTCTGATAATATTTTATAAACATTAATATTTTTGCATAAACAAAATATGAGTGGCTTACAGTAACAGTTATAATGTAAAAGTGATTATGTGCTTTTCAATGAGAATCATTGCAGTCTTACCTTCAGTCCCTTATTTATATCTATTTATATTTAGCATGAACAAGGCTCAGTACTGGGAAAATAAACCAAATGCTCCCATATTGTTGAAGATATGGACTAGAGAATTATTTAGTATTCAAAAACAATTGGAATGTTTTATGTAGTTTGTCTGTTATGAAAAGAATGCTTGGTGAGGGGGCTGGGGTTGTGGCTCAGCGGTAGAGCATGTAGGTCCCTGGGTTTGATCCTCAGTACCACATAAAAGAAAATAAATAAGTTAAAGATATTGTATCCAACCACAACTAACTAACTAACTAACTAAATAAGTAAATATTAAACAGAAGTATGCTTAGTATTTTAATTTGTCTTAGAGGCTATGAGAACTTTAAATTTGTTGTTTATCAACAAGAATTCTATTCAGATGATCTGATTATTCTAATTGTAGTGTTGCCCTTTGATTATTGATTGTTTTTTATATAGACTATTTGTAGATGCAGTTAAATATATAGGTGTTCATTTATCTTAATTATTATTATATCGATGGAAAATATATTGGAGGAAGGTTTTTTGGTAAAGCCAATGCATATTTTTCATCATTTTTACCAGAAAAAAAATAAACTCTTCAGGCTTTGTACCTAACCATCTCCTGGTCATTTTGACCATATTGATAATGGAATTGACAGTAAGTGACATTAATCAGAAAGTGAGATGTGTAGGACTTCTGTTCTTAAATCAAAAATTCTTCCTTTAATGGAGTCATCTAGTCACTGTGTGGAGGCTTCTTGAGAACACACAGTTGTGTCAGTTTTATTCTTGTAAGACATCAGACTGCACCACTTCTTTACTCTGTGTGAATAAAGATGCCTTTACTCAAGATGCCTTGAAAAATCCCCCTTTACTAGCCTCAGAAGATGGTGGGACACCTGTTAGGGGGTACTTCTTACCATTTCCCTGCTCCTCACTTCCAAATCTTCTCAAGACACCCTCAATCATTATTTTGTTCTGGCTGCCCTAGCTGATAGTTCTCTAATTATTGATTCGTATGTAACCAAGACCCAGAAATCAGCCTTTACTATCATTTCATTTAACCTTTCAATAGCATGGTTTCTTTGTTTACTTCATGAGAACATTCTTATCTTGGCACCCATACCTTTACACACTTAAGGTTTGCTATTCTTTCACCTCTCAATCATTCCACTGGGTTATAGCACAGCTTTTGTCCTTGTCATCTCTGGGGTCAAAGCCAGTGTTCATTTTACTTGGCTCCTCATGCTGTCTATCCTTGCAACATGATCTCCTTTTCTCCAAATTGCACTGTTACTCACCTGTCTCCTTCAAGCTTTCTGGCTGTTTTACCACCTTCCTTTACCAGGCCTTCCAGGGTTAGTGAGCCTCAGAACTCTGCCTGGAGCCCTCTTTTCTGTCTTTAAGTTTTCCTGTGGTGGCCTATATTTTCTACACTGGAATATAAGTCCATTGCCAACAAATTTGAAAATTTGTCTTGTTTGTCCTATGCTGTAGTCCCATGATTGGTTAGACTCTTCATCATTCCTCATGTTACTTGGAACTGTGTGTCTTGTTTCCTTATGATTTCTCCAAGATTGGATATAGTAGTTTTGTTATCACTATCCTAGAATATAATTTATTACCTCATTCACCTACTTTTTTTTCTTTTTTGTGATCCTGGGTATTGAACCTGGGGTGCTCTACCACTGAGCCATGACCTCTGCCCTTTTATTTTGAATTTTGAGACTAGGTCTCACTAAATTGCCCAGGCTGGTTCAATTCTCTTGCATCAGACTTTTAAATCATTGGGTTTAGAGGCATGTGCCACCATACTTGGCATATCCCCTGCTGCCCCCTGCCCCACTCAACAGTGGTACTATCTATATGTGGCAGGTTAAAGCTGTCTTTTTTTTTTTTTTGCTGCTGCTGCTGTTGTTGTTATTATTATTATTATATCTCCTGTGATCAGTCTCTGCCTACTGCATTGTGCCCAGGTGTCTCTATTCAAGCCTTTATTTTAATTTTATTTTTTAAAAATATGTTGTTTTAGTTGTAGATGTACGTACTACCTTTATTTTATTTATTTATATATTGCTGAGGATCGACTCCAGTGATTCACACACATGCTAGGCAAATGCTTGACCACTGAGCCATAGCCACAGCCCCTCAAGCCTTTGTTTCTTAACTACCTTAGAGGTTCATGGCTACTCTTTGCCTCTAGTCTTCCTCTTTTAATGTCAGATTATTCTGCCAATAGAGAATTTATTTGGAAGTTTCTTTTCTGAAGGATTCTGAGATGGGAATCCCATCTGCCCAGCAGTTCCTGGCTTCCTTAGTCTCCTGTTCAGGGCCCTCTGCAGCTTGTGTCACACCTGTTTTTCCTCTCCATTGTCCCAGCAGTACCCACAGCCTGTTCATTTGCAAACATGAGTTACCACAACCTGTGCTTTCTTACCTCCCTGCTTTGCCCATTGCTGTCACTGGAGTTCTTTGTCCACAATCTGCACTTCAAGGCCATTTCAACTGCTTCCTCTTTTGTGAAGATTTATCTCCTTACCTGCAGCCAGAAGTAGTTTCTCTCTACTGTGAAATCTCCAGTGATCTTTGACTTAATTATAGGGCTTAGGCTTTCCTTTCTTGTGTTTGCTTATATCTCTTGTAGGTCACTGAAGACAAATGCTTAGTCCTAACCTTTAACTCAATAAATATTGAAGGAATGAAAGAGAATGGAACTCATTTAAAGAAACTAAATGCCCTTTTACTATTTACTTGCTAGTCCTAGGTGTCAGTTCTCCTTTAATTGTATTTGTTCTTCCATTTCCAAGTTAGTAACAGCTAATATTTGAGTATAATGCTTTACTTTTCACAAAGCAGTGACATGTTATAAGTCCTGACTTTTTTTTGGGGGGGGGGGAACAGTCAACAATTCATTCAGTAAGGAGACAGTGTATAAATGATAAAACCAGGTGGAAATTGAGGTATAGAGGCTAGTTCTTTGGTTAGGTGCTATGTGGCCCTAGGACCTTTCCATCTTATTGGTAAACTTTTTTTTTTTTTTTTTTTTATAGCCCTGTCTTACTGAGGAGACTGGTGTCTACAAGTTTCTTGCTTAAAGTCACTTAGTGGGCATCTGAGCATGGTAATCCAAGTATATTTTACTTCAGCCTCTTGGCATGTGCAAGAAGGAAGTATATTTTGTGTGTTCCAAAAAGGAATATTGAAAAAGTTTATCTTTACCGTTTTACAAAAACTGTACAAGCTTTCTTTCAAATATTTTCTTTAATTTTGGAGGATTAAAATAGACTTGATATCTACAACCCTATGCTACTTCTTTCTTTTATGGCTCGTAGGAGTCTCATTACTGAAAAGTCATTAATTTTATGGGCCCCGGAAGGATGTTACTCACTGTTGATGAGTCCTGAGGGTCTTTTGAATATTAGTTGCATTTTAACTCTTCATGGTATAATGGGATCAACATGATACATTTGACTTAATTGTTTTAGTTTGTCAGAGGATAAAGGCGTTCTCTTTGGTGCTATGCTAAGTGTCTCTTTCCCCCAAGAGTCCCTGCACAAATGAAATTCAGACTCAGCAGTTCTGAGAATCTCATGGAAGTCAGATTCAGCCAGACAGGAAATATTCCGGGGTAGCCACAGGTAGGTTTTATTGGGATTGCATTTGGAGTTTCCTCATCCATGAAGTAACTTCTTACTCATTCTGCCAATATTTTACGTTTCGTAAATGTGAGTTGTGTTTCTTTAAATTCCTTTAGAATTTTTTTTGAAATTCATTTTTTAAAAATTGACTACCTTTTGTAAAGAATGCCCAGAAAACAAAGCAGGTGTTGAATTTAATGGTATTTACTTTAAGTATTTTTGAAAAGGATCCACATAGCATAATTCCTATATACCTTTTGTCCCCCCTTGACTGTACTGGGCATTGAACCCAGGGCCTTGTACAGGTTATGCAAGTACTCCACTACTGAGGTACATCCCCAGGTTGTTTCATACCGTTTCAACAGTGTTCCTCTATTGAAGAGGATGATACCCTGCAATCCAGTAGTTCTTTCACTGTCACATATATAAGAAATACATGGAGAGCAGAGCACAGTGTCACATGACTATAGTCCCAGTGACTGAGGAGGTAGAGGCAGGAGAATTGCAAGTTTGAGGCCAATCTCAGCAATTTAGTGAGATCCTCTCAAAATAAAAAATAAGAAGGCCTGAGTACGTAGGTCAATGTTCAAATGTCCCCAGGTTCAGTCCCCAGAATGAGTGGGTGGTAGTTGAATTCATGGAGCGTTTGCAAAAATGCAGAAGCTAGGTCCCAATTCTCTGTACCTACATTTTACAATAAGTATCTCAGAGTGTTCTGACACCCAAGATCATCTGAGTACACACTGAGATACAGTGTTGCAGTCTTGCCCTTATTCTTGTGTTCAATGTCTTCATTTGCCAGGTTTCATCAGGAGTACCTTGACATTTACAGAGTTGCCTAACTCTTGCCTCCACAGATACTTGGATTACTCTCTGTTCTCTTACTTAACCTACCACCTCTTGTTTTCCTCAGTAACAGTGATAAGCATTCCTGGATAGTCTCCTTGTTTTTCCATCCAGGAATCCCCCCACCTTTTAAACTACCATCACCTGACTAATTGGCCAAATGACATATTGAAGAAAATAATTTTACTAATAAGTTCTTTAAAAATTAGTTATATATAAGAAGTAAATTTGCTAGAGTTAAAAGCTTTTTCTTTAAAAGAGTAGTAATTACTGTATTCTTAGTTAACAGGGACATTTTATATACTCAGTAAATGGTCTTCAACTAAAAATTCATGTTTAATAATTTAATAATAAACCAAAATGGTTTACTGTGGAGTTATAGATGAGAATTATGTCAATCTGTATGAAAATTGCAGATAATTCTTTAAATGTAGATGTCCAATTGAGAATTTTAAAAGTATTAATATATTTTAAATATTTTTTGAAATTTAATGTTTTAAATTAAAAAAATTTCTTTGAAAGTAAAAAGTATTAATAGAGCTAACACTCTGGCTGTGTAATGCAGGGTACACAGAGATGTGTTAAGACCAAAAAGGTGCCTTTTGTTTAGAAGGGAAGTGACTGCAGATTGGCTTGCATAATCAAGTAAATCACTTTCCTTGCTGAGTACAAGTGCTATGAGAGAGGTTTCACCATGGTGTTTGGATAGGTAAAGAGAAGATTCAGATGCCATTAGGGAATACTTCCTGAAGGAGAAATTGGCAGTTGATGCTGGATCTTAGCAAATGTGTTAGTTCCCCATTAGGCAAGAGCTAGAACCAGGGTAAAGATAGAGGAGAATGTATGGGATGTTCCCAGTGAGCAAGCAGAGCATCCTGTTTCTCTGGTGAAGAGACTAAGAGTAAGAACTAGGATTTAGGATCATATTTTAGGGCCTTTAATTCTGGCCTTTAGGAGGAGTTGCAAAGTAATCTATGAGCCTAAAGTAATCCTCCTTTCTACCTTGATTTTGGGCCTTTGAGAAAATTTTTATTGAAAAAGTATACATTTGAGGGCTGAGGACGTGGCTCAAGCGGTAGCACGGTCGCCTGGCATGCCCGGGGCGCTGGGTTCGATCCTCAGTACCACATTAAAAAAAAATAAAAAAATAAAGATGTTGTGTCTACCGAAAACTAAAAAGTAAATATTAAATCAATCTCTCTCTCTCTCTCAAAAGAGTGGCGAATTTTTACAAAAATGAAGCAAAAGAAATGATCACAAATAAGCAAACTATCATAAATATAATGAACAACATGAATATGATTTTTTAAAAAAAGAAAATGTATACATTTGAATCATAGGGAGACTGAAGTACAGATAATATAAATATATAGTTTAAATAATGATACTGTAGCAGTTGCAGTACAATAGTTCTCTCTTGCTTGTGGTTTTACTTCCCAGGGTTTTAGTTGACTGTGAACAGCTATAATGCTAAAATATTAAATAGCAAATTAAAGAAATAAGCAATTCAAAATTATAGATTGCACACCATTCTAAGCACTATGATGAAATCTCTTGCTATCCTTTGTTCTGCCTGGGATATGAATCATTACTTTTTCTAGTCTATCTATCCTGTCTATGCTACCCATCCATTAGTGTAGTGGCCATGTAGGTTATCTGAGACTCTTGCATTATTACTGTGTTTATGTTTAAGTAACTCTTATTTTGCTTATTGATGACCTGAAAACATGAGAGTATTGATGTTGGCAATTCAGATATGGCAAAGGGAAACTATAAAGTGCTTCCTTTAACTGAAAAGATGAAAGTTCTTGATTTACTAAGGAAAGAAAAAATTGTATGGAAGTGGCTAAGATCTATGGTAAGAACAAATTTATTTGAGTAATTGTGAAGAAGGAAATCCATGCTATTTTTCCATTGAAGTGTACGTTAGGGACACAGTGTATGAAAAGTGCCTAATTTCCAAGGAAGGGCATTAAATTAGACGTTTTGGTACCACGTTAGCGGGAAACATTTTGAAAACATCCCTTGCAGATTAATGGGGGACCACTGTAGGCACTTTGCAATCCTTTCCTATTTATACCCAATAACTTTAAAAAAATTTTAAAAATTAAATTATTTATTCTAATTAGGCATATAGGATGTCAGAATGCATTTTGATTCATTGTACATAAAATGCAGCACAACTTTTCATTTTTATGTACCTGATGTAGCATTGTACCATAAGTGCCATCATATATGTACATAGGGAAATGATGTCCATTGTATTCCACCTTCTTTCCTACTCCCATGCCTTCTACCCTCCCCCTCTCCCCTTTGCATAATGAAAGGTCCTCCATCCCCCCACCCCCATTATGGATCAGCATCCACATATCAGAGAGAACATTTGGGCTTTGGTTTTTTTGATGTTGGCTTACTTCGCTTAGCATGATATTCTCTCCAGCTCCATCCATTTACCTGCAAATGCTTGTAATGGTGAGTAATATTCCACCATGTATATATACCACAGTTTCTTTATCCATTCATTTATTGAAGGGCATCTAGATTGGTTCTACAGTTCAGCTATTTTGAATTGAGCTGCTGTAAACATTGATGTGTCTGCATCGGTATAGTATGCTGATTTTAAGTCCTTTGTGCACCCAACAACTTTTATTTGAGATTGGAGGAAACTGAGGTAAAGAGGGTAAATGTCTTCACATCAAAAATAGCAGAGCCAAACTATAACTTGTGTGTGGTCATTTCCATAACTCATTGGTTCTGAACCCTGTGGTGATTTTTATTCCCATAGAGGTCATTCAGCAGTTTCTAGGCACCACTTCTTCTTCTTCTTCTTCTTTTTTTTAATGACTGGGATATGCCACTGACATCTAATGGGTAGAGGGTAGGGGTACTGTTAAGCAATATACAATATACAGAACAGTTCTTGGCACAGAGTTATTTATTCCAAAAATGTGAATTGTGTGGAGGTTGAAGATCTCTGTATTTCAACAAACTTAGTATCCATTCTGATTTTTTTAATATTTATTTTTTAGTTGGACACAATAACTTTATTTTATTTAGTTTTATATGATTCTGAGGATAGAACCCAGAGCCTCGCACATGCTAGGCGAGCGCTGTACCGCTGAGCCACAACCCCAGCCCTAGTATCCATTTTTTTTAACCTTATTTTATTTATTTTTTTGAGAGAGAGAGAGAGAGAGAGAGAGAGAGAGAGAGAGAGAGAGAGAGAGAGATTGATTTATTTGAGTTTTATGGATTTCGGTTCAGCAGCTA
>NW_025999998.1:4244087-4294214 GCF_001458135.2 Marmota marmota marmota | reverse complement strand
GAGAGAGAGAGAGAGAGAGAGAGATTTTTTATTTATTTTTTAGTTTTCGGCGGACACAACATCTTTGTTTGTATGTGGTGCTGAGGATTGAACCCGGGCCGCACGCATGCCAGGCGAGCGTGCTACCGCTTGAGCCACATCCCCACATTACATATAAATCTATTACGTTTTTTCCTTTATTGTAGAGCTACTTTAAGAAAAAAAAAGTTTACCTTATTTCTAGTTTTTTGAAATGTAGTCAGTTCATTGTGAAATACACCTTACAGTATTTTAATTTTATGAGAAATATGTATTACATGTAGTGAGTGATATTTAAATGCTTAATAAATTTAAATTTAAAATAGACTTAGCATAAATTGAATTAGTTTTTCTAAGGCATATTCTGGAATTTTCCTATGGGAACCATAAATATTAGGATTTTAACTTTAAAAAGCCTGTAGGAGATTCTGACTTGCAATTATGCCTACTGGTTCTAAATCCCTTGTTTTTAGAATTCTGCAGGTGCCCTTTGCTTAAGGAAAAGGTAAGCGCCAACATGGTTGCCTGAGGCACAGACTGCTTATTTGGTTCATGTACTGCTTGGTGAGGGGAATAACCACAGATGGTTTAAATGAAGTATATTTATGAAAGGAATGGTTTGGACTACCTTCAGAGTCAACTTTCCTTTTGGTAAATTCTAAGTTTGATCACAATCATTGATTCAGATAATGAACAATGAATGAAGTATCCCTGGGAATCTGGCTATGCAAAAACCTTTGAGGCTTAATTTTACATACAACTTAAATTTAAAAAAGAATGCTATGGTAATAATAACCTTTAAAAGGACAAATAAAAGTCCTTTCAGTATAATTGAATATATTGGATTTTTGATGAATATATATATGTTCATAGTTATAATATACATATAAGACAATATATCAGTCTCAAAAGAAATAAACATTTTAGTCAAGAACATGGAGGATTTATAGTCAGAATTAATAAGATAGCAAAGATTTGAGCATGTTTATTATTGGAATTACTGCTTCTTTGAAACCATGAAAGTAAATGAAAACATTGAAGCTTTCGTAGCACTTCTATTGTAAAAGTCATTCTAAAATTCATAGGTGGGTAATATTACATGAAATTTAATTTCAGTACTGGCTTATATCTTGCTCTGATTTTTATTGAGAACTTTAATTGGATATGAGCTGATCCTTTTTTTTTTCTTTCTTTCTTTTTTTTTTTAAACCACGATGAGGATATATTGTTACTAGTCAGGACTTTAAAATAATATTTCCAATCTTTCTAATTTATAATTTGTTATTGTAATAATCTCATAACCAGTGTATTTTATTAACACAATCACCTAGGACTTTTGTTAGGAAAGTATAATCCAAAAGATATAAAAAAGAATCATAAATATATTGCCTAAATATATCTCTGTTGCAGAGGAGCATTAAGTTCTTGTAGGGAATATTTCTAGATAGAAAATAAAATTTCTGATTTCAGCCAATGTGAAACTTTAAATTTAAGTTTTAATATTTAGAGCATAAGTTTTTTGAAGCCATGAAAGTACAGTAAACAAGAATAATTTTAAAAGGCCAGCTTTCTGTTTAATAACAACTATTAAATTGCATTGGAAGAAAAGTGCACTTAAGTTTAATATTTCACATAATTTTTTTTTGGATTTTTAAGAAACAATTTTGTTTAATTTTTTTTTGGCTTCAAACTCAGAAGAGTAAAATTACCAAGAGCCAGAAGGTAATTTCAACACATGGAATTTATTCAAGTTCTTAGAAAAGAGCAACAACCACATAAACGTAACAATATTAAAAAACAAAAACAACAAAACAAAATTCTGATACCTTATGATTTCATATTATCCAGATGTTTGTGTTTTCTTTTGAAACCGTTACTCAATAAATTGTTGATTTTACTTATGTTTGTAATAGAAAACAGACTTAATAACGGAGGTAGCTTCACATAACTAACTCCATGTCTGTTTTTAAAATTTATGTAAAAAAATTTGAGATTTGTGAGTATATGGACTACTTTAGATATACTTGATTTGCTAAGAAAATCAATGCATGATACATTTTTCTGTAGAGTAATTTTCACCTATTATTTTAATGAAGTCGTGATAGTCTGGTAAATAAGATAATACCATTTTAACATGAAATGAATGTTTCCCAGCCCAAATCATTCAACTCATTTTGAGTTTTGCTTTTGCTGGTTTAGTTTGAACACTCTAGTATTCTGATAGTGAGAATGAACCTTGCCTTGGCTACTTAGAAAATGAAAATGTCTGTTTTCTGGGAGCCAGTTTATAGAGAGGGTACATGTGGGAACAATATTTGTAAAGTTCCTAATGTAGTGGTTAAGAATCTAGGCTTTGCATTAATAGGGACCTAAGGTTGATTTCCATTTCTGCTACCCTAATAGCTTTATGCACTTCCTTAAGTGACTTACCTCCCCAGTGCTTTAGTTTCCTTATCTGAGATAATACCTACTTCACAAAATTATTGAGAAAGATAAAGGTGTTCCCTTATGTAGAAGTTTTAATCACAGTGCTTAGAATTTAGCATGGAGGAGATGTTCATTAAAAGTCTATTGTTGGCCAGGCTTGGGTAGTGCATGCTTGTAATCCCAGCAGTTTGTGAAGCTGAGGCAGGATAATTGCTAGTTCAAAGCCAGTTCTTAGCAACTTGGAGAGGCCCTAAGCAACTTAGCAAGACCCTGTCTCTAAATAAAGTATAAAAAAGGGCTAGGAAATGTTCCTTATTGGTTAAGCGCTAGGTTCAATACATGCTGGACTCTCAGAAAACTATTGTCTTTGATCTGGTCTCAGTTGTAGATCAGAGTAAATCATTTATAGGTAAGAATTAAAATTTTGTTGATAATGCTTCTTTGGGTTCATAAGACTTAATGGTGCCATATCTTTATATCTTTCTAGGTTTTTAAAAAGGAATATTGTATAATAACAATATAAATTAAAGTTACTTCTGCAAAAGTGGAAATATATTTTAGAGAAATTTATCTTTGTAGCTCACACTGTAACCTTCATGTGCAGAATAGTGTTTTAACGTGGGCCAGTGAAAATGGAGCATTTCTAGGATATGTATCAATTTTTTGTAATTTGTAAATTCCTCAATTGAATATTTGTCATCAGTTGTGTATTGCGATATGAGAATTCAGGTTTAGACCGTTGGTATGGAGGATTATAAGACCCTGAGGTTTTTATGAAGGAAGGACTTTCTAAAAGTGGGAAAGGATGAGATCAGGATGTATAGATTTCTAAGGAAGTTAGAACTGGCAGTTTATAGATAGCCTTTCCGTTTCTTCTCATTGCTTCTCTCACAAAATTATGTAGTTAAAGTTTGAAATTCTGTAAAAAGGAAAATGCTAATTAGATTTTAAACATGGTCAGCCATTGGTTATTCAGAAAATAAGTAGTTCAATGGTGTGTGCCAGATATTCCTGTGTGTTGTATATGATATTGGACTAGTTAGGTTTGTTTTGAGCAAAATGACACATATTTGTTCTTACTTGTAACTTAGCAGGGTTATTCTTGTATTTTAAGACCAATCTTGGTTGTAATTCTATGCATTATTGGGTATTAACTCATCTTAAAGGCAAACTAAGTCATACTGTGTACCTCTCAAACAAGGCATCCTCCTCACAACACTAGTTAAACAACAAGACGTTGTTGTCTTATTCTTGAGGACACTATTTTTCTTCTAGAGAATATATGCTATAAATTTATCATTTTGATAACTGCTTTCATCACTTTTACATGTAATGGGACAGAATCAAGTAATTAATATTAATTACATTATGTGATGTTCCCAGATATCCTTTACTACCTTCCTTGAGCCAATGTTTCATGAAAAGATTCTGTAACTATATCTATAGCATATAACGAATATATAACATATTTCTATGAATTTTCTTCACTTCCCATTAAATTACATCCATTTTAAGAGGGTGACCTAGTACACCATCTGGAAGGAAGGTGATGATTTTTACTTTGTGACTAGAACTCAGGTCTAGAATTGTGCAGGATGATGAAAAATTGTCTTCTTCTCTACTAAAGAAAGTTAATATTTTTTTTTGTTCCTTCTGTAAAAAAGCTGGAAAAATAGCTTAACAGTATCAAAAAAAAGCAAACAAAAAAAGGCAAATAGAAACCAAAGTGAATGAAGTTGTTTTCGGAAGATGATCTAAATGAGAAAGATTTTCCAAAACTCAGCTGGCTTTTTAGTTAGAAAAACCATCTGTTTCATTTTTCAGCTGGCAGTCTCTTCATTCTTCCTGATTTTTATTGCTTCCCCTTGGGAATGCACAAGATTTGAAATCATCACTGCGATGCTGAGCCTTTGAGGAATTGTGTGTATGTCTGAGAGGTGCAATAGCCTTGTCTTGTGGGATACCAAATGGATTTTTACTTCTGCTGTGGAACTTAAAGGTTTATGAATTTTGAGAAGAGGCATAGTCTGAGAAGAGAAGGAAAATAGTTAATTTTTTTATTGATTACTTTACAAATGCATCAATAAAAAAATTATAGCTCTTGTTGAGGTTAACTAACTCACATTTCATTTATTGGTATTGCATAAATCTGCCAGAGCAAAATTTTGTTTTTTTATTTTATTTAATCTACCAATAGTTTGTCTCATTTTTATGACAAATTCAGTAATGTTTTTTAGTATCATGTTAGGAGATAGAATTGGGTGTTGAAGTTATTTATATCACATTACATTAAGTATAGTTACTTATCATTATCATGTAGGTACTTTATAATCAATATTTAAAAATTGATACGTGCTGTCAGTGTATTTCTAGTTAATGAGAGTGTTCTCTTTTTATTTTTGTGGTAATGGTATTGAATGCAAGGTTGCTTTATGGTTGAGATATATCCCCAGCCTTTTTAATTTTTTACTTTGAGAAGTGTCTTGCTGTATTGCTGAGCCTGGCCTTCAACTTGGAATCTTCCTGCCTTAGCCTCCCTAATGGCTGGCCTTATAGGTATACACCACTGTGCGTGGCTGAGAGTGTTTCCTGATGTTTTAAAAGTTCATCACTTTTCTAAGTATGCATTTGGAGATTATCATGTGATGGTTAACAAGACAGTCTCAGGGCCCCCCCCCGGCTTATTTATGTTAGAAAATATCTCTTGAACAGAGGAAATAATTGACTAAGAGATTTAGGCTTTATCCTTTAGGTAGACATCAGTTTGTGTGTGTGTGTGTGTGTGTGTGTGATGTACTAAACCAAGAGATATCAATTCTCTACCTATACTTTATTAGAGGTTCAGATGTGTACAAGTACTGCCTAATATTGTCACTGTATTTTATTACAGGATGTACACAAATTTTAAAAGCGTGTGTAGGAATTGTGACAATTTTCGATTAACTGCCACAGAAATAAGACCTGAAGTCCTAAGGGTTATTAGTAGTGCAAAAGAACTACTTGAATTTGAAAGATTTCAAATCATTATATGACAGAAGTATTGTTTAAAGTTGTTTTAGCTCTAAAATTTAATGAAATAATGGGAAAAAATAAGGCAAATTATTTAAATACATAAATTATTAATTCCATTATGCTTCATTAATATTATTTTTGGACTAAACTTCCATTTTTAAAGACATATTCATATGCACACATCATAAAAATGTATAACTGCCACTTTCCTTCCCTAGATAGTTTCATTATTCTTTTAGTTTCTCTTTGGCTGCTGTTTATTAGGTGCAATAAATACAATATTTGTTCTTACCCAATTTTGAAACTTTTACATATTCATCCTAGACTGATTCCCGCCGCCTCACAGGGGAAGGTGCCTCTCTTCCTTACCTAAATGAGCCTCCCATCTTTATTTTCGGTCTTGCTTCTACTTTCACCCAGCAGGTTCATGTGCCTTTCTCTTACCAGTGTCCTTGTTCTTGCCCTCTGTGGTGTCATATCCTCTGTACACTCAGCATCAGATAGTCTTCCTCTCTGGACTCCTTCATGTATGTGTTCACCATAATGGGCTTACTGATTTCTTTCCACAGATGGCCCTTGTTACCTCCCCACAGAAACTAGATCGCCGTCTGGTATATATTTGCTGCTCAGGACATGATTTTTAACTCACACATTTTGAGAAAAGTAAATAATATAATAAAGACTTAATTGTAAATTTTATTCTTTTTTCTCTGATAGACAACAGTGTCATGGACATCCAAGATAATGCATTCTTATTTTAGAAGAGACTAGTTATTGATGACAAATTAAGTTACTATATTTCTATCTTGAAATATTGATTTGGTATAATTTCCCATTTTATGGGTAGATTCCTAAAGAAATTTCTTATTCTTTTTATTTAAAAAATAAAAAGGTGTAAAGATGTATATAATTTTACTCCTTTGGTTCACTATGGGATTAACACAATATACTTGGTATATACTGTTTATTCTGTTTTTATTTCTACTATCTGAAATTTGGGGGAGGGGGTAGTTAACGTTCCCTCTGCTTTTGTCTGTAAGAATATCTTCCCTGTTGACTTCCAGAATAGTTTTTCTCTACTTCTTATTTAATTTTATAGTTAAAGAATTGTTTTCCCGGACTGTTTTTAGAAGTAATTGTACAATGTTGTACATTAAATAAAACAAATTACTTAAGAGATTATTAATGAAATGCATTTATAAACAATGGGACATAGAAACTAAAGAAAAATTTTATATTTCAGGGGCCAAAAATCTTATTTTGCCTTTCCATGGAGCATTGTCAGGAGAGCAGGGCATGCTCCTAGCCTAGTGGAATGGGTCAGGGCAGAGAGGAAAGGAGGGACAAAGCATGCCCACTGGAAAAGACCTGCTTAACATCAGATGTACACCAGTGACATCATACTTGTCTTGTGGCAGCTGAGCTAGAGATGACTGTACATAGTTATTTTCAACTGAATTCACATCAACTTCACTTGGAAGCCTAGAAATCTGTGCCTAGCAGTCTGTAGGTCACGGCCAGCTTGTGTGTGCACATAATCAGTGGTGACTCACAGGGGCTTAGGAATGCTTGTATTATATTAATTAATTATCATGTTTGAATATCATGGGTTTTCAGAAAACCATCCTAATTTGTTAGTTCTCTTGTAAACTTTAATGCTTTGAAAATATTGCCCTGACATCCTGACAGGCAACATTTAGTAGCCAAGCAGAGGCTTGCTCCTTCAGACCAGACAAACTTTCTGAGTTTCTCTCAAGTTGTTACCTTAACCTTATCCATAATGCTGTTGAAGCATAATGGAGGCACTTTGAGCCTCCCTTTCCTGTGCCTGTCCAGTTATTTTTCACCACATTCTCCCTGCATTTATCCATCTCATGTGCATGGATTTGTGGCTATTTTAATTTTCTGCCTTTGCTCTTCAATCTACTTAAAGGGTAAATACATTTTTTCAATCATATTATTTTAATTTATTTAATGGAGATTAGACTTAAAATTAGTTGTCTATATGTAGGGCATGTGATGGTAGTAGAATTAAACTAAAAAAGATCTGTATTGAATACCTCTCTGTATATTTATTGATTAGGAGATTCTCCTACCAAATGTCAAGACAATTAACTAATGAGGGGAATTTGTGAATACTGGTTGTTTTCCCTTAGAATTTCTGAGATCTTGTGTCCACTCAGGAGTTTGTTCTCTTTACCTGGGTCCTGGATATGTATTTTACCATCCTGACTTTTGTATACTGACCTGCACTGTCAATATCTGCCTCAGTGAACCTGGTATGGAACCTAGTGTAGGCTGTAAACCCTGACTCCTCAGACATGAACCCTCACTCCTTTACAGCTCCAAGTCCAGGGGAACAGTAGGCCCTTTTAAAGGACATTGGAAGCATATTATTAGAAGAGTTATTCTGAGTGTAAATATCTTCATTAGTTTTATAATGCATTTGACTATATTGTATATGGGGGAATTAATAGGGTAACTCTTAAACTAAGTGTTTTACAATTTGTTTGGTTTCCTTTTTTAATTTATTGTGTTTTCCTTATCTATCTCTCACTTTCCAGCCTTCATAGGTTTGTTTATTATTTTTGTTGTTTTTTTCCTCTACTTCTCTTTTTATAATTATTTCCCAAACTAGTAGCAACTAGTAATCTAGGTCACATGTAAGGTAGTCTATGACTGCTGCTTTTATATAAGACTTCGCTCATTGACATGTGTCCTGAGTTTCATATCATGTCACTTATGTCACTCCTCTTCTGGTACCTGATAGGGTCATACTGTTGGCTGTTTCACATCTGCTTTCTCTCAGTTGTAATTCTGCTTTGGGTTTCATGAATTAATAGCTGGCTTTTCATTGGCGTTAGGACTGTGGTGCTATTCTTAATATGATTATGTATTTTTCTTCTGTTAATGGAGGCCTCCATCTAGTGGCCATCTTTTTCTTTCATTTGGCAATTTTACCCTGGTGTTTTGTATAATGAAGATAATGAATCTCAAGTTAATATAGAAGCATAATGGGGAAAATATACTTGAAAATGCTAAACAGTGATTACCTCTGTTATTTCAGGTGATAGTTGTTCTTTTGTGCTTATCTCTCCACGTTGGAAACAATTGAAAGTGATTCTCTTTAGTCAGAAAATGTTGCAGACCTTTTTAGAGCAGAGTTATTGAGTAGTTAATTTTGATATTCTTTAAAAATGTTATAGTGTAACATGTAACATGCATTTTAAGTCATCATTGTGTGAAAGAAATTTAGAATCTTTGCATTCCTCCTTGACTGAAACTCCACTTTAAAAAATGCAGGAATAACTGGCCTAGTAAAAATACTTTGGCTTGCTACCAAATGGCTGTTTGCAGTGTGTAAAAGTGTGGACTTTCTATATCAGAACTGAAATGCTTGTTAAAAATCCAGATCCTGGGGTGGAGGGGGGGAAGTCCAGAATCCTGGAGTCCATTTCAGGAGTTATTGAACTAGAATCTTGAGATACATGTGAAAAAAATCTACTTTTCTTATGAGTTCTCAAGAAATTTCTTATGCTTGCTGAAGTTTGAGGTCCACTTCTCTGAACTCTGTTGCCAGCAGAACAGTGTTGACTTTTAGACTTGATTTGTACCAGCATCCTTGTTAATTTGAAGTTATGCCTGGTTTAAGTATGAAATGCCCTAAGTATACTTTCTGGTTAGATTACATTTGTATATCTGAAATGTGTTACATGAACTGCACAGTTTAAAAGATTGATTTTGTTGAGTTATGTATTATTTTAGGAAATCTCCTAAAAGGAAATTAAATTATCTACAAGTAGAGGGTGCTGTTGAATTGGATTCTGAATTTATTATCTTTATTGATTGAACTTTGTGACATTCATGCTCTTTACCAGATCCAGAGGACTTGAGTAGTACCAATAATTGGTTAATATTGCAATGATATAGTTAAACCCTGCAGTGTCTAGAAGTGTGAGTGCTTCACTATGTTTTCCCAGTTGATGTTCATTTGCAGAACTTCTTGCACATCAGTTATGGATTGGCAGTCATTTAACAGCTTAAAAATCATTGTTCAAAAGATAAAAGCAACTTGTCTTTGGGTGACTTTAGGGTTTAACTGACATCTTTTGTTTTTTTAAAATGTAAATTAGAATATAACCAAATATATCAAAGCCTCCAATGTGTTCTAGCACTTATTGTGAAAGTTTTATACAATATTTTGTTAAAACACATTGGTTACTTTTGGATTATAAAATGAAGTTGAGTATTCTTTCTGTAAGTGCACTGTTACAACAATCCATTGGGAAATAACTTGTTGTAAAATGAAGTTGTATTTTTTTTTTTTTTTAAAGTGTGTATGCCTCTTTGCTGCAAAGGAAAGAACATAGTATGGGGAGTGGGAAGTACTTATTGGATTTGTCCTTTAGATTTTCTTTTTTGAAGTGAATGCAAAGGAAGAATGGTTTTGTTTTTTATTGGATGGTGGCAGAAAATGGGAGTGATCATATGATCTGACATGTTAGTAATTTTATTTGTAGGGTAAGGGGAATGGAGCAAGCTAAAGGTACAGAAGTAGCAGTTAACTCAGATTAGCCAAAATGAGGAATGTTGATTTATTGTTAGTTTATATTTTTGTCTTCATTAGGGCATGGTTTTATAGTGGTCTTGTTGCCGTAGTTTGCATCTGTAATGTCCCCCTAAATCCCGCATACTAAATGTTTGGTTGCTAGTCTGTGGTGCTACTAAGAGATGGTGGAACCCTTAGGAGGTGGAGCCCAGTGGAAATTGGGGGTGTGCTCCTGTGAGGATATTGTGAACCACAACTCTCTTTTTTCCTCTCTCCTTTTGCTTCTTGGCCATCATGACTTGAACTGACTTCCTCCATCATGCACTGCCTCTAGGATGAATGCTGTCACCATATACCCAAAGCAATAAAGTCAACCAGTCATAGACTAAAACCTTGGAAACTACGAACCAAAGTAAATCTTTTCTCCATAAAATTTGATTATCTCAGGTATTTTGTTCCAGTGATGGGAAGCCAACTGACACACTTGTTTTTTGTCTTGCTTCATCATGATCACTGACTAATTTTATGTGATCTCTCTTCTCTCCTTGTTATACACACACACACACACACACACACCACACACAAACACACACAGACAGGCTTGTTCAGATACATGTGGCAGTTTCCTCTCTTTTTTCTTTTTAGTCTGTTGAAATTAGTAAATAGTAAATTATGAATATAAATTACTTGTTTTTTGTTATCTGTGATGTTTTATTTTTCCTTTAAAATAATTAACCAGATTATTTTTACCTTATACTCTAGCTATGAAAATGTATATGTATGTTTGTATATGTATACATACACATGTACACACACACATAAAATTTTTGATAGCATAAATTTGAAGTGATTTGAAAATTATAAAGCATTTTAAAGTAGAGTTGATGCATTTTGTATTGACACACATTTCCCTAATGTTTATCTCTTGTATTCATAATTAGGGGAGAAAATGCTGTAAGTTTAGACTAGCTAACGTAATTTTAACAAGATCATCACCTCTAAAATAGGATTTACTTTATTAAATCAAGAGTGTGCTATTTATGGTCTGAGAATTGATATGATATTAGAAATAATGTACATATAAGTTTATCTTTTCAATTTTGTATGTGACTTAAAACCAACAATATTTTATCATAAATAGAAAACAATGACACAGTTTGGTATTTAATGTATTAATGGCTATTGAACATAATGGAAACAATTTTAACATGTTATCGTCTTGAAATCATAGGCAAAATGTTCTTAGGTTTGGTCTCAGAGATGTTAAAGATCATTAGTATGGAACTTTTACTGGTCATGGAAGGGGCTGGGCTATCTGAATGTACTTTCTTTCTTTATTTTTTTAATTTATAGTGATTTTTATACACAGTGGTAGAATGCAGTTCATTTCATATCATACATATAGAGCACAGTTTTTCAAGACACTGGTTGTACACAAAGTATTTTCTTACCATTTCTGTCTCATACAGGCACTTAGAATAATGATGTCTAACTCATTCCACCATCATTCCTACCCCTTTGCCCTCTCCATTCCCCTCCCTCCCCTAAGCTCTATCTAAAGTTCCTTTATTCCTCCCACCCCCCACACCCACCCCTTCATCGCCATTGTGTGTCTGCATCCTCATATCAAAGAAAACATTCAGCCTCTGTTTTTTTGGGGATTGGCTTGCTTCACTTAGTATTATATTCTCCAACTTCATCCATTTACCTGCAAATGCCATGATTTTATTCTCTTTTAATGCTGAGTGATGTTCTATTGTGTATATATACCAAAGTTTCCCTATCCATTCATCTACTGAAAGGCATCTAGGTTGGTTCCATAATTTAGCTATTGTGAATTGTGCTGCTACAAACATTGATATGGCTGTGCCCCTGTAGTATGCTGTTTTTAATTCCTTTGTATAAATCAAGGAGTGGGCTAGCTGGGACAAATGGTGGTTCCATTCCCAGTTTTCCATGGAATCTCCATACTGCTTTCCGTATTGGCTGCACCAATTTGCAGTCCCACTAGCAATGTATGAGAGTGGCTTTTCCCTCACATCCTCGCCAATACTTATTGTTGTTTGTATTCTTTTTTTTTTTTAATTAGTTTCTTGTTTTGAATTCTTAATAGCTGCCATTCTGACTGAAGTGAGATGAACTCTTAGAGTAGTTTTGATTTGCTTTTCTCTAATTGTTAGAGATGTTGAACATTTTTTCATATGATTGATTGTGTATCCTCTTCTGAGAAGTGTCTGTTCAATTCCTTGGCCCATTTATTGATTGGGTTATTTTGTGTGTGTGTGTGTGTGTGTGTGTGTGTGTGTGTGTTTTAAGGATTTTGAATGCTTTATATATCCTAGAGATTAGTGCTCTATCTGATGTACTTGTGGTAAAGCTTTGTTCCCATTCTGTAGGCTCTCTATTCACCTCACTGATTGTTTCTTTTACTGAGAAGCACCTTTTTAGTTTGAATCCATCCTATTCATTGATTCTTGGCTTTAATTCTTGCCCCACAGGAGTTTTATTAAGAAAGTTGGGGCCTAATCCAACATGATGGAATTTTGGGCCTACTTTTCTTCCATTAGGTGCAAGGTTTAATTTCTAGGTCTTTGATCCACTTTGAGTTGAGTTTTGTGCATGGTGAGAGATAGAGGTTTAATTTCATTTTGTTACATGTAGATTCCAGTTTTCCCAGCACCATTTGTTGAAGAAGCTATCTTTTCTCCAATGAACTCTGTGCTATGAAATTTCTCCAATGTACGTTTTTGGCTCCGTTGTCTAATATATGATAAATGAGGTTATGTGAGTTAGACTCTGTGTCCCCTATTCTGTATACAAAATATAGACCTATAGACCATTGATCTGTAGGTCTGTCTATTTTGGTGCCAGTACCATGCTGTTTTAGTTACTATTGCTCTGTAGTATAGTTTAAGGTCTATTATAGTGATGCCACTAGCTTCATTCTTTTTGCTAAGGATTGCTTTGGGTATTCTGGGTCTCTTGTTTTTCCAGATGAATTTCATGATTGCTTTTCTATTTCTATAAGGAATGCCATTGGGATTTTGATTGGAATTGCATCGAATACTGCTTTTGGTAGTATGGTTATTTTGACAATATTAATTCTGCCTATCGAAGAACAAAGTAGATCTTTTCATCTTCTAAGGTCTTCTTTAATTTCTTTGTTTAGCTTGTTGCAGTTTTCATTGTACAGGTCTTTCACCTCTTTTTTAAATTTATTACCAAGTATTTTTTTTTTTTTGAGGCTATTGTAAATGGGGTAGTTTTCCTAGTTTCACTTTCAGTGGATTTGTCACTGATGTACAGCAATGCCTTTGATTTATGGGTGTTGATTTTATATCCAGCTACTTTGCTGAATTCATTTATTAGTTCTAGAAAATTTCTGATGGAATGTTTTGGGACTTCTAGGTATAGAATCATATTGTCTGCACATAGTGATAATTGAGTTCTTCTTTTCGTATCTTTATCCCTTTAATATCTTTCATCTGTCTTATTGCTCCAGCTAGAGTTTCAAGAACTCTGTTAAATGGAAGTGGTGACAAAGGGCATTTCTGTCTTGTTCCATTTTTTAGAGGGAATGCTTTCAGTTTTTCTCCAGTTAGAATGATATTGGCCTGGGGCTTAGCATACATAGCCTTTACAATGGTGAGGTATATTTTTGTTATTCCTAGTTTTTCAAGCATTTTGAATATGAAGGAATGCTGTATTTTATCAAATGCTTTCCCAGCATCTGTTGATATGATCATATGATTTTTATCTTTATTTATGTGATGAATTACATTTATTGATTTGTTGAACCATCCTTGCATTCCTGGGATGAATCCTACTTGATCGCAATGCTCTATCTTTTTAATATATTTTTGTATTCAATTTTCCAGAATTTTATTGAGAATTTTTCCATCTATATTCATTAGAAATAGTAATCTAAAGTTTTCTTTCCTTGATGTGTCTTTGTCTGGTTTTGGATTCAGGGTGATATTGGTCTCATAAAATGTGTTTGGAAGTGTTCCCTCTTTTTCTATTTCATGAAATAATTTGAGAAATATTGGTGTTAGTTCCTCTTTAAAGGTGTTGTAGAACTCAGTTGTGTATCCATCCAGTCATGGGCTTTATTTTGGTTGGTAGACATCTGATGGTATCCTCTATTTTCTTGCTTGAAATTGATCTGTTTAAATTATGTATATCATACTGATTTACTTTAGCCATGTGGTATGCCTCTAGAAAATGTCTTTGATATTTTCTATTTTACTGGAGTACAAATTTTCAAAATAATTTCTAATTGTCTTCTGTATTTCTGTAGCGTTTGTTATATTTCCTTTTTCATCATGATATTGGTAATTTGAGTTTTCTCTCTCCTTGTCTTCTTTAGCATGGCTAAGGGTTTATCAATTTTATTTATATTTCAAAAAACCACCTTTTTGTTTTTTCAATTGTTTCTTTTGTTTTAATTTCATTGATTTCAGCTCTAATTATAATTATTTCCTGTCTCCTAATGCTTTTGGGGTTGATTTGTTCTTCTCTTCCTAGGGCTTTGAGATGTAATGTTGGGTCATTTATTTGTTGACTTTTTCGTCTTTGAAGGAATGAACTCTGTGCTATGAAATTTCCTCTTAGCACTACCTTCATAGTGTCCCATAGATTTTGATATGTTGTATCGGTGTTCTCATTTACTTCTAAGAATTTTTAAATCTCCTCCTTGATATTGTTTGCAACCCATTGTTCATTCAGTAGTGTAATATTTAATCTCCAGGTGTTGGAGTAGCTTTTATTTTTTATTTTATCATTGATTTCTAATTTCATTCCATTGTGGTCTGATAGAATGCAGGGGAGTATCTCTACTTTTCTGTAGTTACTACAATTTGCTTTGTGGCATAACATATAGTCTGTTTTAGAGAAGGATCCATGTGTTGCTGAGAGGAAAGTGTATTTGCTTGTTGATGGATAATATACTCTATATATGTCGGTTAAGTCTAAGTTATTGATTGTATTTTTGAGTTCTACAGTTCTTTGTTTAGCTTTTGTTTGGTAGATTTTTTCTACTGGTGAAAGCGATGTGTTATAGTCACCCAGAATTATTGTGTTGTGATCTATTTGACTCTTGAACTTGAGAAGAGTTTCATTGATGAACATAGATGCTCCAGTGTTTGGGGCATATATAGTCAGTCATAACAGTTATATCTTGTTGATGTATGGTTCCGTTAAGCAGTATGAAATGTCTAACTTTATCCCTTTTGATTAATTTTGGCTTGAAGTCTACTTTTTTTTGATATAAGGATGGAAATCCCTTCTTGCTTACATAGGCCATGTGAATTGTATATTTTATCCCAACCTTTCATCTTCAGTCTGTTGGCTTCTTTTCCTATGAGACAAGTCTCTTGAAGTCAGCATTTCGTCAGGTCTTTTTTAAAAATCCAATCTACCAGACTATGTCTTTTGATTGGTGAGTTTAAGCCACTAACGTTTAGGATTATTATTGAGATTTATTTTTGTTAATTTTTGTTTATATTTGGTGTTTAGCTTGATTTGCTTTTTCCTTTGGTTGGCTTTTCTTTTATTGTAGTTCTTCCCTTTGCCAGATTTTTATTGTTGATTTTAATTTCCTTCTTGTGGAATATTTTGCTCAGAATATTCTGTAGTGTAGGCTTTCTTGCTGTAAATTCTTTTAGCTTTTGTTTATTATGGAAAGTTTTTATTTTATTGTCAAATTTGAAGCTTAATTTGGCTGGATATAAGACTCTTGGTTGTCATCTAGTATATTTTAGAGCTTGGTATATGTTGTTCTTGGATCTCCTGGCTTTGAGAGACTATGTTTCAAAATCTCCTGAGATCCAAATTGGTATTCCCTTATAGGTAATCTGATTTTTTTCTCTTGCGGCCTTTAAATTCTATCCTTATTCTGAATGCTAGGCATTTTCATTATAGTGTGTCTTGGCGTAAATCTCTTGTAATTTTGTACATTTGATGTCCTATAGGCCTCTTGTATTTGATTTTCCAATCCATTCTTTATACTTGGGAAATTTTCTGATATTATTTTATTGAAGAGATTGTGTATTTCTTTGGTTTGAATTGCTGAACCTTCCTCTATCCCAATAAATTTTAAATTTGGTCTTTTGATGGTTCTTGGATGTTGTGTTTGTGGTTTCTTATCATTCACTGTGAGGTCAACTTTATTTTCAAGATTATATATTTTGTCTTCATTGTCTAAGGTTCTGTCTTCCATGTGGTCTAGTCTGTTGGTGATGATATCTATTGAGTTTTTAATTGGCTTATTGTTTCTTTCATATCGAGGATTTCTATTTTTCATTATCTCTGTCTCTTTCTTGAAGTAATCTCTTGCAACCTGATTTTGCTCTCTTATCTCTTTCTTGTTGTGGTTGATTTTTGCCTGTATCTGCTCACTTAGGTTATTCTTTAATTCCCAAATCATTTTAGTTATGTATATCCTGAACTTCTTCGCTGACAGTTCACCCACTTTAGTACCTATGGATTCTATTGTTGTAGTGTCTTGGTTTGTTTGGGGGCACTTTCCTCCTTTGTTTTTTCATGATGTCTGTGTGTCACCCTCTCCTGCAGTGTCCATCTGAGGTATTACAGCTTCTGCCCTATTGTCTTATAGTGTATTTACAGGTTACCAATACCTCATTTTTAAGGGAGAGATCCATATCATAGCACTCAGTGTACCCAACGTGCAGCCATATATCAGTTAGCTTCTATTTTTACATTTACAGTTTTGTCACTATAAACAGAAATAACGAGTTTGGTTATCTTCAAGCATATAATCAATAGGTTTGCGTAATGGTATACAGTTTATGATGGTGGAAGGCGGGACAGGGAGGTTGACTGAGATGTTTATGAGGTAGCATGTGAGAATATGGAGATATTAGATTATGTGACTAGTGAGAGGATAATCATAGGAAGTTGGCTGTTAGTAGGAGAAACAAGAGGTAGGCAACCCTTGCAAGGCTCTCCCTGTTAACGTCACCCACAGGATAACTGTTACCCTTCTAGTAAAGACACCTCTGGTGCAGCCAGGCCACTGGGACCTTGGTGACATCCTACCAAGTCCATATTGTTGTCTCTTGATAGAAGCAGCGATATCCCAGTGCCGCAGTCTGGCTGGGCACACAATCACGAGCCACCACACAGCTTGTAGATTCAAACAGCAACTCTTTATTCCCGAACTCACACCAGCCGTCTACAATCACGTTCTGGGGAAATCCACGTTCTCTGCCCAAATCCACCTCCACTGGCCTTCTGTGTCCCAAAAAATACTGTCTGAATCCCATGAGAGCTCAAGGGGAACTCAGGCAGCAGGATACGCCCTATTCCCAGCAGGAATAATCTTAAACGTGGAATGCCCTAAACCCGATTATTCTAAACCGGGAACACCCTAATCCGCCCTGGTCCTTGAGCAAGGTCACCTACATGCAATGTCACTGCAAAATGTCCTATTTCCACGAGTCCTTCCACTAAGCAACATGGGGTTCGCTGGCAAGGAAATTGTCATACCTACTTGGCTAATGGCTCCCAGCATCCCAGTTTCCTGGCAGTGGTGGTAGCCTCAGTCCTGTGTGTTTCCTGATGTTGGGCTGTGGAGCAGCGCTTTGGTGTGGCTCTGCCCGGGAACTCTGGGCAGCGGTGGTGCGGGGCGGGCAGGCTCTGCCTCTGGAGCTCTGGGCCATGGTGAATGAATGTACTGTCATATAAGTCATAAATAGCAAAATTGTATTAGGTTTTGATTTTTGTCCAAATGTATCTTTTCTCATCAGTAAACATGACAAAAGTTTATGTCATTCAAATGAGAACTCAGTTGTAGTAAGTGAAAATAACAAATTTTTTGATACAAATGAGTTATATCCAGTTGGATTTTCATTGGATAAAAATGTTCCTATGATATTACTCACATATGCAGGGGGCTAACTGTTCCTTTTGGTTGGCAAATATGAGTTGTTATAATTGATAAAAATAGATACAGGAGTTTTTCCACATTATATTTAAATGAAAGATTTTTTACTTCAAAAATAATAAATAATGGGCTCGGCTTGTAGTGTAGTTGGTAGAGCATTTGCCTAATGTGTGAGACATTCGATTTGATCCTCAGCAACACATAAAAATAAATAAATAAAATAAAGTTATTTTAAGAAATTTTGGTTAAAAAATCAGTATTATTTTTAATTATATTTTTTATTAATTACATATTGGTGTGTTTGACACTTCACTGTAACAGTTCACTTTCTTCTGCTGTATATTTTTGATCTTCTCTTCAAAATACAACTTTGTCATATTTCTAAAGGAAAAAAATGGAAGACGATTCAATTGTTGCTGTATCATTATTTCAAGATATTTTTTGAATGGGGGTTTATGATTTAAAACAATTCTTTTATTGTCACAGGTTGGCATTTGAAAATGTGATGCAGATTTTTAAGATTGTCCAGATTTGGACTAAACCTTTATTAGATTTCTTCCATATGTGAGTTGTAATATTTTCAGTCTTTTCAGTGTGTTTGTATCTGTATATTTTTATAGGTATGTGTACAGGGAATAATGTAGAATAGTGTATGCAGTGGATAATGTTTGAATATAGTTACTGAATTTTTTGAGTTGATGGTGATGCCCATTAACCAGCTTGTTACTCATGTTCCTTTCAAATTTTATTGTACTTTGATGATGATATTTTTTTTTCATGTCCAGATGTCAGAAACCTTATCTTTCTCACTGTCACTCTTCCCTCATCAGTTGAATTGTCAAATAATTCTTGGTCTTTTTTTCCCCTCTCATTTAAAATTTTTTCCCTTGGGATGCTGAGGATTGAACCAGTGTCATTCTCCTAGTGATCTGTATCTCAAGCCCTTTTTATTTTCAGTTCGAGACAGGGTCTTGATCAATTGGCCTGAAAATTGCAGTCCTGTTGCCTCCGACTCCTGAGTTACTGGGATTACAGGGATCATCATAAAATCAAATGAAAATCTTGTACTTTTAAATCAACAAACTAAAATGTAGCATGTGAATGTAATTTGTGTGTTCTTTCCACAGTAGTCTCTGGGAGGTCTTCCTTTTTTTTTTTTTTTTAAAGAATTTTATTTCTTTTTTTTTAATATTTATTTTTTGGTTTTGTGGACACGATATCCTCATTTTATTTTTATGTGGTGCTGAGAATCGAACCCAGGGCCCCACATATGCTAGGCGGGCACGCTACCACTTGAGCCACATCCCCAGTCCATTTTTTTTTATTTGTTTATTTTTATGTGGTGCTGAGGATTGAACCCAGCTCCTCGCACGTGCTAAGCGAGCGAGCTATGCTGAGCCACAATCCCAGCCTGATTAGTTTTTTAAAATATATTTTTAGTTGTAGATGGATTTATTTATTTATTTATTTATTTGGTGCTGAGGACTGAACCCAGGGCCTCACATATGCAAGGTAAGTGCTCTACCACTAAGCCACAATTTCTAGGAGGTGTTTTTATTCACAATTTTATGACAACATTCTCTCACGAATGTCAACTTATAGTTACTATATTTATCTTATTGTGAATAGCTTTAGATATGAATATTATTTTTCTTTGTAATTTTATTGGTGAAAAATGGAAATTGGTCTAATACGCTTTTATTAATGAGAGATTTAATATTTCTTCTTTTATATAATAAAAAAAGTCTCCTCTTTTCCCTGTTATTCAATTTTCTCATGGAAATGTTAAGGCTTTCTTGCTACACAAGAGCTACTCATTTAGTTAAGGATAGTCACACCTGTGTTTATTTTTGTTTTTAACCACATACATATGTTCAGTATTTGGTTTATACTTTGAAAGGCTTTCCATACCACCATTGTTTAGTAACAGTCATTTCAGTTTTCATTTATTAATGTTATAATTTTTTACACTATCTAGTACTGACTTTCTTATATGGCATGAGGCAGAGACTGAACTTAATTATTTTCTATGATTTTGTTTTCTCACTGGTTAATTGAAATAGTTTCATAACATTTTAAACCAACTTAACTCTAATCCATTTTTCTAATATGGCTGTGTATTAGAATCAACTAAAGAGTTTTTAGTCAGTGTGAAAGCTCCATCTTGTGTAAGCCAGAATTTCTGGATATATGGACTGTTCTTGATTTTTTTCCCCAAACTTCTAGGAGATTGTGATATATATATTTTGAACCGAAATCCAGTGGTGTACTATTGAATTTACTTTTATGTGTGAGTCTTCATTTCTTTTTTATTGGCTTGTTTGTCTATATTTTGCCCTTATTTAAACAATATTTTTACTCATCTTTATTCTTTAAAATGTTACTTTATTTCCTATTTATTCTAGGAGAGATGCTATAGTGTCTGTTATAAACTTGAGTCAGAATTCAGATTTGTAAACTTAAATCTAAATTTAAGTTAAACCAAGCTGTTACTAATTATCATGCCAGTGTTTTGAATTTTTAATCTTATGAATTACTAAAAACTACATTATGCAACATTTAAGTTTTCTGACTTACAAAAATCATTTAATGTTAATATGAATAGTGGTATAGTAAATGCCTCTATGAAATTTCTATGTTATATTTCATTAGCTCTAGCTAACCCCTTGGCAAAGATATAGCCATTTCTTAGAGTAGATATTTGATATATGTGAGTGATAACCATGGCACAAAGTATGCTTACACGTGAAAGAGACCTTGTAGAAAGGGAAGTAGTAGTAGTTATGTGACATTTCCCTTTTCTCTCTCTTTTTTTAAATGGTGGAAAGAAAAAAAGGAGCAGAGTCTGATAAATTCTTGCTGTTCTTTCTGGATTTTTGAGATATATGTTAAATCCCTAAATTAATTGGCCAAAGGACCAGGGAAAGCCTTTGATGCTTAATTCTCTCAAAATGTTGTTTGTCATGAATATTCCATTTTCTGTCAGGTGGTTCTGGGTTTGTCTGTCTTATTCTATCTGAAAGTATTCATTTTCTTTCTTTGTTTTATTCATTTTCTTAAAAAAATTTTCTCCCTTCCTCTTTTGAGGGCAGGTACTATGGATTGAACCCAGGTCTGCTCCTCCACTTTTTGCTTCTTATTTTGAGATAGGATCTCTCCAAGTTGGCCATGAACTTGGTGATCTTTCTGTCTCAGCCTCTTGATTAACTGGGATTACAGGGGATCTCCACCAGGCCCATCAGGATTCATATTTGAAACTTCCTGGACATCCATATTCTTTTGAGCTATAAATTAAAACCCTATAATTAACCATGTCTTCTGGACTCATAAATGCAATATACATTTCTTCTTTGGATGCTCATGAGGATATTGATATTGCCTTTAAGATTAGTGACATTACTGATTGCATTTCATTTCTCATCAGGAATCTGCTTTCTAAGAAACAGAAGATAGACTTGGGAACCACATTAGATAGAGTGTATATTTATGGTGGAGACTTAAGACTTATTTATGGTGGACGATTTAAGCTGAGTGTTAAGTTCTGTGTTATTTATAGGCTCACCATAAGAGAATGGCAATCCATAGGCACAAATTTAGAAATTACTTTGGAAAACACTTTTAACCATTGGAGATTTGACCATCATTCACCTAGTGCATACATCCAAACGTGTCACACAAAGGCAGTCAATTCATTTACAAGTATAAGATAAAATATTGTGCAGTTTTCACTTTGTATGTGAATTAGGTATAAAGTCCCAGCAACACCAACTTGTAATATTATTTATTGATTAGTTACATAAATAAATAAATCATGGCATCATTCCACAGGAGAATATATGAAACCATTTCAAGGTTTTTAGGCAAATACTTGGGGATGATTGAAATTGTTTATAGTGTATTTTAACAGAAACCTCATGGTTACTATTTGTTCCAGTAACAAAGTGCACTTAGAAAGATAAATAGGAAAACATGTTAAATGTTGTGGTTTTCCCAAGAAGTGATTATTTTCTTCATGACACCCTTTGTTCTTTTTGACATTACTTCACAGAGACATTACTTTACAATTGGAGGAGTGGTCCAATATATGGTTTTAAAGATTTTGCTTCTTTAGATGACTAGTACTTTGATTTTTATGGGATGTCATTTTAAATACAGATTAAGGCAGCAGGATGAATATGACTAAATGTAACACATTATCTGAGCCATTTTTATGATTAATTGATACTTTTCTATTGTAGATGTTAGACAATTCCTTGCCAAGTTTTCTCTGTAAAATAGCTGGAATTGGTAAAAGATCTTTTTTGCTCATTTCAGCACAAGTTATGAATGGATATTTATTATAAAAAGCATCAAACATTGTCCTTTCACTAAAAAAAGACAGCTAGACTGTTTTCACTCAATTGAGCTGATGACATATAATAGTCTGTTTATTTAATCACCTGCTTATTCAGCAGTTTGGATCTATGATGGAGTGGAGGCTCTCCTTGCTTTATTTATGAAGATGAAAGTAAAGAGATTTTAAGCATGATTTATTGAGCTTTGACCTATGGTGTGAATTAACTTGGTTGTTTGCATTCATTTTCAAGAGAAATATTTAATACTTACAAATAATAATCTTATCAATCTCTGTTTCTCAAATTGCTCTAGAGACAGTTTTAAGCTGCCAAGACTGTAAAGCTTTGTTTTATTTAGAGTATGAAATGCAGAATTGATTTTGATGGCTCACTTTTATTAAAATTATGTGTATTTAAGGGAGTAACATTTTGTTTCTAATAAAAGTCTTGATGTACTGTGTTATAGAAGCATTTCGCACATTCCTGCTGAGGTTTTCTTGGTGTTCCTAGATGTGACCTTTGATAGTGCTAGCATACAGTTAGTTATGAGCAATAGCATGCCTACTTATTTTCCTAATAGGACACTATTCAATGTAACCATTTTTTGTAGTAGTTTTTTTGTACTAAAGTCCCTATCTCAAACCTATTATTTTCAACATCTATCGGGTTTCAGGAGAGCTGCTGGGAGGAGTCAGCAAACTTTGCTTGCTGCAGCAACTGGTCGTCTGTGCTTTCTTTTCTTTCTCAACATTCTTAAATATCTCATCTCCTTCTGTATTCCTGTCAAGCTGGCCAGGAAGTACCCTTTCCCAGTGGACTGTCTTGTCCTTCCTGCCTTCCATTCATTTTCTGTTTATGATCCTGAATATCTTCTGTTGTCTAGTTGAAGCTGTGTGCTGTCTTCCCTGTGTAATATGACTTTTTTTTCCTTCTCTTCTCTGGGCATCATTCTAATCTCTATTTAGTACTTGTTGCAATAAATGGCTTCAAATTGTGTTTGTTTTTAATGTTATATTTGTTCATAATGTGTATTTTTTAAAGGTTTGGTTCATAAGTTTCATCAGATCATAAAATTGACAAAGTTAAAATCTTCTCACTTACATTATTTAGCATTCTGAGTAATTTAAGTATATAAACCAGTTGAAGGGGTCCAGTGCAATATCTCGTCTCAGGTATTTAAATCAGAATCTCTGAGTTGTCAAACTCTATACCCCTCTGCCTATTTCTTAGGCTTTTTTTTTTTTTTTTAAACTTTTCAATTTTGGAAAATTTTTGTTCAGTTCAGTTTTGTGTTAATTTGGTTAGGGAGAGAGTATGGCAACTTGGGAATTGAAGGCCGAATTCCAGTCCTAATTTTTTTGGTTCAGAGTCTGGTACCTACAGAGACACCAGAAAACTGCTGCAAGAGTTTGCCAGGGTGAACAATGATGTACTTAGTGCTAGATCTCTTTGACCTCTGGGTTTCCTGGATTCTGGTGAATTCACTGGGCGTTTGAAGGTTGTGGTGCCAGAAACTGGAGAGTAGAAGCCTCTGGACTTCAGTCCTAGACATTGTATCTGGAAACCTCTGTATTTAACCAAAATTCTTTACAGTGGGCTTGAGGAGTGGACAGAGAGTTTTAGGAGTGTAAATTTTGGGGGTATGATATGACACAAAAGTAATATTGATTAGTTATCTAGGTAGGATAAACCACAGAAAGATGAAAGGCTCCATGCATAATATATGTGTCAATTGAATTTTGTTTTTCATCTGTAAGAGGAGATGGTTTGTCATTTCTTTTTCTTGCAGGGTTTCAGGATTGTGACTTGGGCCCTCGGAGCTGGGTGTGGAGGTTCATCCTTCTTCAGGAGCCCAGTAGGGATGTGATTGAAACAGATTTACATAACCATTTGTTATTTTTCTGGCACTTTTGCATGAAATTTACTTAAGAAGTACAGCCTTATAAAGTGTGTGTCCTGGACAGGATTATGTGACTGCCTTCTTTTAATGGCTTAATGGGTTTTAAAGTTAAGCAGTTGATTTTTTTTCCCTCCAATTTTCTACTTTCTTTTTATTTTTTTAAAAGTATTTATTCTTAAGTTTTAGGTAGACACAATATCTTTATTTTATATTTATGTGGTTCTGAGGATCTAACCCAGTGCCTAGCGCATGTTAGGCAAGCACTCTACCACTGTCCAGTCCCTACTTTCTTGTTTTATAAAATAGTTGTGTAATCTTTTGATTTCTTTCCACATCTGTCTTTTTGGCTGCATGTCAATTAACTTTTTTTTTTTTTTGGAAAAATACTCTGTGTATCAAAGTAGCTCATAATTTGACATATTAACTTTAATTTCCAGAGCAAGTCATTAACCTCTGGTGGAATACAGTGACAGTTTGTTTAGTATAAAATTATTCTCAGTCTTTATAATGTAAATAAAAGGGCACATTATAGCCAGATTACTATAGCTAGGGTTAGAGGTATATCTGGGTGCCGACTTCTGCCTCACCCTTATTTTCAGAAATGTTATTGTGAGTGCTGATGACTCGTATCTGTTCAACCTTTCCTGTCTATATAAGGGATCAAATGCCACCTCATCTGCTTCTTGAAACTATATTTCTAAGTCTAGGGTTGCCAAACTATGTCCCCTGCCTGTACTTACATATAATTTTGTATGGGAATACAAAATTGTGTGTCATTTTGAACTGATGTACTACATGGCTGATTTGAGTAGTTGTGACAGAGATCATATGGACTGCAGTGCCTATGATATCCTATCTGGAATTTTGAAGAAAGATTGCCATCTCCCTCTCCGAGGGCTCAGGACCTCATGTGTTCAGTTGTTGTCTACACAGCTTAGGAGAAGAACCAATAGCCCACTTCTCATTTGTGGGTAGGAGAGTTATGTTTCTTTCCTTTACCAAGTCATGTCTTCATTTGACCTGAGAACTCTGCCAGAGCACTGTAATTGTTGGTCGTAGTGTCTTTAGTGTTGCGACTTTTCTGGCATCTGAGGTTTGGTTTCACTGTCCCTCATAGCCCACACATGTTGCATTCTTACATTGATTATGAAAAACAAGATACCCATTGCTGATCCATTTCACAGTGGGGCTGGTAAGGGTGAAGCATGACCCCCTATATGCGATATTTTTCCAATAGCATCATCTAGAGGTAGAATATAATGCCCCTGCATTAAGTTCTTTCATTTGTAATGCCCTACACATGTACAAATATGCTCCCTGTTACTTAGCTGCTTAGGAAGATTATATTCTGCAGTGTGCTGCTGATTGTCACTTTTGGTATTTACTTCTGTCATAAATCTTTTTTTTTTTTTTTTTTTAGAGAAAGAGAGAGAATTTTAATATTTATTTTTTAGTTTTCGGTGGACACAACATCTTTTTGTTTGTATGTGGTGCTGAGGATCGAACCTGGGCTGCATGCATGCCAGGCGAGCGCGCTACCGCTTGAGCCACATCCCCAGCCCCATAAATCTTTATTCTTTTGTAAATATTGTATCCCAAATCTGCCATTTATTTATTTTTTTTTTTTAAAACAAGATTTCTAGCTGTATGATTGAAAGTTGTGTCTTGACATTCCTGAAACTTTACTGTTTATGTAAGGGATCAAATGCCACCTCATCTGTTTGCCTCCCATTCTTTATTTGAAACTTATCTAATGGGATCTTGTTCCTTTTTAGGTAAAAGAAGCTTGCATTTTGGCCACTTACAAAGCTGGTCAAAACTATCAAGATGTTAGAGAAAGTTTGTTTTCTCTTCATTAATGACAGCTGCAATAGTTGTGGTAGCCAGAACAGTTGTAGTCATGATTTTAATACTATCAAAAACATTTGGAGGCAGCTGTTTCTCTGAGGGCTGCACTATTCCATTTTTCTACATGTAGAAACTTATCTTGGGCTATTGATACTCTCAGTAGTGTCTATCTCTTTAATTGGCTTTTATTCTCACAGATTTTCATGCTACAATATGATGGTTGTTATCTGTTGGTTACACAGCTGTTTTTGTGCAAGTGGAGCCAGGAATGGTTTTGGTTATTCATATTTTTGATGGAGCCATGACAGACAGCCGGTGAGGAGGGGTGCTATGGTGATTTTTATTCAGGTTTGGAGTCAACTATGTCGGAATACTGCCTCTGTTCCTTATTGGCTAGATGACCTAGTACAAACTTCCTTGTCCTTTTGAATCTCAAATTCCTCAGTAGCAAAATCCACAAAATTAGAGTACGTATGTTTTGAATTTATGGCGGCAATAATAAAAAGTATTATCAGAATTCTGCAGAATCCTCATTCAAGTAACAGAGATGTTAGGCAATGAAATTTTTTGAACTCTTAGTATATTGCCCTATCAAATAATGAGGTCTATTGTAGACATTTAAACATTAGTCACTACAATTTGGACTTTGCTATAGTAAGGTGTTATATAGCTACCTTGCTATTTTACACACACACACACACACACACACACAGTATTACTTGTTGATTCCCTTTTCATTGCAGAGAAAGTTTCTTTTCTAACTAGCTATTGGATATATAATTTTGTATTTTACTTAACTTAATAATCTTGTCAAATAACTAGTAATTATAAGAACACAATAGAATATTTTTGGTAGAAGTCACTTAATTACCATGACAGCACCCAAAGACAAAGAGTATCATAGTTCTGAGTAAGGAATATTTATTTTTTAAATAATTTAGTTATAAAGTTAAAAATGCATTGTACCTTCTTCTACTTGTAATTTGATGATATTAGTAAAGAGTAGATAATCAGGTTATTAGAAGTTTTTATAGGGTCCTATAAGGAAATCTTGACTTGCTTTGTGCTTCTGTTTTAAAGCTTAGAGCATAGAAAAAAAACATTTAGAGTTATTGCCATACTTTCTATTCCTTTTTCAGAGATAATCAACAATGCAGTGAACTAGTGACTTAGTTTGATTTTAGTTCTATCCTTAACACTGTTTAAAAACAAAACAATAAAAAAAGTGAGGAGTGAGCTAAAGAGCCCAGAGGAGTGAGCTAAAGAGCCCAGTGTTTTCTTCATAGTTTAAAAAATTTTTAAAACTACTTTAGATGGTCCCACTTTTCAACTCTGAATTATTCCTCCTTGTTTGTCCATAGACAGAGGATAAGAGGTTGCTTCCCCTTGTGTGTTACAGTGTTGGTGTTCCTTGGCAACCATGTGATTTTATTCTGATTTTTAGACTATGGTGCCTATTAGAGGCTGTTTAGAAAAACTTCTGTGTTTACCTCCCTTTTAGTTTTTACATGTACTGACCAGGTCCTGCCTGTGGTTGTCTCAGCATAGTGCTACCTGATAGCCAGCAGTCACAGCTTTACTCTGAACTAATGGAAAGTCCTCTTAGTGGGTTTTCACACTGGTCACATTTACTGATGATGTTTGTATGAACAGTTATTTCCTAGGTTTCTTTCAATTTATGAATTCATTTTACAGTACATGAGATAAGATGTGTATGTGAATTGTAATAGCCACAGCATGCTAATTCTGTTTACTTCTAGTTTCTTTTACTCACATGAATTATGATTGCACTCATACATTGCTTACACCAAACAACCTGATAGATATATATGTTTCAGTGGTAATGAAAAGGAAATGCCTGTCAACCCAATTCATCATCAGAGATGTTCTTATCTAAAGCCCTTTGAAGTGAAATAAAAGCTTGACCTTACACTATCCTTACTACAAAATTGACAGCAACTGTGACTGTAGCATAAAATATTGTGGGGGCTTCTTCTGCTGTAGAAAAACCTGTGTAATTCATATAAAAAGTTATGACATGCAGTAAGTGTTCTTAGATATTAAAAAAAAAGTAAATCTTCCAATCAGTAATCTGAGAGGTCATCTAGTCCCTGAGTGGTTAAGAACTTTCCCATGTTAGCTGGATTGAATCCAAACCCCCTTTTCCTCCGTGCCCAGGGCAGAACTGCTGCAGCCCTGATGATTATCACCAATTCATTTACTTGTTCCACATATCTGAGACATTCAAATGAAGGGAAAAAGGAATCTCATTGAATTCTAGTGCATTCACCAATCTACTGTTTTCCTCTAACATTTAAATATTTTTTGCTGACGTTTAAACACTTTTTCACTTTTGTCTCTGAATTGCTAGGTATAATAGGTTTGTTTATATCTGAATTGTGGTTTTTCAAACATTTAAACATTTATGAAAGGCAGTATGTAAATTTTTTATTTCCTTATTATTGTTTTTTATTATGAAAGTTAAATATTACTAGTGGTTATTAGTTATCACATAGCAAGGGAAGTTTTTACAGTTACCTTGAGGTAATTATATGGTTCAGTCCTGCTACAGTTACTATGCATGTGCAGCATTAAACATGAGGTGATGAATGGAAGACCCTGTAGGTAGATTCATGATGCAGGTTGTTTGAGATTGCCCATGGAGTACTTTGGACTTGTCATTACTGATTTGCTAGGGGAGGCTACTGAAAATTACCCACCCAGTTTCTGTCAGAGATTGTAGTGTTTTAATCAACCATTGGGGGGGAGCTCATAAATTTTTTGTTTGTATAGAAAATTCCATTGTAATTATTTCTCATTAGAGAATATAGACAGTTTAATTTCTTGGAAAGGCATGAATTGTCTTTTCTTATGATGTCTTAAAAGTATGATGGAATTGAATTGGAAATTATTTGTAATAGTAATACTTGTTATCAAAATTCAGTTAGGTAAGTTTGATGTGCAAGTTAAGGTTCTTGCATATCTCAAACAAAACAAAGTTAAAACCCAGTAACTTTTTTTTGTTTTCCTTTTTGTACCAGGGGGTGTTTAGCCACTGAGCCACATCCGAAGCCTTTTTTATTTTTTATTTGGGGACAGGTTTTACCAAGTTTCTTAGGGTCTTAATAAGTTGCTGAGGCTGACTTTGAACTTTCGATCCTCCTGTCTTAGCCTCCTGTACAACTGAAATAATAGGCATGTGTCACCATGGCTGGCCCTGGTAACCTCTTTGATTGTATTGGATTATGTTATTTTTCTGAACTTTGTTCATCACTATACTTATTTTTCCATGTTATTGCTTCCTGTTAATAAAAATAAAAATTGCCATCATTTAAAGCTGTTTTCCTTCTAGCCCATGATGTTAGGAGCATGGTGTCTGTGCAGTTTCTGTGTACTCTGGATTGTGTGTATGCATTAATCAAAGACAACAGGAATGCCTACTGGCTTTCTGGTTTCATTTGTAATTCAGCTATTGTGTAGGGTATGTTTGGTAATGTTTACTCTGTCATGTATAATGTGAGAGGTACAAGGAATGTTTGGAGTCATGGTGGGATACATGAGGAACACCAAGTGACTCCATTGGGTATGATTTTGTTGAAGCTGAATTAATTGATTGAGTGCAAGAAGCATGAGGAGTCAATATGATTAGGCATATGTTGATATATCTATATAGATCTTCTACTTAGTACTTTAAGCTGAATTTGCTTCAGCTCACGGCATACATTATAGCATCAACTCCCTTCAGTACTGCTATAACTAGTAAGCATTCAAGTATTTGAATATGATTTGTAGGTAACTCATTTTGTTTTGTGATCTTCACAAAAGCAAACTGACCTTTTTGCAGGTAATCCATTAATGTTCAGATGAGTTAAGGATAAATGAGACTTTTGGCTTCTGAGATAATCATATGAGGCCATGTGAATGCAAAACTTTATTTTTTTCTTTTATAAACAAAGTATGAACTATGATATTTTTAATTGGCTTGATTTTATTATAGGAAGAAGTACTATAAATGTTTTCGGTGTTTACATTTTTACATAGTAAATCTTTTATAGTCAACGTGATAGATTTCATAAATAAGGCACATTTCTTTTTTCCTAACATTAATGAAAAAAAGACATCAGTTTTAACTATTACTTTGGTTATTTATTTAGTTTTTTTTTTTTTTGTTCTCACTTCAGCTATTCCTGTGGGCATTTTTTTTTTTTTTGAGAATTTTAATATTTGTTTTTTAGTTTTTGGCCGACACAACATCTTTGTTTGTACGTGGTGCTGAGGATCGAACCCAGGCCGCACGCACGCCAGGCAAGCGCGCTACCGCTTGAGCCACATCCCCAGCCCGGCATTTTGTTTATAACATACAAAATCAATTAATAATGTGAAAAATTTATTTCTTTTTAGCATGTCATTATCCAATTTCTAATAAAAGAAGAAATCTACAACAAGAATCAAGTTCTGTTATTTTCTATAATTTACTATACATATGTGAGAGTTGCCTAGCTAAAATGTGATATCTCAGACCATTAAATATTTTACAAAATACCTTTAGTACCTTTTTATGGACTTTTTAAAAATATAGGTGACTTAAAATTTAAGCCAATAAAGAATTGTTGGAAGTATGCTTCCTGGCTTTGAATTTTAAATCCACCATGATTCTTGGGCAAGCTAATTAACTTTTTTATGTGGTTTTCATTTATCATTTTTTATAAGGGGATAATAATTATACCAGCCTCCAAGGATTGATTTATTAAATATAATGTGCCTAAGATAGTGCTCAGCACTTAGTAAGTCTATACATGTCCCTTTTAAACAAAATAATAAGTAGTAGAAAAGTGCTTCCTTAGTGTCAAAAGTAATGAGAATATATGTAATGGTATATTTTCTTATTCTCATCCTATTTCATGGAATAAGTGTTTATTAAACATTTGGGTTGGTAGTTGCAGTGATGAGTCTTTTTTTTCTCACTAACAAGTTTGTTAGTTTGGTTTCTCTAGAGAAACAGAACCAAGAGTTTGTGTGTTTGTTCCCCTACTTAAGGTGGTTCTATTTAAGATTCTTTTGACTTTTCAATGATACAAAAATAAGCATTCTGTAACAAACATACTTGGAATTTTAAAATTTGATCTTTTCTTGACCTAGTGATATGCAGTAAGGTACTCTTTCAGGATGCTTGACAGCTATGATGATTCATAGCTCCCAGTCTGCCATGTGATCACAAGGGTAAACATCCAATATTTTATAGTGTACTATGTGGCTAAGCTATGATGTTCAGTAGTGTTATGGTTTAGATATTAAATGCTTCCTCTATGCCCATGTGTTGTAGGGTTGGTCCTCAGGCCGTGGCACTCTTAGAAGGCAAAGGAACCTTTAGGAGGTAGGGCCTAGTTGGAAGAATTTATATCATTGGGGAAATGCCTTTGAAGTGTATGTGGGAAACATGACCCCTCATTTTCTTTTTCCTTTTTTCTTTTTCTTTCCGCTTTGCTCCACCACATGTTGCTAGCCATATTTTACTTGATTACAGGCCCAAAGTGATAGGGCCAAACATATATAGCCCAAAACCTGTGAAAAGTGAGCCAAAATATGTTTTTCCCCTTTAAGTTGTTTTTGTCAGCTATTTTGACACAGTGATGCAAATCTGAATTAACACAAGTAAGTTAGGTGCATTAAAAGCATTTCAACTTACAATATTATTAGTTTAACAATGGACTTATTGGGATATAATGGCATTGTCAGTTAATGAGCATACACCTTTTAATTTGTCCATCCACCTATCTTTGTTAAGGATTTATTGGCTACCTCCATTATGGACATAATGGAAAAGTTATAAGAACTGCTTTACTGCAGCAGGAGATCCCAAAGAATCAATGGGGCATGTTTTTAGTCTGAACGTTGGTATGTTTCATATCCAAGAAGAACCTGTTTCAGTTGGAGTTTGAAGGTAGGAATAAACTGATGTTCTGCCTTATGAAGGCAGATGTGAGGGTTTACTCCAAGGAGAGTTAGAATTTCTGTTTTATTCAGACCTTCAACTCCCCAGTGTGAGTAGGCATTATTTATTGTACTGATTCATGTGTTATTGGAATTATTCACATACTTAGAAACACTGTTGCAGACACATTTAGAATAATGTTTCACCAAATGTCTGGGTACCTTAAGTTTCTGTCATGTTGACTAATAAAAATAACTATAATAAATAAGTCTGGTTTAAGACTATCAGGTTAATACCACATATTAATGGAATAAAGGACAAATACCATATACTAATTCTAATAAATACAGAAAAATACAACACCCATTTCTATTTCTGGTGTCTTTTTAAAGTTATTTTCATCTTTTTTTTAAAAATAGATATGGCAGTAGAGTGTATTTTTGACATGCATTCATAGAGTATAACTTATTCTGATTATGATCCCAATACCCATTTTTTAAAATATATTTTTAGTTGTAGATGGGCACAATAATTTTATTTAATTAATTGATTTTTTATGTGGTGCTTAGGATTGAACCCAGTGTCTCACATGTGCAAGGAAGGCCCCCCCCCACCTTTTAAATTTATTTTTTAGTTTTCGGCGGAAGCAACATCTTTCTTTGTATGTGGTGCTGAGGATCGAAAATCTAATTGGCAAATGGCTGCACTAACTGTCATTCAGAGTGTTCTATCTTACTCTCTTCTGTATTCCAGCCTCTTCCATCTCAGGAGGAAGATTTCTATATTGTCATTTAATGGATAGCTGCTGCAACTTGTATTTGTTAAGTGGTTAAAGCAGCACATTCCATTTGTTTTTTTAAATTTGATGACAATTGATGGATTTTAATAGATAGCCACATCTAAAGAAATAAGTGAAACTATAGCCATGCAGTGATTTTCTTATTATACTTCTAGATGAATAATCTTTACTGTGATTATTGAATAAATTGTAGAAACATGAGCTTTTCTTTTTTTGGTGGAGAGCACACTAGAAGTTCATATGGGTAAATTGTTTTAAAGTGTTTTTTACCGTCTATCAGAACATGGGGCTGATACGAGCTAGTCATTATTGTTTTTTTGGAATTATTCCAGTTAGCATTTAAATATATTACAAATGCATGAGAATAAAAGGAAATATGGGTCATTAAAATTGTATTTCAGTGTGAAGCCCGTTTTTTACATTAGGATTGATTAATGAGTTTATGTAGAGTAAAAATAATTGTGATCTCACCAAATCACTTTCTGGATTTTATCTGTGGTGTCTTAGTCCTTCAGGGAGTAAAGGAGTTCTCTTGACAGAACTTGTTAATGGTTCATTACAACAGTGACCATTCTGGATTTCATTTGAATTAACCAATTTATTAGAGAATGGATATAGATTTTCTAATCTGAATTTTAGTTTATATTATTTGCTGGCCAAAAATAGTTCCCTAATATTTATGACATGCTGAATATTATTTAAAGCAGAATATCAATATTTGCTAATAAAACACAAGTCTCCTAATGAAAGATTCTGTAAAATGGTCTGGTTATTTAATTTTTAATGTAACTTATATAAATAGAAATGATGCATATCATTAAATAGTGAAAATATGATGAGTTAGCATTAGATTTTATTTTTGTCCTATTTCTTACACCCTGGCAATAATCTAATGTTTTAGCCTTCATTCAGCTAATAGTTATGGATCACATTTTATATGTTTTGACAGTGGTAAAACAGACATGAACCCTATCTTAAAGACTATAGCTTCTAATGCTGGAAATCTAAAAATACACCCAAAATGATTACACATTATGAAAGGTCATCTGAAGGAAAAGAATAAACCAAGATAATTTTATTGTGAGCTAAGAGACCAAAAGTGAGAGAGAAACTTTGTGTCACTTAAGGCAGGGGAATCTATGTGTGGAGCCATTTTGGGCCATATTTTCATTCCATGTCTGGTCTATTACCCCAAACTATTTCCTATTGCCCTTCTCAGCTTTGGATAAACCTTCCTTTCTTGTGTAACCCCATCTCCCTAAAAAACTAAATCTAAGGAAATGAGTGAATGAATCTCTCACATATGTATGTACATTTATATAACCCGTTTTCTCTACCTTATGGTAATACATTAACATCTCATAAAATATACTTCCATAAAATCAATTTTTTTTGTAGCTATACCATGACTTTCTTAAAGGAGGACAAGAAATTATTTTTTTTGTATACTTCAGATCTTTGATAAACAAAGGCTGAGTAGTATATTCTTAATGTTACGTTGGTGTATTAATTAATTAAAATTTATCTCCGAAAAAAATGATTTGCTCTTAATCGTCATAGATTACTTACATTTAACCACTTTATTATGTATTTTAAACATTTTGATACGTGTTGCTAAATTGTTGGCATGATTTTTTTTCTTAATTTGTTCCACACTGGTTCAATGTATATTTAGTTTGCTGTTTGTGAGTCCGAAGTCAAGTAAATAATGGTGATAATCATGGAAGTTATTTTTGTTGGTTACCTGTTGAGTTTAAACTGATTTAAATTCTATTTTTTCCATCTTGATATTTCGGAATAATAATGAATCTTCTTTCAAGAAATATTTCCCCATGCTTTTTTTCTGATTGATGCTATTTTAAGTTTTGCTAAAGAGAAATTATAGGAACAATTAAATCTTTTGTGTTTTCTTGCTTCTCTTTGTTATTCCTCTGATTTGTGTTGAATATATCTACTACTTCTGCACTTAATTTCGTGAAATAAATAACAGAGAAACATAGTAGCAGTGTTAGACATAGCCTCATGTTGAGTAGGAAACCAGAGATTGCTAAATAAAGTGAATCTGAGGTGGTGAATTATTTTCTTATACTATGATTGCTTGATTTTTCTAAGGAAGTTTAACTGAAAAGTATGGCTGTAACATAATTAATTTATTTTTATTTCCAAGAAGGTGTGTATCTTTTCTTATTTTGTGTTAAATTTTCATATTGTTTCTTATGTAGTGTTTTCATATTGTCAACAGTAAAAAGACTATTGTACTTCTTCTTAAAATCATTAATTTTTTGGTCTAGCCAAAATATTATGCCATTTCTGGTGTTTGAAGCAGTTCCAGAGAGTTTTCAGGGAGAATGTGACATGATCTAAATGCATGGATTGCAGATAGTATTTATGATTGGCTGCTAAAATAAATCAAGGTTTCAATTTTTCCTGAGACTCACTTTCAAAAATTCAGTATGGCATATAGGATTTATAAATATGGAAACCTAGAATTTTTTATTGTTATTAGTTGTTCAAAACATTACAAAGCTCTTGACATATCATATTTCATACATTTGATTCAAGCAGATTATGAACTCCCATTTTTACCCCGTATACATATTGCAGATTCACATCAGTTACACATCCACTTTTTTACATACTGCCATATGAATACTATTGTATTCTGCTGCCCTTCCTATCCTCTACTATCCCCCCTCCCCTCCCATCTTCTCTCTCTACCACATCTACTGTGATTCATTTCTCTCTTGTTTTTTTTCCCCTTTCCCCTCACTTCCTCTTATGTAATTTTGTATAACAATGAGGGTCTCCTTCCTTTACCATGCAATTTCCCTTCGCCCTCTCTTTCCCTCCCCTCTCTCGACCCTGTTTAATGGTGATCTTCTTCTCATGCTCTTCCTCCCTATTCTGTTCTTAGTTGCTCTCCTTATATCAAAGATGACATTTGGCATTTGTTTTTTAGGGATTGGCTAGCTTCACTTAGCATAATCTGCTCTAGTGCTATCCATTTCCCTGCAAATTCCATGATTTTGTCATTTTTTAGTGCAGAATAATCCTCCATTGTGTATAAGTGCCACATTTTTTTTTATCCATTCATGTATTGAAGGGCATGTAGGTTGGTTCCACAGTCTAGCTATTGTGAATTGTGCTGCTATGAACATCATTGTAGCAGTATCCCTATAGTACGCTCTTTTAAGGTCTTCAGGGAATAGTCCGAGAAGGGCAATAGCTGGGTCAAATGGTGGTTCCATTCCCAGCTTTCCCAGGAATCTCCATACTGCTTTCCAAATTGGCCGCACCAATTTGCAGTCCCACCAGCAATGTACAAGTGTACCCTTTTCCCCACATCCTCGCCAGCACTTGTTGTTGTTTGACTTCATAATGGCTGCCAATCTTACTGGAGTGAGATGGTATCTTAGGGTGGTTTTGATTTGCATTTCTCTGACTGCTAGAGATGGTGAGCATTTTTTCATGTACTTGTTGATTGATTGTATGTCCTCCTCTGAGAAGTGTCTGTTCAGGTCCTTGGCCCATTTGTTGATTGGGTTATTTGTTATCTTATTGTTTAATTTTTTGAGTTCTTTGTATACTCTGGATATTAGGGCTCTATCTGAAGTGTGAGGAGTAAAAATTTGTTCCCAGGATGTAGGCTCCCTATTTACCCCTCTTATTGTTTCTCTTGCTGAGAAAAAACTTTTTAGTTTGAGTAAGTCCCATTTGTTGATTCTTGTTATTAACTCTTGTGCTATGAGTGTCCTATTAAGGAATTTGGAGCCTGACCCCACAATATGTATATTGGAGCCAACTTTTTCTTCTATCAGACCAGAGTCTCTGATTTGATATCAAGCTCCTTGATCCATTTTGAGTTAACTTTTGTGCATGGCGAGAGAAGGGGATTCAATTTCATTTTGTGACATATGGATTTCCAGTTTTCCCCGCACCATTTGTTGAAGATGCTATCGTTCCTCCATTGCATGCTTTTATCCCCTTTATCAAATATAAGATAGTTGTAACTTCGTGGATTAGTCTCTGTGTCCTCTATTCTGTACCATTGGTCCACCCGCCTGTTTTGGTACCAGTACCATGCTGTTTTTGTTACTATTGCTCTGTAGTATAGTTTGAAATCTGGTATCGCTATACCTCCTGATTCACGCTTCCTGCTATTCTGGGTCTTTTATTTTTCCATATGAATTTCATGATTGCTTTATCTATTTCTACAAGAAATGCAATTGGGATTTTGATTGGCATTGCATTAAACCTACAGAGAACTTTTGGTAATATCGCCATTTTGATGATGTTAGTTCTGCCTATCCATGAACAGGGTATATTTTTCCATCTTCTAAGATCTTCTTCTATTTCTCTCTTTAGGGTTCTGTAGTTTTCATTGTATAAATCTTTCACCTCTTTTGTTAGGTTGATTCCCAAGTATTTTATTTTTTTTTTTGAGGTTATTGTGAATGGGGTGTTTTTCCTCATTTCCATTTCAGAAGTTTTGTCGCTGATATACAGGAATGCCTTTGATTTATGCGTGTTGATTTTATATCCTGTCACTTTGCTGAATTCATTTATTAGTTCTAGTAGTTTCTTTGTAGACCCTTTTGGGTCTTCTAGTTATAGAATCATGTCTTCTGCAAATAGTGATAATTTAAGTTTTTCTTTTCCTATTTTTTTGCCTTTAAGGAAACCTAGAATTTATTCAAAATCTATTTTTTCCTCCTGAAGAAGAGCACCCTTAATTTATACTATCTAGAAGTTCTCTTCTGGGAAATGCCTCATGGCTGGGTGGCATTAATTTTTATTAATTCCCCCCCACCCTTGTTTACTGTGACCCATACCCCCTTCTTCCTTTTAAAATGTTTTTCTTTATTAACTTTTTTTCTGTGTTTATACTAGAATTTGAGCTATGAAAAATGATGGAGGAGGGTAAGGGATTCTGTCTGCATCCCATTCTTGCACTAGTGGAAAAAGCTGAGCATCACCAACACCATCAGTCCAATGGTATTTAATGCAGCAAGCATTCCTATTGTGAAATCTGTCTAGTTCTGTATTCTGGCTCTTTGATTACTCAATCTCTTTTCTAAGTGAATGGGAAATTGAAAATCTGAGAGGCTGGTGTGTCATATACCAAATCTTGCATTACTTGAAATTTTTTTTCCCATTTACCAACTTTAAGCTATACCAAAAGTTACTTAGCAGTTTTGTGCCTCAGTATCTCATCCATCAAGTATGATGATTCAAGTGAATTACTTCGTTAGGTTCAGACTGGGTGTGGGATGATCCTCTAATTTTGTCCATTGGGACTAGAAATGTACTCAGGGGCAGAGTGCTTGTCCAGCATGTCAGTGGCCTGGGGTACAGTCCTCAGCACTTTAAAAGAGAGGAATTGAAAGAAATATTAGCAAAAACTCCACCATGGAAGTTAATATATCTGAGCATCTTGGTAAAAAATGTTAGAAGTAATTGTTGTTTATTTCCATTTCATGCCTGCTTCTCTCTTATGTGATATTACAGACCCTCACGAAAAAAAAATTATTTTATAGGTCCTTAAGAGAGTGCAGAGCTCTATTTTTAATTGATCCTGCCTAAGTTTATCATTGGTATGAGTTGTGAGATAGAGTGCATGAATGTAGCACAAAATAACTTCATCTGCCCCTGAATAATAAGAGTTCAGTTTCATGCTGTTTTACATGGCACAGTAGGAATGGATTGTTTAATATTGGTAACTCTGATTTTCCTCAGCCTCTCTATCAGATATTCAGTTAAGTATTGAGAAACAGAAATTCAAAATAATTTCTATGAAATATTTTGGAAACCTCTGGAGCCAACTATTTGAATCCATTTCCCATTTTTAAATAGATTTTTGGCTGTTCGAATAGCGTTCTCATGGGTCAGAAAGATTGAATTTCTAGTCGCATACCTTAAATTGCTTTATAATTGTATTATTTTGTAAGAAAGACATATCCTGGCAATGTGAAGACTGAAAATACTTGGAAGAAATTAATCCGAATGTATTAGAAGTAGGAGAGGACAAAAGCTATTTTGGAAAATTGTTAGTTGGACTTGGTAAGTTCTATCAACAACCATGATAGTATGCATAAAAATAAAAAATAATCTCAGGCATTAGTTATCAACTTGATTTTAATTTGGTTGTGGATCATAGATAAGGAAGTTTAATATGAAAAAGTGTGGTCCATATTTAAATTAGTGAGCATTTTAAATGTATTGAACATGTTTGAAATTTCTACTGGGTTGGGTAAGAGTTTATGAGTTCTAGATTTGAATCTGCAAAGGGTATTACTTATTGGGTATGTTATTTTGTAATTCAATATAAATTCTCTGAGCCTGTATTCCCTCCCATATATTTTAGAAAGGTTATATATACAAACAAATATTTTTAAGGGCCTCTTTTTCTTTAGATATTTATAATACAATTCTCAATAAGAAACACCATATGTAATTTGATGGTTTAAAAAACAGTGGTAAGGGAAGGTCATATATTACAGAGTATCTGAAATAATTCACAGTAGTGATTCATTAGAACTAGAATATGAAATTTTGTTCTGGTATTGTACCTTTTTACTACGAGTATAGGAAATATATTTTTGTCTTTTAGAAAAATTCTAAAACACATTATTCTTTAATTCTGTGAGGGAAACCTAGACTTGCTGAAAAGTGCTCTGGATATCTAGTTGGAGACTCCGGTGTTTTCAAGTGTATTGTGAACCTTGACATTGTGAGGGTTTTGTGAGCTCCACTGATTTTGCAGGGGAAAACAGAATTTAGGCCTCCTATATCCTTTGTTTCCTTAACAGATATATGCTCAAAAGGAAATCATCTTTGTGGTTTTTCTACACTGAGTTTATTGATTAATATTGATCTTAAAATTTTATTTCTTTTTTTTCCTCCTGCTTAGTCAGTATAAATATAATACTATTGTTTATTTTTCATGTTATTTATTCTTAAATGATTTATGAAATGCATCCCAGGCGATCATGGGCAAATAAAAAATTTTTCACCATAATTAGATCTGTACTTTGAAAATTCAGTTTCCCATGCTATTATAGTTCTTGTAAATGTAATTTGAATTAGTATAAAATTTTCTTCCAATATTGTGTAGGTGGTAAATATGTGAATGAACAAAAATTAAATAGTACATAGAGGAAATAAATCCATGTTGTGTTAACTTTACACATTTGGAGTTTATCAGTTTATTCATCATTAATTGTCTGGTGAACATTTCAGAAACAAAACTGTTTCAATAATTTTTGTGGCATCTTGTTAGTTTGGGTACTAATACAAATAATAGAATAATGTTCTGTCATATGTAAAGGCTTTAAGCAGCACAATGCTTCCATTATATAAAATTGTTTCTATTCAGTGTTTCTTAGTAACCCTTTTAGACATGCTTCTAATAATTTAATTGATCCCTTTGATAAATTGATCAATTTGATTGTATAGTGGGAAATTTTTTTCTCATTCACATTTAGGATAAGAATGAACTTGATCACAAGTATAGGAGAAAAAGCCTTGGGTCTCCTGGATTCCTCTCAGTTTATGACTTAATGAGGCAATTTCCAGAACAACTGGATCTTTTTCCTCATTTGAGTTTGATATAATGCAGTAAAAATCTACTGTTTATATTGGGTTGGGAGTTTTTGTCGATATGAGATATAGATGAAGATTCAGGAGTAGTAGTGTGTTAATAGTAATGTGTTTTATGTATGTATGTATGTATGTATGTATGTATTTATTTATTTATTTTTGTATCTGGCGCTGAGGATTGAACCCAGTACCTCACGCATGTGAGGCGAGTGCTTAGCCACTGAGCTACAGCCCCAGCCCCATGTGTTTTAATTCTAACGAACCACCAGAATGTTATCTTTGTACATGTAGAGAATGGGTCAGCAGGGTGTTTATGGTTTAACCATAATGAAATTGAAAATTGATAAAAGAGTTAAAGAATTTGAAAAATTCAAAGAGATGCAAACCTAGGAGAATAAAGAGTAGATTGTAGATTAGTTTGTCAGGAGATCTAGTTAAGAAAGACTCCTGATTTATATTAAATATTTAATACCCATATTCTACAGTGAAAAAATTTCTTGATGCTGTAATCCCAGCGGCTCAGGAGGCTGAGACAGGAGGATTGTGAGTTCAAAGCCAGACTCAGCAATGGCGAAGTGCTAAGTAACTCAGTGAGACTCTGTCTCTAAATAAAATACAAAATAGGGCTGGAAGTATGGTTGAGTACCCCATCCCTGCATTCGATCCATAGTATTTCCATTCCCCAACATTCTTGATGCTTTACCCATAAAATTGCCTAAATTTTTATATATCTATATCTATATATTGAAGGTTGCAAAGTTGATTAGTATTAAATTATCTATGTGATTGTGAAGAGTTCGTAAGTTCAATCCCTGGTACAAAAAAAAAAAAAAAAAAAAAAAGAAAAGAAAAGGGGTGTATGTATGATATGTCAATACATTCTATGATCATGTATAACTAAACCTAGTTACTCATTTGGCTCTAATTAATTATCACAGGTAGTCATCTTCCTGGTAATAAGAGATTACTATGCCTAACACTTAGCAATGTTCTTTTATTATTTAATGTTAAAATAATCAATGGTTATTATGAATTATGAATAATTACACCTGTGGCAATATGCTCTGAGTCTTTGTATCTTAACAAAAGAAAGTTTTTAGAAATCTAGGAAATAGAAAATATGTCCTTTCTATTTGTTATTTTTTAAATTTTTTAAATTGTAGACAAACAGAATGCCTTTATTTTATTTGCTTGTTTTATGTGGTACTAAGGATCGAACCCAGTGCCTCACATGTGCTAGGCAAGCGCTCAGCCACTGAGCTACAATCCTAGTCCTTCTATTCGTTCTTAATATGAGAAATATGAAATACTCTTCAGAGGGCAACTTAAATAAACTGTGTGGTTCCCAAAGCCAATGAAGGCAATTTTATTGAATATGTTGTATTTTACAATTTTTTTACACAGTACCCTATTTTCATAGCTTATTTATTGGGTGCTGTTAGGCAGTCTTGCTGTGTTGGTTAGACAAGAGAACAGATTTTTATCCTACTACAGAATGTATCTAATGTAGCAATTGCATTTGAAGATAATTAGTAGATGGCCTTCAAGAACAATAATTTTAGGGGTTCGGAGGTTAGAATTTGATTTTAAAATATAGGATATTTCAAACCAACCTTTTCTTTTTGAATTATTAATTTGAGTTTCATATGGAAACAGAGTAAATATTTTGCTTGATTTTCTTTGGTTCAAAGTATGAGTCCTTTTGGTTAACTAATTAAAGTGGTTTATTATAAAGGTTAGTGTCCTAGGTTTAAAAGGATAGGATAGGAAAGGGTAGGCGTGGACATAGAAACTATTCATCCATCAGCAGAAGACAATAATATGTTCTTTATTTTGACATTTAAAAATCTTTAAAAGAAGAGTTAGCCATCAATATCTAACCAGGACCCTTCTCTACAGTTGTTGTTTTCAATAAATCTAATCTATCCTATAGATTGGGCACTTTTCATAACTGATGGGAAGTTAATAACCTGACTTTTCAGAATTTTAAATTTTAGGCATAATGTTTTCTTTATTTTGATATATTCATTGTTGAAATTCATTGAAATTTTGTTTTTAAACAAGAAAAGAAACACTTCCCACCCTTAAGTACTGCAAATTATTCTCCAGTTTTGAAATTCAAGTGGATATTTTCTCGTGTCTTCCGAATCTATATACAAATAGCCAGGTAACACTAATCTCTTCTATTATGAGTTTTTTTTTTTTTTAATAATGGTTAAAGAAATAGCATGAGTTAAGCCTTTGCTCCTTTCTTTACTATACATTACAGGGTCTTATGTTTGATGCCTGGATAACACATATTTAGTTATGCTCCTTTCCCCTCCATTAATACCTCCCTTGTCCTGCCTTTCAGTTGTTCATTTGAAATGGGAAGCCAAGGAGTCTAGTGTAGTTGAAGCACTTTATCCACCAGAACTTGAAGACCACCAGAATTATCTCACCTTAACACAATGACTCTTTCTCTTGTTTTATGTCATTCCCACACAAGTTCAGAATATGTGTTTGATTTTTTTTATATGCCTTGCCTCTCAAGAACAATTGTTTATATATGGCAGCCAGATTCTAATCTCCATCAACTTTCTCAATAAGGCAAAACATAACTCTAGGCACCTCTGTGATTTTGTGCTTATAGCAGTATAAATCAATTTGTGTAAGGCATATTCTATTTTTAGGAATAGTCACTTAAATAGAATTTGTAGTCATGTTTTTAAACTGCAAAAAAATTAGTCTTTATGTTAACTCCGTAAGAGTGGATTCTAATTTTTTTTCTGATGGGGGTACTTACAAGGGGTTAAAAGTTCTTAAATTCATTGTTTAGTGTTAAAGCTGTGGGTTGAGCTCCATCTTTTAAGAACCATACTGTGTTATATCATGAGCCTTATGTTCCTCAGCAAAATGAAGACTTATTTTTCTTATCTTTCAATGCACAATAATCATAATAAACATAATTTTGAAGGAATGATCTTATGCCATAGCAGCCTGATGGTGTCATATGGCTCAGTCCTCTGCACTTGCTACTCTACCATTGGATTCCTTTTTTGTTGTGCTGACTTAGTGCCTTTGATTCCAGAATGGCAGCATTTCTGTTGGTATACAGTTCTCTAAATCCTTGTTAGTAGTAGGCAATCCATGGATGTGAAATCCATTGGTTTCTAAAGAGTTCTGAAGCTTATTCAAAGTCTGGGAGCCAGATGTACACAAATTAGTGTACCATCCGATCAAATGAGATGACCATCAAGCTCTAGGTTTTGCTTTGTTTATTTTTTCTTAAGCCCTTTTCCTCAGAAATATTATTCTGCACTTTACTGGCCCACTTCCCCTCGGGATGCTAGCACCGTAGTCATTCTCAGGCCTAAATTAGCTCATTAAAAGAGGGAGCATCACTGTTTTCCAGTATTTTATGTTTCCTCCTGAAGCAAAATTTGTAACATTGTAAGGAAATAAAGATTCTGTTGATGAGACATGCTTTCATTTTTCCCCCTTTAGTTGAAAGATTGCATCTTTAACCAAAATACCTTTAAAATTTTCAGGATCCTCATTTTCCACATTCCGAAGGGATGATACCCTAGAACTCTCACTATATACAGTTAATAATGTAAATTAGTGTTGTAGGTGAATAGTATTAGATTCTGAACAATTGGTACAATTTGCATTCAGTGTTAAGGTAAATTTTTCTTGGCTGATGATTGGTGAGCAGGAAACTGTTGTGGTAGAAGAAGAGTTGAGGAAAGGAAGCATTGGGTACCTTTGGGCTCCAGTGACCTTAGTTGGAGAGGAGTATTCATGTTGCCTTGCACTGGGAGAGAAACCTGAAGATCTCACGGATAAAGTCATATCTTGGAGGCATTGAATCCAACACTCAAAAGTTTAGACTTTATTCTAAAGGCAAAGAAGGGTGAATGTATTGTATTAAACTGAATAATGAAAGATCACAGTCTGTTTGAGGGATCTTAAAGAAATCATTATAAAGATGGGTTAATGCTAGAAGAATCTACAGGCAGGGAAATAAGTTAGCTTTGTTTTGCTTACTCTAGGATTCAAGGTCTGACAGCGAAGTTGGAAGTATGCTGGCAGTAGGAATTGATGCAGTAGGCATTTCAGAGGAAGTGACGTGAATTTTTTGGGTGACGGAGCAAGGAGGAATGAGCAAATGTTGACTAGGCATATAGGAGAGTGGAAGTGTCATGGTTTCATAGATGTTTACTATGAATGTAGGATAGGGGAGAATCATGGTAGCAACAAATCGATAGTGATAGAATAAACATGTGTTTGCAGTTGACAAAGTTAATTTTAGATATGTTGCCAGTATGCAATTATCTAGACCCTTATCAATCTTCTTGGAAATTCATGTACAGACAGAAAGGTCCTGCACAGATGTTTCCTGGCTGGCCACATTGCTGTTTCTGGTTTGTGCTGAGGTGCTTGGATGGATCTATGTTTCCTATGTTTTATATATTTAGAAAAAGTTTGTCCATTAATATTATACTCCATGAAGGAAAATTTGAGGCTTGAAATTAATTAGGTTTTAAAATTAGTTTGCATAGAAGCGATAATTTTATCACTAGTATATGGAGAATCTTGTCAAGGCTAGCATTTAGTCACCAGATGTGTGAAGATTTGTCAAGGTATAGCAGTTAAATCTTGGAAACTATTTACTACCATTTCAGTGATAAGGCAAAACATAACTCTAAGCCCTAATGCTTAGAGTGCTGGCCTCAGTATAATAAAACTTGTGTGAAGTCTTTATAGGAAACTTGTTTTATATGGTGTGATTATGTACTCATGAATATCAAGGCTGTAATGAATTCAAAATTTTCTTTTCTTTGAACTTCCATCTAACTCTCTGCTTTTCATTGGTTGATATTATATTTGATGTGATATCAAGAGACTTTATTTGTTCCTAAGTTTGTTTACAGCATGAGAGTTTATTTGTTTAAATCGGAATATAATTAAAGTCCATCTTAGAAAATTGATCTCATCTTAATTGTTTAAATTATTCTAATCAAACTTTATATGTTTGCTGACAGCCCTGGTTTGTTAGTCACTTTTATTGTACTACAGTGAAATATCAGAGAGAACTAACTTACAAAAAGTTGTAGCATTTCAAAATTCAAGATAATCAGACCCCATTTGTTTGGCCTTTGGTGACATATTATGGCAGGAGCACAAGTAGGAGCAAACAGTCACACCTCCAACAAGAGGAGAAAGAAAGATGGTAGATAGGACTGGGCCTGCTTTTTTTTTTTTTTTTCTAACAAGACTTTCAAAAGAAATAACAAGGGAACATGTTTTATATGGTGTGATTATATACTCATGAATATCAACTTAACACAGGAAATACCTCATTCTCTCAGTGACCTGAGGAACTCCCTTTCAACTCCATCTCCTGAACATTTTGTCACCTGCCACAGTACTACCCTGGAGACCAGCCCTTAAACATATGGGCCCTTGGGGGACTCTGAGAACACTGCCTACCCACAACATCATGTTTTCAGACTTACAGAACTCCCAGCATTCAGTTCATTGATGCATCCTTTTCATGGGAGGCTAATCCTTCTGCTGTAGGCAAGCTTTCAAGTGTGTGCACTTTGAGTTTTACCTGGTATAAAGTTCCCTATGAATTGTACAAAGTATTTTCACATCTTATTTTCCTGTTCATAAATGTCAATATATATGTCCTCACCTGTGTTCTGAAGAAATTGGGTGTATCACTCACTGAATGTTTGAAAATGTAAAGCATTCTACCTATGTAGTGACTAAATATTCACATATTCATATATGGTACATTAAAGGGCTGGCTGCATGTGATTTTATGTTTATTGCAAATATAAATATAAATATGATTTTATTTCATTGCAAATTTATTGAAATCATTTGCTTGTATTTTAGTGCACTTGCAGGAAAGACATGGTGAAAATTTCTATGGATATCTTTGTGAGGAAATTTCAGCCAGACAGATATCAGCTTTGGAAACAAGGAAAGGATATATACACCATTGATCATACAAAGCCCACTCCAGAATCCACCCCTGAGGTGAAAGCATGGCTGCAGAGGAGGAGGAAAGTAAGAAAAGCATCCCGGAGGTAATGACCACCACTGCTACTTCATCTTGCTTGTCGTATTTACTCAATTAAAATGGATCAATTACCATGATATCTTCAAGGGAATTTTTAAAACTTATTTATTTATTATAAGTTTGCTTAATATCTTACTGAAAATTTGAGGCAAGGTGATTTTAAATTTTTGGTATGTATTACAAATGTAGGAAGATATATATATTGTATTTGAGAATATTTCTGAAGTCAGTGTAGAGCTTCTTAGACTCTGTACACTAATCTATTTCAGTGTTGGTCAAGTCCTCTGCATTCATTTCCATATTTTAATCATTTCAGTAACTTGATTTCTAACACTTTCATTTATTGCCAGTTTCATTTCAGGATTTGTCAAATATCTGATATACATTTTTTATTTAGATGCTTGTATTGTACTTCATTTTATATATGTAGTTTTATTCTGTATAGTACATAAAGCAGAGCATGTCCTGTTTGTGCAACTTGATTGTCCTTGTGAGCTGTATTTTCCATTCCCTTTTTGTGGCTAGGGCCATTTCAAAAGTTTAGGTCTTCTATGGGCATCTAGCCATTTAAAAACCCATTGAATAGGGTGTGTGCTATGTTGCTCAGATCCTTAGGCTACCTTTTAACTCTTATGTTTTTCAGATTTATTTTAAATTTTTCTCTTCAATATTGCTCATTGTTTTTCTTTCAGATTGTAAAAGTAATATTTGAGCTTTGGAGAACATTTGTAAAATAAGGAAAAGAATAATGAAGGAATCCCAAATCACCCATAACCTCACTTCCCAGAGATAACCAGTCTTATCATTTTATATATATCCTTTACATATATATTCATTATATACCTTTCCAAAATTGGGGCCATCCTTTATTAACAATTCAATGACCAGTTCTGTGAGTGTATTTTTCATGTAATTAAATGGATTTTTTACAAGATATTTTTTAATGCCTGCATGTATCTAATCTCCCTGCATTTGGACCTGTAGCTTGTTTCTACATTCTTGCTATTAACAAAATAACACTGTAATTTATAATCTTTGCCCACACTTCTAATGCTTATTTTCTGACTCTTTCTTTTCTTCCCCCTAACATTTATTTTCTGTTATTTTAGAGTGGTAGTGAGTGGAGAACCTTAACAACATGGAGTCAAACTTTCACAATTTATAAGAGAGAAACCTGAGGCAGAGAACTAGCCAATAGCTGATTTAAAACTCAGGCGTTGCTATTTTACCCTTTAGTGTAGAGCAGTGGTTTTCACAGTATTATTTTTCAATTTAGTTTAGTGGTCAGGGTCCATATTTTATAAATAGGAAGTAAATTAGAATAAAGAGTACAATAGTGCCTCTCGTGGTAATGGTAAGTATTAACACGTGTGAGCATGTGTTTATGTGTGTTATGTTGCTATTTAAAATGTGTGTAACTTACTATGTTTAACTTATTATGGGTGCCTTCACACAATGTTTAAGTAATACTAGAGATTCAGTGCTTTGAAAAATGTGTTAATCCACATTATCAAAAAAGTAGGAATAGTCAATCTTGGCAGTAGACACACCCATGGAACATAGTGCGTAGTGCGAAATGCTGTTTTACTGGACCGAAAGCAATACTTCATTTAGGTATATGACCCAGTTTCCTAGTTGTTAACCACAGTGGGTTTTTTGAGTTGATATGGAACATAGATTTTGTGATATTGAAAACATCTGTTAGTAGTTTCAAATAATTAATGGAGCTAGGTAGAAAACCTAATGTTTAGTAGCTTATTGGATATGCTCAGCCTATGATGCAAAGTGATTGCTCTTCAGTAAAACCCTATATAGGGAAGTCCAACAAATGAATTGATTTCTTGAAATATCAAAGTGATATTAGCCACCATATTTTACATGTATTACATTTATCATACTGTGAAGATTTTCCATTGCATGTATTCTCAATAAAAGTGATGATACCACTATGGTTACTGCCATCAGCAGCAACCACAGCTAATTTATATGGGGTTTCCCTAGATATTCCCTTTAACTCACATCTCTGCCCTCCTTGGCTTCCTACATTTCTTAGTTTGTGGTGTTTTCTCCTGTGTGTATAATACCTGCCATCACGTGTGTGAATGTTTAGGTTTTGAGCACAGTTGCTTTGAGGTGATTTGTGATTGCTCCTAATTGTTATTATGTCATATACCAGATATATGTATGTTAAAACTCTGAAGTGCCTTATAGGAGAGTACTAATGTGGAGATAAACAAAAATAGTGTCTAATCTGAATAAGCTGATAAAAGACATTAAATATATACATTTATTTTTCCTGCCATAATACCTTTAACTACTGATCATTTGGAATTTAATCTGAACGATTTTACACTTGCCTGAGAAATATAGAAAAATTGGGAAAATGGTCACTAGTTCATCTTGAAATATGAATAATTTACAGTATATTTATAAGATCACTGATTTTTTTCTCTTCCTTTTTTCACTATCTAAATAATATTTTGTGTTGATTTTTATTTTCCCGGTCTTATCATTTTTTACTTTTTTATTTTCAGACTTTTATTTATTTAAAGAATTTGTATTTAGTTTTTTAGACTGATACATGAAAACATAAAAGTTTTACATATTAATGGGATAGTATGTGATATATCCATACATGTGTACATTGTGTTCAAATCAGGGCAAACATTTGTCTCCTCAAACATTTTTGCATGGTGAATATATATATATATATATTAAGGAAACTTTCTTCTAGGTTTTTTAAATAGATGATACTTCATCACAGTCTATGTTTACTGTACAAATATTCTATAATATTTTAACGTGATTCTTTTTTACATAAATGTTTAATCAATTTTTTAAAGTTTTTAAAATTTAAATTTTTAGTTAACTAGTATTAAAACTGTTAAGATTAATATTCAGGTTTAATGTGAAGTTTGTCTTTGCATTGTGATCATTTGTAAGCAAATGAATAGGAATGTTTGTATCAGCATGTATTTTTTTCATATCATATACTGTCTTTCCTCTCTAACAACCACTTCTCTTGGTTATAGCTTCCAGTGCAATAGGTCTCATTCTAAAAGGCCTAAGGCTGAGGAGGATGAGGAGGTGTCTGCAGATGTCGATGAGGCAGAGGACCCTAATCATGATGTAGGCATGGAGGACCTCAAGGTCAGAGAAAAGCCAGAAGCAGCAGCAAAGCTAGGTAACACAGAAGCACCTTCAGAAGACAGGGTGCAAATGGATCAGCACTTCTCAGATAATATCAATGTTTCAGGTGAGAAAATATTTGATTATATTTCACCCATAAGTAGTAGGTGTTTGATGATCTAATGCCTTAAATCTATGTTCAGTAGTATAGTTTTCTTAATTACCCACCTTGCTCATCAATAACTATCTTATATAGGGTTATTTAACCAGGAAGCCAAGAGACTGTTATATTAAAAGTAACATGCAACACTGCTTATTTATTTATTTATTTATTTATTTATTTATTTTTAATTTTTTATTGTTGGCTGTTCAAAACATTACATAGTTCTTGATATATCATATTTCACACTTTGATTCAAGTGGGTTATGAGCTCCCATTTTTACCCCATATACAGATTGCAGAATTACATCAGTTACACATCCATTGATTTACATATTGCCATACTAGTGTCTGTTGTGTTCTGCTGCCTTTCCTATCCTCTACTATCCCCCTGCCCCTCCCCTCCCCTCCCCTCTTCTCTCTCTGCCCCCTCTACTG
>NW_025999998.1:4149352-4243275 GCF_001458135.2 Marmota marmota marmota | reverse complement strand
GGATTTCCAGTTTTCCCAGCACCATTTGTTGAAGATGCTATCCTTCCTCCATTGCATGCTTTTAGCCCCTTTATCAAATATAAGGTAGTTGTAGTTTTGTGGATTGGTTTCTGTGTCCTCTATTCTGTACCATTGGTCCACCCGCCTGTTTTGGTACCAGTACCAGCAACACTGCTCTTTAAAATGCAATGTGAGACAAACAGCCAGCAGTTTATTTTCGTTTAATAAAAAAGAAGATTCCAAAATGAAAAAACAAAAATTATTTTTAGTGCAACTCAATTTACAATATACAATACATTTTGGAAAGCTTCTCTTGAATTCACACGAAGCAGAGAAAACCAATTATAGATAATTCTTTGCATATTTTCAGCTTTTGACTTAATTTAAAGAAGAAAATAAAGATTAACGTTTTAAAAAGAATAACAAAAATAAAGAGTCAGTGTGATGAATTGGTACATACAGTCCCTGGACTGTTTCTGTATACTAAAAGCTCTTAGCTACTTTACTCCCCCTTCCCCCAGCATATCTCTCTGAAACTTCATTAATGCTTTGCCTTGTTAGTATCATTTGGAGCTTTTGTCCTTTTAATAATCAATCTAGTTGGTAATTCCTAACTTCCTCTCAAACCCTGTATTCCATAAATACTTAAGTTGTTGGACTCTTCTGAATCTCTTTTCCTGTTTCCTCCTCATTCAAGTGGATTCATCTCTAGCTTTCTCTCTTGCAGAGTGTGCTTCCTTTCTGTTTTACCAGTATCCATTCCTGTCACTTCTGTTGTTATTTCTCCATATAGCAGTTATTGATCCCTTTAACAATCATTTAGCTTAGGTTTTATCTGTCCTTATTATTATTCCACTTACTATAATAGAAAAAGTCCTTCCTGGCTGCTGCTTCAGACTCATTGCCTTTGCCCTTCAAATATTTTATAAATGAAGTTCATATAGACTTTTTTTTTTTAATGAATTCATATATCAGGGGAACTAGACAAATATATATTTACAATCCAGTGTAGTACCTCTCTTTATAGAGATGGCGTGGGGAACTGCTTATCTACCACATAAAGACCAAGATGGACAGGTCAAGTTTCTTGGCTTAGGTGATATCAGAATTGAATTGTGAATAAGAAGAAGATACCAAGGTCACAAAAGTAGGGAAGGAAATTGCATCAAATGCAGAGAAGACAGTTTTACAATGCATATAGATATTTCTTTATCATCCTTCAACATGCTTTCCTCTATACAGGACTTAATTAAAAACTTTGTGAGTTGCTGGAAGATTTAGCTGATGGTATCTAATTTCATTAGTTCTGTCTGGTTCATTGCATTTTGCCCTCCAGGTTTTGAGACCTGGAAGAGAACTTAAGTAGAAGACTGGATGGGTTCATCATTAGAGGAAGTATGTAATAGGAGGAAATCATGCTGGGTGTGTGTGTGTGTGTGTGTGTGTGTGTGTGTGTGTGAGAGAGAGAGAGAGAGAGAGAGAGAGAGAGAGAGAGAGAGAGAGAATGAATGCATGCTGATATGTCAGAGAAGAGAAATATTTTGTAATTTTTTTTCTTATATATTTTCAGTGTACCGTATAAGTGTAGTGTAGGAAATAATTTGTATTGGATTTTATAGCCTTATGCATGTCATTTATATACATTGTTTCAACTGGAACATTTCATTAATAGTGGCTCATAGCATCATGTATGTAATTCATATTTTTAGGCTGATTTCAAATTGCTATAGCTTTTATAATTATTACAATTGCCTTGCTTTTGGTATTAGCCTTTAGTATAACCTCATTTTAATCACTTGTTTTGTTAATAGATATTTTCTTAGGCTAAAATCCAAGCTCTTACCCTAACAGCTGTGAAATCAGCATGATATTTTGTGACCTTTCACAATTCTGTCCGTGGAAGTTGAAAGGGAAAGTTCAAAAACATAAAATCAGTTGGAAATAATTTAACACTTCTACTCACTAGTAATATGATATATAGTTTAAGCCAGGCTCAGTGGCCCATGCTTGTAATACCAGTGGCTTAGGTGGCTGAGGCAGGAGGATTGCAATTTCAAGGCCACTCTCAACCATTTAGTGAGGCCTAAGCAACTTACCAAGAACCTGTCTCAAAATTTAAAAAAAGAAAGTGTTGGGGATGTGGCTGAGTAATTAAGCACCCCTGGATTCAATCCCTAATACCTTCCTCTCCCCCAATAAATAGATAAATAACTAAGCAAGATGCAAGGTTTATTAATAGACTTTTGTTTTACTCTTCAGGAAGCAGCTGCTCAAGTACATCTGTAATGGAGGAACTAAAAACTGAGTGTGCCAAGGCCGGTGCCACAATTATACCTGCTTTGCCCAGAGAGGCTAATGACTCTATACCATTGTATACTGGGCATGAGGAGGTTGAAGAGTCAGATCCACCTAAGCTTCCATGGCCAAAATCACCTGAGTCAACTTCCTCAGTGACAGAGAGTTATGGTGTGTTTACAGAGGGAGAAGAGAGTGATATGGAAGGCCTCAGGAGTGGCCTTGAACCTGGGGAAATACCCACTGTCCTCAGTGAAGAGAGAAATGGCTTCAAAGTTCCCAGTGTACGTGGCAATATTCATTTTTACTGTTTTCATTGTATGTTGAGCATGCTTTCTGAAAACAACATGATGTGCTTTGAAATCTTGCTTTAGGGCAGAAATAAATAACATTTTACATTTATGGGTTTTAATAATTTTCCTTCAGTGACTAGGAGGTAGGCATTCCATGAGCTCTGGCTCATATTGTGATAATTTATTGCTCAGAAGCTTTGCCCACATGTTGCAATTTAGTTTTCTATTTTTAGATATTCACCTCTTTATTTGGAGATAACTATAAATTCATATTCATATATAGGAAATATTACAGAGAGATCTATGTTTCCTTTCCCAGTTTCCCCCATTACTTTATTCTAGGAAAACAGTCGTGGAATCACAACCACATTGATATTGATATGGTCATGGCACAGAATGGTCTGTCACCTGCAATAATAACGAGGCTGGGAAGAATTCACCTTTTGGACTCTGCCCTCCTCCTGCCCACAGTTATTACCTTTGGGACTAAGCTTTCTATATGTTCCATTTTAACATTAGGGCATACCTGATCCCTCTTTCCTCCAACTCTTATTTCTTCCTGTCTGAATCCTAATGTCAGGGCAAGTTTTTGATCCTGCCCACTTTGGGGTAAAAACAGAACTTTGGCCTCCCAGAAAAGTTAACAGGCCTCTGGATCACCAAGTCCCCCATGTTATGTTTTTGAGTGCCTCCTTATGTCTGTGGTAACCTTGTTTAATGTTAATATTATATGCTTTCAGCAAAAGCAATCCCTATTATCATAAGATTGGGTGTTGAGTGGGCGAGCTCAGACAGTGTCTTTGTCAGCATTCAGAAGTTCTTTTGGCCATCTGCCCTGATCATGGAATTCAGAGGCATGTGTGAGGACATCCTCAGTTGCTTGAGCTGGCAGTGATTCGCTAGAGGAGTATGATAAGTTTGCATGATGAGTATGATAAATTTGTCCAATATGATGACTTCTGTTGGGTCAAATTATGCATTATGTATTCTACTGAATTGTAAATGAGTATCTGTTAAAGAACACATAAAAATATGGTCAAATTTATTTGAAAAGGTGGCTAAGAGAAGTTTGCATTCAATGAATAGAGCTTAAATGGCTTCAAAATGTCAGCTGTGTATCATTAAAAAATAATATCTTCGATTTCTCATCTCATCCTATATGTATGTGATAGGAGTAGCTTATTTCTGAATTAAAGGAAGTATACATTCTCATCTTGGCAGCATTTCCTTCTCTGTGAGGGTAGAAAGCAAACTCACCTGCCAAATTTTCACATGGGAACTATGTAGAGGCTATGCAATATCAGGGCCCTTATTTTATGAGTCTATAATTTTAAACTTAGGCTAATTTTTAAAAAGATCTTTGGAAGCTTGCCAAATATACCCTGCACTCCAATTAGGATTTTAAGATTCTGCACAAGAGTTAACTGATTTGTTGTTAAAATGATTTAACAGAATGTTTCCTCTTTCTTTTGACTTTAAGTTTTTTAAACAAATTCCTTAAGATATAAATAAGCAGAAGGTATTTTCATAATTAAGCTTTTGTAAATTATTGTGAACTACAATTTTTGTTTTAAACATGTTTTTCATTTATATTTGTTTTTTTCCCATATTTGTTAAATTATCAGATAATGGAGGCAGAGACCAAAACTGCTAAGAGTTGGCGCCATCCACTTAGTAAGCCTCCAGCCAGATCCCCAATGACTCTTGTGAAGCAACAGGCAACAAGCGATGAAGGTGAGCTGATGATATTTTTTTAGGTTTTTTTCCCCCTATGTACAGATGTTTGTTGTAACAAACTGTTCTACAAAGTTGTTCAGTGGAAAGAAGATTTGACCCTGTGGCAAATACATACCTTAAGCCTTAAACCACTTCCAGGCAAAAATAATTTGCATTTTAGGAATACAGATTTGCTTCATATAACCTCATGGTGTTGCTAGTAAAAGTCTTTGTGTTTTGTTGCATAACATTTGTAACTCCTGATATTCCCTAAAGACTTTCCAGAAGTTAAGAATCACTTCTCAAAAGGTGTTACATCATAGAGTTAACACGCTATAGGTTTCTTTTCATTGTCTTCATTTTTAGCTGGAATCCTTCAAATTCCTGTAAATTTCATTGAGTAGGAAACTGTGTGCAGTACTTCCCCCTCTTACACCTGTGGGCCATGAAACATACTTTCTGCTTAAGTGGATTGCATGTGGTTTGATGTTAAGCAGTTTTATTTATAACAAGTCATCACTCCTACTGGATATAACATTTATTTATTTATTTTTGTTGCCTCAAATTAAAAATCAGACCAATCACCCGTTTTCTTCTTTCTTGTCTTAGCATTCTATGGGCCTTATTTTTACCATTTCAAAATAATCCATTAAACAGTTTTTGGGTAAAGAACCCTTCTTTAGATATTCTTCTTTGCTCTTGGAAATTGTTAATTATGGTCACCTATTTGTGAGGAAACAATATTGGTTTAAACTTCTATTTCGAATAAATAGACTCTTTAAAATGTGTATATCATTGGCAGATTTTTTCCTCCCTTTTTTCTTTGTCTTCTTTTGTAGCACATGTTTACTTAGGAAAAAGATGGCTCCAGTAATAGAAGTAATGAAACACATTTGTATTTACTTCTATTTGTCACATACTGTTTTTCTCTTAGTGTCAGTTTAATTAAAGATAAATTTGTATCAAGTAATTAATATGCTGTACTCCTTCATCATCACCTGTTTCAGCATGGCTTCTTTGAAGGAAGCAGGGTGCATTAAAGGCAGGAAGCAGGCTGCTTCCTCCTATGAGCATGGTTCCCTACTAAGTTTATTTTGATGTGAACCATCATAAATTAGCCTACAGTTTCTCCATGAAGAACACTTCTGATTTTAATCTGTAGAGCTTGTGAAATTTTTAAATGGATTGGGTTAACAAAGTTGTATCAAGGATTTGAAATTAATATTTTGCTCAAACATTTATGATCTGCAGTGGTCTCACTTTCCATTCTAATATGTTAAAGACTCTGGGCATCCTCTGGGGATTTTTAAGAATTGAACAGAAAAATTAGAGAATTTTATACACTCCTAAATTGATAATGAAGTATGATTTGTATCCCGGAACAAATTTTTTAAATCATCGAGCATTTGAATGTTTCCTTATGTCAAAGTTGCTTGTGCAATTGGAGTTGAATGAATATTGTCATTGATAGAAAGGGATGAACTGAGGACTTAGAACAACACTCCCAAATCCAGCTGCTTCGGGGGAATTTCCTGCTCTAATTTCTCAATTCCTTTTGTACTCTTCTCTGTGTGAGTATAGCTGTATTGGAGTCTCTGAGAAGTTACATCTGTACACAGCAATCAGTGTTCCTTATTGGTGAGTGAGATGGATTGTGATCATCTAACAGAAAGACTGCAAAGGGAATTTAGAGTTGAAAGCTGAAGTTGAACAACTTAAATGTCTAATAATGTGAAATTGTTTGGATGAAGTATGGTCAAGCAACTGAATGAAATACATTGTAGCTTTAGAGAATGATTCCAGAAGTCATAGTTACACTGCGGGTGTAATGTTTCGGATACAGAGTTAAATGGTAAAATATGGTTTAATATGTTTTTCTAGATTGGGAGTATTTTCTGGCAAGCACTTCTTTCTTGATGGTCTTGGAAAGTGCATAATGAATATCCTGAAAGCTTTGGTATCTGAATTTGCTTTGTTTTTGTTGTAGTTTTTCCCATGTTTTTTTATTGATACATTATAATTATGCATAATGTGGATTCTTTGTTACATATCTGTTCATGCATATGACATACAATATAATTTGGCTAATCTCATTCCTAGTGTCTTTACTGATTTATAGATGTTTTTTTAACATGACCTCCTTTAAAAGACCTAAACTTGTGTGTATGTACTGATAATAATCAGTCATTTCCCCATATCAGAAATAAGAGAAAATGATATAAAAAGGAAAAATGTATTTGATCACAATTTGGCCCCAAATGGAAAGACAATCTGTCTTTGCCTGTTCTACAGAAGTGTTACAATTTATAGGAACAAAAGCCAGGAAGTCTGTATATGTAGATTGAGCAGACTGTGCCAGCCTAAATATATGTCACAATTCTAATTCTCTGAGTTTGTTGCATTACTTTTGGTGACAGGGCTTTGAGGATGGTTGGTATTAGCTCTATCCTCTATTCTCAACATTAGCTGGTTGCTTGTATGTTCTGGGATGGAGAAAATAGCTTAAGAACAGGGTTAGCAGCAGGAAATGTCATGGATTGGACTTTTTAAAAATTAAAAAACTTAAAATGAACCCATTATATTTTGACTAGTGTTTCATCAGCACCACTTTAATTTGCTGATACTGATTCCAGAACTTCTCCTGAATTGAAAAGAGGTTAATAGACATCCTGCGTGATACCAACCTTTTAGTATGCATTTTTCAACACTTCTACATTTCCTCTTCTCATTGCTCATTGTTCATTGCTTTTGAAGTTTTTATCCTGCACACAAATGTGCATTTCTTTCCCAATATTTAAAAATAAATTACTACATTTGTTTCCAATATAACATTTTTAGCTTTTCCTACTGTTCCTTTCATATACTTTTTGTTCACCCTCTCTCCTTGGTTAAGTTATTTGGTTCTTGATGTTTCCAATTCAGCTGTACCCCAAGTGCAAGTCCTGCTAACATACAGAATATCGTACATCATGGCAGCAGCAGACACTGTGATACTCTGCTCAGTGATTCTCACTGTTAATGGGGATTGCAGTGGACAAGATTGTGCTTAGAGTGAAGTTTGTTTGGAGGCTGTTAACTGAAAGATTTAGCTCAGAATATATATAAGATTGTCATTAAATGATTTTAATTGTCTTTTCTATGTTAACAAGTCTTCAATTTATATATAATGAACTTTCATATTGCTCAAGAAGTGTTTTACAGAGACTTGTAGTGTCAGTGTGATGGACTAGATGATAATACCTCTATTTACAAGGCAGCCAGAAATGATGGATAAAATAAAACAAATCACCTTCATGTATGCATTTAGAGGCAAAACAGCATCAAGGACAGTATTCTTCATGTCTGCACCTATAGTCAAGCCTTATCACTCCATTATTTGTGTTACGCCTCCATCATTGTTGCCTGTGCTCAAAGTGGGGATTGTAGCAACACCTGCCATGGAGTTGTTGTGAGGGTTAAAAGACTAAATGTGTGTCCTGGAGTTGCTTGGGATGCTGAGGCAGTAGGATCTCAAGTGCAAATCCAGCCTCAACAGTTTGGCAAGACACTGTCTCAAAATGAAGGGCTGGTGATGTAGCTCAGTGGCATAACACTTCTCGGCATGTGCAAGGCCCTGAGTTTGATCCCTAGCACTGCAAAGAATCAATCAATAAATCAATCTAAGCATTCATAACAGTGTTATAACAGTGTTTGGCAGTTAAATAGATGTTTGTTGTTGCAGCTATTGTATGATAAGAAGGGGCTAGAGGAAGAGGATTGCTGGACTGTGGCTCTTTCTGGGACTAGAGTGAAGTCAGGGCAGTCAGAACCAATATCCCAAGGATCCCTGAGCTACATACAGCTGGATCAGAGCAGCTTATGCTCTTACTTAAGGGCATCCTTGGGAAAAGCAAGAAAACAAAATTGATCACAGGCACAAGCAGAGGACAAGGGAACTTTCCTGCTTGTTCCTTAGCCTTGATTGGGGAAGGGCAGTAAGGTAGTAGAGAAATTCATCACGAAAATTCCTGACCTTAGGACTGTGGTTAGATTTAGATGTTTTATTCCTTTTGTTCCGAGACAGAAATTTAAAAGGAAAGGGTATTCTGGTTGTTAAAGCCTCTGGAGCATCTGTTAGAATTAATCACAAAATCTTTTGAACCCACATGGAACAGGAATCTGGTTGACTAATGGTCAATGGACTGTGGAGACCTGGCTTTCTGCCTTATTGGTTTTTTGACTTTGGCATGTCCTCTCTTGCCTCAATTTCCTCCTGTAAAAATAATGTGAGATTTGGTCATAAGTGATAAGGTTTCCTATACTGCTGTAACATTTACTGGGGTAAATATCCTGAAAAGCGTGCAATGATATGTTGAGGGCTGATTCTCAAAAGCGCTGACTGCTATTGAACCAAGTTTTCATTTATAACTTTTCAAATAATATTTTGTAATTTCCAAAACAATTAACACAGAAAGATTGAAAGACACTGATACCCATCATTTGTGTTTTACCTAAGTGCAGAGGTGACCCTATATACAGTTTGGATATTGGAAAGATTCAGATTAAATCCCTTTTATGACTCTGATCCCTCTAATCTGAATTGTCTGAATAACTTTGAGTCTTCCCTTCAGCAAGTGCAGTACTATAATGAACTGTTAAGCATCTCTTTGAAATTGAGAACAGCTTAGACCTGATCCCTATCTCTGTAATGTCTGCATGCCTGGAGGGTTAGATTAAGAGCATACTTCCGGCAATGTTACAGTAATTTATTTTTTGGAAGTCTGTCTATATTAATATTATAATTCATTTAGAAATGGATTAAATATTTAAACAGAGATGTAAGTGATGGAAATTGATTCTTTAATTAGAGATAATTTTTTTGGTCTATGACCATTATTTAACACTGTTTTAGTCAGCTCTTCATAACTTAGACTAAAAGACTTTACAAAAACAATTTTAGAGGAGAAGAGTTTATTTGGGGCTCACAGTTTCATTGGTCTCAGCCCATAAATGGCTGATTTTATTCCTCAAGGCTCAAGGGAGATAAGGCAGAACATCATGCTAGAAGGGTGTTGGTGGAGGAAAGTGGCTCAGTACATCCTACCAGGAAGCAAACAGAGCTCATCTCACTACCTATAAAATACTAACCCTAAGGGCACACCCCCATCAGCCCAGCTCCTCTTACCACACCTTCTTACTTGCAGTTACCATTCATTGATTCCTATCAGGGGATTAATGCACTGATTAGGTTCAGATTCTTATAACCCATTCATTTCACCTCTAAACACTCTTGCATTGTCTTACAATGAGATTTTTGGGGGAGGATACCTTATATCTGAACCATAACAAACTTTACCTATATTTTTAGTTGTTTTGAAGAATAAAATGTATACATTTAATAAGCATGTTTAAGTAAATTAAATCCTAGAAATTTCAGTCTGACAGTATTTGTTTTCCTCTCCAAATGGTTTCTTTTTGTCCTTTATTTTTGCATGGGCAGCACTGGGGATGTAACCCAGGGGTGTTTTCCCAGTATGATACATCGCCCAATCTTTTTTCTTTTCCATTTCTCTAAATGGAAAGACACTCAGCTGCTGAAGCATCTTAAATTGCTATCCTTCTGCCTCAGCTTCCCCAATCACTGAGATTATAGGAATATGCTATCATATTGGACTTTCTCTTTTTCTTCCCCTTTCCCTCTCTTACTGAAGAATGTGCAGAGGGCCTCACACATGCTAGGGTAGGACTAAGCTACACCCCGAGCTCCCCCGCCTTTTTTTAAACATTTGAGTCAGGGTCTTGCTATGTTGGCCTGGCTGGCCTGGCATTTGTGATTTTGTCTTAGCTTCCCAAGTAGCTGGGATTTCAGGTATGTGTTACCATGTCATTTCTTTCTTTTAAATTGTATTTATAGTGTAATTTAATCCTAATCTGATCCTTAGCATATTTTGCCAAAATAGGAACTACCCACTGATTTCTCTTTATTAGAACTTTTGTTTCTTCTCAGATTTCCTTTGGTATTTTCTGAATACACAACCTGTTATTTCTCACTGTATCACCTGTTCTGTTAGTATAGTAGCTGATCTTTTTTGTGGTACTGGGGATTTAACCCAGGGATGCTTTAAAACTGAGCCATATCCCCAACCCTTTTTATTTTTTATTTTGAGGCAGAGTCTCACTGAGTTGTTTAGTGCCTCACTAAATTGCTGAGGCTGGCCTCAAACTTGCAATCCTCCTGCCTCAGCTTCCAGAGTTGCTGGGATTACAGGTGTGTACTCCCATGCCTGGCTAATAGCTGACTCTTGAGCACTTTGCAACTGTCCCTCAAACAAAGGACAGGGCTTACAAGTAGAATTCAGAATTCAAATGTAAGGAATTGGCTGCTTCACTTTATGTATTTATTGATTTAAACACACACACACACACACACACACACACACACACATATTTAGTTGTAGATGGACACAATACCTTTATTTTATTTTTATGTGGTGCTAAGGATCGAAGCCCATGCCTCATGTATGCCAGGTGAGCACTGTATCACTGAGCCCTAGCCCCAGCCCCTGCTTCGCTTTATTAAATACATGTTTGGGGAAAATTTTGTGCCCCTGATCGTATAATGCTGTTAACTCTCTCTTTTCAGACCAGTTTGACTCAGATTGGCCAGTCTTAATTTTATTTCTTTTATTTCAAGGATTATGTATATATATTCACCAAATATGATAATGGTATCCTCCCTCCCCCCTTGCCCTTTTTTCTCTTCCTTCCCCTTCCCTCCATCCTTCCCTGGAGTTTGAACCTAGGGTGCTTTAATACTGAACTACATTGCCAGTCCTTTTTATTTTTAACTTTTAGACATTAAAAAGGCTAAGTTCCTTAGGGCCACACTAGGTTGCTGAGGCTGGTCTTGAACCTCACATCAACCTGTTTCAATCTCCTGAGTCCTTAGGATGTAAAGGTTGAATCACTGCACATGGCTGATAATGATGTGGTTTTGATTTAAGCATAAAAGTATTTTAAATTATTAAATACCGATATTATTTTAGATATTAAAGTATTAATATATTCATTTTGCCAGGTGATAATAGGAATGTGAAACTGTTTTATGATGGCATACTAAGACTTGGCTGTGGTTTCTTCTTAGCCTTCAAAGGCTATTTGGGTCTGTTATGATAGTGTAATGCCATTGATTTGGAAGGATGAGACAGGAGGATTGAAGGTTGAAGACTAGCTTCAGTAATTTGCCTAGGCGTCCTCAACAATTTAGCAAGATCCTTACTCAAAAACAAAAAATAGAAAGGGTTGGTCATATAGCTCAGTAAAGCACTTCTGGATTCAGTCTGTAGTACAAAAAACAAACAAACAAATCAATAAAGGCTGTCTGGCCTTGGAGTATGTTTCTCTTAATCTCTCTAAGGATCATCTCAGATGTTTTCTTATCTGTATGATGAAATAGGATTTGGAATAGTGATCCAAAGTTTCTTTCAAACTCTTTAAGATTATTTTATTTTATGAAAATCTAATAAGAAAGAAAACTATTTTGTCCTTGCTCTATTATTGACTTTCATTGAAAAGAGAAATAAATGTGCTAGGTGTAGTGGTGCATGCCTGTAATCCCACCAGCTTGGGAACTGAGATAGGAGGACCACAGTTCAAAGCCAGCTTCAGCAAAAGCGAAACTCTGATAAGCTACTCAGTGAGACCCTGTCTCTAAATAAAATACAAAAAAGGGAGGGCATGTGGCTCAGTGGTCGAATGACCCTGAGTTCAATCCCTGGTTACCCTCATCCCCTCCCCCAAAAAAAGGAAATAATTAAATTAAGTATAGGTACATCTCTCAAGATAAGTATTTCCTCTCTGTAAAAAGTCATTTTCTCTGCTAGAAAAACAATTACTGTTTCATGATGACTGCTGCTGTCATGCTCCAAATGTTATTAATTTTTGCATAATGATATCTTGTCTTTGTTCCATCAATTTTTATTAGCTTGAGGTAATATTATACTTTCATTATCAGCCTGGTTATGTTTCTAAGCAATAAAACAGCAAATTCAGCAGATTAGTAAATAGATTGGCTTGGTATGTTTTTTGATAGGTCACAGCCAGTGTTTTCCGGCATTATGTGGATATTAAACCTTAGATTTTGTTGGCAGTCAGACTGAATGGATATTTTATGTAGTGCTCAGGTTTGTAATAATATCAGGTATTCTTGCTTTAGCTTGATTTTCTATCACTAAATTCCATTGGAAGCCCCAGTGGCACTGGCTTCAGCTATAGTATTGGGTATTAAAAATTAAAAACACCTTGTTCTTATTATGCTGGTGGTTTGTTTAGGTTTTGATTAATTAAGAGACGGAAATGGTAGCTTTTTAGTTTATGCTACATGGTTTCTTTCTGTGCTTTTCATGTTTTGAAATTTTTCTCAACTGGCATGTTGTTTATGAAAAGGTGTCTGAATGTACGAAAAGCAGTGGGAATGTAAAATAGTTATGGCTTTGGTTCGTTTGACTTTATGCATGTCTTGCTACTCTTAGAGTCTTGGAAAAAACATCTGAGGAACACTTTTTGATATTACAACTACATTGTCCATTTCATTCTTTAGAAAAATAAATGATTACATTAGGTTGAAATGCATGAAACTGCCAGTATTTGATATTTTTTTTCATTAACTCACTTAAATATATTACCTTCTGTTTCCTTAAACTTGTACCTGAATCTCTTTCCCCAAAGACATAAATGTCTTAACTGTACCAACCACTAAGTTATCCCATATTTTAAAATATGTTATTTTGTGTTTTAATCAACCCCTCCCCTTTAGTTTTCTTGCAAGTCTACCTCTGAAGATGGAGAATGAAGTTAGGAAAGTTCATGTATACTTAAATGTTATTTTTATGATTATGTTGTGGTCTTTGGTTTTTTTTTTTTTTTCTTTTTTTTTGCATAGTCCTAGGTGGCAACTTCCTGTAGTCTGGTGCATGGGCACCAGGGTCATGTATTTTAGGTAGGAATTTACCACATTTAGGAAGTTCTTTTTTTTTTTTAACATGCCAGTGCTCCCAGCCACTGAATGGTTTATCATTTTAAATCTATGTATTCTGAACTCTCTTAGCTTAGTTTCCCAAGTTTAGAGAAATGAACCTCTAAATTATACATTGCATATATTCTCTTCTATTACATAGTGTATATTGTCTTCATTTTAGAAAAATGTTTTCAGGGTCAAAAATTGCTGAGATTTTTTTTGTTCTTTAAAATAATAGAAATAAAGATGAAAAGTTGACTATGATATCTGGCCATGTTTCAGTATTACAGAAATATTTCTATAGCATTGCTTACATTATCTCGTGAGAGGTAAACTTTGTAAATACTTCAAGTGAGTTAGTCAAGGACTTTGTTAAGAATCTTCTTGGAAAAGAACAATGAGTATGAACATTTCAAAGGAGGGAATGAATTTGGCATGAAGTAGACTTGATAGGACAACATTTTGGATTTTGATGTGCAAGGAAAGAATGAAGGTTTCCAGCCTTCTCTTCATGCTTCTTTATGTTATCTAAGTTTCCCTCATAGTTGGCATCATGACTGTTCTGCTTGAATTTCTCTTCTTAGCAGCTGTTTAGTGTGATCTGCCAGGTGTTACCTCTGGTAGTTCTTGGACTACAGGGTCCAAGGATCACACTGCCCTTTATGGAGATGACCAGAAGTCAGCTTTTTAGCTCAGAAAGCACCCCCCCCCGGTCACTTGCAACATGCTTATTGTTCACTGCTTGGAGATCTTATTTTGCCATTTTTTGATTTTATGTTGGAGATGCTACTAGTGAAGTAGCTTAAGAACTTGAGATTTCTCCTGTGGGATGTTTTGAACTATTTGAAAGCAAGGGACTGATTGTTTAAAGTTTCTTCATCTGTCATATTTCCTGGAATGTTATGAGATTTGTGTGCTCACCCTTTAACCCATCTTTGATTTCATTGTCAGAATAAGTTCCTTTTGGTGTCATGTGGTTAGTTTGGTTTTCAATGATATGACAGTTTGCTTACAAGAGTTTTCTTCTTGTCCCTACCATGATATGATAATCAACTGTGCTTTTTTTCTTTTTTATATACTCTATTAGTAAATGTTACTTACAATTCTTAAAGATAGAGGAGTTTTACTGAGAAGGAACCTGAAGTATATTCTCACTAATTCACTTGCCTAAGATCACAAGAATTGAAGAGGTAAATAACAGACTTTAAATGCTGTCTGTTCAATTCCAGGATTGTCACTCTTTCTGCTTTACCACACTAGCAGTTCCCAGTAATAGTGAGAGTACTGAAAAGAATACATATGAAGATCTAATGACAACAAGACATCTTTGTTGATAGAGTAGATTAATTTCCCAGTAGCCCTTGTTTTTGCCCATGTGTATTTTAAGAGTGTACCTATTTGAAATATGAACTAACATTCTTTTTTTTTAATTAAATTTTTAAAAAATTGTAGATGGACCCAGCACCTTTGTCTGTCTGTCTGTCTGTCTGTCTATCTATCTATCTATCTATCTATCTTTATTCGGTGCTGTTGATCGAACCCAGTGTCTCACATGTGCTAGGTGAGTGCTCTACCAACAACTATCATTGTTCAGGAAATTCAGGCAACACCAGTAATGCCAAGTTTCCCTGGTGAAACTAGTACCTTAGATGTAGCATGATTATCAAGGCATTTTTGTGTAAGAATTTAAAGGTGCGTCCCTTGGGATGTTTGTTTTTTAAAGCATATATTGACTCAGTGGGAATGTATCCTTAAGTATTTTGACATCTGTATTATGGAGAGGAGATACATAAAGAGTAAAACTGTAACAGAGTTGAGAGTGATGCTTAGTGATAGAGTGCTTGATTTGCATATTGGAGGCCATGACTTCAGTCCCTGGCAGCAGAACCAAGCAAACAACAAGAACAGACAGGGTTATGGTTTGGATGTGAGGTGTTCCCCAAAAGCTCACATGCGAGACAGTCAAGAAAGTTCAGAGGAGAAATGATTTGGTTGTTAGAGTTTTAACCCAATCAGTGTTTAATCCCCTGATAAGGATTAACTGAGTGGCAACTGAAGTGGTAGGGTATAGCAAGAGAAGGTGGGAATTACGGTGTGACTATGGGGTATATACTTTGTATCTGGAGAGTAGAGTGTTCCTCTCTGCTTTCTGATCACCATATAAGTTGCTTACCTCTGTCTCACTCTTCCATCTTGATGTTCTGCCTCACCTGGAGCCTGGAGGAATGGAGCCAGCCTTCTATGGATTAAGACCTCTACTACCATGAGCCTTCAAATAAACTTTTATTCATCTATAATTGTTCTTGTCAGGTCTTTTAATCACAGAAATGAAATTGCTGATTAAAACAAGCCTACGTTTGCCTTTTTAATTTCTTAAGTGTCTTAGGCTGAAAACAGCAGTTTCTCTATTAACCGTTATTAAACTAGCACATTACAGAACTGTAATGGAAAATTTAATTTTTTTTTTCTGAATGGCACTACTTGCCTTTAAGATTGTACCTGAACCTCGGTTATTTTTTTTTTAATCTTTTGTATTTCTGAACACACCTTTATAAACTTTTCTTATTCATCAACTAAAATGAACATTGAAATATAGTTCACATACAGTATAAGAATACTAAAATTCCAAAGTTTCTATCTTCCTTGCTTTTTTGAGTAACTCATTACTGCTTTCATCTTCATTCTCCTCCTCACCCTCTATTTCCTCCAGGATGTTTGAAACCATATATAATGCCCCCCAGGATTCAGATTTTGCTCAAGTACCTGAAACATAACAGATGTTGCCATGCTTTTCATAGCAGAGAATGGTGCTGTATCGGCCAAAAAACATAATTGGAACATATCCCCAAGCAGTGCGGTCATCATGGAGACTGGTAAAGGGAAATTCCTGTAATGGAGTTCAGTGCCTTTTCCCATCTGCCGAATTCCATCAGCATGTCCTGGCAGTAGTCCTTCCACAAATAACCCAAATGTGTTCTTTAGAAAAATCCATATAAAATCAGCAGAATTTATTCAAAAAGCCTATACTGAGTGAATGAATTGACCTCAGTCTGTTCCTAAGGAAAGGTCCCCTCACCCGCTGCCAATTCATTTCCCCCTTGTTATTATTTTGACTATAATTTTGAAGCTTGGATAGTTTTATAATCATAATAACTTATAACCCGCCTATGTTCCTTTTAATGTATGTTTTATAGAATTGGCATCATCCTGTATATACAGATTTGTGTGCTGGATTTATTTTTACAATTTTTAAATTTTTTTGTGATACCAGGGATTGAACCCAGGAGCACTTAACTACTGAACCACATCCTCAGCCCTTTTAAAAATACTTTTTAGGGGCTGGGGTATTGCATAATGGTAGAGCACTAGCCTAGCATGTGTGAAGAATTGGGTTCAATCCTCAGCACCACATAAAAATAAAGAATTCTCAGCACCACATAAAAATAAATAAGTAAAATAGAGATATTGTGTACATGTAGGCATCATGTGCCCATGTTCAACTAAAAATATTTTAAAAATACATTTTATGTTTAGAAACAGTGTCTCACTAATTTGTTGAGGCTGGCTTTGAACTTGTGATCGCCCTGCCTCAACCGCCTGAGCCACTGGGATTATAGGTGTGCACCACCATGCCTGGGCAGAATATTTTTCATTGTACTTTGAAATAATAGTTTCAGCTGATTGTGTGTGGCTTTTGAGTGAAGAGGAGAAATAAAGACATTTTTCTTTCTTTGAAGGCATAAAAAAGCCTTTTCATGGAAATATTTATACATCAGTGTTAGCTGTCTTTCTGCTCTGGTTCTGACTATTATTGTCTATATTTTTATTAGAAAAGCTTAGTATTTAGTGCATACATTTTAAAAGTAATTTTCTGGATGAGTTTTGCAGGACTTACCAAGGAATTTGGTGTTTGAACTTTTGGCATGGTCTTTCATAAAATAAAGTTATTCTTTTTTAGCAATGTAGTTATTTAGTAATTTCAGAGAGCTATTGAACATTTTTGCTGGTATGGTGGCAGTATTTTTTAAGTGGTCCCTTCAGCATATTTATTAAAGATAGTATCTGTTTTCTAGTGTGGCCATCTAGTAGTATTAATTATGAGGCTGACCCTCTTTCACAGGATGGTGCATAAGCCCTTGCTTAAGCTTCCTTATTCACCATGAAATTCCTGATAATGTAGAGTCTGGAGCTGTGTTATAATCTGCTTGTGCAAATTCAGAAGTGCTTATGAAGACATAAGGAACCACTTTATTTGGGGGCTCATTCTTTGCTTTACTGTATAGTACCATTTACAGGGTTTCGGCACTGTTTGGTAACAATTTCAGAATCACCACCATGAACTGTGAGGCTCGCTGAAGAAGAATGAAAAGTACAATGGGAATAGAATATTTTATAATTGATTAATTCGTTCATATAAAAAATATCATTGTGAACAGAATCCAGGTGCACTTTACCCCTGAGCTACAATACCCTGTCTTTTACTTCCTTCCTTCCCTCCCAACCTTTCTTCCATCCTGAGATAGGGTCTGACTAAATTGCTTGGGCTTGCCCAAACTTGAAGCTTCCAGGGTCAACTTTCCAAGTTGCTGGGATTATAGGCATACACCACCACACTCACCTCCATATGTAATTTGTTTTAGCATTGTGTATTTCTAAACAAGATCTGAGTTATAGAGATCTTTTAGATATTGGTAAATCTCATATGATATTTAATTAAAAATTACGTTTGTTATCATTACCATTAGTCCCACTGGAAATTTATTTGAGTATTGGACAGTGTTACATTCACAATAATGGACACACTTTTTCCAACATTTTAATTGTGAGGTATAAGTTTCAAGTAGATCAGTTATTTTTCGTAAAAAGGCTGACTTTTTTTTTGTTCATTTTCATGAAATTCCATGCTAGATACTGAAGAATCTTGATTTATTTTTTTCTTTCAAGTAAAAATGGTTCTCCATGAAAAAGACAGGTTCTTTGCCTTGCAGTTCAAGTTAATGACAGAAGAGCTTTAACTCAGACAATTGCTGAACTTCAGTGTGTACAGATATACTTTATACATACATCCCTTTTTTGTCACAGATTTAATAAATCTGATACTTTTTTCATCAAGAACATTAAGTGAAACTTCCTTTTTTTTTCTTCATTTTTTTCAGTCCTCTGAAAATATGAGGTAATCAAGAATATAATACTTTGGTGATGCTGCCTTGATTTAAGCTAAGGCACCAATAATTTTACCCCCCACTGCTTTTATGTCACTATTACAAATGTCAATAGTGTGACATAGACCAAATAACATGTCTGTGTTATTGTGAAACTGGTTTTGGCTACATAGATGGTACAACTGGTGTATTGCATCATCTGAAGTCTATAGATCATTCTTTGAGAACTGCTGTTGTCTTATCTCCCTGCCCCCCCCCCCCCCGCCCGACCTGCCAAACCAAGCCATTTCTGTAACTACCTCCTCTCCATAGATTCTAAAACTTATTCATTCTGCATTGGCTCATTTAGTATGTGGAAAAGAAGACTTGCTCAAAAGAATATTTTCAAGTAATGATAGTTGGTCCTCTCCTGACTTATTGAGAATACAATTAGGAATGAAGGGAGTTCTGTGCTTGGTAATGTTTTCATAGTTCTCCTAAACCTTGATATACTTTCGTATTTGGTGCTGGGTCTCTGGCAGGTCCCAGTGCTTGGTGCTGCACAGTGTTGCTCCTGTAATGATTTTGAATTATAGGATTACATTATGATGGTGGAGAGAAATGCTCCTGGGGCCTTATTCTATGTCAGCTTTGGTCTAGGCCAGATATAGAGCTGGATCCTCTCTACACGTCAAGTGTTGAGAAAGTTTGAGGAGGTCTTTTTTATTCTATCAGGCCATCCTAGGCCAAACCTTGCCATGAGTTTTAATCAGATGGACCATTGCAGCTCTGCCCACACTCACCTACTCTGTGGCTCCATTTTACTTCCTGGCTCTGTTGTTCTTCCCTGTCTTTGCCTGTTTTTCACTGTCTCTGGACTTCAGGAATTAGAAAGTATTTCCTCTGATCTTGGAAATATTTTGGGAATTCCTCATAATAACTTGAGACCAGGGATAAAAACTTTGTCTCATGTGTTTCAGTGTTTTTCAAAAAGGCAAGTGATGCAGTAAACTAATTTTAAGCCAATCAGTAGTAGCCATATTTAGTATCTATAAGAGATATTAACCTATGAGAAGGACTTACTGCTATTCATAATTTCTAATTAACTTTCATTTGTCAACTCTTCTCTAATATTTCTTCTGTTGTGAAATGTAGGGCAACTTAGGTGGAAGTAATTTATATTTAACATCAGATTACTTCATCTTAAATATAGGCAAAGGGTCTCACCTTTTGTTTTCAAACACTGTGCTCCTAGCTATATACCAGGTGTTTCTCCATTATAATAACAATGCTGCTGCTGCTGCTGCTGCTGCTGCTGCCTCTGCCGCCCCTGCCACCACCATCATTGAAATAGGATCATTCACTCTGCATTAAAAAATGACAAAATCATAGAATTTGCAGGGAAATGGATGGCATTAGAGCAGATTATGCTAAGTGAAGCTAGCCAATCCCTAAAAAACAAATGCCAAATGTCTTCTTTGATATAAGGAGAGTAACTAAGAACAGAGTAAGGTCGAAGAGCATGAGAAGAAGATTAACATTAAACAGGGATGAGAGGTGGGAGGGAAAGGGAGAGAGAAGGGAAATTGCATGGAAATGGAAGGAGACCCTCAGAGTTATACAAAAGTACATACAAGAGGAAGTGAGGGGAAGGGGAAAAATAATACAAGGGGGACAAATGAATGTCAGTAGAGGGGGCAGAGAGAGAAGAGGGGAGGGGAGGGGNAGAGAGAGAGAGGAGAGAGAGGAGAGAAGAGAGGAGGGAAGAAAAGGGGAGGGGGGATAGTAGAGGATAGGAAAGGCAGCAGAACACAACAGACACTAGTATGGCAATATGTCAATCAATGGATGTGTAACTGATGTGATTCTGCAATCTGTATATGGGGTAAAAATGGGAGCTCATAACCCACTTGAATCAAAGTGTGAAACATGATATATCAAGAACTATGTAATGTTTTGAACAGCCAACAATAAAAAATTAAAAAAAAAAAAGAAATAGGATCATTCCTTTTTTCTTCCATTGGAATTTGACATCTTTAATTTTATCCTCATTCACTATTTCATTTTTTTCTGTCTATGTAAATCTATTTTGACTTTTTCTAGAGTAGGTAAGTTAACATGGCAAGGGCTGGAACACAGTGGTTCACCAGTGATTTGGATAACTAAGGACATCACTGTGCAGAATATTTTTTAATAAGCATGTCACAGTTATTGGTGAGGAATATTAAGCCCAAGACATGCCTTTTCATCTGAGATATACTGTCCTCTGCTATGGGCAAAAGGAATATTTTTCTAATATGCAGTGTCTTTCCAATGCTCTGAAAGATTTTAAAGTGATATTTTGTGGAGGTGTTTTCTACTTTTTTCTAGTAACAGATTTGCATGTTAATAGATTTAACCCTCTTAGAGAATCATACAGAACAAATGAGAAGATTTGACATAGGGATTATTTTTTATATCCATGTAATGGTAGTATATTGCTTGACATATTATAAGTGCTCTGTAAATGTCATGGATTCTTGAACTCCAAAGTTAATTCCATGAAGTCCAATTGATAAAAATTTTATTGAACCACATATTATGTTAGGTAAAGAAAGTAAGCATATTAATAAGCATTCTCAGTGTTAGAGTATCCTGCTAACTGGAAGATAATGTTATGTTTATGAACATAAACTTATTTTATCATAGGCAGTGTTGTGGTAGTAATAGAAATACTAATGTAGTGACATTGGAAAAAGAGGGTATTTTACTCCTGGCAAGTATGGGGATTGTGGAAAAGGGAGGTTGGTTGTCTGACTTTGGCTTTAAAGGATGAAGAGAATGAGAATCAAACTCCTTTTATTCTGTTTTATATCTCAGAATGTATCAGTAGACAACATAGGCTTGGTGTCTGGCATTGATGTCACAATTTGGAACATGTGCTTCTTTTATAACTAGGGTGATTGGTTTCCCTTGGGTTGCTTCTCATTGTATTTTTATGCTGTGTCTTCTAAAAGAGTTGCCTGAAGTTCCATCAGTTGAGGAAGAAGTAGAAGAAACAGAGTCTTGGGCGAAGCCTCTTATTCACCTTTGGCAGACAAAGTCCCCTAACTTTGTGGCTGAACAAGAATATAATGCAGCAGCAGCAAAAATGGAGCCACACTGTGCCATCTGCACTCTGCTCATGCCATACTACAAGGTAATTTGGGGTGGTGTGGCTGTCAACCTGTCCTTACATTGGTCCACTTTCTGTGACTATGCACCCAAGAGGTCACTTGTGAATCATTGTAGGTGAGTATTCATCAGAAATAGGATGGCAATACTTCTTAGCTATTGTTCTTCGCAGGACAACAATGATTTCTACAAGCCCCTTGGGAACCATTTTTCTGATAGTACTTTTTCTTTTTTGAATATCTTGGTTTTTTTCAGGGAAAGAGTCATTTCAATGTTTCTGTTGTTTTTACAACTAAACTTAAAGCTTAAAAACAGAACCATGCAGAGAGAGAATTTAGTCTTGGTTACTGTTTTATGTTTGAAAATGTTGCTCTCAAAATATGTGCCAGCTCTGAGCCCAAATTTTTTTTCATTAATTTTTAAAATTTTAACATCTCAATCTACCCATATAATTCCCAATAATAAAAAAATTTTCAGTTAAATTGATAAAATTTGGGAAAGTTTATTTAAATGAGATCTTTGGAGATAATAAAGCAATTCATAAATTATAAATGGAACAAATACTTAACATTTTCATATATTTTGGAGAGATGACAGTTTTTTGTTTGTCGTGATTCTGCCTTATTTGGCCATGTGTACCAGTAACATCTCTTACTCTTTAAGCCTTGTCATAAGGCAAATGCTTTAGAACCCCTCCTCAGTTCTGTTACTCAAATTAAACCTGGTGTTTGAAAATATTCCTTAAAATGCTAACCAGGTAATATTTTTATTAAATCAATACATGTGTTTACCTATTAGAAATGAAGAGGTAAAAAAATTCATAAGAAGAATACATGCTTTCCATGAACTCTTTTTAGAAGAACACAGTTTTAGTAGCTCATCAGTTTCTTTTATGAGCAGACATTCAAAATATTTTCTTGTTCTTTCAGATTAATTTCTTTCTTTTTTTTTTTTTTGGTGTGTGTGTAGGAAGCAGGGCCCAGGGATTGAACTCAGGGGCACTCGACCACTGAGCCATATCCCTAGCTCTATTTTGTATATTATTTAGAGAGAGGGTCTCGCCTCACTTTTTCTGAGGCTGGCTTTGAACTCACAATCCTCCTGTCTCAGCCTCCCGAGCTGCTGGGATTGCAGGCATAGATTAATTTCTTGATGGGAGCCTGAGAAGGACCATTACTAAAAAGCTAATAGGAAGGGCAGCAGAATACAACATACACTAGTATGGCAGTATGTAAAAAAGTGGATGTGTAACCGATATGATTTTGCAATCTATACACTGGGTAAAAATGGGAGTTCATAATCCGATTGAATCAAATGTATGAAATATGATATGTCAAGAGCTTTGTAATGTTTTGAACAAATAATAATAAGAAAAAAAGAAAAAAAAAGAAAAAGCTAATAATCGTTGGGATAAGGAAAACAACAGGAATAACAAAAGGTGAAAGCAAATGGCTAGAAGAGGGTTTAGTGGATTGGAGTGACAAGAATGAATTATGAACTGTTTTCCATCTTTTTCACTCAACATGGAAATGTTGTGTTTTTCAGCCAGATAGCAGCAATGAAGAAAATGATTCTAGATGGGAGACCAAATTAGATGAGGTGGTTGCATCAGGAGGAAAGACTAAGCCCCTCATTCCCGAGATGTGTTTTATTTATAGCGAAGAAAATATAGAATATTCTCCACCCAACGCCTTCCTTGAAGAGGATGGAACAAGCCTTCTGATTTCTTGTGCTAAATGCTGTGTACGGGTTCATGCAAGTAAATACATTTATAGTCCATCAATCACTCACTTTTCTGCACTCACTTTTCTGTGCTTCATGTAGTTCTTATTGCTCACCGATTTGGAACCTGTCAAATCTATTGTATTGAACTATTGACATTCTTGATGGTTGAATCATTTTTTCCCTCATATTTCTTTTAGTGAAAGTATGAGGGTGTATAATTAATTATCCTTTCCCCCCCCAGTCTTCCTTATGCAATACCAGTGGTGAGTAGGCCTGTTTTTTTTTTTTTTAATTGTTGTTGTTTATTTGGTGTTCAAGTGAGGTACCATCATGAGGCACCTTTCTTTCACATGCTTGTGTTTTACTTACCTTATAATAAAACTTAACGTGAACATCTGATGTTGATTGATGAGTATTTTTCTTTATGACTTTTTAAGGAGAAATCAATCTTCCTTTCATGATTCTTAGAGTTATTATTGTATTGAGTTAAATTGTTATTTTTTATAAGTAAAAGGAAATCTCTACTGTTTTCCAGGGGAGAATAATCATTATAATAGTTTTTTCTCCCAAATGAGATGATTAGGCTGTGTCTGTCTGTCTGTCTGTCTCTGTCTCTCTCTCTTTTAGTTTTAGTCTTTATTTTAATTTAGAAATTGCAATTTTAATTTATTTATTTTAATTTAGAAATTGCAAAAATAACCAGGTTTAGTAGCACATGCCTGTAATTTGTTGTTTTTTACACAAATGGGGGAAGTGGTGAATATATTTAAAATAACAACAATAATACAACTGGTATAAAGCCTATAGTATACGTAAAAGGGATTCATTATATACAACTCTATTTTAAATAATTCTATTTTTTCCAATTTTACTCAACCTTGTATTCTATTAACAACTTCCGTACGGTCTGTCTTTCTCAATGTGTAGTTTAAAAGATTTATGATGGAGTTATCTTCATTCATATTTACCCCAAAGAAATAATAGTTTTAGAGTTGGAATTACCTCCTGATAAATTTATAAATTAGATACCATATACTTCCTGAAGAGATTTGAATGTCATCTGCTTGAAATATAATAATAGCAATCTTCTTCTATTGATATTAATTAATAACACACACATGCATGCATACAAACACAGTTTCACCATATGTTAGTATGTATATTTAAGAGGCAAAGCATCAGGACACAAAATATAGGCATTTAATCTTGATTGTAAATGTAGCAGTTATACAGTTTAGCTATGTTATTTCATAAATGTGTACTTTTACTTCATATTTTAAAGAATTGGTTAACTGCTATAGGTGTTTCTTTGGATAGTTACATTTCTGTTACTTTCTGTTCCTATCTCAAATGTTACTGAAATTTGTAAAAACTACCCATAGAATTTTCAAATCCCTCTATTTTCAGTAACTTAGGTTTTTTGTTTGTTTGTTTATTTTGTTTGTTGATTCTGGGGATTGAATTCAAGGGTGCTTTTATACTGAGCTACATCCTCACTTCTTTTCATTTTTTATTTTGAGATCAATTCTCGCTAAGATGTTGAGGCTGGTCTTGAACTTGCGATCCTCCTGCCTCAGCCTCCCTAGTTGCTGGGATGACAGGCATGTGCCACTCCTTTTGGCAACATGTTTCTTGCTGCCATATAATTGTTATATATTTGTACCCTTAATCATCTTCATATTCATTTTGGGACAGGCATTGACCCATCAGACAAGTTGAATTAAGGACATTAATTCATCACTAATCAAATTGTGTAGTCTTTGTCCTATCACTGAAATGAAGGATAATAATGTGTAATTTTTAAAGTATAATTTTAAATCACATGAATTTAAAAAGTAGTACCTCAAAATTTGCTGTTTACTTATTTTAGCATTTCAAAACACTTTCCTTAATGGATTGCTTCTTCTTGGAAATGTTTATACATGTGTGAAAGGCCAGACTTGGAAGCTTAAAAATATTGTCTACTCAAGAATTATCTTTGTGAAATATTGTGAGCATTAGTTAACCTTAAGACCCACACCACCATGTTTTTTTTTTTTTTTTGTTGTTAATCATGTCTTGTTAATCATGAAGCAGGAGAACCAAAAATATCTTTCACACAGGCTTGCTTGTATTTTGTTTTAAGCCTCACAAATAAAAAAACAGTATATAGTGGGCAAATGATATGATTTTATTTATGTCAGTATTGAGATATGTAATATTGTAAAGATGCATGAGACCTAATGCATGGATCCATGCTATTATTTCCTAGGCTGTTATGGTGTTCCTTCTCATGAGATCTGTGCTGGATGGCTCTGTGCCCGGTGCAAAAGAAATGCCTGGACAGCAGTAAGTATCTTGTTTTACTACTGCTTTACCTCTTCAATTATTCCATTCATGTGGATACATTTAATTATAGTAGAAATATAAGATTGCATGAATTTTTTCTTAATATATATTTAGTTCTAGATGGACACAATACCTTTATTTCATTTATTTATTTGTATTTGAACCCAGTGCCTCATATGTGTGAGGCAAGCTCTCTGCCACTGAGCCACAATCCCAGCCCCTGCATGAGTTTTTCTGTGTAATTTCATAATTTAGTGTTTTTTTTGTTCGTCCTTCTCTGAATTGTCCTATTGTATCCATTGTCGAAATATTAGGTAAATTTCTATGTAGTCCTCTTCTGCTTCACAAACTGTAGGAACAGCCAGTTTATCAAATCTACATTGACATTTTCAAGGCCTCAAAAATTTAAAATTTTACTTAATTTTTCTGTACAGGATTATTACTGGCATCATTAAGAATAATTATCCTAAGTAATAGTCAAGGTGGAGATATTTAGTTGATGCCTGAAGAAACCATGCTCATTTCCAACTTTTCCAGTAGCCTGAGGTCTTTCTCCCACTTACTCATTCTTACATTCATACTAAACAAGTTTTAAAGATCTGCTCTACGCCAGGCATTGCCATGAACTTTAAATAAAATGTTTAACAACAAAGGATCCTCCATTTGGGGACACATTTCCTCTTGGTCTTAATAGTTTTTCCTAAAAACCCTGTTGAAACTTAGATCCAGTGTTGATCTCCATTCCACTAATCTATTGTGTCATACATTTTGCCATTTAGTTGTGTTCTATGCTAAATTTTCTTAAAAGGTGTCTTGTTTTTCAAGAGCAAAAAGAACATTCTTAAACATGATGACCTGCCAGATCACTCTATCTCCCTCCCTGATGACCTTAGAGCAGGAGATGAGCTTGATGTTTTCAGATCACTAAATGATAAAGAATTTAATTTTCTTACAACCACAGTTAAAAACCTGAAGGATAAGGTGAAGAAACATGCCTTGTATGATGAAAATTTATGTTATGATTATGTATAGTTAGATCTCAGTATGGAAGTTCACACATGGTGACTGTAGTTTGAAGGAATGAATCTGAGGGCAATATCTTTCTGAATTATTGGTGACTTTCACTTTGGGTAGGGTAAGAGAGAAAATATGGGCACTCTTTAAAGTCTAAATAATATGATTTACTTAATTTCAGAGGCAGTATCTTCCTTTTAAGAAACTTCTACATTAGTAGGCCCAGAAAACATTTTGGTGTCTTCTTTCATGTGATCAATTAGGTTAATGAAATTTAAGTGAATATAGAGCATCTTCAAAAAGCCAGCAGTTCTTACTTACAGGCAAGACTGGATAAATATATTCAATTCTTATTGATATATCCAGCTCTTTTTATTGTGTAGCTCCTATTCCATTGTAGAGCCAAAGTGAAATCTTGTAGCGACAGTTTGGTGATATTCTTTCATTCACCTTGACAAATTAGAAATAAATGTAGGACATAGAGGCATAGAGGCCATCTCATCACTTCACTAGGGTGTTAAGAGTTCCATCCATAGTTATTGCCTTGCTCCTGTGCTCAAACACTGAGCAGTCCTATTGTCAAAGTTACCATTGTCCTTTGCATGGTAGAGGCAGAACCAGGACTAGTCTATCCATTCTGATTTTAAAGCTGTTTCTGATCAATTTTGCTGTTTTTAATATGGCATGTTCTAAAAGGAAAGCAGTCTGATTAATCACTCTTTGGAATTGATTTAAAGCAGATTTCTATTAATCTTAACTCATTGTCTCCTCAAAAAATATGGTCATTTGTATTTTTAGTGTTGAAGCCATCTAAATCTTTTTCAGTGGACAAGAGAACTGGTAACTCGTGAGTATAACTTTACAATGATTTTCAGATTCACATAGTTTCTAATTTTTAATTGGAAATGATTCAAATCCTCAGTGGATGCCAGTTTTTTCCTTTTTTCAAGTTATCCATTTTGAGTGAACTTTGTCTATGAAGTTCCATTTTCAATTCTCCTGAGAAATAATTGCAGTTTTAAGTATTGTAGAGAAGTAACTGATAATATTGATAATTGACTTTTGTGTGGCAGTTTTGCAATATTAATTTTTTACTAAACACTTAAATATGATTTCTTTGAATTTTGTATCTGGAATGATTACATTTTAAAAGTATCCTTAGACCTGAGTTCTTCAGGAAGCAGTCTCTGGTTGTCAGTTTTAGATTCCAGAGGAGCTGTAGACCTTCTTTTAAATGGAGCTTCTGAAGAAGCTTATGGGATTCTAAGAGCATATCTTTGGTCAGAGAATATATCACTTCTTCCTTGTGCTTCATCCCAAATTATTTTTTAACCTATCTTGTGAAAGTAAGTGTAATTTATCAGGAATGCAAAATGGTCTTGTATGATATTTAGCTTGGGACATATGATTATACAACAAATGTAATTATTATAGCTATTTTCTTTTATGGTAAGTGGCTTTTGAACACCTTTTATTCATTTTCATGAGGCATATGCGAGAATTATACATGGTGATTATACATGGTGATTCTATATCATACAGTGAAGAAGCAATAGTATTTTGGAAGCAAAGACATCTTAGGTATTATATCACCACTCTCAGACAATAAATAAATTAATAAGATCAGATAGTAGAGTGTCGAACTAAGTTGAAATTTTTAACGTCAGTTTGGGAAAGAATAAAAGAGGTTTCTGAGGCTAGAATTAGTCTTTACAGATGCTGTTTTTTTAATTTACCAATTATAAAGAGTAGATGTCACTCTGGACTCAAATACTCTGTTAGTTTTTTTTTTTATTAGTTGCTCAAGACAATACAATGATCTTGACATATCATACATTTGATTCAAATGGGGTATGAAATCTTATTTTTCCACGTGTACAGATTGCAGGATCACATTGGTTATACAGTCACATTGATCATACAGCAATACTAGTGTCTGTTGTATTCTGCTGCCCTTCCTATCCCCCCCTCCTCTCCCCTCCCCTCACCTCTCTTTACTCAATCTACTGTGACACATTTCTCTCTCTCTCTCTTTTTTTTTTTCTCTTCCCTGGAGAATTGACTCCTGTCTCATTTGTCTCTGTAATACTTCTAGTACGGTTTTATAATGTCAGATCATTGTGAGGTAATGAACCTAAAGTAGGGTTGATGATACTGGGATCTGAGCTAGATTTTTATTTTTGATATTTAGTGTTCTCACCATTTCCAAAGATTATGTTGAGACCTAACTCTGATTTTTGTTTTTAACCATTTCTTTATTTTATCATCCAATTATGTCAATTAAGAAACAGAGAGCTGGACTACAGCTTCAACTGCATGTGTTTAAGGAAGAGATGAGTTACAATTTTTGTATTATACCCTAACCTGGTTTCTGAGATTTGGATTTCTAGCCTCTAAATCCCCAATCACATGAGATGAAAATAAAAGAACCCCACAGCTCCAGAAATAACTATCCTCATATTCCGGTTGTCTACTTCATAGTTTGATATCATTGTCTTCAGTCTCAACTTTGTCTTACATTAATGTTGATCAAATTGATAGATGCAACAATTTTAAAGCTTTGTTTGAATTCATAGTCTGTAACTCAGCTGATTATATTATTTTATTTTCAGCTGTGTTCGGAGTGCTTTTTTGTGTGTTTTAATAATTCTTTTTTTGGAGCAGTTTTTCCTCCTTCATTATAATTTCATTTTCAAGAGCATTTCAAACATTGCCAACTCCTTTTTGTTTATTTTAGTGTGGTACTAGATAATGAATTTACTGGTGCTTTACCAGTGATCTACATTCTCAGCTCAAAATTTTGAGATAGGATCTGGTTAATTTGATCAGGCTGGCCTTGAACTTGTGATTCTCCTACTTCAGCCTCCTGAGTCACTCCAAGTACTGTTTCTAGGTGTGTAAATGCAATATTCTGATTTTAGTGTCTGATTCTTGTTATTTAGATTCTTCGTGGACATTTTATCACTTTTGATCTAAGTTTCTATATTTTGTAACTATTATCTGCATCAGTTTCCACTATAAGCTTCTCCTTAGTGAAAATGTAAACCTAATATTCTCACCATAAAGAGAATTTGTATTCTTTCCCCTCTCCTCTTCCCTTTTTCTCTCAGTCTGCCCCCCGCCCTTTCCATTTTATTCTTTTAAAACTTTTTCGAATGTAAGTATTTCTGTAAATGCCCCAAAATGACTCTATGGCTGACCACAATTTTTATTCATGAAAGAAGACTAACATCTGGAGTAGCCTGGCAACCTAAAAACTTTCTTTTATTACAAAAGCTAAGTCCTTAATGCTTTATATATAGAGTATTAAAGATAGTAATAAGATTTTCATAGATATTCTGAAGAACTTATAATATGAAATTCTAAAGAGTAAATAAATATAAGTGGATTAAAGAAATGAAGAAGAAATTTATATAAGATTCTCTTTTAAAATGAAGGGACAGTGTAACAATGCTGGCAGTCGTTTCTGTCCAGGAAATTAAGGTGTTTCCTTAGGAACTTTTCAGGTGATAGAAGCTGTGGGTTTTGTTAGAGTATCATAAGTGGGAGTGAAAGCTGCATGTGAAGACTGATAATTTAACATTGTAGAAAGTCATTTCTCACTCAGTTTCATGATTTTGACTAATCATGAGTTGCCAGGCTTCTTTCTGTCCCTGGCAGCATTAGGCCTATGCTGTCATTTCATTGTTACTTCGAAAAATTCTAAATAATACCTTATGGTATATCTTACCAAGGAGCTTTTTTATTATCTTCAATAATTGTTGGGAAGTTGGGAAGTTTTAGTAGTTCATATGCCTATATTCTAAACAGAATCTAAATTAAAAAGCAATGTAATGAGACAGTTCAAAAGAGATGTATTTAAGTTCTGTTGCAGTCCTAAAATTCCTTGATTCTGGTTTCTTTGTAGTTCCATTTTTGCTTTAATTAATTTTCTTTAAGCATTTGGGACCTTCAAAAAAAATCTATTTTTTTAAAACCTAGTTAGATGCAATGAGTTAAAATAAAGAAATACCATCTAATACTAGTAATTATTGGCCAGATGACAATTCACTTGTAATTATATGTTTTCATCATTTTATACAATTCATCAGTGAAAATACTCTGTGTGATACTGATTTTGGATACATTTCATTATAATTTTTCCAGACATAATCTTAATGTAAACTGTGTATTTTTGAATGATATGTGACAGTATAGGTTCAATTGTAACAAATTATACCACTCTGATGGAAGAGTTGATTATGGGGAGGATGTGCATGTATGGGGAGTGGGTATATGGGGAATCTCTAATTTCTTCTCAGTTTTTCTGTTAATGTAAAATTGCTATGAAAAATAAAGTATAATAAAAATTATTCCAAGGCTTTATTATAATTTTATCTAGCTGTCTTTTGGGAATGCATGGTAGTTTACATTATGTTTTAAATTTCTTTTTATTTCAATATGTCTCTTTATACTTAATTCAGGATAATTTGAATTTTTTTGACATTAGTACAGTATAAAAATGCAGGTATCCATTATGATTTTTATGACTATTGCCATGCTAGAAAAAGTAGACTTTGTAATGAAAAAATATTTTTTAAAACCATTTTTTAGTTTAGGATTCTCATTCTCTATAATGAAATGTATAAACTAGGTAATTGTATACATTTACAGAAAGAGCATTTATACATCTACAGAATATACATCTACAGAAGAGCATTTATTGTACTCTGCAGAATGATAAAATTGTACACATATAACTAATGTAAAGTTCTATTCCTTTTTCCCAAAAACGGTTTTAAGAAATCAAAACCCAAATATAGAATGTGTCTTCAGTTCAGCCTTATTTACTGTACTATATTTTACTTCATTTTTGAAAATAGAGTAATAATTATATGTGAGCAAACTTACAAAAAGTAGAACATGTCAGCTTGGCATGGTGGCAAATATATGTAATCCTTGGTAGCTGGGGGACTGAGGCAGGAGGATTGCAAATTTAAGGACAGCCTAGACAATGCAGGGAGACCTTGTTTTTAAATATGAAAAACAATTAATCCACCCTAACAAGCTGAATTTGCAAATGCAGTAAAAACAAAATGAACATTTTGCTGCTTTCGCATATATATTTTTTGTTTGATTGTACATAAGTATCATGTATGGATGGAGTAATTGTTGCCATTCCATGTCCTCCAGTGGTGCACATGGCTATTTTAATTGACTCATGAATGAAAGGGAAGTCTTTTCTCTGCCTTTGTCAGAGTCTCAAAATTAATTTCTTATACCCCTTGAGGGTTAATCGTCTATATGAAGAATTTTGACTTTTGTGAAAACTATTAAACTTCTTGATTTTTGGAGTGGGTCTTATTTTGACTCCCAGCCTGATGTCTCAAGTAGGAAGATCTGTGTCTTGGAAAGCTGGTCCCTCCTGACATTTTTGAAAACAAGCCTCAGCCCCTTAATTGTCTAGATATGTCTCCATAAGAACTGGCAAATGGGGAAAGCTGGATTCTTTGACTGAGTTTTCAACTTTCACCATAAATTTGAGGGTAAATCCCATTGATTGAACCTATTTTCCATAGATGGAGGTACTTCTGATAGAAAGCAACTCCACTCCCACTCTGTTGAGTCTGAAGATAGTGCTTTCTCTCCTATTTGTCTAATGTAGAAGTTCTCTCTTAGGGCAAGGATGATGAGAGTTGAACTAAGTTTTTATGTTGAGGATTATGTTACCAGTATTCCATTAAAAAAAAAAAAACCTTATTCCTCAATATCAATCTCATAATAATTATTAGAAATTCTATAGATTTTAATTTTTTTTGTTACCGTCATTTGGCTCTCAGAATCTTTTTTTTTTAAAAATGTTTATTTTTTCCCAGCGGACATAACATCTTTGTTTGTATGTGGTGCTGAGGATCGAACCTGGGCCACACGCATGCCAGGCAAGCACACTACCGCTTGAGCCACATCCCCAGCCCCTCTCAGAATCTTTTGTTTTAGAAAAAGTAGTTTCATCACTTAACTTCAAAAATATAAATTCAGAGTAACTAATGATTTAGATAAAAACTAATGTAAATTGTATGGATAGAATTTTCTTAGTTTTTACAGAATTTAGTGCTAATAAAGACCAAAGAGATCTACATCTGTCTCAGAAATCTCCTCTATTACAGATAATGAGTCAGCAGGTTTAAGGAGTAATTCTTTTGTCCAGGATTCCCTACTCTGTAGTAAGAGAAACAGGACTCATGGAATTGGCTACTTAGTCCTACAGATTCCCAGGTTTAGATTCGTTCTGCCCAGCTACTTGCTTTTAGAGAGGGAAGAAGTCTGAAGAACTAGCCTACATCAGAAATGTTTTGAGGTGGTCTTTGTTCACATTGAAATGAGAGCCAGCACTAACTTGCAGTGTACTGAGTTATCTACTTAATGTAGAATAATTGGTGTTAACAGGTGGTTGCACAAAACAGGTTCTTTTCCCTTTTAAATTTACTCTATTTTCTGGCCAGAGGACTTTTCCAGAACTGGATAATCTCCTGAATCCAATTTCCCAACTGACAACAGCATTGACATTTTTCTTTTGTAAAGAACTCTGAAGTGGCTTTGTAGATCAGAACCATTGATTTTTAGATCAGATTGGCTTATGGCCTTGAGAGGTCATGGTGGCATTGCTGCTCTCTCTGATATGTTTTATGCTGTATTTCTTTTCCTTCCATGGGATACTGTCAAGACCCGATGAAGAGTGGCTGTCAGCCTGCCAGGCTGACTTTGATCTACATACAAAGTAAAACGAGGGGGAAAGAAAGGCCCTGTTTGTGTCAAAGGCAGGGCATTCACCAGTGGGCAATGTCTGTAGCCAAGTGCTTGCTTTTGCTGCCTTTCTTCTCTCTATAGAGGTGTCTCTGGAACACCAGCCAGAACCCTACTCTCCCATCTGAGGCAGTGTATTTGGTCTCAGAATTACCTCTTCCCTCCTGAGGAGGCAAATTATTCCAAACAGTTGCAGACTTACACCTTGGCTTACAAAGGACAGAGTGGTAATAATTATTTTATCTTAACCAAACAGAATACCACATTTAGTATATCAATTGTTCTGACAGCATAACTATGATGTGCAGCCTTTCTATTAGGGAACTGCTTACAGGCCAAAAAGTCACAAATCATTTTTCTCTGTTCTTTCCTCTCACTTTTGCTTAATAAACACCCCCATCCTCTTTTGTAATAGAAAGAGAAGTCTACGTAGCTCAGTGTAAATGGAACTGTATTCATAAATAGCTTCTTGATTGAGAACAAATGCTTCATTAATCTTAGTGCTTCAACCAGAGAGAGCACAAGTAAAGTCAGGAAGAATAATGAGTGACATTATGGGGAGCCTAACATTCTGTACTACACATCAGGCTGTGCCTGCCCGGAGATCACTTGGCTGTAAGGCACATCTCCTTTGCAATGAGGAAGAATGGAGGGGACAGAAACTGCAGTGCAGGCATTTCTCATGAATGGTAAAAATTAATCCAGTGACAGGATGAAGAAATCATGTACTTTGCTGTTTTTTTGTCGATGGTCATGCTGGGAAGAAAGAGTAAACCAGCGGAGTCTTTATTTGAAAGCAAAATGTTATATAATTTTATCTGTGTTGGATGTATGTTCAACTTGAAGTTTTGCACAGGATCCTGGAAATACTATCGTAAATGTAGTAAGCTCCATGTGGTTTACCTATAATCAATCGTAAATTATGCAGATACTGCTCTTGCTACTACCTGTCATGTAAATGGCTTGCTATACAGCTAACAGGCAGGTGCTCTGTAAACCTCAAATTAATTTTCATACTAATGTAATCAATGTCATTAGAATGATGAATCTAGGTTTAAAGAAAGTGTTTTGAAATAAATGAAGAGTATGATTTTCTATTCATTTTTTCCCTTTTCACAAGTGGTGGTAATTTAGATAGTTAAATCTAAGTTTATTTGGTCAATGTTGTAAATTTGAGGACGAGAAAAACTTATCATTCTATAATTTAGAAAAGAATGCAAATTCCATTGACATACATACTGTAATGTTCTAGGAACATAGTCACTCAAAAGTTTTCCTTTCTGACAATATTTAGAGATGGTTGTGGGTTAAGTTAGTCCTTGTCAGTTTTTCATGTAAATGTTAAAAGAGATAAGATTTTCAAAACTGCTAAGTATTTCAACTCAACTCTACTTCTTTTCAATAGAAAGACAGCATTTTGATAGGGTCATTAGTTTTCATTATTCACTGTTCATCTTTTCACTAGTTATATTTAATTTAATTTAATTTAATTTTAATGCAATTTTTTGTCGTGGGTAGGGATCAAACCTAAGGCCTGTGTATGCTGGACAGGTATTCCACTAGTGAAGATATACTCCTGACTGTATATGTTCATATTATTTTAAGTTTCCACATATGAGAGAAAACATGGGATATTTGTTTTTCTGACAAGTATCCCATGTTTTCTCTCACTTGTGGAAACTTGTCTTTTTGCAAGTCCAGTAATTACCTCTGGCTCACCCTCCCCAAGCTGAATATTTGTTGCATTTTAAATGTTGTCTCTCAATTTCAGGCATGTTACTATGAGAAGCCTTCTCTGTCTTTCTTGCCCATACCCTCTTGTTCCTGGACACAAGCAAAATCATTTATTCTCAGTGTGGCAATGTGATTCACTGATTCTCTCAACTTTTTCTAGTCTGTTTCTTCATGTCTCTGTTCTCTTTTTAGGTAGTATATTTATTCCTTTGCATATACTATCGACTCCCTTGCTGCTTTCTCACTTTGTTATTCTCCTTCAGCATCAACCACCCAGGTTATCTATCTGTCTGCCCTGTACCTGCAGTCCTGTAGCTGAACATGTCTGCAGAGAACACCCAGTAGGCAGATTGTTCCTGCTTTTATCACCTGATGAGCTCATTTCCTATTTTACCAAGCAATAGGAAACCATCAGAATAGACCTGCATATTTCTACATGCATTATAACTATAATTTCTATGTTCCTGTCTCAAGCCATTCTCTCCTTTATCCATGGAATCTCTATTCAAATAACTCATCTTTCTTTCCCCCAGATCCCCAATATTCCTCTCTCTAAACTGGGTTTGGTGGCGTACATGTGTAATCCCAGCAACTCAGGAGGTTGAGGCAAGAAAATCTCAAGTTCAAGGCCAGCCTCAGCAATTTTGTGATGCCCTAAGCAACATAGCAAGAGCTCATCTCAAAATGGGAAATAAATTGGTCAGGGGAATATAGTTCAATAGTAAGGCACCCTTGGCATCAATCTCTGTTAATACCGCTTCCTGGAAAAAGTAAATCATCTCTAGATGATGCACATTTTTATGCAAACCATCATCTTCAAATGAAAAGACCTCTTGTCAATGCCGGCTACCACCTTAGTTCTCTGTACCCTTGTATAGTAAAACTCTTAAAGACTTGTCTTTACTTCTCCCTAATTTCCCCACTTCCCTCTTACCCTATTGTAGTTATAGAGTGTGCTCCACATTTCCATAGTGTGTGTTTCACCAGCAGGATCTGTTGATCACTGTTTGAACTGCCGTCCTCATTTAGTTTCCAGCATCTTGTAGACTCCTGCTTTTCCTCCTACTTTATGTGCTGCTGCCTTTCATGCTTCTTAGCCAAGTTCTTTTTCATCATCCCAACCAGGTACTGTTGCAGATTCCCAGGTCTCAAAAACTTGGGCTCCTCAAAGTCTGTGTTAGTGCACATTGTGTTATCATCCTACCTCAGCTTTTATGGTTTTGAATTCCAACTATTTATTGATGATTTGTATATTTATAGTGCAGTTCAAGCTCTCTAAACTGCAGACCCAAATAAACAACCTCATGTGAAGCACTTCTGCTCGCAAGTCCAGTAATTACCTCTGGCTTACCCTCCCCAAGCTGAATTCTAGATCTACTTTTCCTATACCTTTCCTCATTTCCAGTGACTGGGAATTTTGACCTCCCGCTTGATGAGGTCAGAAGCTTTAGAGCTAGATTTAAGGCTGTTTCCTTTTTTTTCATACTTTACTTGTGTTTGAGTAAATCCTGAGTTCTTTACATTCAAAATGAATCTAAGAGTCCTGACTTCCTGACTAGTTCTTGTCACCTCTATTGATACTACTCAGGTATAAGCCTCTCATTACCTCTTTTTTTGCATTGTGGCAGTATCATTCTGTTTCTTACCTCTACTCAGGTACCTTTATAGTCTGCTGTCCACATCAGTGAGCCTTTTAAAATGTAAGTCAGATTATGCTCTTGCTCAAATTTTATAGTGGCTTCCCATCTTGGTTGATGTGACCTATGAAGGTTTTCCATATGTGAACTTTTATTTGAAGATTGATTAGATATTCTTATCTCTGTGAGTACCTTTCATAGGAGAATAGGCCAGGGGTCTACCTATATTCCCCTTTCCTAAGGAACTCTGTGGTCTATTCACATAGCATTTGACCTCTGACCATCTACATAATCTGCTCTTTTTGTCTGTCTGCCTCTTCCTTCCCAACCCATATTAAGTTCCCTGAAGACAGAACCATTGCCATTTACTATTGTAGCTCTAGAGACATCATGATGATGAATAGTTGATTGAATGAATGTTTTTACTTATAATACAAATAGATGTGAATATCAGTGTTGGAGAATTCACTTGCTAATATTAAATTAACTGTAGGTTGTGGGATTTTCGTTCAAGTATACTGCAGAAAAATTGTCATTCAGTTTTCTAATCAGGTAGAGTTCATGCCACCCCTGTCCTTGTGTGAGATCCTGTCCTTTCTCCACCCCAGACAAATGAGCCACATAAGACAAAATGATTCTTTCATGTTTTGTGGTTCAGCACAAGTTTTGCTTTAATGCAATAATTACTCTTTGTTTTCCCTGCTTAGGCAGCCCAATTTTACAGTTTTGCATTTCTGTTATGAACATGTCAGATAAATGAGAGAGAGACAGAGAGAGGAGAGAGAGGGAGAGCGAGAGATCCTGTGCGCTCGTGTGTGTGTGTGCAGGGAGTAGGTGGGTTGTACTTCAATCTCATAATTTTTCTATAGCTCTGAAAATTGGCTTTAGTGGCACTTATGGATATGTTAGCTAAAATGAGAGCTTCTTACGAGGCAGCTTGAGAATGTTTGTATTGGCATTTCTTTAATTGATGTTTTATAGAAGAGCCATTGGAACGAGATTTCCCTCTACTACAAGTAATGAACAACTGCAATAGCCATATCACAACAGTGCATTTCCCACCATTGTTGTTAATGTTGTGTCAGCATTTTGATTATAAACACTCTTTTTCATGGTTTAATAACTCAGCCATAAAGAAATCATTTCATGTTGTAAATTGGTATACTTGTGAGCGGTTCATCTCAGTGGTGAATTTTTTATGAAATCAAATTTCAAAAATATTTGGCATTGTTAAAAAGGAATTTTCTCATTGGTATTAGGAAAGGGAATGGGATCTATGCAGAAAAAAGTACAATGTTCACGATATGATATGATTTTGTATTTTCTCATTCAGTTTAATTGTCCTGAGGGGGGAAAATGCAATGGAATGGATTTTTTTTTTTTTTTAATGTTGTTCTTGGGAGACAGAAATAACAGCTGCCTTATGGAGTAATCACGTTGTAACAGGCATTTTTTTTTTTTTTAGGTAATATTGGTTGACTAGCAATATCTAAATCTTTATAATAGTGAGTCATTCTATTCTGGCTGTTATTGTTCCTGGAAAAAGCATGCTTATTAAACATACGAGAAAACAAGGCTGGTAACAAGCACAGACTGTTTAATGTTATTTATTTATTTTGTTCTGCAAGACTGAAGAGTTTTCGTATCTACATAGGTTAGATTGGAAAGAATTTCCAGTTTCCTGAAAGAATTTATAAGATGTCATAAGTCCACCATTTAGAAATTTCTCTTTGAGGGAGAAAAAAAAGGGTACAAAGTTGGGTAAACATCCAGGTCTTTTAATTTTAAATTGCATATATTCAATTTAAAAAGATTTAATTCTCTCTCTGTGTGTGTATGTCTGTCTGTGGTTTTTCTTTTATTAATTTGAAATTACTTAATACTGTTAGCAAAGTTCTCTAATTCCCATCATGCTCAAGTTTTGAAAGCTCAGTTTTTACAGAAAATTACTGATAGTGCTTAGTCCTTCAGCCTTTCATATGTTTTCTATGCATAACCTTCTGTTATGGCTTGCTGCTTTGGGGTGACTAAAATGGTCAATAGATTTAAATACCTTAGTGTTTTCCCTTAAATACTGTATTTTATATGTCTTTGTACCTTAGAGTTTGTGGACTTGCCATATTTTTTCATTACTATTTTAAGTTACAAGCTTTAATCTATTCTCATTATTAAAATTCAGACATTACAAATAAGATTTAAACTAATGATAATTGCAGTTCCCCATAGCTATTCACAAAAGCAGAAATGAAACAATAGTAGATTTAGAATCCTCCTTTTCGCATTGAGGTTTATGTTTAAGACAGATTGTAAGAAGGTGAATTCCTGCATCGTAATTTATGTGCACTTTAAAATTTTGATTGATAATGCCAAATTGCTCTCCAAAGCCATCATAACAACCCACATACCTATGCATAACCTTCTGTTATGGCTCGCTGCTTTGGGGTGACTAAAATGGTCAATAGATTTAAATACCTTAGTGTTTTCCCTTAATACTAGTATGTCCTGATCTTTTTTTATTTTTATTTTTTTAGTTGTAGATGGACATAATACCTTCATTTTATTTATGTATTTTTATGTGATGTTAAGTATCGAACACAGTGCCTTACATGTGCCAGGCAAGCACTCTACAACTGAGCTTATGGCCCCAGGCCCCATATGTTCTGATTTTAAAAATCTAAAGTTAGATCTCATTATTTTTCTTTATTTCCTTGAAGTTGCGTAACTTCTTATGTGCTTACTGACACTGAAGATCCTTTGAATCCTCTATTTTTCAAAAATGTGTGAGTTTAAAAAAATATTTTCTGGAAAACAATCTCTGATATATATGTTGGAAATATTTTCTTGTCTTAACATTGTATGTTGATTTGTATTATATACTTAGAATTTTAAATTTTGATATTTTACCTTAAATGTTTTATTAAAATATCATATTTATTTTAAATTAATATATTGTGTTGCAAGTGAGCTTGTAGCTAACATAGATAACATGTTTATGTCTTTCTGTGTCTTTCTGTAATGTCAGAATTTATTAAATAACAATGTATTTAGAGGCTGCACTTTTTTAAGCTGTGGTAGTTTCCTACATACCTGTGGGATTTTTTATTATTTTGCAGATTTTTTATTCCAATTTTAATGACTAATATATATATATTACTCAAGTCATAATCACACTTTACACAATTATGTATATATAGGTTACAGAAAGGCTAAGAGAGGTTTAAGGGGGCCATAGGGTTTCTGAAGGTTGTACTGAGACCAAAGGCAAAAAGTAGGTACTAAAAGCAAAGAGTCACAGTAGGCCATCAGATATGGTTACCAACCCAGTGAAGGGCTGTTCCAAAAAGAGGGAACTTCTTTTAGGTCAATATTCAGACAGACAGCAGTTTCAGAGCATCACCTTAGAGTGTCAGCTTGAGATGTGAGTCTGGAGTGGGCCATGCATGGTCCCCAGGGGCAAGAGAAACTGCATTGTACCAATTGCCTGATGGGACAGGAAATTGGAGGTTCATCTCTGTGGTACTTTTCTTACTCAGGGCTCATGATGAGTGACCAGGTGACAAGGTTGGTGTGTTCCCCTATCCATTCTTTGGCTGCTTATTTAATGGGACTCAGATGAGAAAGTTCCTTTATTTGGTGGTCTGGTGTGTTTGATAAGCTCATATTGGCCTGGTTTTTCTGATATGAGTTTGATATGTGTATGCATCCATGTGCTTCTGATTAATTCTGTCAATTCACAAGTGGTCATTTTTATTAGAACATTTAATTTTTTAAAAAAATCAGTTTCTGCCTTGTAGTTGTGCTAGGCAGATGGTGGTTGTTTACTTGTACAAACAAAGTATAGATTCATTCCATCTCAGCCCCTAAACTCAAAATGGGGTAACTCATGGCTTACTATTGCCTTATAGAAATGGAGTAACTCAGAGTTAGGTACTGTCTGAGAACTACTGTTCTATACATCATGGAGTAATTTCAGAGCAGGTCATAGCCTGCCCTCCACGATTTTCCCGTATTTTATTTTAATAGCTTTGCAGTTCTGTTTTGCTTAAGTCATTTTGAGTTTACTTTTATATGTTAAAGATATACATGTACACACACTTTATTCAATTGGATACAGACTTTCTAAATACCTTTCATTGACTATTTTTTTTTTTTGTATTAGTGTTTGGTTAGTTATTTATTCAGGTCTTTCTGTTTTATAATTTACCCTTCAACTAAGAATAGCCTGCTATTTAATATAATGCTTAAAATTCAAATTTAATTTTTTTTGTTTAGAATATCTATTTGTGTTGTTTTTGAAAATGTGATTTGTTATTAATTTATGGTCTTCTACTTGCATTTTCAATAAAACATGGACATATTTATTTTATCTTTTGTGTCTGATATGATTGGGCATCTAATTTATGCTTATGTTACCTTTTTTGTGTTTTTATTGTGAGTTAATATTCTTGGAGACTTAATATTTTTGAATATTTGATACCTTTGTTAAAGGCAGCTGTTGAATTATAGTTTTCATTTTTACATGAACACAGTCTACTATTCAAAATATTCAGGTTCATGAGCTATGTAAGAATATTACAATAGTATATTTTCATTCTTTTTTTTTAAATATTTTTTAGTTGTTAATGTACCTTTACTTTTATTTATTTATATGTGGTGCTGAGGATCAAACCCAGTGCCTCACACATGCTAGGCAAGCGCTCTGCCACTGAACCACAAACCCAGTCCTATTTTCATTACTTCTAACCCACATATTTCATTTGTAACTTTTATCTTATATTTTATTCCTTCACATACTGTATTCCACAATGTTGTTGTTTTTGTTTTAAACTTTTTTTTTGTTTTGTTTTATTGATAGTAGATTAGAGGAATTCTTTGTAAAGCTAGGCAAAACGTCAGAATTAAGACATATCAACTTGGAGGATAGAGTAAATTTTAACATATACAGTTTGAAGGAAGAAAAATCACAAATAACCTATTTTTTTAAAGTTACTAATGTGGAAATTTGGGAGAACAAGCTTGAAATTAAAAACACAAAGTTAACCTAGGTATTTAATTAAAATATTCTAGGTCAACAGAAGACACAAATGGTACTTCAGTGAAAGGGGCATCTTTTAATAGTAGTCTCTGACTTATCCCACATCATAAAGAAGCCTGCTGGAATGCAAAATTTTTAGCCATCCTGTATCCATGGGTGGATTCCCAGAGCAAAAGGACTGTAGTAGTATGTATATTCTACACTCCAGATTTCTAGTTTATACCTCTCAGGGCTCCCAAGTTCTCTTTTACACAGTTTTCCTGTAAGGTGGCAATTGAAAATGATACCAGGACCATGATGGTTCTCTCTGAGAGATGTATATCCAGAACATTATGGGGTGTACTCTTATCTTGCCCCCTCTATTTTTAATGCCTTTTCCTTTTTGAACTTGAATTGCCTTTCTGTAATTATTGAAGGTTTTGATTTTAAAATAAAAAAATTATAGGTTCTAGAACTATATAGATGCAAGGTAATGACTTGTTATATGTGTCTAATAACTATGGTATTTTATTTCACCCTTAGGAATGCTGTCTCTGCAATTTGAGAGGGGGCGCTCTTAAGCAAACTAAGAATAATAAGTAAGTAATGTATTAATTGTGTTAAGTTTCATCATTTGTTTCTCCTTTCTAGAATCTCTGAATGACACTTTGCCTTACCTCTTGTTGTATACATTGTTCCAAAGCTTTTGGGGTATAGTTCTGCACAGGTTGTGGTTCTGTGCTTTAGACAGCTGCTGGCAGCACTTTTGCCTCTGTAGAGTGAGAGTTTTCAAAGGTTTGCTTCTGCTGTATGTGTTTGAAACAAAGAAGATTATCTCCTGTTTTACTAATAGAAGTTTTAAAATTAAGGTGGCTCACATTGTCCAGGTACCATTGTAATCCCTGTGTTTAATATGAAAGGTCTAATATGCCTGAAAATGGTGAAACAGGTATCTTTATTAAAGATAAAATCTTTAACTTATCTAAATTAAGTCAATTGTAGTTGTGGCATTAAAACAAAGCCATTTACTTTTTTTTTTTTTTTGGTACTGGTCATTGACTCAGGGGCACTCTACCACCGAGCCATGTCCCCAGCCCTATTCATATTTTTATTTGGAGACAGAGTCTCACTGAGTTTCTTAGCACCTTGCTTTCGCTGAGGCTGGCTTTGAACTTGCAATCCTCCTGTCTCAGCCTTCTAAGCTTCTGGGATTACAGGTGTATACCACCGCACCTGGCAAAGCCATTTACTTTTAATATAGGCAAATTAACAAAAATGTACATGTATTAATTTGGAAAAGATACCAAGAAATGTTGTAATAAGATGTAAGGGGAGAGTTGGAGAGCATGAAGAGTCTTGAAAGAGAGTCATGGGAACATAAAAAGAAGGTAATCTGGTTTTTAATGGCTGTTTTGAATGAATTTTATTTTTATTTTCATGACCTGGTTTTAATATTGAAAATGGGGCATATTTTAGGATCCTTTGGAATAGAATCATGTAGAAATGGTCTAAGCAGAAGTTATAAGCTTGGCACTTGAGGGCCAGATTCTACCCCAAGATAGTTTTTATTTTACCATACACAATTTTATCACTTTTTATCGAAAGGTTGAAAAATTGAGAGACTTTTACATAAAAATCCAGATTTTTAAAATAGTAACTTGAAAAATGACAAGGTAATAATGACTTGAGTTGTGAACTTGGCCTCAGTGTGGCAGGTGGTCCCCAGGTCACTTTGATTTCCAAGTGTGTTTGTATTTGCTTACCTTCTGCCTGTCCCCATGGGCATTGGAGTTGAGACTCCTGGTGTAATGCAGTGATGCAGTTAAGATAACTGTGTGCATGTGCACATGTTTCTGATTGCTTAAAAGGGAGAGGAAAGGCATTTATCATTTCTATATTAACGAACTTTAGTCTAAAAAACTGTAGTTTCGCTTAATTTTGTATCAGTTTTCATAATCCAAGTTGATATGATTGGCTGTATTCTAAAACGTCTTCACTAGTTTTTAGATGTTCCACAGGCTGTGCAGACTGTGAGGTGGCTTAAGTGTTTCCTGTAAAGACAAATGTGATAAGAAGTTCTGTTCGTACCCTTGGGATAAACTGTAGAATGCTATCTTTTATTTAAATGTTTAAGAATGCTCTGGTGGGGATGACACCTGCCCTCTCTTCCTGTGGTTTTGACAGACAGGATGGAGTCTGTTGTTTAAGTGAAATGAATATGCTTTGGCTTAAAAATAGGTTGGTGGATTTGATAATGCTTTCAAGATTTCTTCAGACCTCGCAAGTCTTTATATTTATTTGGAGGTACAACATTTGTGAGACATATAATAGGAAAGTTGAAATTTCTCTGGACTAATTCAGATTGTGAAAGGAGATATTTGGTTTTTAGTAGGAGACCAAGGAATAAGTTTTTCCTAATCTCTAGGTTCCTTTGGTTATAGTAGGGTAGTCATAAGAAATAATTTAAAGACTGAATCAGTATTAATTCTTGATGAAAAATTGTACAGTTTGAATTTTGCTTCATGACATGTATTTTGTGAAAAAGTTACATTGAATAATATTGACCATTCTTTTGCCACTTATTGGTTAGCTTAAGCACACATATTTTAGCATCAAATGAAACAGGAAACTTCTACTTTAGTATTTTATATATCAAGTGTAGAAAGTATGTATATTAACAGGGCTGAGTCCTTGGCCTTTAGCTAGTTCTTTACATTACAGTGTTGTGCTGTGTTGTACTCAACATATCTAAAGGTTTAACATGCAAAATTTGGATGGATTTAGGCTTTTGGCTTTCTTTCTCATCTGTGTGTTTCCCATCTGTGAGACTGCCATCACTAGGTTGACGTATGAAGGTATGTGAGTTTAGGGAACTTTTGTTTATGTTTAATGTCTCCTTTCCTGTAGGTGGGCCCATGTCATGTGCGCCGTTGCGGTCCCAGAAGTTCGATTCACTAATGTCCCAGAAAGGACACAAATAGATGTAGGCAGAATACCTTTACAGAGGTTAAAATTGGTGAGTGGCAAAGCTTATTTTTTACCTCATAAATTAGTGTTAATTTCAAATTTTAAATTTTTCTTATAATGTACATTCCCCAGATAATATTTCTCCTAAGCTTCATTTTATTCTACCATAAATTTCCTTTAGCCTGAGTTTATCTATCCTTACAAACTATTTTCCTGTAATATTGTAAGTCTGCATAAATATCCTTAAAATCTGTTTGAAGCAAGGGAAAGGATCAATACATTTCCTGAATTAATGTTAACTTTCAAAATGGAGGCTATCTAGTGAGATTGTTAGGAATGGAGAGCATGGTCCAGCTTTGTTTAAATTGTTTAGTGTTTCTTTTGCCTTTCTCTGGTTTTTCTTGACTTAGCAAAATATATATAACCCAATTTCATCATCTCCTTATCAGGAAGAGATTTACTGAGAAATACAAAAGCCTTTATTATTACTAAAGGATTTTCTCAATCATGAATATCTACAAGTCACTTAATAAGCCAGACTTGCTTGTTATTTTCTGATCTATTCAGAAACTTTTATGGAAATCTGTCACTGGCTTCCCTTGTTAAGAGATTCTTCTTTATTCCTCCCACCCCCAATTGAAAATATAGTTCTTTGATTTCTTTAACATTGAGGTAACTTTTTAGTTTTGCTTGATTGTAAGTCAGCAGATCATTAGTTTGGCCTTTATATTATGTATTCAATGAGAACTTTCTCCTAAAGTTTAACTGCATGACTTAACATACGGATGATCTCAACATTCTAGAATTTCTTGAATCTTTGTTATTTTGATTTGAACTCTTTCCACTGGAGAACATTTCAGTCCATATCAGTGAAACTCTTTTCCTGTCTGTCACTTATTTTCTTACAACTCTCTTCCCCCAAGGGGAGCCAGGTAGTATACTGTCTCTGGGCCTCTCTCTTGGGATTTAGTCAGATAAGGGTAAGTGAACATTATTTCCCATCATAATTCCACTAAGGATTTTTACTTTAAGAGAAAATGTGTTGCACTTTCGTAGAACTGGGGAATTGTGATAGCTAGTATGATTGATGGGATCAGGATGGTTAGGATGTGGCAGCTGAGGTTTTATAAACTAAGACAGAAATGCATGAACTGCTTCAGTGGCTCTTTGACTATGTGTGAGAAAAACCTTATCCCCTGGTCAACAATAAGTTGGATGTGGTGGCATAATCCTGTAATCCCAGCCATTTAGGAGACTGAGGCAGGAGATCACAAGTTTGAGGCCAGCCTCAGAAACTTAGCAAGGCCAAAGAATCTAGTGAGACTCTGTCCCCTAGATGAGGTGGGGCTCAGATTGTACCTAAGTGGTAGAGCCCTTGTCTTCAATCCCTAGTACTCCACTATCCCTCCAAAAAAATAGACAAATAAAACATTTGAAAAAATTATAATTATAAAATAAGATACTCAAAAGAAGATTGGATTACCATGTTAAAATTTAATGTTTAGGTGGACAAATGTTAATGTCTAGTATTTTAGTTTTCTTCTGATTATAAAAGCAACATTTATTTGTAAAAATTCAAATATTACATTTTTTAAATCACCTTTGATTCTTTATCCTGAAGGCTTTCTCTGTTATTGGTGTAATATCCCTGACAACAAGTGTCATGGCTTTGAGGCAGCTGTTTAAGGGCTGCTTTAGTGATCCTTCATGATTTAATGTTACTCACACCAGTTCCAAAGTGTGTTTGAGAGAAGAGCAGGGATGGACATTCTGGCTTATTTTAAACTCATTCAGTTGTTATACCTAGACATCTGATGACTACATCTGAAAATGATGAAGCTCATAGTTTTCTTTACAGTGTTGTCCTTCAACTCGGTTGTGCATACCACTGATTTCTTTTTATTGATGCATATTACTTATACAGAATAGTGGGTTTCATTGTGGCATATTTGTACATGCATCTAATAAAATTTGATTAATTTTACTCCCTAATATTTCCCCCCTTTCCTCCTTTCCTTTTCTTCCTTCCGTCCCTGGTCTCCTTTCACTTATTTTTAAAAGAATGTTTCTATCCTTAAATGATTGACACCTCTAAAAGAATATGTCTTGATTGGATTTAAGGTTTTCTAAATTCTAGTCTATTGACAATATAGAGCTATGTCCACAGACTTATGTAGATGTCTGTGGTGCATGTATTTACACGAAAAATGAGAGACTATTGACAAGATATTTTTTTCTGTGTTTCATATAATTTTATATTCATGGAGATGTTTTTGTAATAGTATTTATCAAAATTATCACAGTGGATATCTTTAGTAAGATAGTATAAGGGGAAAGAAACTTCATTTTGAAAAAAAGTCACTCCGAAATTGTGCAGTAGTTTGAGAGAGTACAGTGACCAGCAATCTGCACATCGTTTCATCAGGAATACTTAAGAATGAGGATCTTGGTGACAGGGTCTGTTTCCCAGTTCTTACCAGCATCCCATGGTTATCAAGACTTTGAAAAATAAATTTACACATGGTTACTTGTTTGAGTAGTAACACTATGCTCTGCCCTGTGCATAGTGTTAAAAGTGCACTTGCCTAACATTAGCATTTTTTTGAAGTTGAAGTGGTAATCTAACAGGAATGTGGTCAACAAGAAACCAGACAAGTAGTTTTTTGTGGTTTTTCATCCAGGCCAAAGTGAGTCCAGGCAAGTTGTTTTGCTATGCCTGTTGATTTAATATATGTGTCTGCTAGGGTTAGTTTCAACATTTTTTTCTGGAAATGTAGGCATTATCCCTTTTCTGGACTCTAAACTGTTCATTCACATTTCTATTCGCATAGATAAGAATTATTTGTATGTCAGAATCAATTTATTTCACCAGTTATTACTTGTTGTGCCAAACAATATGTACGTTTTTTAATTGAGACATGATTTCTCTAGCATCTTTTGTTGTGGGCACTGTCATGTGTAGCATAGCATTCCAGCATCCTGTCCAAATAGGCACCGCTGCTGCTAAATAGCTCCTGGGATGTCAGGTGACCCTCATTTGGGAATTCACTGATCTACAGGGAACACCTACACATGAAGAGAATAATTTCATTTTTGTTACTTTATAAATGGAGAACATCTTTGTTGATAGACTCAAATTGAACATTGAGAGGACAGAAATTCCTAAATTTTTAAAAATGTATACTATTTTTTGATGAATTGTTTGAATTTCTTATTTATCAATAAAGTAATAGTAGTTTGGTAACATGCATATTAACTACCTATAACTGAAAATTATATATAATCTACTTTAGCATTTTTCTTATAGAAATTGGACCACCAGGTGAATACTAATGAACTTTAACTGAATATTAAAATTCTGTGATGTGGGTATACATACACATAGTAGCCACTGGGTAGATATTTTAAAAATGAATATAACGTAGCAAATGATTGTTTATTAATTGTGCTTCTGACTTAAAATGATTATGACTGGAGGGTTTTGGCTGTCTCATCTTTCCTACTTTAAATTTAGTGGAATTCACATGCCTTGTGGCTGAAAGTTCTGATCTTGAAATCTGCGATCAATTGGGGATTGAACATTGAAGTGGACCAGTGGTCTTCCCAGAAGCAACTGCTGTATCCCCCAAAGCAACTCTGAGTCTCTCCATAGTAACCACTAGGTGGTGCTGTTGCACCATATACTCAAGCATGTTGCCCTTAAACTACCACTTGTTTTCTTTAGCGCCTCATCAGAGCCCTGCCCACACTTTCACTGTGTGTCTGTGTGTTGCACACTGTGGTGCTCTAGGTCAAGGGATAGCAAACAGGGCATTGAAAGTATTGCTTGGGACATTCAAAGTACTGAATTCCAAATGGCAATATTTTAGTTCAGGTTTTCATTTAGCCATATAAAAAGAACTTTCCCTTGGGGCAAATTAAGAGTTTTTCTGTAAAAGATGCAGTGTTACTAAGAGTTACTAACTGCGTGCAAGAGGCTTAAAGAGTGGGCAAACATAAGTTTAAAATGTCTTCTGAACTATTAGAACTATTTTAAAAATACTCATTAACAGTGTCTTTTTAGAATATGGAGTATTGGGATTTATGCAATAGTTTGCTAATAGACTACTGCATACTGTTGCATATATTTGCAGATGTGTTTTACTAATGCTGTTGTTGGCCTTTTATTTATTTAAAAGTTTAACCTACAGCTTAAAAAAAAAAAAAAACAACAACTCCTGTAAAATTACTGGCACGGAAAGAATTTGTGAGCATATGGGAAAGGATTTGTTTACTGAGCAGATTTTTCCCTTGTAGGTGTAATGACCAGTTTAAAAAAATGAGACTTTGTGGGTGTTGCCTGTTATCATATAATCAAATGGAAATGACAATGACCCTCGATTTATTTTCAAGACATTCTTTTATTTCTGGGCTGATTTTAAATGCTTTAATAATTCATTCAGTGTTTTTGAAGTAAAAAATTTACTTCAAAAGTATATTTTATTGTAGAAGTCTTCAGAGTTTGGACTAATTCCCTTTTCTTTGACCATGTTTCACTTTTTTGTGATTATTTCAGAGCTTTTTAAAGTAGTTGTTGCTCCATTTCAGCATGCTGCTGATTAAACAAAAGCACCAGTGGCTAAAGGAGAATCTTTCTGTTGTGGGAGGAATAGCTGAGTGTTACCTGAATGGGTTCAGAGCAGCCAGTCCAATAGGAAGAATCATTTTCTATGTTAGCTTCAGCATTCTTATGGTTTTTCAGTGCAGATTTTGAATTACTTACTATTTTTCTTTCCTACACATTTAGGATGAATTCATTTGCTTCTGAATGACTTTTCCTTATGTGAAAAGTTATCTTTTGGCAAGCTTTGTCATTGGCAGTCTCTTATCTGTGTCCTGCTCTTGTCCTCTACTTAACCAGAAAGAGCAGAACAATTGCATATTGCAGGACCAAGGATGAGGAAAGCACTGAGGACATTACCTGTGTCTTTGTGTGTGTGGCTTAAGGATGTCTAGTCTAGGAAATTTTGAAGTCATAGGTGATTGTGCCTGAGGACAAAAAGAAAACAGTGGTCCTCAGATGCTGTAAATTTTAGAATTTATAAAGACTCATCTCCTGTTCTTCTTGCCTTCTGCCCTGTTTTCTCTACTATGTGATTGGTTTTTCATAACCATCACTGAATCTTTGGAAAAGGAGCAAAATTGTGCAGAAATGAAAACTGAGGGAAGAAAGGTAGAGAGAGATGAAATACCCATTAAGTTAGAGTGACTTGTTCTTGTCTTCATGGTAGAAAAAATACCTACAACAATGATAAGGAGCTGGGGATATGTAAGTTGGTAGAGTGCTTGCCTAGCATGTACAAGGCCCTGGGTTCAATCCCCAGCACCACGGGAGTGGGGGGAAGAAAAAGATATGGAATAATTAAGGTCTTGATTTTAGAGAGGGTAAATAATGTTGTTATAGTATGATCACACAGAAAGGAGATAACATGATCAGGAAGCAAATAATCATAAAAATATTTAGAGTTCACTATACAATCTGAGGGAAACTAGTAAAATAGTTTAAAAAAGCATGGATTTCTGGTATTTGTTATATCCATTCATGAATGTTTATTCCATGCATTGACCACTTTTTTCAGATTAATTATAAGAACTGTGAATATTTTGTAAATAAAAAGCAAAGCAGGTGTGTGGCTTGTAAGAAATCTTGGAAAGCTGTTGAGAACCCTTAATGCAAATATTAGTTTTAAGCACTATTTCTATTTGGAAGTAAAGTTTTCAAATATGAATGTTGTAAGAATATTTAAATATTAAATTGTATGCATAGGTGCAGATGATATTTATTTTGATTATTCCAATTGCATTAAAAACTTGGCTTTGTTCATTGATCAGGAATATATCTATTCTCTTAGTGGCATAACACAGTGTCTTTGGTTTCTTTATCTTTAGATATTTCTAAGACTTTTACATTTGAATCCTATTTCTGCAGTCAGATAGAGAAGAAGGATGAATTTTGGAATAGTTGAAGTTGCCCCTGGGCATTCGACGACCTCCAGTTCCTATTTGACAAGTGAACCCAGCCAGGCACAAGTGTTCTCTGAGTGAAGAACATTATTTTGAAAAGGAATTTACACTGCAATGATGACTGAGCTACAAGCCGTTCAGTATCTGGCTGAGACCATACTATTCTGCTTAGAAGCCTCTATACACTTTAAAATTTGTACCTGAAGGCAAATAATAGTGAACCTGAAAGCCAAAGATTATAGTTTTGAAAGGTACATCAATTCTGAAAATAGAGTGGTTTCACTGTGGTATTCCATCTGAAGAGTTGAATCAAGGGGAAAAAAATACAATCAACCTTCCTATTTCTTAGAGGAAGGCACATGTGCTATTGCGAACTGACTCATGTTATCAGATATACTGAATACTAAAAATAGAACCACTGAGGGAAGGATGGGGCTTGCCTCTCCTGCTGAATGATCACTTGCAGTTCTATTTAGTTAATGCTCCAGCAGTGTTAGTGGGCAACTTCACTGTCTTTCTAAAGGAATCTGTGTTGTATTTAACAGGGCCTCCGTTGATACATTTTGGGAAATGTAAAGACACATTGATTATCTTTCATCACATTTAAAGAAAAAAATAGTAGCATTATAAAAGGCAAAAGAAAAAAGTCATCATAATCCACATGAAATGATGTACAGTTTTGTTCACATGTTCAGTTATGAAGACAAAAAAATTATATAAAAAGTAAACATTGACAATAATCAGCAAATTTGTTGTTTTAAACTCAGAAGAAGAAGATATTACAGATGATGTGATGATGGTTTGGGCTGTGGGGTTCTATTATCGAATAAGTCTAGTATAAAATTTTCCAATATTATTGAAGTAATTTACTTCAAGATTTCAATGTACAGGTCTCCAACATTGTAAGGTTTTTAAATATGTGTAGTTAATTTTTTAAAAAGCGTATTAGTGACTGTATAGTACTTAACTGTCAGAATGATTTGCTACAGGGACTAGATCCTATTGCAAACTGTCAAATTTGTATATTGCTGTAATACCAAACCATAAAATCTTTTGAGTAAAATGGAAAATGTCAGATGGGCATGACTACAAATAATATACTTTTTGAAGGCTGTAGATGTCTGTAGGAGAAAATGTGTAAATTCATGAAATGTTATCTTGTTAGTATGGATTTTCCTTTATCTTTGAGAGGAAAACTGCAAGGCAAAAGGAAATTGATTGGAGCCTTTAAATTTTTAGTTTTGAACTAATTTTTCCTGAGGGCTAATTGAAAAAAACATTATTAGATAGATAAGTAGAATAATTCAAATAATTCCTGATTAAAGAATATTGTGAGAGAGTAGTATTTTTTAGCTTGCATTGCAGAATGTTCCATTTTTGCTCATCTTGTCTGTGTGACTAGTGATTACTGACAGATCTGTTAATTGAGTTAGTGAGCTGGGGTCTGGGTTGCAGAGTCAGAGGTGACCCCTTTCACTCCAACACTGACTGGGTCAATACCAACAAACATGCCAAACTGAGGCAACTATTAAGATGGCACTAACAATCCACTGAGTTTTGCTTGGTCAACAATGATTGAAAGGAGAGACAGTATAGTTTTGGAAAAGTGCAATCATTATTAGTGTTTAGTGGATTCATTATTTTTTGTTTTGCTGGGAGTAGGAGGCTCAAGGATTATAATCTTTTTTCAATATTTTAGTCTAAATTAGGTTGTTTGTCCCTAGAAGGCTTTAAAAAACAACAAAAATGTTATTAAATGCTGAGTAATTTCTGGTTTTGTAATTAATTTAACGTGAGTGACTGTGGTATATTTTAGGGAAGATCATACAATTCAGTGATGTCCTTGTCTAAATTAGCTGGTTACATACAGGTATCATCAGTTTTACCAGCTGCCGATTGCTTCTATTGATCTCAGTATCAAACTTTCTCTGCATTTATCTGTATTGGCTGTTAGATCATGCAATTATTAGAAGTCTCTGTTGAGTTTGAGTGTGTGGGATGTGGTTAATAACGTTTGAGTCCTGTATCTTCCACTTTGGCAACCTTGGCCATGGAGATCTGCCTTCTTAAATCTCATCTGGGGTGGTTGAGAGGATGAAATGAATAAGGGAAAGACCTGGTTGATAGTTTGCATTCAGTGCGAGTTAGCAGTATTAACTATTATCAGATTACATGATTTTTTTACCCCTTAGTTTTCTAATTTTGGTAGGAATTTAACTACATTAAACTACCTTTGGGTAGTTTGCAAACTATAGGAATTTTCTTTTGAATAGATATTGTGCTTCTGGGTTTCTGTTCTTGCGACTAAAAGGCTCAGGGGTCACTCTAGTTGAACTGGGCTAATTGGTCTGCACAAAAAAACCACACAAGAGACACAAATACCTTTTTCTTTGGGTTCCTATGACAGTTCCTCCGGACCTTAAGGGTCCACAGGGAGAGAGAGAGAGAGCATGTGCTGACACCTTTTATTGAGGAGAAGCTATTCAAATGAGGCAAGGGGTCAGGTTTCAGGGGGCTGACTCTATTTTCATGATGTCCATTGTCAGCAGGTTGACTGACATCTGGGTAGGCCACACCCAAGGGCGCACAGTAAGAGAAGGGGACACACAAGGCACTTCCATGGAAGATTCTACCCTAAACAGGGCAAGGAGTTATATTACAAAGGAACAGGAGAGCGTAGCTCCACCCATGGGCTGTAAGGAAGACATGCTTAGGCAGGAAGACATAGTCATTCCTCAAACCCTAGAAGAGCAGGGCAGTCTAGCAACACGGGTGCCCAACACCACATCGCCCAGCAGGGGAGTAACTCAATTCATGGGCGAGGTTGGTCTCCCACATTGTGCCATTAAATGGAAATGTTCTGTCATCTTCCTGGGAGCATGGCATAAAGTGGTTTTTCTACAGATATCTGAAATCTGTTACCTTTCTCTGCAGTTATTGCTATAAACCATAAGATAAATAGGTTGATGTTCCCTAAAACAGGAGTCTAAAACAATGTAGCCATTGTTTCATTTTGAGCATGATCATTGTGGTTGGTAAGTAATCTTGTTCAACATGGTTCTGCTGAACACTGATCTGTGGTCTTGCTTCTATTAGCTTGCAAAATGCAGTGGGGAGTGTTAAGTGGTTTAGGCGTGGGAATGACTGGCCCATGAGAACTGTAGACCATCTGGGGTGGTTGTGACCCATCTGGGAATGGGTCACGAGAAGCATATGCTAGGGTGCTAGAATTCTGCTACTCCTAGATTTGTAGCTGTGTAGCAGAGTGCTCTCAGTTGACAGGGTTGAGGTATGTGATGTTCAGTTTCTGTTATGAGTAGGGGGTGGTGAACAACTACTTTCTCTGGATGCCATTTTGGTTAGTGATCTTATTAAATCTTTAGCTCCATATACTTTCTGAAGTGTAGGAGTCAAGTAAGACAATGTCAGCTCTAGAAGTTTCATTTATGTTCTTAGAACAAATGAAATGAAATGAATTTGCAAAAAAAAAAATAACAAAATCTTCTAGAAAGTACATAGTATGATTTGTAAAAAGATGAACAAGAAGGGAAGTTCAGAGTTCTCGTGAAAGATAAATGTGTCCTACAATCAAGAACATCATAACCTAAATAAATAAATAAAGGTATTGTGTCCATCTACAACTAAAATATATATTAAAAAAATACAATTACTATCATATTCATGAAAAATGCATTTATTCCAGAATTTCTTAGTTTTTTTTTTTTAAGAGAGAGAGAGGGAGAGAGAATTTTTTTTAATATATATATTTTTTTAGTTCTCAGTGGATACAACATCTTTTATTTTATTTTTATGTGGTGCTGAGGATCGAACCCAGCGCCCTGCGCATGCCAGGCAAGCGTGCTACCGCTTGAGCCACATCCCCAGCCCCGGAATTTCTTAGTCTTAATGGCAGTTTTATTTTAATCTTTTTTTTTTTTTTTTTCCGTTAGGATAAAATTTTAAATGTGGATTTTTTTCTATTGGAAATATAAAATATATCCTGTTTTTTTCTTAAAAACTAAAATATTTTACTTTAAATAAATAAAAAAAGTACGTGAATAAATTGATCATGTTTCATTTCAGGAAATTGCTTAAGGTTAATTAAAATTTAAAAAAAAATTTAAATTGTGTTGCTCACAATTCCTTTGAAAAAGTCATCAATTTTTAAACATTTATTTGCTTTGGACAAAGCAAAAAAAATTGTTGTGAAATACTTTTACTAAATAGCAGACATTTTTCAAAAAAAGAATCATGACATACTGGCAAAGGTGTAATTTTAATAGACTAATGAGCTTTCTGACCAGAGCAGACTGAGCCTCATCTGATTTTTACAATGATGAATTGACTGTGTCAAAATTTGCAATCTAGTCTGGTGAAATATTTTACTATGAAAGTTTAATTCTCATTTTTTATTTATGAAAGCAGTGGTAGTGTCAGAGCAGCTCATAACATGCTGGCCGTTTGCTATGATTTATTTTAATGAGTGTCACTTGTTGATGTGTTCAGTGATTGTTAACCCAAATTTAATTCTAAAAATTCTAAGTACTATAAAATATACTATGTCAGCCACTGTAGTTTTGGGTGGGGGGAAACATCAAAACCAAAACCAAAACCTCACAACACACACACACACCTCAAACCAAATAAAACAAAATCTGAATAGTGTTCTACAAATGTTTTCAGTTGTCTTTTTCTGGCTTTTGTGGTATCATGACTTTTTACTTGACCACTGTTACTGGGGGCCAATGGTGGGATAACAACTTTTCTTATTGGGGAATCTGTCTACATGATTTCTATCACAAAAGTTATATTTGAAATATAATAAGATAATTTTCATCAGTTGGGGATTCTAGCTTGTCATCTCTTCCTTTTTTCTTTTTACTACTGGGAATTGAAGTCAGGGCCTCTTAACCATTGAACCACATCCTTAGCCATTTTTTTATTTTTCATTTTGAGACAGAGTCTCCATAAGTTGCTTAGGGGCTTATGAAGTTGCTGATTTCGAACTTGTGATCCTCCTGCTTAGCCACTGGCGAGCTTGTCATCTTTGTAATGGTTTTGAGGGAAATTATGTATTAAAGAGTCTTTCTGTTATTCAGCTATCAGTCTTTTATTCAGTAACCACTTACTGTAGTATTTGATGTTCAGTTCCAAGGGGCATGAGATGCACAGGTTTACATGCCAGAAAGATTTAGATTTAGAACTACCATAGATATTGTTTGTTCTTTTGGTGGGTTTGGAAACACAAAAGGAGAGATGAACCAGGCCTTATTTGAAGGCTTTTCTTTACATGGAGAAATTAACACGTCTGTTTCCTAACATCAGGAAAATTATACAGTATGAATAATTTCTACCAAAGAAGATAATCTTCCAAATATCTAGAAGTGTCTAATTTTTTTAGGTATTATAAAATTATTTGGGGGTATTTTAGACATAGCTAATAAAACCCTATAAAAACATTTGAGTTTTAATTTTAATAGTGGTATATTGTTAATATAAATTCCAAATTATTTATAGCTTATAATGAAATATAAATCTTGTAACATTATTTCTTAGATGTACTGTTTTAAACAGTTTGTTGTTGAGCTTTTCTTTCCTTTCTTTTTTTTTTTTTTTGTCCCTTAAAGACTTGAAGGATTATGTTGTCATTGCTACTTCTTTTATAGTAAGTAAACAGTAAAAGGCATAAACTCAGTACTGCTGCAGATATTTGCTTTAAAATTTCTTTAGGGGGGAATCCATCCAGATGTAATTATTCTTTGGTATTATCCTTTTCTGATGTTTCTCAAAAAATTTCTAAATATGTTTTAAAAAAATAATGTGAACAAGTATGTGTTAGTTGATATGACAACTTATAACTAAGAGGAGAATTAGTCACTCCAATGTTTTTTGGAAAACAAAACAAAAAATCCTTAAATACTTCTCTCAGGTAACATTTCTCTAAGAATTCCCCCCCCCCCGTTTTCATAATTAGAAAATGAAGTAGCCAGCAATGTGAAAATCATTCCCTTTCCTGGCAGGCCCAGCAGTTAATATATGTGCATTTTCAGGCTTCTCAATTTGACAGGGGCAATCACCATTTAATTTCAAAACTCCATTTATCTTAGTGATAGCCTTGGAACTATTGAGTCTCCTTTCCTGTGACAGTATTACTATTTCTGTGCTTATTTGGCTGATTTGGGATGCTTCACCCCCACCCCAAAGCTGTAGTGCTTAACACAACACAAGGTGCATTCTGCATAGATAAGGCATGACAGTCTTTTAACTTCATCCTGCTGTGCATGCAGAGGGTGACAGCCCACCTACATTGGGGAAAGCAAACAAGCAAGCAAGATGTGTTCATCCTTAATCACGTTTTATTTCTCCCAGAGACTTTCTGAGAAAATGACAGGCTAGGCTCAGAGTTCACTTTATCAGCCTGAAACATACAAGGTGCAGGGCATCTCCTTAGGAGAAAAGTTGTACTATTAAACATCAATTTGCTTATTTGAGGTTAGAATTTGAATATCTAAGTTATATATGAGTCTTTGTCTTGATTTATAAATTTTATTTTCAAAGATCTGTTTTAGTTATGTAAATGATTTGTGCTTATCAGTAAGTTGTTTCTTCAGTCTAAAATCCAAAATGAAAGTTATTATTTCCATCCTACTCCCCAGAAGTGATCACTATTAATATATTGGTGTAGTGATTTTTTACTTTTTTTTATGGTAAAGACAACTGGCAAGGATACAGCATTTTACCATATTGTGTTAAAATCAGGAGTGTATTTAAATAGCACATTATACATCTGTGATACTCAGATGCATGTAAGTAAATATGTTTCATAAAAATATCAAGTTTTTAAAGTGTATTTGTGTTTTCCCTCTCTATTAGGCCTACTATGAATCTGCACGTATCCATGACATTTTGTATACCTTGCTTATTTCTTTTCACATAAACATTTGTTAGGCTACATTTTATTTGTAGAATTTAATCACCTGAATTGCACTCAAGGCAGTGATAACCGTTCCTCAGGTGTACCATTTGCTGTAATATATAAAAGCATTTATTTATATGTAATAATAATGGGTAGGAGCATTGGAGTCAGACACCTTGAGTTCACATTTCACCGTACCACATACCCGTTATTTCAGAATGTACTGTCCTTCTCGAAATTCTATCCTTGATTTTAATTGACAACTTTCTGTTGTTCTTTTTCTCTCTTTGGCTTCTTGGTTTCTTTGCAGGTTCCTCCTCTTCTATCTCTTAAATGTTCATGAATTAGTCTTCTCCCTCTTTACATTCTCAGGGAGCATTTATAAAATCAAAATCACATATACCTTTTACCATTGTTGCAAATTTCAAATAAGATAAGGCACATAGAGCACTTCACTCACTGCCTGGCTGTAATAAATGCTCACGAAATATTCCTTCTTATTGTTATTACATTACATTAGTAATACCATTCTAATAGTGAAATGCTATTAAAATAGCCATATGTGTAGGTAATCCACAATGTATAAGTTAGTGATATTAAGGGGTTTTTATTTCATCCCCCCCTTTTGTGTATGTATCTTGGGGGTTGAGGGCAGAGACATAGATTTCACTGTTTTGTGTGGGCTGACTTTGAACTTTTAGCCTTCTTCTGACTTCAGCTTCTTGAATAGCTGTGATTACAATTGAAGCTCCCCCATCCCCTGTTTAGTTTTATTACTTGGAATACATTTTCTCAAACATAGAATACTATGAAAAATTAAGTGCCAGAAAAGTATACAAATATTTATTTAATTCATCAAAAAACTTGTGGTTTCCCTCCCTCCCTGCCTCCCTCCTTCCCTTCTTCTCTCCCTCCCTCCCTTCCTTCCTTCCTTTTTCTTCTTCTTTTTTTTTTTTAATATAAGTACAGATCCACAGGAAGTTGTGACTTCTGAGTTCCTCACCCAATTTTCCCCATTGTTTGCATCATTTGTGTGTGTGTGTGTGTGTGTGTGTGCGCGCGCGCTGCTGGCGATTGAACCCAGGGCCTTGTGCATGCAAGGCAAGCACTGTACCAACTGAGCTATGTCCCCAGCTCCATTAGTTTCATCTTACATAATTATAGTACAATGTCAAAACCAGGAAACTAATATTGGTACAATATGTATAAATAATTACTCATTTTATCATATGGAAATGTGGCTGTAATATTCTCAGAAAGTAACATAACTCTGGAAATTGAAAGGGAAAGGAAAATAAAAATAGTAACAATGTATTGTAGTTAATAGCATATTTAAAAGTGAAACGTGCACCTGTTACAATATAAGATTTGAGATACAGAAATTGGGGAGTATATTCTGTGTATACTGTTACAAGGTTCTACACTAAATTTGAAGTGATAATATTTGAAAATAGATTAAGATTAATGAAAGGGAATATTATAAACTCTAGGGTAACTATAAATACTTAAATTGAGAGATATAACTTTAAACCAGTAGTGGAGATAAAATGGGAAAAAAAATACTTGGCTAAATCAAAAGCAGGCAGAAAAAGAAGACAAAGAAACAAAAACAGATTGACAAGTAGGTGATAGATTTAAATCTAACATATTAGTTACATGAAATGTGAATAATCGTGGCAGTAAGTTAGCAGAGATGGTTCGATTGGAAGAGCAAACCGTCTATGAGAAACCTTTTAATATAAACATAGGTGGTGTAAAAGGAATATTACCAGAATAAAATGGTAGATTTACATGATAAATGATAAAAATGGTCAGTTTACCAAGAACATATGACACTTCTAAATTCTAAATAATTCTATACATCCAACAACAAAACTTTAAAACATAAACCCCCAAAACTCAGAGAGGAAAGGAGAAATAGACAAATTTGTGTTTTACTTGGAGACTTTATTGCTTTTCTGTGAGTCATCAGTGGAACAAATAGAACCCCACTGTCTGAATACCTGAACAGCACTTGTCAACCAGTTTGGGCTAGTTACCCTTTATTTCACCCAGCATCCTACCCAAAAAATTGCAGAATACATTCTTCAAGTTCATGAAGATATACTATGTTCTATTGAACAAACCATAACAAATTTATTAGAATTAAAATCATACAAATCAAATTCTCTTTGGAATGAACAATGGTATGAAACCAGAAGTCAGTGGAATAAAGAAGTTGGTAAAATCCTTAAATATTGACAAATTAAAGAACACATTTCTAAATTGCCCATGATTAGAAAGGAACTCACACGGGAAATTGGAAAATGTTTTGAATTAATTAAAAATGGAAATGCAGTACATCATAGTTTGTGGGAAACAAGTGAAGCAATGTTCAGAAGAAAATTTATAGCATTAGCTTCTTAAATAAGAAAAAATGATCTTAAATAATTGATGTAATCTTCTGCCTTACTAAAACAAAAAGAACATTTGTACAACAAAGCAAATGATAGGAGGGATATAAGACAGAGAAGGACATAGAAAACAGTAGAGACCCAGTGAAACCTAAAGCCAACTTTTGAAAAGACCGTAAAGTGGATTCATTTTTAGCCACATTGAGGAAAAAGAAAAGAAAGAAGAAGAAAAAAAAAAAAAAAGGAAGGTGCTATAAATTATCAATATCAGCCATGAAAAAGGGAACATACTATAAGTCCTAGAGCAACTGAAAGGATAATGAAGGAATTATAGACAGACAACTTAGTTGACCTTTATAAATTCCTTGTAACAAACAAAATATCATAAAGTTCTCCCAACAAGAGATAGATGACCTGAATAGCTCTTTAATTATTAATGAAGTTAAGTTTGCGAGGAAAAAAAATTTCCAAAATAAAAGTTTAGGCATCATAGGCGTATGTCACAGTTTGGGCAACCCCCCAAAGCTGTATTGGAGCAAGATGTAAAATGATCATATTATGAGAACTATAATGTAATCTGTGGTTGAATCTATTTGATGAATTAATAATTTGAAAGGATTACTTTGTGGGCCATGGCTGGAGAATGTAGGGTCACTGGGGATGTGGCTTGAGGATTATGTACTTTGTTTCTAGCTCCTTGCATGGTCTCTCTCTGCTTCCTGGCTGCCATGAGTTTTCTTCCTCTGCCTCACCTTTTTGCTATGATGTTTTGACTCAATTTAGGCTTAGAACAATGGTGTCCTCTGACCACATACTGAAACTCTGAAATTGTTAGTCCAAAATAAACTTTTCCTTTTCGAAGTTGTTCTTGTCAGGTAATTAATGATGTAATATTCTCTTATGAGATGAAAAACTGACTAACATATGTACAAAATGTTAAATGAAAAATTTATATCAATTCTATTTAAACTCTTCCAAAAAATTTGACCTAGAGGGAAATTGTATGGGATTAGCATTACCCTCATACCCAGACCAGACAAAGGCATTTTCAGAAAAGGAAAACTGTAAACTAATATCTATCATGAATATAGGTTTTAAAAATGTTCAACAAAATGTTTGAAAACTGAATTAGCAATACTTCAGAAAAACTATGTTGGTATTGTCCTGGGAATGTGAGACTGGTTCAGTTTCCAAAAGCATATCAATGGAATTTTCCATATCAACAGATCAATAAAACCTGTATAGAAACAGAAAATAACTGACAAAATTTATCATCTACTTAAAATAAAAACTCATAGTAAACTAGGTTCCTTAATTTGATAAAGGGCAATTAGATAAAACCCACTGCTAACTTCAGTCTTAATGTTGATACCTTGGGTTTCATCTCCCCTGTCCACACCCACAAGATTGGAAAGAAGACCGGAGTTGCATTCCCATCACTCCTGACCAGCCTTATAACTGAATAGATGTCCTAGCTGTGCTTTGGGCAAGATAAATGAAGACCTTTGTTTGTGCAAAATTATAAAAAAATCTATAAGAAGGCTAATAAACCAATGAATGAATTTAGCAAGTTTTCAAGATACAAAGTAAAATAAAAATCCATTATATTCTATCTGATAGCAATGAAAAATTTTAGTATGGAAAATAAAAAGGATTTCCATGAATACCAAAATAATGAAGTTACTTAGACATAACTCTAGCAGCAGATATGAACATCTGTATGTTGGGACCTATAAAACAGCAATGAATGCAATCAAAGAATACCTAAAGAGAGAGACACAATTGATTGGAACATGTGATTTTTTTTTAAATGTCAGTTTTCCACAAAATAAATCTGTATGTTCCCAATCAGGTTTCCAGCAGGATTTACTGTACAAAATTATGATCAGTTTCTAAAATGTTCAGGGAAAGGGAAAACAACTGAAATAGCCAAAATAATTTTGTAAAAAAAAATAAAACTCTCCCCTTGTTGCAATGCTTACTATAAAGCTACAATAATTAAGATATTGCGGTGAAATGATAGATATGTAAAACAATAAAAAGAATAGAGATTCCAGGGATAAACTCACACATATAAGGTCATTTTATTTCTGTAAAAGTTCCACTGTAGTCAGTTTGTTATTTCAACACATGAATAGTTTGAAATCTAAATTATTTCTGTAAAATTGAATATTGGTCTATTCTCATACTGTTTACAAAAATTAACTGATATTGACTCACAGGCTAAAATCAAACTAGAAGCTATAAAATGTGTAGAGAAAATATTTGACCAGTGATTAGACAGAGAGATCTTTTAGATATCTTGATCCATGAGCAAAATTGATCAGTAGAACTTCATGAAAATAAAAACTTTTGCTCTTCCAAAGACACTGGGAAGAGAATGAAAAAACAAGCCACAGACTGGGAGAAAATATTTACAAAACAATAAAGGGCTTGTCTCCTTAACTAGAAGAGGTCTTAAGGGGATTTTTGTGCTGATGAAACTGTTGTACATCTTGATTGTGGATGTTGAACAACTGTATCCTTTTGTTGAAACTTCTATAAATGTACACATTAAAGGTAGAATTTTACTACTGTTAATTATATTGTAATTTAACAGTTAATTATAGATCAATAATTTTAATTTTTTTAGATTGACTATGAAAATGATTGACCATACTATTGATAACTCAGGGGCATAAAGCTTTAGGGAGAATGAAAAAGTGAGGAAGAGAGAGGAAGTGAGAGAACAGAATGCAGAATGTAAGAGAAAGGGAGAATCTTTTGGAAAGTGAGCACTAAAATCCATGGCATCCAACTTTTCACCTCACACTCAGTGTTTGATCTCCTTTTGAAAAATGTTCAACTTTGATTGGTAGAACCTTCTCCTCAGAATGCTTTTGGCCACAGACCCTTCTCCCCCATTCAGAATGTCTTAATCTCACATAGACAGCTATGTCCATGAAGTCATACTGCCCAAATTATTACTGACATATTAGTTTTAGTTCTACTACATCATCCTAATCCTTTTCTCATTGAGGATTAAATGAGATATCAGCACAGTGACTGGCACTAAGTTACAATAATTAACTGTCATGAAGTAATGATGACTACTCTTCTTTTGTGAATGAGAACCCAGATGTTTAAAGCAGTTATGTTACATAGTTAATCATTGAGTACAGTATCAAACTGGATTCCCAGACCAACCATAATGCTCTTTCCAGTAGGCTATGCTGACCTTTGAGTTAGGTAGCTTCCTGGTCTTTTGGAAAACTGATGATAGACACAGAGATGCAGAATTAATTGTTTCTAGTATTTTCCATGGAAATAATCATCTCATTTCAGATACACTACCTGTTTTTCTTTCTTTTCTACTTTAGTAGATTTTAAATGTGTGCAGTACTATAAAATGATATGTGTGGTTAGTCCTGGGAAGATATAGTTCGCAAGAGGATGGGGGAGGCATTCTTAAATTAAGTTTGAAAATATTATCACATGGTGTCATTAGCCTGCAGGGCCCATCAAAATCTAGTTCATTCTTGCCTCGTGTCAGTTGTGTTGGAAAGCTTTGACAAACAGTCGGTATGTCAGAGACAGCTAAAATCCTCAGAGAGGTGCATAGAGATCTATCATCTAATAAACCCCACTAGTGGCAGGTGTCTCAGAACCGTAACTCATGGTGATGTGGGTGTGTAGGTTTTGTTAACCAGAAACAGCATTTTAACATTGACAGTTCTTAAAAAGACAGTTTTAGACAGGAATTTGCTCTCTGAAGAACTGCAAACTAATCTTGCCTTCAAACAAAAAGGTAGTAGTGCATCTTAGTTTAGAGAGAAAGATGTCATTTTGGGGGCTTATTTCTCAACATCTGAATCTTTTAAGTGAGTAGACAGGTGTGTGTGTGTGTGCGCATGCACACGTGCACACGATGTTCTTGAACTGACTAGGATGAAACATTTGTTTTAGAGAGTTTTATATACTTAAGGTTTGATCACTTTATTCTTATGATTGGGAGCAAATCTTGATGAAGTCCACATTACTCACTTTACATGAAAACATGCAGATACTTTTGCAATATTCCAGGCATTCCGTTAACTTCAGCAATTCACTCTTTGCATTTTTATTTACTTGAGAATATCCCTAAAATACCAGATTGCTGTTGTTTTGCTGCACTCATTGTGTCTGCTGTATGAGTGAGACATCATTAAGGTAGTGAATGAGCCTAGCTGACTATCTAGCACTGACATTGTGACACAACTTGTCATTTTGCCATACCAGAACACACAATTTACATGAAAAAAGTATGTGAATTTAAAAAGGTTAGGGATGTCTGATAAAATCTACCATATTTGGTGATTTTTGTCCATGAGAACCATGGTCTCCTTCCTTTGAATTTGTGAGGCAATGAGCACAATCCCCTCTTTTTTGAGCAAAAGTAGGGATATGAAATATTTCTTTTCCCAAGTGGACCCTGGAGGAAAGCATACCAGCTATGATGGTGGGCATGATATGCCATTGCCTAAACATTTCTGTAGTTGTATGTTTTGCCAGTGTCCCCTGCCCCAAAACAGATCTCAGAGCTTAGTAAATCTTTGCATGTTTATGGTAATTTATTTACCACTCAGTTAACTCCTGGAAAACACTTATTTATTTTCTAAGTGAACCCTGGAGGAGAGCATCTCTGCTATGGTGATGGGCATGATATGTTGTTGGCCTAACAGTTCTGCAACTGTGTGTTCTGCCAGTATTCCCCTCACCTAAACAGATCACAGAGCTTAGTAATTCTTTGCATGCAGTAAATGACATGTGATTTGTTTGCTGCTCAGGACCTGGTGAACTGAGTGCTGCACCTGGTGCAGTCCACCATCCTCGTCATCTTTAGTGGTTCTTATGCATTGGGGATTCCAGGCCCCCCTTTCCCTGCTCTGTTCTGGGTGTTTCCTGTGATGAAACAGTAGTAAAAGCAACAAATGAAAAAAACCAAAGTTCTTTCTCTCATGATGTTTTATGTTTGGCATCATTTCAAACCATTTTTACCGGAAACTGAGATGATTTTAAGGAAACAAACATTATCGTTCAATGTATAGATAGAGGAAGTGGCCGAACTGGGATAAATTGTTCTGTCCCCTGCTAAAGTTCTTGCTATTTCCTTTGTAATTCATTAATATATGGCATATTGGACATTTGAAACTCAATACACCTCTATTTTTCAGGGAAGACTCAGGATTTACACATAGCAAAGATAGAAACAACAACAATGAAAGCTTATTATGAAAGCCCCAGCTCACTAGGAATTGGGGAGTGGTATTCATTCCCTTGCTATCTTATTAAAGATGCTGTTTCTCATCCTAGATGCGAACAGCCACCATTGTCTCTAGAATAGGGATGTGATAGCCTGAGTTCTGCTTCATCAAATCATGGACTTTTCCTAGTACAACATGTCACCTTTTTCTACTGGATTCTTAGGACTTTGTGTTCAGTTATTTTATGTTCAGTTTGTTGCCTTATGTGAGGGTAAGTCTGCTTCTTTTGACTAATGTACTTTCTCTATCCTGAGGTTGTTCTTTTCCTTTGTGATTGAATCCAGTATGCTTTATTATAGCTTCAAAAATTATGACTGGAATCAAAATCTTCCCAAGGTGCATCAAGTTAATGGTTTTGGTATGTCCTGGGGTCATTTCCTGTAGAAGGAGACATTTTAATGAGCATCTCACAAGTAGAATTGTTAATTCTGCAGCACATCACAGACCCAGAGGCTCATTTTCTGGTAAATCTACTTTGTATCTCTCAGCCTGAAACATGCCTTTTTGTAGCACATCAAAGCAATGAAAAAAATTTGGTTTTAGGTATAGTTGTCATTCATTCATCAAAGTTCTGAGTTACATATGCTTTTGAAAACAGATGTGAAAAGTGGGCTGGCAGATGTTGAGAATGGACCTGTTGTTGAAGCTCATGTTATCACACATGCTGTGGAAAGACAAGATTCAGAATGAAATACTTACAGCATGGTAGATTAAAGATGACATTTATATGGCTCTTGGCTTAGTTTTTATAGGTTGATTTTCAGAGCTTTGGAAATAAAGTTATTGGGCCCTCTACTCCCTGCCATTTAAAAAATTGTGAAATACTGTTCAATAGTAATTAATTAGTAAGGTACACACGATTTTTGTGTCACATTCCTTTTCATTTAGACTGTGCTAGACTTTGTCAAGTAATTGTTTATCAACTTTATTCCTATTTTAATTTAATAAAAATGAAGCTAAGGAGTTTAACAGTTTGAGGATATGCAGCCACAAAGCAGTAGAACTGCTTCACTCTCACTGCCTTTTCAACTGCACTGGCTCCTGAGTATTGAGAGCAAGTGAAGAGGTGGAGGCTCTGTGATTTCCAGGAACACTTTTTAAAAAAAAAAATATTTATTTTTTAGTTGTAGTTGGACATAATACCTTCTTTATTTATTTATTTTTATGTGGTCCTGAGGATCGAACCCAGGGCCTCACACATGCTAGGTGAGTGCTCTACAGCTGAGCCACAATCCCAGCCCCTCCAGGAGCACTTTTGAGGCTGCATTGTCAACCTTGCGTATCTCCTCAAGTGGCCTTGGGTATAATGATGTAATTTAGCCTATAGAGGCAACACTTGTGCTGCACATTTTCAACTTGTAGACTGGTCACTGTACAGAGAAATACACCTGTACTTACTTCATTTTTGTATCTCTGTCAAATGTAAACCTGAATCATTGCAGAGAGCACATGGTCATTCCCTCAACTTGAGTTTCTTAAGTGCCTTGACCAACAGATATTCAGGCTTTGGGCTCAGAGACTGCACATGTATCTCTGGCATAGTTAAGGAAAGTTTGTTAATAGTCTAATTCATCTAACTAATAATTCTTCATTAACTATGTTTTGATGAGATAAAAAGAGAAATTATACATCCAGTGTGTTCTCCACAACTATTTTGCAATATAGAAGGGAGACTTAAGAAATATGCCATGCTGTGGTTAGCAAGATATTGGGTGATTATTTTAAAAAATAATTGTATACGTGTATAATTTATAGTTTTTCTATGAGAAGCTTTGTATTGCTTTTAAAAGTACAAGGAAAAAAGTAAACAGTAAAACCAGAGAAAATGTTATCCAAACATCTTTCCTTTTTATGTGACTTTTTGTCTGGTGACTCTAGTAGGAAGGTGACTTTTTGTCTGGTGACTCTAGCAGTTACTCTATCGCTTACAGCAGAGAGACAGTTACATGGGTAGCATTCTCTGTCTTCAACACAAAAGCCCCAAGTTGTCTTTTCTTTTTCTTTCTTTTGTTTCTGGGCAATTTTTTTTAAAGCTTACAATTCTGTATTCATGTTCTCCTCAATAATTTCTCTTAACATAGAATGTTCCCTTCTGCTGTCTTTAGTAGTAATTTTCAAGGAGTCTTTGTTTTACTTGCTAGTAAAGATTAAGATCTGTGTTTTCTATGATTTTCATTATTATCTGTCAATTTAAAAGTAAGCAACATTTGGGAAGTGGAGTCTCATGAAAAACAAAGAGAGATCAGTTATGGAAAGGGATCAAGGGGTGGGAGGCAGGGAATAAGGAGAAGAAGAAGTATTGGGGAATGACATTGGCCAAATTATTTTGTTATATTGTACACAAGGATAAATATGCAACAGTAACAACTTATGTAGTTTAACTACATTGACTGTAAAGTTCTTTACTATTTTCTAGAAACAAATAACTTAAGTTCAAGATACCCTAGAATTTCTGTCATTACTTACTATGTTCTTAATAGACTGAAATTAGTCTATATTTGTCTGTGAAATGTAAGTTACATGTGTATTGAAGGCTCCCAAGATCTCTCCAGGTTCAATGATTCATTCAATATGGGAATTCATAGGACTCAGCAAATAGTTGTACTCACTTTTGAAATTTATTATAGCTAAACGCTATAAAGCAGAATCATCAAAGGGGAAGGCACCTGGGGTAGAGTCCTGAGGAGGCTGGGCACAAAACTCTGGAAGTCTCTTAATGGGTTGGTATGGACTCCTTAATTCTTCTATGAATGAGTTGTAACAACACATGTGAAATGTTGCCAACCAGACCAGCTCATTATTGGGGTTTTATTGGGGACTGATCACATAGGCATCCTGGGCTTATGTGTCTACCAGAATCTTAGACTCCCAGACGGAAAACATACTATTAGTACCACCAGTTTAGACACAGTGAGCTGCTCTTATCATGAAAATCAGGAAATAGTGGGACTCTTCTGAAATTTCAGCTCTCAGATGCCTGCCAAGGGCTGACCTTGTCAGCAAGAATTTCAAGGGGTAGTAGTCTCAGGCCTTCTCTTTAACTCTTTTCTATTCAACATCCAATAAAAGGTTAGGTAAATTCTTTCATTCCAAAGGCCAAAATGAATTTGTTAAAGAATTTCCCAACTATGTACATTAATTTCTATAAGAGTAACATTAGACAAGCTTCTCTTTACCTTAATCTTTGCCTCTGTAGTGTGCACTTATACTTTGCACATTAGAATAGGATCGTATATGTCTTCTAATAATTCATTTGTGTCAATCTGGTTTCATGTACCCCAGGGTTATGTGAAGACTTTCTGAGAAATACCATGTACTGATAGTTCTGGTTAAACTAATTTTTAGACCCTCAACTTTTAAGTGTACTATTTCGTATAGTTAATCAGTGCCAGAATGATTCTTGGTGAAGGGGCTAATGCTTTCCCTTTTCCAGTATTCCTTTTACTTTACAGAATAATGTATTACTGTTAGGCAGAAAAATAAAAGGACTGGTTTTGAGGGGCAAGTCTGCAGAGAGCAAAATCAAGATAGATGAGTTAATAAGTACTGAGGAGAACACCATGTTATTTCATCTTGGCCATACATTTGTTGTAAAACCTGTGTATGTTATCTACTAGTTAGTCACAAAAATCTATTCTTCCCCTGTTCTTTGGTCTAGGCCAGTCCACATTAACCAGCCTCCTTGCATGTAGGGGCTTAGCCAAAGGTATGGTGGCAAATGTAAAGCCTCAGTTAGGTTGGTCTCCTATATACTGTGTTTTGGAATGAGTGGAATTTATCCACCAAGAGACTTCAGAGACCAAGTGCAACATTGGTCAGGTTAGGTCTGGTCCCTAAATGAATGGAGAAAAATTATCTCACTGAATTAGCCCAGCATTGTTATGGGAGCAAGGAATGAATTTTTATTGTTTAAGCCCATTGCATACTCTGGACACTGTTGATTATTTCTCTTGGAATTCAGAAGCGAATAGCTTGATATGGGAATGCATATTAATACATTTATTTGATTTGAAAAATGAATTCAGACTTTTTCTGATAGAAAATAAGTCTGTTTTGGCAGATTGGTTTGATAATGAGGACTACCTTTGTCTTTTGGATTATATATGGGGCAGACATTTCACATAAATTGGGCTAAATCTGCAGCCCTAAAGTTTGACAAAAAAGTAAATTTAAAGCATACCTATAATTATATTCTGGAATTCTGTGCTGAAAGATAATATTGTTTGCATCTGTTTAATTTTAAAATTAAGGAAAAACCCCATAAATTCCAACTTTAACTTGTAAGGAGAGATGTAGTTTTTTAGAATACTATTGGAGAATTGTAAACAAAAATATTGGCATACCACTGGTATATAAAACAGGTCTAATAGCAAGTTATTTAACTGAGTCTCAGTTGACCTGATTAATAAACAGGTTATTCACTTGTATAAATGAATTCAATGTGTGGGCAAACCTCAGGTGTGTGACAGAGACTAATGCTACAGCTTGAACAACTTCTGTTGTTGTAAGTCTTCCAAATTATCCTCTTAAGATGTTTGTAGCTTCTCATCAGGTAGGTGAATGGAAAGGTTGAAGAAGTGATCTTCCTGTAAGAAAAGTGTATGGGTAGGGGGATTACTTCACTAAATACTGCCAGTAAACCCTAAAATTTTATTGTTCTTTTTCCTTTCCTGAATCTCTTTTATGTGTCAAAGAGACACATAGATGTTGTATGAACTTTGGGACATGGGCCAGGTGTTTGTTGTAGGAAGGAAATTGAAGAATAACTAGGTGGCTAAAGTGCTAAGGGAAAGACTTAATCTGACTGAATGCAATTTCCTAATTTTATGATTTGGCAAGGCTCATATGTACAGGGTTTTAAATAACTTTAGAGAAACATTCCTACCTGTTCCCTTTATAGCATACCAAACTCGGGCAAATGAAAAACACAGGGAAGCTTATGTTCTTGTCTTCCATATAAATGGGTAAAAAATCACAGGAAAGAATCTCATCTCACAGGTGGTACTACCCCATTGACTAAAGTATCTCCAGTAGTGTGTTCTTGGCATTCTTCCACTTTGAATATGTTGGCAACCCTAAATGCCAGAATCACACCTGGCATTTCTGTTGAAAAACATGAAACACCCCATGGGACTAGAGCCCATGGGGATAATGAGGAAATCTGGCAAGGAGAATCACTGAAATTCATGAGGAAATGTGGAGACAGACCTATTTATGTTGATGGAAGGAATCCTTGGGTTTTTCACTGTCTTCCAAAAAAAGTGTCTATAGCTTTGGAAATGAGTTCAGAAGAACAAACAGGAGATCATAGACCAGGTGCTAGCAAGGAAGAGCATATGCTACCTGAGAAATTCAAAGGACAGGTCAAATATCACAAAGATTGCCTTTGGAATTACATGAGAGCGGGATCCATGAGAGCTAATTCCTTGCCAGCAGACAATTTTTAGAAAGGTGTTTTGGTGAATGACGTTTAGAGACCAGGTGTCTTTTGCTTGGCCTGGTCTTTGACCCTGTGAAAGGCATCATGGTGGCTCTGGGAACATAATCATCAAATCAGTGCTTATGAAGTTTTCTTCTCTTGAGAGTTGATCCTTCCTCCAGGCAGAGATTGTGACCTGTTTATCTGTGTCTCTAGAACCTCCCCTTTGTGGGCTGAGACCATACTCAGGAAAGGTATAAATGAGGAATTAACCTAGAATGAACTTAAAAGGTTTCTCTCTGATTTAACACCTCAGAATAACTTAAAGGAACTCGACTAAAAGTCATCTTAGGAATAATGTATTTTACTGAGTTTTATTTTAGAATCTCTAGCAGGTGAATTCAGGAGTTGGTATTAAGAGAACCCAGTCAGGCATTATAATTATTACTCCAGTAAGGGAATCCAGAGACCCTCACTGAATCTTCCACAGCCTTTCACTGTATGTCCTTTCTAAGGGTGTAGGTGGAAGGGAATGGGACTCTCCTTTAGCCATTTGCAGATGCGGAGCTCTAATTGCTTCTTGTCCCCAATTCCCAGAGTGCGCTCAGAGGGCTATGGGCAGTTCTTTTCCTGAGAGTCTGCTTTGCTCCCTCAGCTAGCATTTATCTGCTGATTTGACACTTCATCTTGAAACTAGTGGGCTGTCATGCTCAGTTCAGAATCTCACACTGCTGTAGAGCCACTTTCTCCAGGGCAGGAAGATCTTCAGGGAATAAGAATGAAACAGGCAATTTTGTCAAGCATTTGCAGTAGCAAAACACAGAGCTGACAAAAGGAACTTAGGTCTGCTGTTCAGTAGAATGAATGATCCAGTTGTATGCAATAAAAGGAAATTGTCAGATTTAGGAGAAATGATAAACATATAGCACCAAATATTAAGGTCTTTTTTCTTTATTTAATATTAATGCTCCTAGTATGTTTCACTCAAGCAGTTTACTTATTGACTATTTTCATGAAGAACTACCCAACATATTAAATTATTTATCACATAAGTAGAGTTCTCTCTGTTCATTAGTGTGTGCATATCCTTGTCAGTTCAGGAACATGCTTCCCCCTCCCCGCCCCCGGCCCCCTTTCAGAGTCAGTGTTTTCTGTGTATGTATTTAGGGAAGGGTGGGGGAGGGGGGAGAAAGCTCTCACAACCACATATTTAGCGTATCTAAACTTATGTATATGTTATGAAGGTTGGTGATATTTAATATGGCCAGTCTTATATTAGCTCAATTTCATCAGAAACCTAGATTAGCATTTCTGTGCAAAGGGCAAACACCAGGGAGGGATCTTGTTCTAGTTCTGCTTCTTCAAAGGAACTTTAGGAAAGGAATTTAATCTTTAGGTATCTAATATTATCTGCCACTTGTAAACTGAGGTAATCTTATCTAACTTGTTATATAATGAATCATGAATTATTGTATGTTAAGTGCCTTGGGCAAAATAGAAGTTTAGTTCTTTATGAGATAAGGTAGTATCATTTAAATAGTAAAATTGTTTAACAGATGAAGTTCTTTCCATATCATCTCTTTTCTCAAAGGTGAGATGGGAGAGGTTCTGTCCACTGTTAACTCTATGAGAATTTGGATTGAATTCCTCAAAAAGGGTCTTTTTTCCAGAGATGGTTGAGTGAGTAAAAGATTAAGTAGAAAGAGGACCAAAAAAAACTATGGAGAATTATAGGAAAGATTCAGCTGCTAGTCCATGCTCTTCAGTGGCAAAGTGTTATTCAGATTATTACCTTTACAGATATATATACACACACACACATACAGATATGTGATGATCAGGAACATATGGGTTCCAATGTTTTTGGATCTCATTAGTCTAGGAAGATAGATACTTTGAACAAATGATCAATTATCCATTTTGGAGTCTCTCCTAATTTGGAGGAGCAGGAAAAGATGACCCTGAAGATGTGACTTTTAAGAACTAAAAGATGAGTAGTTGCAGACAAGAAGAGGGTGTCGATAAGCAATTATTTAGATACAGATACATTCAAGACCCTCGAGGTGGGATGGATCTAAACATTAGAGAACTGAAAGGAGATCTTTGGGGCCAGTGACTCTGTGGGACAGGGGCAGAAGAGGACCAGGAAGTTGTCCTGGGAGGAATACCCCAGAGGGGAGAGAGCGCTGGCCTGCCTTGGACATCCTTGGTCCTTAGTCATGGTTGTATGACAGTTAACAAGCCTCAGTTTTCTCAGCTCTAAACCAAAGAATCCTTTTGGCTTCAAAATTCTCATTCTAGGCTTATTCTTGACTTTTCTTTCTTCTTGTTTCAAAGCACCCAGTGAGGCTTTGCAGAAAATTTTTTCTAATGAACTCTAATTGTTTAGAAAGAAGTAAGAAGAACAATAAAAAGGAGCAGAAAAATAGACTCACTCTGGTCTGCTGGTTAACCTTACTTTTACACTTTAAGATATGGGGTCATTGTGGCTGACCCTGGAGCAGTTCTGGATCCACGAGATGACATTTAATTTTGCTTGTAGATAGCATTATATTGAAAGCTCCTACTGGAGAAAAACTGGTATCTTGGGGCTGGGATTGTGGCTCAGCGGTAGAGCGTTCGCCTAGCACAGGCGGGACCCAGATTCGATCCTCAGCACCACATAAAAATAAAGGCATTGTGTTGTGTCCATCTACACCTTAAAAAAAACCCCAAAAAACCAAAAAAACAAATAACAGCTGGTATCAGGTTTATGGTCCCATACCCGTTCTCTGCTCATGGGAATGTGGGATTTTTTTTTTGTTTTGTTTTCTTTTTTCTTTTTTCCTATTGTGTTTTTCTTCTCAGACTGCTTGGCAGGATAATTTTTGCACTTATAGAAAACAGTGCTCCCCACTGGGCTTCTGCATTATCCCATCCTGAAGTGAATGGAGCATGTAGTCAAGGAACTTAGGTTTTTTTTAATTTTTTAATCTTTCATTGTTTTTCATTTTATAAAAGTTATTCTTCTCTAATACACTTGAATCTGAGAGCAAACAGCAAATTTCTTTAAATGATATAAACACTGGTAGTTATTTCTGTATTTTTAAACTTCATCAGCCTAAATTGTGAATTTCTGAATTAGGCCACGTAGGATATTGAATGTGTGTTCTTACCTACATTGATTCCTGCAAAACCAACATCTGAGTAGTTATTACTATTGAAGAGATATGCCATGTGTCACAGAGGAAAATAATTATCCACTTTTGTTTGTTTAGCACAATCCTTGTAGAAGAGCGAGTCCCTGGGGAAACAAAAGAGTCTATAATGGCATGGGCTTGTTCCAAGACAGATGTCTACCCTTAATCCTTAGTTTCAGTACTCTGCTTTTGGAAGGTTAAGTGCTGAGCTGGGTACCACCCTGTTTCTTTTCTCTCTTCTGTGCTGCTGTGAGCACGTTCCCTGGTGTTTGATTTTGTTTTCTTTGGTTACTAGAAGACCCCTGAGAACATGAAGATGATCTCAACAGAGATCTTGTAGCTGATATACACATATTCATGTACCCCTCATTAGGACAGTTGCAAGGATAATGCATTTCTAGATGCATTCCTACCCATCTCTGATCTTATTGTCATGCCCTGGTTTGTGATGGAAGACCCTCTGGCATGTCAAACAGAGGACCGATGCAAAATACTGGTCCAGGTAAAGCTGGAAAAAGAAACGGGTGGAATGGCTGGGTAACATGACTTTTTCTCAATTCAGGTAGTTCTTTTCTTCACTTTTGTCAAAACTGAGGGACTACTCAAAAAGGGTATCATCTGATGGATGATGATTGATAATGACTAGTGTGCATTTAGGTATATAATTTAGGAAGAATTCATAGAATTAAGAGACATTATTGCAGCAAAACTACAAAACTCCTTCAAGCAAAAGATAATTAAAATGACAGAAATCTATGAATGGGTTATAAATATCCATAAAATAACTTGTTAAATATCCTTCTATCTGATTAAGGGAGGCATTCCTAACAAAAATTTACTTTTTTTTTTAGTAATTACTAATATTATAACATATGTAGCTTTGATCAGCTATAAACTGAGAATAAATGGTCAAACGAGAAGATTTTTTTAAAATCTTAAAGCCTTGTCATAAGAAATTTTTAAGAAATGAAACTTCAATTAATATATTTTTTTTTTCTTTTTCTTTCTGGTGGTGTTGGTGATTGAACCCAGGACCTTGTGCTTGCTAGGCAAGCACACTATCAACTGAGCTATGTACCCAGCCCAATATGCATATTTTTGCTACAGAGGATGATTATAGAATGGTCAGCATGAGAATTTCAAACATCAAAGCATCTTCCATTTAGATAAAATTCTGTAAGAAGATTAGACTAGACAATATGAATTTAAAGACAATAAGGGATGTTATAAAATCTGTTAAAGAAGATCTTATTCTTTTATTTCTTTTAAATAGTTGATAGAAGCATCGAATCACCATGTTATTTAGAGGTACACACTTTATTTCTAAATGTCAGTATTTAACACAATAACTACAGCTGCCATAATCATTTAAACCTACAAAGAGAAATTTTATATGATCATTTACAATTATGCAGGGTTTTTGTTAGTCTTTCCCCCCCACCCCCATCCCAAATTTTGCCTGTTCCTTGCTCCTAGTTTAGAAGAGGGATAATTTGGGATGGTAACATGATTTCCAAATCTGGCTTTGTACAAGAATTGCTTTATACTGCTTACCAAAAATTCAGATTTCTAGGCCCCCCTTTAGACCTTTGAACCAGAATTTCTAGTGGGTGTAGGAAAGAGACACTATTTTTAACATGGTTCCCTGCTTCTCAGTGATATTGGCACAGCTAGTTCTGGGACCAGTGTTTGTCTCTCTTGTATCTCCTGTATCTAGAGCTCTGCTTTGTCCTTCTAGGAAGGAACTATGAAAGGAGAAATGACATATCACCATGGGTGGGAAGAAGCCATGAAGCCAGAATACTTTGTTGGTATGAACCATGGAACAGGACCTAAGAAAAAGTCCGATTTGTACATTCACATTTAGGGGAGTTCACATTCTCCTCTTACTTTGCCTTTTGCTGGCTTACCTCAAAATGTGGCATGTTTGAGCTCTCCTTTAAGAACTTTCATTTCTCTATTACAAATTTCTAGTCTATTATTAATACTGACTCAAGATTTTCTTGGAATCAGTCAAAAATATTGATTTCAAAACTATTTGGCTTCTTGAATTTGAGTCCAAAAATTCAGATGGACTGATTTCTAGATTTCCTTTTGGATCTTAAGGTCATAAAAAATTCTCTCAGGATATGAAATGTGGCAATTGTTAGAAGGAAATAGTCTGAAGGTTTTGACTTACTGACCTAAGTTTTCTGTACATTCCTGGGGGTACATTAGCTTTTTTTTTTTTTTTAATGTGAGAAATTTGTTGCCATTTCCTATGTCTCAACAAGATAAATGATCTAATTTAAAATATTTTCCATGTCTCATCTGTCCACTCCACAAGCTGTCAATGTGCTTGGATTGGGAGCTTGCATGCCAGCAGTCATCAGCCAGGAGTGCTGTTGTTTTGAAAAAAGAGAATGTTTTTTCCATAGCAGCTTGGAACACCTTTGCAAGTGTGCTTTCACATTCTTGCAGGTCTTGGTAAGAAAGTTGATATTTAGTTCAGCTTTTTGGAAACATATTTGCTTGACTTAAATGAAGATATATATGAGGTAGGGGAACTTTTTCAAGAATTGATGAGGAAAAATTTTTTGACATGAGCTTAAAAGCTAAAACAGAAAGTAAGAAAAAACAAATGGAGCTACTAAAATTTAGAATTATAAATCTGGAAAGAGTTACCATTTATTTTCTAAATAATTTTAAATTTTATCTATTTTAATAGATTTTAGAGGTTAAATCATTTTACAGAACAAAATAAAGTCATGGGACTTCACATTTCTTTATTTTTATTTATACAGTCACTTGATGTTTTCACATATTCAGCCATAGCACATTTAAAGGGAAAATTCTGTACAGAGCATCATAGCTGCACACAGCTTTGAGACATTTCCTCCTCTTTTGCAGCAGGATCGAGTTCTTTACAGTATTTACTTAGTGGTGTTCATAGAAGAGGCAGAGCAAAAAAGTGATAACTTGGAAAGCATTTTTACTGTTTCTGAGATAGTACAGATGAGTTCCTTTCAGATTTTCTGAATTTTTTTCTAATTCATAATACATTTTAATGGGTCTTTGGGGGAAGCCATAAGTCTACTGCACTGCTTATCATTGCCGCCTGCTCACATGACACAATACTCTTGTGAGGTATAATATTAAAATCATCTCTGGCTAAAAGTGGATTTTGGCTTTTAGCCTAACACTGAGCAAATAACCTTTTCAGTCCAAGTTAAATATTCCCAGAAGATCCTTAAAACCAAATTTTCCTTGTTAAAAAAATTACTGAATATAATTCCCAAAGGGGAGGGCCATGGAAGGCCCCTTAAGTTAGACTTAAATTTTTTTTCCCCTTAGGTTTTGCTAGCTTGGCCTTTTTTTTTTTTTTTTGGTGGGATTTGGTGGGAATGTCTTTGCTAGGTTTAGAGTGAGAGGTCAGAGTTCTCTTAAGGGGTTTGATGGTGTATCAGGTAGGTTCAGTTCCTGGGCTTAAACTGTGACTTAATGCAAATGTAGCTGCTCACCTCCAGTGCCAAGGTGCTCCATTGGGACTTGTTGTGCAGTCTCCTCTCAAGCTCCATGTTTTTACTTGACTGTGACCATGTTGCTATCCAGATCTTTAAATCTCCTGCCCTTCCAACTCCCTCATAACACCAGGCCAGGATTTCTATGCTTTTCCTGGTAAGTCAGCCCCAAGGTAGATGAAAATTTGATAGATGCACTTGTAACCTCTTCAGAGCTTTCTGTAGGAGCTTGACAAGTAGATTCTTTCTCCTAAATATTTTAACATACAACCTTTAAAGTGACATTTACCTCTTCTAGGACTATTTTTGACAGTGGCATGTAGTGGTTTTATTTTTATTTTATTTGAAAACATCATTTGGGGTTTTATAGAAAAAAATAAAATATTTATCTGCACTGCATGTTATCAACAGGGAGGATAGCATTCTTGGGTGGAAGGAAGTTTTTTTGGTGGAAAGATTCAAGAAGCTATTTTGTGATAAAGGATTTCTTTGCATTTTTTCCTCTAGTCAAGTAAATTGCTTGTGGGTTCTTGCTAAGAAAAATAATCCCTCTGGTGCTGCTTTTAATTTGACCAGGTTTAAAATGTTTTCAGAAAGGTTAAGCTTTCTTTGCATTAGTGCATGTTGTGGTTAAATGAAGGAATGACTTTTTTGGAATGGCTAGATTTTCTATGATTGTTCTTCTCATGGCAGCTTTTGAACTGAGGAATAGTCCAACAGTAGCAACGTTTCTGCATGACCATTAGGTGTGTGCTGTATTCTCCTTTCCCCTATAGATATAAATTCCTTAGCATATTTTTCTCGGACTCGTGTTTTAGCAATGTATTTCCTTTGATTTGTCTGGTATGCCCAACTGTCACTTTCAGAAACAGGCACACAACTGAATACACTTCACTGTCATAATTCTTCATGTATGGCTACTAATAACTGTAATTTTCCTGCAAGCAGAAGAATTAATTGAACATTCCAAGTGAAAATATTGATCCTAGTAGGTCAAAGAAGCATTTTATTAGCAGGTGGGCCAAATTGTGAAAAGATCATCATAAAGCTGAAAGTTTCGGGAAAAACTAAAACCCTCCATTGCTTGGGAGCTCTATTTTTAATCTCTCCTTTTGCTTAGTTCATGAATATTTGAAATAAACCTCTACAGGTGATTCTTTCTTCCTGTGGACTCTCAGGTAATTTTCAATGAAAATGTTCAGCTTGTTCTTTCATAGAAATTGTTTAACCCAATACAAGTCCATAGTGAAGGTCTGAATTAACTTGAAAGAGAGATGAAAAACCTTTGTAAGATTTTGGCAAACTTCCACATAAATCTAATAATAGACTATAATAATTCTTCTATCTCTTTCGTATTTATAGAATTTTTTAGTTAGACACTTTATACTAAAATAATTTAAAGAAAAAATAGTTTTTAATCCTAGGCAAAGGTGCAAAAATACATGTTCCCTAATTTTATATAGGATACTTGGGCCTTAGATATATAATGTCTTCTCTTTTGTTGAATGTTTGGTAGATACATGATTTTATTGTTCCTGGTTAAAAATTTTTTTTTTTTAGTAAACATAACTATAACAGCAAAAATAAAACATTTTCAAAGTTTGGGCTGGAAACCTTGAATCTAGTAAGGTAATCACTCTCCTACCCCATAAAAGTAAATCTGAGAACTGGGGGGCATAGTTTAGTATTAGAACACTTTCCTAGTACATGTGAGGCCCTGGGTTCAATTCCCTTATAAAATCTTTCAGTCACTCATCTAATAAATAAAATCAGTCAATTAATCAATCAGTGAAGCATGCAGATTTAAGCATACTGATTTAAGATGTGGTCATTCCACCTGCCTTGGAACTGGAAAGTGAAGGCTCAAGAGTGAATTATGGTAGCAAACACTCCTTTCTTGGCCAGTAGGTCACTATAGGATCCTTTCTCCAAGATGGTGCCATTTCCCACAACCACAATCTGATCTACTTGAAGAAGAAAGTGAACTCTATGTGTAACCAAGAGTTGAGTCTGTAAAAATAACATTAAGTTGTGCTGATTACCCTATGTCCATCTCTTCCTGGATTACTCTAAAAGGGAAAAAAAAACATGTCAATTCACACTGGGGCTTTGCTTCAAAATGTGGCCCTGACCACTTGGCTTATTTTGCTTCTTTCATTCCCAGCATCTCAAAACCTGAACCTATATGTGAAATGAGACTCCTATCATTGTGGATGTACTCAAAGATATTTTCCTGTAGTGAAATGAGGTTTTCCCTACACACAATCTTCTCTTTTCTAATTCCTCTGACAAGACTTGGGTATTCTCCAATGTTCCCACTTTAGTCTGTACAGACTACCATTAAAACAATTCTTGTTTTTTTTTTTTTTTTTTTTAAGTAAATTATGGGCCTGTGGCTGGGAAGATGTGGGCAGAAAAAAGCAAATGGTACTGAGTAAGGCTTGACCAACGGACTTTGTACAGATTAGGTTGAGAAGAGTTGTTGCTTGTCCTGACCCAGGCCTCAGACCACAGGCTTGGCAAATGCAGCTACACTCTTTTGTGAAGGGCTATTTGTTCAGTGTCTTCTGTCTGTATCTTTCTGTGTCTCCCTGTCCTTCTTCTCTCTTTCTCCTTTGTGGAACTTTCCCAATTACTGGGATGATCCAATTTTTTTCCCCATTTGGATCAACCTGAAAAGAACTTGTGTATTATCCCATTCTTCTAATTTTTAAATGAAATCACTAACAATGATCATGTTGGTAATGCCTTTTATATTTAGAAAGCATTTCTGCATCCTTTATCCCATTAATCCCCTCAGTGATCCTGTTGATGTACATCTGCAGATGAAACCCTCTGAAAGGAGTCTCTTCTGGGTAGGGAGAAGGATATATGAATTAGCCTGAAAATCTTCTCATATTCCAGGAGCTATAATGAGCCCAGAATTTTACATTTATTATTAGAAACAAAAATAACAATCTAACAAAAAATCAGAGACCCAAATTCTTTTTTCTGTGTCCTCATTTTCATTCATTTGGCCAGTACCATTTGAATAGGATTTCAAACAGTAATGTTTTCCTTTATCATTTACTATTGAAAACTGCTACTTCAGCCTTAAAGTTTATATTTTACTACTCCTTGCATGGGCTTTCTATTGCTGTGTGAGTACACACAGAGAAATGGAGGTGTATGGATTTCAGAATGAACTGGACTTTCTTCACCTTTTAACAAAGAAAGCTGAGTGATAGAATCCCACAGATTTGTGATTTCCAACAAGCCATTATATAAGCAGTAAATATCTCTTAGAGCGTGAAGACACCCTTTCCTACATCTGCTTAGATAATTCACCCTTCTGTTTGAGACAATCTCACAGAAATGGAATTTTTAAAAATTGAAAAAATTCCATTAAGAAATAGAAGGGGAATGAAAAACTCATTATGAAGACCATGCCATGAATTAGTAAGATGTGGCCTAGCATGTGAAAATTGTTTACCTTTAATTGAAATGTACTTTTAACAGAAATTAATGTTCTCAGACTTGGCTAAACAGTTAACACTAGGCTGGTTCAATATCTACTTGGAGACAGCCAACCAATTTTTCATGACAAAATGTTGTAGATAATGTAGATGAGGTGATGTTGTTCTCATGAACAAAATCCACTTTGGAATTACCTTACTGCTGGGTTGCAGCCACACCTTCTTTTTAGGAGAACTGATCATGGCTACCTGGAAAGACAAGAAAACAGAGTATAGGACTGGATGTCTTTGGTTCATTGTGGCACCAAGCTGTAGGTTATGATTCTGAAACAAGATCAGAAAAAGTATAACCAAAGATTTCATGTTTTTGTCCCCATCTTTAAAAATTTTTTATTATAAATTAGTAAAAGAAAAAAGCTAAAAGAAAAACTCATGGTCCAACTAATCTAAACATAATGCTTTTCATTTTGCTTATTTCCTAAATTTCTGCTCAGATGTGTTTTTGGTTATTATCATTGTGTTTATATAATTTTATCCCAAATTTCTCACTTTTGTATTATGTTGTGGACAGTTTTAATTATTCTGCATTAGGGGTTCTTCTTTTGTGTCATGAACTCCTTTGGCAGTTTTTGGTAAAGCCTATGGATTTCTTAGCAAAATATTTAAAATATACAGGAATATAAAAGAAATAATAATTGAAGTATATAATTATTAGAATATGTTTCAAATTTGTGATATAGTAATATATATATATATATATATATATATATATATANTATATATATATATATATATACTTTTCTATCAATTGGTTAAGTAGCAAGATCTGTTAATGTGTGATTTCTAATTGTGAGCATATGTATTTCGAGACTGTCAGTGATGTGACAGTGGAGGAGACAAACCAGGGAATGCCATGCCTGGTGGCCCAATGACTTAGGAAAAGAAAGAGGCTCACCTGTCTTTAGAATGTGAGGATTTGGGCTGGTGCTGAAGAGAGGTAACATTTTGGAGGGATAGGGCAGCATTCCTTATCTCATCCTGTATCTCCTGTATTGTGCTGAACTTATTAATATTGTTGTTTCTTTAACTGAGGGCAGCTTTACAGGAGAGCTTGTTGTTACCGTCTTTACTTGACCAAGGAAGCAATTGAGCTTGGTATATTTACCCATTGTTCTCATCATAAATCAATCCCTGAAAAAATATTGACCCCCTAGTAATCCTTAAAGGCAGCCCACAATGGTGATTCAGAAGCAATAGGCTGGTTTGTACTGCAGTGTAAGACCATGTGGTGGCAGTTTTCAGCCTTTGACCAGAGCCTGTTTTGCCATCTTTTGTTCATTCTTTAATTTGGGAAAGGTTAAAGGATTTTCAGAGAGGCCTAAGGGCCACTTGTGATTGGAACCTCCAAATTTATCTTTTATGAAGACAAATCCCCAAACACATTTTTTTGGGAACTTTTTTCATGTAGTAACCATCCCCCCAGGCACTCAAATCAAAGAGGTGGTGGTCAGAGCTGCAGGAGAAGGGGCTGGTCTTAACCTGGGCCCGCAGTGTGCACTCAAGGGGACCATCCCTGAATCATCTCTTCCCAGGGTTGTAGTTGTCTCTTCTGTGAAAGGTGCTTCTTCAGAAAGGTCACCTGGGACATGTCCTCCCTGCGCTGACTTTAGAGGTTTTCATCACTGCTCTCTCAGCTTTGTTTGGAGTTATACTGCTGGGGTATTTCAGCTTTCGCATCAATTTTCTCAGTGAGGTCTGCTGCTAGCACAGTTGAAAGGCAGAAGTCGAAGAGGTTGGGCCAGGTCACAGACAGAACAATTCATGGATGACAGTTTCTAATAAGGGTCATATGCACTCAGAAGCCTTGGGAAAGCTTCTGGTGTTGAGAGCAGTAAGAACTCCCCATCATGAAGGCTTGTGTGGTTATCAAAAATAATGAATTCTCATATTGTTCCTTTTCTGAACTGCTCATAATAAGTATCACTCATCAAGAGAAGTATGTGCAGCTGAGTGTCTCTGAAGGTGCATTTAAACTGTTAAAAAAATGCCTGGGGGAAGTCAGACAAGAGAGAGATGCTTGAAAGTCACTTGTGGGGCACAGTTTTTTCACTGCAGATCTGTGAATGAGGGACATATTTCCTGTTTCATCCCAGACTCACATATGTATGGATTTTCAATAATCAAAGAGAAAACTGGAATTTTAGAAAAGCATAAACACTTCTTAAAAAAAAATCAGCAAATCAACAGTGCAGACTTTACTGTTGTTGGGTATTTGCACTCTGAGAACAAATATTATCTAAGGATAATTAGTCCTTATCTTTGATTTATTCTATTTTTGTCAGGTATCTTTAGGCCCTCATGCTTGAGGCCAGAAATAAATAGAAAATGTGTCTTAGGCCTTGCTTCAATAATACCAATAGCAAATCATATCTGATATTCATAATAAATAATGATTTTTTTTTGTTTTTCCTTGTCCTTGGAACAGAATGCTTATTACCTGGCCTTGCTCAATTATACCACAATAGGAAAATTGTGTGTTTATAAAATTTAACTGTGAACTAAATGTTTAAAATATTGTGGTTCCCAGCATTAATTCAGAGAATTATAAAACTATGTAAGTTGGTTAGAGTTTAGAAACTCTCCTAAGTTTAAAATTGGGGGACATTTTTATTGGATGAGAAGTGGACACAATAGCAGCTCTTGCCAGGGGCCAGATGTACCAAAAAGGACGGTGTGACTTTTCTCTTGTTAAGCAAATAATTCAGCAATTCTGAGTTCAACTAATAAATGCTTCATTCAGAGAGAGCAAGCATTTCTGTTTGATCTCTGGTAAACAGTAATTTCAAATAATGAAATTTCCTCTAGGAAACGTGTGCTCTTTAACATTAACATAAAAGGAAATAAAAATGCAAATTCAAAGGTATTTAGAGAACACTTATTTTGTGGTTTAAGAGGCTTTCTTTCCCCTCCCATTTCCTGAAAGATGTTTAGTGACACTTAATAAATACTCAGAATAAGATTTATTCTAAAGCTGTCTATATTCTGTAATTGTATGCCCCCATTTGCCCTTTAAATTTGAAATACACTTGAAATGAAGGATGGAACCCAAATAGGCTGTTGAGAGAAGTAAAAAATGATAAGTGATTGATTTTTCTCAACATAGATAACAACCTATTTTGTGATTCAGCAAATGTTGCTATATACTACCCGTGAAGGACTTCTTTTAACATGAGATTGTGATGTTGCCTTTAATATTTAATTTATTTGCAAATGTTGCTCTTATATCTGGGTTTCCTGCGCAGCACAGGTAGTAAGTGTAGCAGGGAAGCTCTATTTCTGCAGAGAGTACCATAGAAGAGAGAAGGGGAGAGTTCAAAGACTAATGTGTTTTACCTTCAATCTTCTTGCCCTTCACTCCTGTTTTGTTGCACCTGTGTTAGTTTTGCTATTTGTGTGACTTGCCTTTGTCCCTGTGCCAGCCTAGATTTCAAAACAAGATCTATCTGACTTCCTGGTCCATGCTAACTAATGTGAAATACTACTCATGGAGAGGAGATTTGGAGGAGTGTCGTGTTTGGTCTAGGTTCTCCCCAGATATTTAGTTTGTACACTGTGCCAAGTGCCTTTGATGAAAAGACAAATATAATTTGTTCAACTCTAGAGGAGCAAAACATGGATAATTGAAGAGATGTGTGTGGCCAACAGGTATTTGTAGCTAAAGTTGGTGCTGATTTTCTGAGTAGACTGATCTGTAGAATTGCTTAGTTGCCTGAAGCTTAGCCCAGAACCACTTAGGAAATTGTAATAATTTTCCATCAGAAAATTAGCTGCAAATGCTAAGCTCTCATTTCATTTTGTGTCGCTACAATAGAATGTTTGATGTTAGGTAATATATGAAGAAAAGAGTTTGGGATTCATGATTCTGGAAGGTCTAAACAGTGTGATGCTGATACCCTGATGAGGGCCCCAGCTGTGTCATAACTTGGTAGAAAAGTGAGAAAGGAAACAGCCATGTGCAGAAGGGGCAAGTGAGTGGGATAACCTCCTTTATAACAAGCTCCTCTTGTGAAAGCTAATCTAGTCCCACCATGCCTAACCCACCCCCTTGAGATAGCATCTGTCTGTTTGTGAAGATGGAGTCCCTATGACCTAATGACCTTCTACTAGGCTCCATCTGATAAAGATTAACACCTTTACACCACCACATTGAGGACCAGGCTTCAGTGCACAAACCTCTAAGTTATAGCATGAATTGTCAGTCTCTCACCTGGGCAAGTGAAATTCATGACTGAGTTTGTATAGTTAAGGCCTTTCAAGATCCTGCTGTTTTGGCCTGTCTTCCTCTGGCTGTGTTCTCAACTCAATTTTACTTCATGTTTTCCACCTCAGAGTTTAGTTACCTGCATCTAGAATGCTTTTCCTTCCCCTCATCCCACTCCATGTACAGTAACTGAAGCCTGCTAGTCCTCTAGGATGATCTCAGAGGAGTCCGCCTCTTTGTGTTGGTTTCCCTGGTCTGCTAAAACCCTGTTAGGAAGCTTCTCTGAGCTGTGTGGCAGGTCCTGTATCCTTGCTGCTGTAGTCTCAACCAGTGTGAAGCATGTGCCCCCAAAACTTTCCAGTGTAGCCTCTGACCTTGTGCAGATTCACTTACACCACATCTGAAATCTAAAAAATTAATTGTGGAAAACTTGATTTTACTTTTTGTGAGTTATTGTGAGCCTGCATGATGTGACTCATCCAGTTCTGTCTGGACTATGTGACCCTGGCCTCAGTTCAGGGGACTTGTCTACAATGTCCTGCCACATGACTAACTCCCCTGTGACTTGTGCCATCAAAACAGAATCATACTAGCTTCGTTGTCCTTCCAGTATTTGGTGCATACACTTTGCCCCTCACCCCATTATGGAGCTCATCCTCTCATCTCTCTTGTAGGTCTGCTCAGTAAAAGTACAATTGCTGCTATAGGTAGAGAATACAAGGCTCAGAGGCCATGTTCACCTTCACCCAGCAAGTCTCACACTCTCTCCTTCCAAACCCAGTAGAGTTCTATCTTTCCTATTGTGATTATCACTGCAAAGCTTTTGTTACCACATTCAAAGTGATTTTTGAATGCCAAATTAAGCTTCTTAAATTTCAAGGGTCATATCTTTTTCATTTTTATATATCCTTTTGCCTTTTTCAAAATGCTTTTTATATAGAAGATATTTAATAGGTATTAAAGTGGCTTAAATAATGAGGTAATACATATAATAATTGAAACCAGTCATTTGTTTAGTTAATGGATATTTTTTTTGAGCACTATAGTATGTAGTCAGTGTTCTGGTGCTTGGATTAAATGTGCTTCCAAAAGGACGCATATTTGGTGATCTTCCTTGTGGTGTATTTGTTGATCCAAAATAAAACAAATATAACTGTGCTGTTGACATAATATTTTCAGAAGTCATTTATTAATTTGCCAGTTTATGTCTGAATTGCTGTGGCCTTTGCAGTTCTAAAATTCATTTGTGATTCTCATTTAACATTTTTTCAAAGCCAACCATGGCTCTTTAGCCTTGTTTTGAATACATGTAGCCTGATATCTGATGCTTTGCCACCCCAGTCCATTTTTCTATCCCTGTCTCTTGGCCTGGCTGAGCTCATCACTTTGCCCTTTCCCTCTTGGTCTGCTACTTTGACTTTTTCTTAGCTTTCTCACCTTTTGCATGGTGACTGTCACCAAACAAAAAGCGATGAGATAGATGGCCTCTGATACCAACCATAAATAAAGATTTAATTCAATATACTCAGCATCATAAGCCATTTGTTTCAATGCTCTGAAGTGTAGAAATAACTTTTTGTGAGGAGGTACAGAGGGCTTACCACATTAGGAGCAATTGCACAAGTGTACAGAATCGTGCTTTCCCATCATTTTGTGTTTTCTGTGTGATCTGTAACATCCTTGGACTGCTGACATCAGAACATTGGTTAGACTGCTGTCACAAAAGTAGTCTATCCCAGCAGAGTCCATCTACTAGGGACCTCAGAGTTCAATGTCCTCCCTTTTCTGCCCACCCCTGCTGCTCTTTAGTTCTCTGGGTGAACTGGTTTCTCTTTGCATGAGTCTCCTTTTCTGTCTCCTTTTAAATCTCACTTTCATGTGACAGGTGTTGCATTCTGGTCAAGTTGCTATATATCTGTTACCACTAAATTGTAAGTTCTTGTTTTAGAATCCAAACTTTATCATATCATTGTTCCTAAAGCATCAGTCAGCCTTGCTGTTCACTTGAGAGAATGACTTAATCTCTACTGATAAGCAGAACATAAGGCTTTTGGGAGTGGGGGTGCTCACTAGGGATTGAACCTCCAGGGTGCTTAACCACTGAGCCACATCCCCAGCCATTTTTATTTTGAGACAGGGTCTTGCTAAGTTGCTTAGGGCCTTACTAAGTTGCTGAGGGTGTGTTTTAACTTGTGATCTTCCTGCCTCAGTCTCCCAAGTTGCTGGGATTACCAGTGTGTGCCACCAAGCCTGCCCCAGATCGTAAATCTTACAGGTGGTGTTGGGAGTTGGAGTTTCTGCTGTGAAACTTATGTGGAAGGATTTGGAGCAAGATGGAAGTTTCATCATCAGTCCTCTGACTTACCTGCAACAATAGTGACATCCACTGAATCCAACATAATGCATTGTTTCAGTTGGGAGCATTAGCTTGCTGTGTTGTGCTTGAAAAAAGTATCTTTGAAAAGCAAAAGGAATTAGTTAATTTATCATTATCATTAGCTTGTTACATGTCTGATAGAGAACCAGTAATTAAAATAAAACGCATTTGTGCCTATTTTAGAATTACCTGCCTTTTTATGGAAGAAAAAAGAACCATGAAACTGGCAAAACAAAAACAAAATCATATTATAAATCATATTAATAGAATAAAAGGGAAGATGTGCTTTGAACCTCCAACTCCTTCACAGCTCATCATTTCTTGATGCCCTTTGCCAAGCTATATGCTCAAGGAAATCTAATGATACACAAAACCTCATTGCCTGATACTTCATTACTTCCTCAATCCATTAGTAGCCTTAATGGCCTATGCCACTGGAATAAGTATGGAAATCCAGTCCCCCAAGAAAGTACAGTGCTCTATAAATCATATTCGCCTGAGGATTTTCTCAGCCCTTGACACTGTGGAATAGGTGAAAGGAACATTGTACTTCCTGAATTTTCTTGTACTAAAGTATCTCAGAATAATTGATAACTCTTTAGTTTTTAACCCTCTAAGCCAGTGATTCTCAAAGTGGGACCTATGGATTGACAATATCAGTATCACTGAGAAATTGTTTAGAAATGCAGGTCCAATGGCCCCCCTCACAGAGTTCCTGAAACTCTGGGGCAAGGCCTGTATTCTGCATTTTAACCATGCCTCCTGGTAGTTCTGATGCTTGCTCTAATGTTCATGATGCTAAAAATATTACAAGGGGGTATTTTGTCCCTGTTCAGGAAACAGAAATCAGGTCATGAAATTTGGAGGATTCAGTTTAATTAAACAAATATTGGCTGATCAGTCCCTGGTATCCTTCCTGGGAAAATGTAAAAGTGAGTGACCCCCTAAAGTCACAATATCTTGTTACTTGTGCCAGCATTTTCCTGCTGTGCTGTGTTGGTTTCTCTGGGACTCAGCAGCTCCTTGACATTATTCTAAAGGCATCCAAGGTGATGGCTCTCATTTGACTTCCAGAATCTTCATCCAGAAACTGGCACCTTATCACTTTCCTAAGTGTCACTGACATCTTAAACAGTGAACTGCAGAGAATGGCCCTTTCTTTCTGAACTTTTTCTGCTTTTAAATGCGCAGTAATCTTATTGTCTGTTATCTCCCTGCTTATCCTTCTGGATCATAGTGGTGCCTCCATCCTATTTTAAGACTTTGAGCAGCTGCAGGGGACATTCTTTCCCACAGAAGACAATCTGTCTACCAAAAACTTGAGTGAGTGACTGTATTTAGAGGAAGAAGTAGAATCTTCGGTCAACAGAGGGCATTGAGTTAAAAACACTCAAATTTTACTTTCTTCCTAATAGCCACTTCCCTTGAGCCCAACTTTTCATCATTCTTTGCTTCAATGTTTCCATGGTTTCCAGTTTCTTTCCCTATCAGTCTATACTTTATCTCCCTTGCAGCTAAAGTGATCTTTCTTAAATACTAGTTCAATCATTTCATAGCTTACCAACTTCAGATATGTGCCTGTGGCCTGTAGCAAGGGTCAGCAAACAAAGGCATGTGCTCATTGTTGTGAAGAAAGTTTTACTGCAACACAGCAATGCCTATATATTACCTATGGATGCATTTGTACTAAAGTTGCAGAGTTGAATAATTTCAACTAGGAATGCATGTTTCACAAGTCTAAATTATTTTTAATCTCACCTTTAAAAAAGTCTGGCTTATAAGATAAAGGTTAGTTTTTATAGTAAAGAAAATAAACTCAGGGTTTAATTCTACCAATTTACAATGTATTTTCCTTTGGCTCCCTCCTATTCTTTTTCCTTTCTTTCTTGTCTTTGTTTGAATTCATTATTTTTCATCATTCGCCTCCCCCCCCCACTCTATTAGTTTATTTGATACTTTTTCTTCTTTTACCAAACAATTCAAGAACATTAGAACATTTTAAATATCACTTTCTCCTTATATGAAACAGTCGTTATCTATTTAAACTTTATTTGAAATCTGGAAGAGAGGATGTGAATAAGAAGGACAATAAGATAAACCAGACATGACTTTCCTATGTTCATATATGGATATACAACCAGTTAACTGCACATCATGTACCACCACAAGAATGGGAAGTTATATTTCATGTATGTATAATGTGTCCAAATATATCCTACTGTCTTGTATATCTGGAAAGAACAAATTAAAAAAATTAAAAATAAACAATCTGGAAGATTTTCCATTATTATTTTATAAAGTCAGTTTTCATTTAGTTTTATCTATATATTTAGTATTTTGGTTGCTCTTCATTTCTTCATACACATTTTTGATTCTTGAATTTGAAATAGAAAAGGAGAAACTATGTTATCCTCACTCTTAAATGATTATATGCATGATTACAGACCACATTTAATTTTCCTTCAGAGATTGGAAAACATCATCATATCACTGTTTTTTTTTTGAATGCACTATTTCAGATTAGAAATCTGATAGTTACCTGACATTTCACTTTTCTTCTCTGGAAGGTTTTAGAATTCCTTCCTTCCTTCCTTCCTTCCTTCCTTCCTTCCTTCTTTCCTTCCTTCCTTCCTTCCTTCCTTCCTTCCTTCCTTCCTTCCTTCCTTCCTTCCTTCCTTCCTTCCTTCCTTCCTTCCTTCCTTCCTTCCTTCCTTCCTTCCTTCCTTCCTTCCTTCCTTCCTTCCTTCCTTCCTTCCTTCCTTCCTTCCTTCCTTCCTTCCTTCCTTCCTTCCTTCCTTCCTTCCTTCCTTCCTTCCTTCCTTCCTTCCTTCCTTCCTTCCTTCCTTCCTTCCTTCCTTCCTTCCTTCCTTCCTTCCTTCCTTCCTTCCTTCCTTCCTTCCTTCCTTCCTTCCTTCCTTCCTTCCTTCCTTCCTTCCTTCCTTCCTTCCTTCCTTCCTTCCTTCCTTCCTTCCTTCCTTCCTTCCTTCCTTCCTTCCTTCCTTCCTTCCTTCCTTCCTTCCTTCCTTCCTTCCTTCCTTCCTTCCTTCCTTCCTTCCTTCCTTCCTTCCTTCCTTCCTTCCTTCCTTCCTTCCTTCCTTCCTTCCTTCCTTCCTTCCTTCCTTCCTTCCTTCCTTCCTTCCTTCCTTCCTTCCTTCCTTCCTTCCTTCCTTCCTTCCTTCCTTCCTTCCTTCCTTCCTTCCTTCCTTCCTTCCTTCCTTCCTTCCTTCCTTCCTTCCTTCCTTCCTTCCTTCCTTCCTTCCTTCCTTCCTTCCTTCCTTCCTTCCTTCCTTCCTTCCTTCCTTCCTTCCTTCCTTCCTTCCTTCCTTCCTTCCTTCCTTCCTTCCTTCCTTCCTTCCTTCCTTCCTTCCTTCCTTCCTTCCTTCCTTCCTTCCTTCCTTCCTTCCTTCCTTCCTTCCTTCCTTCCTTCCTTCCTTCCTTCCTTCCTTCCTTCCTTCCTTCCTTCCTTCCTTCCTTCCTTCCTTCCTTCCTTCCTTCCTTCCTTCCTTCCTTCCTTCCTTCCTTCCTTCCTTCCTTCCTTCCAACAAGGCTATACTTAAAGTATTTTTTTTAAATATAATGATTTCTACTTGTTGGGACTTTGGTTGATCTAAATAATTTCTATTATTTTTCTGTTTCTCTGGGATGCCATTTAGAAGAGTAACAGAACATCTGGACTCTATTCTGTGCTCCTTAGAATTTGTGTTACATTTTCCATCTTTTGACCTTTTCTTCTGGGTACTATACAATCTGTAGGCATGCATTCCAGTAGTCAACAAGCCTTGAATTGTATTTGTGTGTGTGACAATTGCAGAGTTGACTATGTGGTTGTTACCTTTTTTTTTTTTAATTGATGGGATATATTTTGAAAGTTTTATCATGATATATACAGTACCTATTTTAGGTTCATCTTGTTTGTGTATACCTACCTCCTTAGCTTTTACTTTTCTGTTTATTAATTATAGCACCCTCTGTTTTATGGCGTTGACTTTCCTCAAGTGTTTTTGATTTTTAAAGTATTTGTTTGTAGTGTAGTTGAATGTTTTGAGTGCACTTTCTCTTTCTTGGCTCAAATGTGAATCTACTTTTCTTATTGGTGAATGTTGGTTCAGATCCTAGGAGATTTATATTCAGGTAGGATTAGGGGCCCTACTTACTGCCTATACTTGAGGACAGAGTGTGCTATGTTCATCTTTGGTGTTAACCTTGCCAGAACAGTCCGTGAAGAAAACCTGCTAAGCCAGGAGTGGTGGTGCACCCCTTAATCCTAATTGGGAGGCTAAAGCAGGAGGATTGCGAGGCCAGCTTCAGCAATTTAGAGAGACCTTACCTCAAAATAAAAAATAAAAGGGCCAGAAATGTAGCAGGGCCAGAAATGTAGCACAGGGGTAAAGCACCTGGGGTTCAATCTCCAGTGCCACAAAACAAATAAACAGAAGACAAAACTAATACAGCTACTGATGGTTTTTTGCTGGGCTGTAAGTTCCCCAAAGTCTGTCAAGTGCCTTCTGATCTCCTCCCATTCATGTCCCCACCAAACACACACTTAAAAAAATGTGTATGTACACACACACACACACACACACAATGTATTTTTAAACTGAAATACACTTATCTTGAGGAGGTAGGCATTAATTCAGTGTTTTTTCCTACTTTGGTCTCCAGCCTCAGCTCTTATAGCAGGTAGAAGCTCTGCCCTGGCACATTCCCAACTCTGTTTCCTAGTAATTCTCAGGGCTTTGTTAAGGCACAATCATCAGTGCCTCCACAGGCCGTATAAAGAAAACCACGTTCATAGTGCTCAGAGATTCTTAAAATGCATGAGAATCTTCAGAAGCAGCATGTGAAGAGTGTGCTGAGTGGCACTGTTTTACAATAATTACTTCATGTTGACCCAAGTTTCTTCCTTTTTAATTGTGGAAGTGTGCTTTGGAGTAGCCTTGAGGCTTTTGAGATGGGAACTATTCTTACTCCTCCAGTAACCTTTGCTAGTTCTTATTTAGGATTAGTGCTTATCTACTTCTCTGTGAATCTAGTTCCATCTATTTCCCATAGTATAAAAATTCTAAACATTTTCTGGTACTCTCATTGCTCTCTTCCTTCTTTTAATTTTTTTTATACATTTTATCTTCATTTAGTATAGTAATCATACATATTTATGGAATGCAGTGTGACATTTCAGTACATGTATGTATTGTGTAATGATCAGATGAGAGTAATTGGTGTTATCAGTCATCTCAGTCATATATTATTCTTTATGTCGGGAATATCCAAAAATTCTTTCTCCTAGTTATTTTGAAATGTTCAATTAATTATTGTCAAGTATAGTTATCCTGTATTATAGAACATTAAGTGTTTTTTCTCCAGTTCACCTGCAACCCTCTACCCATTAACCATCTGGTTCTAGTTTGTCAGGCTATTATGGTTTTGTTCCTTTCCCTATATGTTTATGTTTATGTAGGGTCTGGGCCCATATGGTTGGTTAGCAGGTACTGGTTTTACTATCTTGATCCAGTCAGCCTTCACCTTCACTCAAAGCCTACTTTCCTCTCTTGTTCCAAGCATGACTCATGGCATCATTCATTCTGGTTCCACATAGCATTTTTGTCTCATCTTCTTTCATAGTGCCTATTCCATTGTAACATACAAATGTCTTATTTGTCTTAGATCTCTTTAACTTAGGTGTTTTATTTCAGTACTGGGGATTAAATCCAGGGTGCTTTTCCTTATAATTTCATGAGACCCCTTTTCCCCCCCTTTTTACTCTCCAGCTTCCACATATGAAAGAAAACATATAATCCTTAACTCTGAGTCTTGTTTATTTCGTTTAACATAATTCTTTTCAATCCTTCTATTTTCCTGCAAATAACATAATATCATTCTTTTTTATGACTGAAAAAAATTCATTGTGTATATACACCATGTTTTCTTTACCCATTTATCTGTTCATGGTCATCTAGGCTTGTTTCATAACTTGGCTATTGTGAACTGTGCTGCTATAAAGATGGAAATGCACATATCACTGTCACGTGATGACTATAAGTTTTTAGGATGAATACCAAGGAGTGATGTAACTGGGTCATATGGTGGTTTCATTGCTAGTCTTTTGAGGACCCTCCATACTGAGTTCCATAATGGTTATACTAATTTACAATCCCATCAACAGTGTATAAGTTTTTCTTTTTCCCTGCATCTTTATCAGCAATTATTGTTATTTATATTCTTGATAGATTGTCATTCTAAATGGAGTGAGATGAAATCTCAATGTGGTTTTGATTTCCATTTATCTGAGTGTTAAACATTTAAAAAAAAAATATATATATATATATATATATAAAAATATAAA
>NW_025999998.1:4145748-4148281 GCF_001458135.2 Marmota marmota marmota | reverse complement strand
TTTTTTTTTTTTTTTTTTTCTTTGAGAAGTATCTGTTTACTCCATTTGCCCATTATTTTTTTAAATTTTTTTTTGAGTTCTTTATATATTCTGGACATTAATCCTCTGTGAGAGAGTAGCTGGCAAAGATTTTCTTCCATTCTATAGGCTCACGTTTCATGCTCTTCATTGTTTCCTTTACTTTACAGAAACTTTGTAAATTGATGCCATTCCATTTCAGTATTCTTGGTAGCATTTCCTGAGTTTTAGATGTCCTATTGCAGAAGTCCTTGCTCTACCTGTATGTTAGAATGTAAATCTTATGTTTACTTTTAACAGTTACAAGTTTTCGGATCTAATTCTTACATTTTGGATCCATTTTGAGTTTTCCTTTGCACAGAATCAGAAATAGGACTCTATTTTCTTTCATATGTATAATATATATACTATATAATATATAGTATATATAATATATATACTATATAATATATAGTATATATAATATATATAATGTAATATATATGTAATATATAGTATATATAATATATATTGTATATATGTGTGTGTGCGTGCGCACACGCGCATGTTATATATATATATTTTCCCCCCAACCTCACTTGTTAGAAAGACTGCCTTTTCTCAAATGTATGTTTTTAGTGGTTTTGTCAAAGATCAGATGATTGTATCTGTATTTGTCTTTTGTGTGTTTGTTTTCTGTTCTATTCCATTTGGTCTCCCTTACCTGTTTGTATGCCAGTAGCATTCTGTTTTTGATACTAAAGCTCTGAAGTTTAAAATCACATAATGACTTCAGCATTGCTCTTTCTGCTTAGAATTCCTGTGGCTAATGTGGTGTTTTGATAGGAATTACATGGAATCTATAGTTTGTTTTGTAATATGGCCACTTAACAATATTAGTTCTGCCAATCCATGAATCCAGGAGGACTTTCTATCTTCTTGTGTCTTCTTCCATTTCTTCTTCTTCTTCTTTTTTTTTTTTTTTTTGGTGTTATATACATTTTAAAATAGAGGTCTTCCATCTCCTTTCTTAGATGTAATCTTGAGTTCTTTTTCTTCTTCTTTTTTTTAAATTTGTAGTTGTAGATGGACAGAATGCCTTTATTTTATTTGTTTATTTTTATGTGGTGCTAAGGTTCAAATCCAGTGCCTCACACATGCTAGGGAAGCGCTCTGCCACTGAGCTGTAGCCCTAGCCCTGTTGTTGTTTTTGTTTTGTTGTCTTTTTTTCTTTGAAGATATTGTGAATGGAATTGTTTCCCTGAATTCTTTTTCAGTTTATTTTTCCCTGATTTCTTTTGAATGTTGATTTTGTATCCTCCAACTTTGCTCAATTTGTTTATTATTCTTAGAAGTCTTTAGGGTGGAACATGATGAATCTTCTAAGTATAGGATCATTACCAGTGATGATTTGACTACTTTATTTCCTATTTATATTTCCTTTATTTCTTTCTCTTGCCTGATTGCTCTGGTTAGAGTTTCAAGAACTAAACAGCAGTGGTGAGAGTGGATGTCCTTTTTTGTTCTTGTTTTCAGAGGAAATACTTTCAGATTTTCCTTATTTATTGTGATGTTTGCTTTGGGTTTGTTGTATATAACCTTTATCACGTTAAATGGGTGCTAAATTTTGTCAAAGGCCTTTTCTTCACCTATTGATCATTATATGATTTTGTCCTCAATTCTATTTATGTTATGAATTACATTGATTGATTTGTGCATGTTGGATCATCTTTGTATCCCTAGAATGAAACCAACTTGGTCATGTTGTATGATTTTCTTTTTTTTTTTTTTTTTTATATCCCCAGCACTTTTTTATTTTTTTTATTTTTATTTTTATTTTTTTTTATTGGTTGTTCAAAACATTACAAAGCTCATGACATATCATCTTCCATACATTTGATTCAAGTGGGTTATGAACTCCCATTTTTTACCCCAAATACAAGTTACAGAATCACATCGGTTACACATCCACATTTTTACATATTAATGACTGTTGTATTCTGCTACCTTTCCTATCCCCTTCTATCCCCCCTCCCCTTACCTCTCATCTTCCCTCTCTACCCCACCTGCTGTTGTTTAATTCTCTCCCTTGGTTTTTTTTCCCCTTTCCCCTCACAAACTCTTATATGTAATTTTGTGTAACAATGAGGGTCTCCTTCCATTTCCATAGTTTCCCTTCTCTCTCCCTTTCTCTCCCCCCACTCGTCTCTGTTTAATGTTAATATTTTCCTCATGCTCTTCTTCCCTGTTCTGATCTTAGTTGCTCTCTTTACATCAAAGAAGATATTTGGCATTTGTTTTTTAAGGATTGGCTAGCTTCACTTAGCATAATCTGCTCTAATGCCATCTATTTCCCTGCAAAATCCATGATTTTGTCATTTTTTAGTGCTGCGTAATACTCCATTGTGTATAAATGCCACAGTTTTTTAATCCATTCATCTATTGAAGGGCATCTAGGTTGATTCCAAAGTCTAGCTATTGTGAATTGTGCTGCCATGATCATTGATGTGGCAGTATCCCTATAGTATGCTCTTTT
>NW_025999998.1:4132093-4141132 GCF_001458135.2 Marmota marmota marmota | reverse complement strand
GCGGGGGCCGTCTGCCGGGCCAGGCGGGGACCCTTCTCGCTGCCCCTGGCCGCTGGGGGCCGCTTGCAGAGCCGGTCGGGCGGTGGCTGCAGGATTGGACCTCTGCGCCCACGTGGCCGGCCAAGATTCACTTGTCTGGGGCAAATTGTCACCTCTAATAAACTTACTAATTCCTGGCAGGTCTCCTTTCAGCGGAATTTTGCTAGAAGTTCCTCAGTAGGTAGAATGTAGCTGTTTTAATGGGTGTTTCTGATCCGGTTAATGTGGAGATACTGAAAGTGCTGCTTCCTTGCCGGCCGCCATGTTGGATCCCCCCGAGCCATATGTGTATGATTTTCTTAATGTGTTGTTGAATACAATTTGCTAATGTTTTATTAAGGATCTGTGCATCTAAGTTCATCAAGGCTATTGGCCTGTGTAGTTTTCTTTTCTTGACTTATCCATATCTAGTTTTGGTATCAGTGTGATACTCCTTTCATGGAATAAATTTAGAAGTGTCACACCCACTTTCTTTGTGTTTCATGGAATAATTTGAGGATGATTGTCCTTAAGTCTTTCTTTAAAAGACTGTTAGAATTCAGGTGAGTTTGTCTGATCTGGGTTTTTCTTTGTTGGAAAACTTTATTTATTTATTTATTTATTACTGTTTTAATCTCATTGCTTGTTATTGTCTGGTTAGGTTTTCTGTATCTTTTTGGTACAAGTTTGATACTAAATGTGTCTAGAAACTTATCCATTCTTCTGAGTTTTACAATTTTTTGGATCCATCTGCCAGACTATTTTTTAATTGGAGATTTGAGACCAGTTAGAGTCAATATTGTTATAGAGGGATGTTTATTAATCCCCACCATTTTGATTTATTTCTAATGTTGAATTTGGTCCTCTTTTTAAATTTGCTCTCCACTCTTCTAATGAGAGTCAGCCATTTGTAATCTCTGGAATTTGTTTTTGGTTTCTTTTGTGTGTAGTATTTTGTTAAGTATTTTCTATAGTTCTGGCTTAGTAGTCAGGAATTCTTTTGGTTTCTGCTTATCTTGAAAAGTTTTTATTCTCTTTTAATTCTAAATAGTAATTTTGCTAGACCTAGCCATCTTGTTTGGCAGTAATTTTCTTTTGGGGTTTGGAATGATGTCTTCCAAGCCCTCTTAATTCTGCTCAACTTTCTTCTAATTGTAACCTGATATTTTCCTCTTGAGGTTTTTAAAATTTTATCCTTGTTCTGTATATTAGGCCCTTTAATTAGAATATGTTGAAGAAAGGTTCTTTTTTGTTCTAGTCTAGTGGGATTTCTGAAAACCTCTTGTATGTGGATGTTCATCTCATTCCCAAGGTTTGGAATTTTTTTTTTCTTTTTTAAATTTTTCTGAAAAGGTTGTCCATTCCATTAACCCGTGTCTCAGATCCCTCTTTTATTTCAGTGGTTCCTAAATTTTGTGTCTTAATGTATATTCTCATTATTACTATTTACTTTCTTTGGTTAAGCCGTTGGAATACTGAATATATAAGACTGGCCTCTTTGTTTTCTGTCTTTGTTTTGAGATTCTGTCTTCTACTGGTCTACTCTGATAAGAGACTTTAAACAAAATTTTTACTTGATTTATTGTGTATTTCACTTCTAAGATTTTTGTTTCATTTTTTTTCCCACATCTTTCTCTTTATTGAAATTTTCATGCATATGCTGTACTGACTTCCTCAATTCATTCAATTGTTTTTTTGTGGTATTTTGAAATTCAGTGTTTTTTCATAATCATTCTTATGAATTCTTTATCCCATAATTCATCTACTTTGCTAATTTGGGAGTCATTTGCTTGTGAATTATCAACCTTAGGGGAGATACCATGTTACCTTGTTTTTTCATATATCTTGTATCTCTGTGTTGAGTTGTGTGCATGTGTTAGAATGGAGTTCTCTTCTACTTTTATGTGAGGGCTCTCTTCTATTTTTATTTGAGGGCCTATTTAGGGCACAGCCTTCTCTTGGTGAAATGTCCTAGGATATCAGATTCTTATATAAGTTTTTGAATATATTTCCAAATGGTTCGTATTATAGTTTCCTGGCTGGTTCTTTGGTGATTATTAGAACACTTTCATATAGTATGTATTATGTCAAAACTTGAGGATCTTTCTTTTTCTGTCAGTCTCACAAGAGAGTTTATATATCTCACAGTTATGCTGTATATAACTGGGTATATGGGGGGTTACCCCCCTTTATGATTGCTCTTCTAGATTTGACAATTCCATATGTTCTAAAAGGTTGTGGGACAGTCTAAGTTGTTGCTTCTCACAGAAGTGGTGTCTACAGTCTTTATGTTATTTCATGCTGCTTTTACTATTTGAGATAATGTTCATGAGTGGGATCTGAGGCCCCTTCTAGCCATTCCTACTTGTGGCCTAGGCATTGGCTTGTTTTTTTGTTTTTTGTTTTTTTCCTCCCTCCTCCCCTATTCTTTGTGTTGCTGAAGTTTGAGCAGGGTTAGGTTATATGTAGAGCAAGGTGTCTTGTCTGTAGCTGGGTGGGGGCTTAGCCACAGAGTATCTACCCTATGAACTTGTAGTTTAACACTAGATTACCAGTACCTCACTGGGCCTCAGGAAATTTGCCACTAATAGGAAAGTATATAACTCTGGAGCGTGTTGCACAGAAGCCCCGGTGGCTGCTAGGTTCTTCAGTGGTTGGCCTCTTTCTTACCCTTAAAATACCCTATTAGTTAAGAAAATACTCAAACAACTGACTTTTATGTTTGATAGTTAGACTTTTAAAAAATTGAGTAATTAATGCCTTAGGCTCCTAATTGGATTTTTTGGTGTTATAGCTGCCCTTCTATTTCAAATGACTATATTGACAAAAAGATACTAAAGTACAAAAAATTATCAAAAAAAGATTCCAAGAATTTCTAGAGATACCAAGATGAACTATTAAATAATGCCTTTATGCAGATAATACGGGTCTTGTTGTCTACAGTTTGCTTGTCTACCCCCTCCCCACAAAGAGAAACAAATTTTTAAATCAATAGGCCACATTTTCACACCCTACTTAAAAATACTTAATTTTACATTGAATCTGGATGAATAGGGAAATCAGATAGGTGCCTGGAGTGTGTGGCTATTGCGGGGACTAGTAGGAAACAACATTGCTCTAGTGGGCCATGAAGGCCCTTCTGTAAGCTTTACTCTTCCATTTCATGCAGATCTTTTCCCACACATATACCAAATGACTTGTAGATGAGGAGAAGCCATTGAAGGAAATTAAGCAGGATGACATGTGATTTGTATAGTAAAGAGATCACTCTGGCAGTTCTGGGGCAGATGAAATGTAAAATGAAATAAAAGATGGTGAGACCAATTAAGAAGCCATTTCTTTGCTTCATAGGCCATCATAGGTAGAGGCAATGGCAGTTGCTCTGGATGGACAGGGAGCTATCAGAGTAAGACTAAGGAACAGAATCTATGAGCCTGAGTTGCTAATCAGGTGTGAGGGCAAAGAAGAGTTAAGTGCACGTTGATTCTTGCAGGTCTGTGATAAAATATTGCCGTCCCCAAAAGATATTGACTTTAAGTACCTTTTTTGGCTTGGGAAAGAAAATGTAGCTATGAATGAAGAGCAGTTGCACCAACATTTGAACAGATTGTAGACCTTTTTTATCTGAAGGAATAGAAGGTTGATCTTTTTGATCATTCTGCTTCCTCTGCTTTCTAAACCTGAGCCTGTGCTGTTCTATAACCAGTTTTTCTTCCTCCTCAAATATTAGTGCACAGATCTTACATTAAGTGAAGCTGTGTGATCTTCCCTATCTCTTGCAGCAAATGTACTGGTAATGTCTTGGGCTAATTGTATGCAATTTAATTTTCAGATTGTGGTAATCATTATTGCTGTTTTTATTTTCATTTTCTCTTCCCCAGGCATTGTCAGCTATAAATGTTCAATAGAATTATGCCCTTTGGGGTGATTTTCAATTTTCTCACTTTGGGAGGCGTATTCTTGTGTCAGTCATGAAAGGTTCAGATTTGGATTATTAAACACTTGAGCCCCTAGTTTTCACATTGGACCATTTAACACTTTCCATTTCCTTGTAAATGGAAAACTTAGCCTATCTGTATGCTGTTTGTGTGTTTTTGAAGACCTCATTTGATTTAGAAGTGTCTGTGCCTGTCCTAAAAACCTGTAGTCTTTGTCTTTTGCTGTATGGAAAGTCCTGCCACGAGGAGGTAAAGCATCCGTGGGTGATTTATAGGAGCACCCTTGGGCGTTTTCCTGAGCTTTGAGCCAAGAGGAGCATGTGCTAAATAATTTGACTTTCCTAACCACAAGAAGCATTTAAGCATATGTCTGGTGGCGTGTGACTGTGGAAGTGTGTTTCCTTTAAAGTGAGCAGACTATATTGCCACAGATGCTTTCACCACTGGGGCCCCTGGAGGGTCAGGACTTGTTGATGAAATCAGTTTTTTCCTCCTCTAATAGCTATTATTCTCTGAAGTGTGGAAATTGGCTGAGTTACAGAGTGTGAAGTGATGTTCTTCTCTGTTTTAACCCTCCAGAAATGCATCTTCTGCAGACACCGTGTTAAGAAGGTCTCTGGAGCTTGCATCCAGTGTTCTTACGGCCGCTGCCCAGCTTCCTTCCATGTCACTTGTGCCCATGCTGCTGGGGTACTGATGGAGCCTGATGATTGGCCTTATGTGGTGAACATCACGTGCTTCCGACACAAGGTCAATCCAAATGTGGTAAGGTCACTGTCCCTTCTCAATGCTGAGACAACATCTGAATTCCCTCCTGTACCCAGACCTAGGTAGCATATTTTATTCTGCTGTGTTGCTCATTATTGACATGTCCAGACTTTGTTTATTGGGGGCTGAAATTACACACAATCATTTGCAGATATTTGTACAAGATTCACCAGGGTCTAGTGTGCAGTAGACACAATAATATTTACTGAGTTGAATGAGTGAATAAGTAGATGAATAAGTAAAACTCTTTATGTCCAATCTATTTACAGGATTGCTGAGCATTGTATTACAGGTTATACGCTACACATATCCAGGGTATGAGGGAGATCATTTCCTGGAGGACAGTGATGTGAAAAGCATCACCTGAGATTATGCAGCAAATAATCTGTGCAATTTATGCTGTGGACCTGGTATTTTATTTCATTTCTCATAAAAGAAACAAAAAGCAGTAACATTTTAAAGGGAAAAAGAGGATAGCCAGGAACTCTGTGGAGCCTTGCTGCCTGAAATGGTGAAGTTAGAGAAAGAATAAAGTCCCTGGAAGGAGTGAGGACATTCTCATAAAGGAGTAGAAGAGAATAAAGTACTCCTTTGTTTTGGTTTGGTTTTTGCCTTTTCCCTTTAACTCAGGACTGAATTTAATTGTGGAAAATAGTGTTTGCAACCAAGTAACATGTAAATTTAAATTTTATTCAGTTTACCTGTCCTTGGTGGATGAAACCCTTCCTCTTTTTCAAAAGCTAGAAAAATTATGACAGTACAGAAATGGCTGATATCCCTTTTTTGGCTTTCCAATTCACTGTAATGGTTTTTGGCTACCAAAGATGAGGCAAAACATTGTATATAGATGCTAAGCTTTGCTAACTTGCCTCTTTCTGTTATCCCTGGGAGACGTGGCCATAGGCTATTTGCAGACTAATATGCTTGTCTTGTTTCAGCCTCTTGTGTACAGGCTGCCAAGTTGTCAGTATTGGCTTGTGGAGCCAGGACCCATCCACAACAAATCTCCCAGTTCTTTGTAATAATTCCAGCAATTTCCTTTGGCATCTTGAGAAATATTTGACATTTGTGGGTTGGGACTATGTGCAGATGTGTTCGAGTGCCCAAGAGTACAAAATGATGCCACCAACTGTCATATATATTTTAAAGTTATTTCCCATTGTTTCAGGTCACAAGTTACATGTACATTCATGCCTATTCCTTAGTATCTTGAGTTGATGTACTCTTGCAAAGAGTAGTAGTATTGTGTTTGTCAGAAAATACATTTTAACATCTTTTAAAAATTACGATAGCAGCACAATATATTAGTATGGCACTTTGCCATTTACAGAGTGTAGTCAATAGTATTACCTCATTAGCTGATCCATGTGAGTGTGTTTTGTTATGTGAATAAGGTCTAGAGGCAGAGTGTTTGCTAGTCACACTTAGATCCTGCCAGTAAAAGCTGTACAACCTTGTCCAAATTTTTGTCTCTGAGCGTCAGCTCCCTCATTTATTTCAAAAAAAAAAAAATGGGATTCTGACTGTATTATTTTCAGTTCACAATACTCAAAAAATGAAAATTACATTATTGTTTTTTAATTTCTCCTTTTGTTGGTGCTGCAATCCTATACAAACTGCATTATTTTTAAAAAATTTTTCCTTTTGTTCGTGCTGCAGTCTTATACAAATCCTATGTGAATAGTACTTTCCTGTTTCAAGGATAAGAAGCCCAAGTTCAGGGAGGTTCAGTTCCATGCCCAAATAGATGGAGTTCATGATCAGTGAGTGCTGGAATGGAAATGTCTCTTCAGCCCATACTCTAAGATTAGTTCAATTCCTAACTCTAAACTTGAACAGTGGTGGGGGAATCCATCCAAAGCCTTATTTGGGATCATACACTCCCATTTTAATATTCCAAAGCTCTGTGGTTACTGATGATTATATTGAAGTTGCTATTAAAGAGATCCAGCTGTTTAATCATGACCTCATTCCTGTTAACTCTGATGTGTGGTTCAGTCAGGTTTATGTTACTAATGAGTTTTATAAAGATGATGAAAAAGAAAATATTTGACTTATAGATGATTTTAAAACTACTGTATGCTACGTATCTAGTTTAAGCTTGGTATATTTTGTAAAGTGTGGTCAGAACATTATTTAATTTACAGCATTGCATGTAGTTTGTTCCTTCCTTCCTTCCTTCCTTCCTTCCTTCCTTCCTTCCAGTTCTCTAGGGGGAAATATTATGAATACTGGGTTTCTGAAAATACTTATCCATTCTTCTTTGGTTAGCATTCAAGTATGGATTCCTTCTCCCAAATTTCTGGGAACTAACAGGAAGGATTTATAGAATCTGGCAACTTTGGTTAAAAGCATTGTGTTTTCCCCTGTTGCATTAAATGTTCTTTATTTATAACATAAAAAAGTTTGAATTCACCAAAATATATTCCCTTTTGTGAATGATGAATGCCAGGGGAGATATGTTCCTTAGAATACAAATCACTTTGTCTATGTTGTGAACTATTCCTTGATTATTTGAGAGTAATAGATAATTGCTGAAGCATAGCAGTAAAAACTATAAAGTTTAGGCTTACTTGCTAGTCTGGCCCTGTTGATCTACAGAATGAAGGATGCCTGCACAGTTTAGGGGAAATGAAGTATTTTCATTTTTACCCATGTAAGTGTCATCATTCTTTTATTTTTCTGTTTCTGCCTGTATTTGCTTTATCCATCTAAAAAGGACAACTTCATCGCTAATTCTACTATTCCTTTAGTATCATAAATTATTTTGAATGTGACAACTTACTCAGTGTTACTGCGTTTTCATTATAAAATCTTGCAGATGATGTTAATAAAAATTTTCTGATTTATTACAATGTACTGTTTCATCAGATAGTAAACATATTTTATAGAGAGGTTAGTATTTGTAAAAATAGGTGGCTTTAAAATTCTTAAGATGGAAAGGAGTATATAACAGAAAGTGCACAACTAATCCTTGTTATTATAACCTAACTTTTAGTATATATTTCTTGATGTTTTTATCAAACACATTTTTTTTGAATGGCACCTGCTGTTTCTCAAATGCAGGGTCTCATTTGGGACCTAGTAGTTGCAAGAAGCACCATTACACATTTGAAGAGATGGGGACTGGACTTCCACAGTGATCATGCCCTGGGAATGAAGAGAAGCATCTTGATTTTGGAGACAGTTTAGAGATAGACTCAGTTAATTGAGAATTAATTACAAGTGAGAGTTTACCTACTTTTAGTTAAACCTAATGCCAGTGAGTGTGGCTTCAACAGCATTGACACATCAAACACTATAGGTTGAATCCATCCTGTTTTATTTTTCTTCACTTAAGTATAGAACTCAACTGCATAAGTCAATTCTGCTTCCTTTAGTTTTTCTTATATCCTTTTTATAAAGGGAACCAAAATTCAGCTAATACTCATCTAAAGTAACCTGATTGGTATCATTTCCATAAACGCTCATCTCTCTGTCTTAAATCTAGATGTCTGTGTTTCACTGATGACAGAATTTTTATTGTTATTTTTTCTTTAATAATTTTGATATTCTCACTAATAATCTGTTCAGTAACATTTGTTATGACCAACGGCATTCTTCTCAGACTTGTGCATATAGTTATCTGGTATTTGAATATGGCTTGTGTTTTCTACATGTGTTTGTTTTCAAATGGCCTCCCGAGTATGCACTGATATTATTCAAAGATAAGCAGAGAATTCTGACCAAAGCAAAGGCATGAAGTATAGAATTCATAAAGGATTTTTTAAAAAGTTACAGCTACGGTGATTTAAACTTGAATCTGATCAATATTTCTAAACCTAGCAAACATTTTAAAAAAAGAAGCCTCTCATCTTTCTATCAATAGAAGTGTTTTGTTGAGATCTCAGTTTATTTATCCCAGATTATAGAAAGTTAAGGTCAGCTTTTCCTGGGAGGAGAAATATTTAGCATAGACCTTTTGGTATATTTACATTTGAAACCAAACTGTTCCTTGTTCACCTTATCAGGTAAAGCCAATGAAAATAGAGATTTTTTTTTCTTTTTCTTTTTTTTTATTGGTTGTTCAAAACATTACAAAGCTCATGACATATCATCTTTCATACATTTGATTCAAGTGAGTTATGAACTCCCATTTTTACCCCAAATACAAATTGCAGAATCACATCAGTTACACATTCACAAATTTTACATAATGCCATATTAGTGACTGTTGTATTCTGCTGCCTTTCCTATCCCCTACTATCCCCCCTCCCCTCCCCTCTCATCTTCCCTCTCTACCTCATCTGCTGTTGTTTAATTCTCTCCCTTGTTT
>NW_025999998.1:4036267-4130083 GCF_001458135.2 Marmota marmota marmota | reverse complement strand
ACAGTATTCTTGGTTGGAATCCATTATTTTTCAGCGTTTGAAATACGTTGTTCCAGGATCTTCTTGCTTTCAAAGTCTGTGATGAAAAATCAGTTGTTAACTTAATTGGTTTACCCCTGAATGTAATCTGCCTCCTTTGTCTCGTAGCTTTTAATATTCTCTCCTTGTTCTGTATGTTAGCTATCTTCATTATTATATGTCTTGGAGTTGGTCTATTATGGTTTTGGATGTTTGGGGTCCTGTAGGCTTCCAGGATTTGGCAATCCATTCCATCTTTCATCTCTGGGAAGTTTTCTAGGATTATTTCATTTAATAAGTTGTCCATTCCTTTGGTTTGATCCTCTTCTAGCCCAATGACTTGAGAGATATGGCATCTCATAAAAATTTGAGAATTTTGTTTTTTTATGAGATCCCATATCTCTTGGATAGATTGCTCGTGAGATTTAAGCATCTTTTCAGTGTTGACTATATTCTTTTCAAGTTGATAAACTTTGTCTTCATTATCTGATGTTCTGACTTCTACTTGATCTAGTCTATTTGTAATATTCTCGTTAGAGTTTTTAATCTGGTTTATGGTTTCTTGCATTTCTAGGATTACTTTTTGGTTTGTTTTTTAAATCTCTATCTCCTGGTAAAGCTCGTTCTTTGCAGTTTGAATTTGTTTGTTTAGTTCGTTTTCAAAATATACTTTCAATGCTTGGACTTGCTGTCTCATGTCTTCTCTAATATTCCGTTCCATCTGAGTTAGGTATGCCTTGATTTCTTTCCCTGTCCATGTTTCTGATGCTTCTAGGTCCTCCTGTAGATTTAAGTTGTCCTACATTATCTGTACTCCTTTTTTCCCTTGTTTTTTCCTGTTGTTCACGTTACTTTCCAGCTCTGTTTGACTGCTTTGTAAATGCTTTCTCGTATACATTTGTTTTGGCTTTGTATATCTCTGTTGTCTCTCCTTTGTGGTGGGAGATTATGTCTAGAAATGTTGGGCTTTATTGTACTTTAAAGCTGATTCATTCAGTTCATAAAAGGCTTCCAGGTTCTGTATGCATATAGTGATTTGTTGTTTGTTCTTAGGACTATATGTTTAGGTTAGGTGCTATGATGGTAGGAGGGTTAGTATGTCTTGGCTACTTTAGAAGATTGCTCTACTGAAGGTGGATACTAACAGGCAATTGGATCATGGTGTTGGTAGTAGCTAGGTATTTAGGAGCCCTATAGACAGCCTCGAGACTTTCACCTATTTGCATTTAGACAATTACACGTAATGGAAGACGTAATGCTTGGGATGAAAGTTGGGGGGTAGGGGAATGAAGTTGCTCTTAAAAAGAAAGAAGGAGAGAGAGATAGATTAGAGGAGAATGAAAAGAACAATAAAACTTGAAATGGGAAAGAAAGAAAGAGGAAAATGGGAGAAAGGAACAGAGAGAGAAGAAGAAAAAAAATATTGAAGTCTTAGAGATCCATTTTCTTCTCTTCCAGTAGGCGGAGCTGTGCCCTCCAAGCGGAGCTTCTGCTCTCTACCTGCCCAGAGCATTCCCTGTAAGGCATCTCCTGGGAGTCTCTCAGACTTGTCAGTCCAGAGCCGTTTCACTTCTCTGGCCCTTCACCCCCCTTCCTCCTGTCAGCCAGCCAGCCAAGTCCTGTTCACCAGAAGCGGTTCCCCAGAGATCTAGTTACACTTGCAGCCCCACCGCATGTCCCATTTAAGCCCCAGTGCTGTGGTAAACTGGTGGCTAAGACCTTGGGAGTCACCGCTGGTGATATGGGGGGTTGGGGGTCGGGGATCCCCTCTGCTTCCCTACAGACACGACCCCTGAGAGGTCCATGAAGTTTCCTGGCTGCTTGTATCTGGATGGGAAAGGAGTCACACACCTGCTAAAGTGGATTCTGCTGGGAAGGAATAAGGAATTCCGTTGGCCGAACTCCGATGATGTCACCTCTCTGCTATGGCGGGCCCCAGGCTCCTTGCCGGAGTATCCGAAGGGAGGGGTGGGACTGGTCCGTCCCCGGTTGGCTTCAGCTCCCAGCTCGCTATTTCATGAAGGCTTGGCTAAAGACTTCTTCCTGCCAAGCTGCGTCTCGGAGGCTAGCGGGACTCAGTCACGTTTGCTGCTGGCGGACGGGCCGGCAGCTGCGCCGCGGAGCGCAGACTGTGGCTGGTGGATCTGGACCTCTGCGTCTCCTGGCAGGGATTCGCTGGTCTGAGGCAATCTGTCGCTTCAAAAAATCCTAGTAGCTCCCAGCCGGTCTCTTTTCAGTGGAATTTTGCTAGGAGATTCTCCGTTGGTAGAATCTAAGCGTTATCTATGCGTCTTTATGACTCCATCACTGGGGGGGTATTGAAAACGCTGCCTCTCCGCCGGCCGCCATGTTGGATCTCCGAAAATAGAGATTTTTTTAAAATGTTGCCAACAGTATTAAATATATTCCATTACAAATTTTTAAGTCTTCAGCACCCCTCAATTTGCTTTCTTACTGCATTTTCATTAGCAATTTACTTGGGAAGGACCAAGTTGGTGAACATAAAGCCATTTTCCACTATACTTTCTGTGAGTAGAGCAGTACTTTAGGAGATCTTTAGTAAATTCCCATGTTCTGGGCTTATTTCCCCTTGGTAATTCCATTTTTTTCTCTCTTTCTTATCCCAGTGCAGGGAGAGCCTTAAGCTAACCCACCTTCTGCTGAGCCTGCCAATTAATCATAGGACCTGGTGTGGGATGTAGAGGGAAAGTTTCATGGACACCAGCCCACTCCTTACAACAACCTCTCAGCCTCTAGCCAGAGGGTCTTCTGTCTCTGTTGAGCCACACTTAGCCTACCCTCTGACCTCCCCATTTCTAAATCTCTATCAAAATCTGGTCATTTGGTAAAGGTCTTCGTACCAGTCCCACTTCTGGCAGCAGTTGCAGTGGTTGCAGTCCCACTTTCGAAGCTAAATCAAGTATTTCAAGAGATTTTTAAATTTGTGGGAAGAGACAGTAGGTGTTTCCATTGCAGTTTTTAATACTAATCAGCTGAGGATACAGAAGGTAATCAGAATGGAGAGACTATGCAGAATAGAGCAGAGGCTGAATATCTTTTTTAAAAAATCTTTATAGTTGTCAATGGACCTTTATTTTATTTATTGATACATGGTGCTGAGAATTGAATCTAGTGCTGCACACATGCTAGGAAGTGCTCTGCCACTGAGCCACAACCCCAGCCCTGAATATCTCAATATGGCTTTTGTTCTGCTCACTATTCCTTCATAGAACTATCCATTGCAACACAGTCTACACGGGTTTGATCATTACTTTGATTCAAATGAAAACCGTATTTTGTACCATACAGTTGCTTTTCTTTTCTTTTTTTTTTTTTTTAATTTCATTGCTGGCAGTTGAACCTAGGACCTTGGGCATGGTAGGCACATACTTCACTGCTAAACTACAATCCCAGCCCTCCAGTTACTATTTTTTTTTTTGCAGGGGGCCAGGGGGGGGGTGAGGTGTGGGGTGGGGTGTGGTGTGGATACTGGGGATTGAACTTGGGGCACTCTACCACTGAGTCACATCCCCAGCCCTTTTTTTTTTTTGTATTTTATTTAGAGACAGGGTCTCACTGAGTTGTTTAGCAACTTGCTTTTGCTGAGACTGGCTTTGAACTTGTCATCCTCATGCTTCAGCCTCTTGAGCTACTGGGATTACAGTCTCCAGTTTCTCTTTTTGGGGGGCGTGTTTTGGGTACCAGTGATTGAACTCAGGGGCACTTGACCACTGAGCCACATTCCTAGCCCTGTTTTGTGTTGTTGTGCTGAGGATGGCTTTGAATTCACAGACCTCCTTTCTCAGCTGGTATTACTCCAGTTACTCTTTATGGGTAGTTTCTATCTCCATTCAATAGAAGATTTTACTCTTAACAAAAGGCTTTTTCATTTTAGGATCAGCAAGCCCGCATCCTCCTTATTTGGGGGCAGAAATCGGGGTCATTTCCTAGGTCACTGAGAACAATGTCTCTTTAGACTACATCCTTTTCCCAGGCTCTGATTTCTTATCCTTTAATCTGGTTAGATTAAAGAACATAACTTCAGGTGTACTTCCCAAAAACATCCAACTGAACTTAAAAAACTTGTTAATATGTTATTTGAGACACCTTATTTGATTTGCAAATAGACAATGCTTGTTTGCCTAAAATCCCAGAGAAGCCCCTGTGATAACTTGAAGCCTTTGGGGCTGAGGCATACACTATTTTTCAGTTTTTTAGTATTTTTAATTGTGTTAACAAGCAACCTTGGTAGAACCTTAGTTATTAGGAGATATCTTGTTCATGAACCTCCACTATCAGAAACACAACTTAATAAACCAGAATTAAACAGTAAAGAACCAAAGGAAGATGGTATGTGCCTTTTATCATAAAGGGACTTTCTAGGTCTTAACTCAGGGCCTTGTTAATGTTTTTGTAGGTGAGATTCAAATGTGTGAATTAATTTAGCATATTTGAAATTTTAAAAACTGGGAGATTAGAGCTTCATATCAGCAAGAAGTAAAGGATAGCATGTAAGTTAGCTTGACTGAGATCAACAATTAATAGTTTGATGGGAAGTGAAAGTCCTCAACCCCTACCTTGAATCACTTTAGAGAGTGGACCATATCAGGGACTGTAATGATGCAGAGCAGTTGGTCCTATTTGTAGTTTTGGTGTAGCAGATTTCCTGGGAAGCAGCAACTAAGGCAGATAGTTTATCAGGGAGTACCTTTGGGATCATCACTTGAAGTATGGAATGAAAAGTAGAAGAAGGGCAAAGGAAGTAAGCTTGGGCAAAGGGAGAAGTTGAGGTGCAGTGAGATGTCAACAGATACTTCAGGGGGTCCCAGAAGTAGCTGTAAAGCTGAGATGGCCCTTGAAGGGTAGGTAGAGTTTATGGGTCTGTAACAACACATTGAGGACACAGGCTACCCCTGGAAAAAGGTATGAATTTCTGTGAGTTATCTCTCTCTCAGCCAAGGACAATTCCCAGAAAGGACTGATGCTGAGGACATCACCAAATAGCACACTCAGAATCTGGAATAGGAATCTTCTAATCCTGAAGAGGGAACTCAGGTTCAAAATACCCCAGCATAATCTAATAAGGGAAACGAGATTTTAGAATGATTTTGGAAAGATCACTATAAAAATGGTTGAACACTAGACTCTTTATACAAATGAAAAATAATCATTTTGTTAAACATTTGATAAGGTCTTATTAGATTTAAATCTCAGAAATCTGGGAAGTCAACTCACAGGGCCATAACTACTGATAATTCTGGATAGTTGAATTGTCATTGCACCACAAAGGATCAAGACTTGTTAGCATTTTGTGATAGGGGTATGGTCAGAATAATCTTGGCTTCAGGCACTCTTGTGTTCAGATTCCTGTTCAACCTTTTTATTGTGTACCCCTGTAAATCAATGCTGAGGCCTCATTGAGAGAATTATCCAGACCTCCAAGTTCTGATATTATACTGATGTGAGTTCAGTTGATATATATGAAATTACTTTTTAAAAAATCTTTTTATTGGTGCATAATAATTGTACAAAATAATGTGTTTCCTTGTGGCATATCTGTACGTGCATATAATGTGATCAGTTTTACTCCCCAATGTCTTCCCAATCCCCTTCCTGTATCCTAATGGTCTTCATTCTGGTTTATGAGAGAAAACATTCAATGTTTGTCTTTCTGTGTCTGCCATATTTCACTTAACATAGTACTTTCCAGGTCCATTTTCATGCAAATTACATGATTTTATTTTTCTTTATAGCTGAATAAAACTCCATTGTGTATATGTTCCAAATTTTCTTTATCTAGTCCTCTTTTGATGGATACCTAGGCTGATTCTATTACCTGGCTATTGTGAATTGTGCTGCAATAAACATGAGTATGCATGTATCATTAAAGTATGCTGACCTCGGTTGTATGGTGATTCTACTTTTAGTTTTTTGATGATCCTCCATACTGATCTATCCCACTGATAGTATATAAGAGTTCCTTTTCTCCCCTCATCATTGCCAGAATTTTTTTGTATTCTTGATGATTGCCATTCTGACTGGAGCTAGATGGAATCTCAATGTAGTTTTGATTTGCATTTTCTCTGATGGCTAAAGATGTTGAACATTTTTGTTTTCATGTACTTGTTGGCCATTTATACTTTGAAAAGTATCTGTTTAGTTCATTTGCCCATTTATTGGATGGGTTATTGTTTGTTTTTTGTGTTGAGGTTTTTAGGTTCTTTGTATATTCTGGATATTAATCTTTTGTTAGAATAGTACCTGACAATACTTTCTCCCATTCTGGAGGCTTTCTCCTCACACTGTTGTGTCTTGCTATGCAGAACCTTATTAGAAAGTGCTGGTTTTCCAGGTTAAAATTGAATGAACAACAGGAATTCAACTTTATTCAATGTGAAAAACGTTTCAGAGAAGATGGGTCTGCTGCCATAATTTTCTTTAAATTCAGATTTCTGGAAGGAAACGTTTTTTTATAGTCTGGCTCATGGTGCTAAACATCTAGTTTGGGAGACAACTTGGAAAATTTTCCTATAGCAGAACTATTTTGCTTTATTCTGGAAATTCATGAGTTTTATCATATTCAAAAACTTTCACCTGCTCTAAAATGTATAAGGGTACATGGAGTAATTAGTAAAAATTGATAAAAGTTTTAAAAATTAATTGAAATAACAGAAACAAAAACCTCAAGTAAGATAATCATAGTGTATAAGCATTTTTCATCAATAAAATTTTCATACGCTAGAATAAACACTTGTTAAATAGTTGTGCTTTTATATTTCAGAAAGAAAATTAAGAACCATTAACTTGCATGGCATGGTGATGCACACCTGTAATCCCAGCGGCTTGGGGGCCGAGGCACGAGGATCTCAAGTTCAGTGCTAGCCTCCGCAAAAGCAAGGTGCTAAGCAACTCAGTGAGACCCTGTCTCTAAATAAAATATAAAATAGGGCTGGGGATGTATCTTAGTGGCTGAGTGCTCCTGAGTTCAATCCCCAGTAACCCCCCTACCCCCCCCCAAAGGGAAAAAAAATGAAGACCATTAACTTGATTATTTTTGTAACAAAATAGAACTTTTATAAGTTTTCATCTCATTCAAAATGTTATTTTAGTTCTCTATGGAATAATATGGCTTAATAGGACAGAATATTTGCCTGAACTTTTTTTTTCCTGGTCTTTTAAAATTCCATATTAACCTAAGCTGGGAGGGGTGGGGAATTTCAAGGAAAAAAAAAAAGCTTCTTGGCCCAGGTTTGGTTTTTAATCATCAAAATGGACTCATCAGAATCATCAGGAGAAAACTGTCCGTGTTGCTTTCTGTACTTGGTTCTGTTATTTGTACCATGAAGTAGTCAGCAGACAGAATTCTACTGTAAGAGCCAACTGCATTAGGAAATGTGTACATGGGGCACTTGATACTTAGTCACTTTCATGGGCCAACTTAAAGTCACTTCATCTTGTACATCTTTTAGCATAGGTAAGGATGTTTTCATGTAAAGCACTTAGTTTTTCACAGAATTAATAGGTCTCAGCCTTGAAAATTTTAAATCTTCTCAGCAATTTGTACTCTTATATTTTTTTTAATAATTAAGGCACGCAGTATCATCTGATAGCTTGTTAAGAAAATTAAGTAGTGACACTAGTCCCATATTTTAACTTTGGTTTTAGAGTTTAGCACCATGGATACAGTGGTGTGAGCAGACACATGACAGAAAAGGGCACTTAACATTTCCACATTTGTAAAGCACAAGAGGTGGAGTTTTCAGTTCCTTCATGTTGAAACAGTAATTAGATGATATAGTTATAATTAAATCCATAGATACTGACAAAATATAATGAAAGTATAAGTTTTAAGACTATTAACTGCAAGCAATAGGAAAGGCAATTAAATAATATAACTTCAAAAAAATTATATTAAAAGGGTATTCTCTAAGTCTGTACTGTCATCCAGCATGATACATAAATCTCTGGATTAATTCAAAGTGTCTCATGAAGCCTCTTGTGCAGAAGACAGTGAAGCCTAGGGAAGTCCCAATGTTATTGTCTTGCCCTTCCTTGGAATATTGGGACCATCTCAGTGAATAATGTGGCACATTTCTCACATAGAAATCAATACTTCCTCCCTTTCCAGGTAAAATGGGCAGTTTCCTGATATTCCTTATCTGAAGTCTACTTGTTTCCATCGTGACGTATCATGTATCCTCTCATCTTGTCCCATGCTGGGTATAGAGGGTCAGTGAAGTTTTAAAGCAGCAGGAAACAGAAATTTCTCTAACTTTTTTCAATAAAATATCATTTAATTTTTCTCTTAGCCATTGCAGGGTTGATCTGATGCTCAGAAGCCTTTATTTGGGGCAGGAGGCAGAGAGAAGTAAAACCCTCTGCTTCATGAATTATTTCCCTCATGAGTTACTTCCCATTTTGTTTGTCCTTCCTTGATTCCCAGGTAGGTCTACGGTTTAGTATGTCTCCTTTTACTCTGTATGTTTCTCAGGAATTTAAAGAAGTATAAAATTTTCAAACCCATATATTCAACAATGTTTTATTTATACCTTAAAGTCTGCTCTCAATTTTCACCTTTATTACCTATTTGGAACAGAGTGGTGTTTTTATTGGGTGCTGAAAAAATAGCTTAATTGAGGTTATAAGGACCACAGAGATTAACCCTGTGCAATAGAGTCCCCAGGCATGAGACTGGGAAGGACCAGTTTACTGCTGTAAGACCTGTCAGTTCTTTGCCTTTTTTTTATGCCCCACACACCTGTCAGCACAGTGCTGGAGACATAGATTGATTTAGCATGAGACAGACTGCCAGATGCATATGAGTTTGCATGGTTAATAATGGTCTTTAAAGATTGGATTTTTTTGATTAACATGACAGATAGGCAAAATCCATGCTTCTCCTGTGATAGTTCTGGTGGAAGTGAAAGCTTTCAGCTACTTTTCCTTTTCCTGTTCCTTTCTCTGTTTCTCCTGAAATCCAGTAAAACTTAGAAGTTTATGTGTGTCTGTGTCTGTCAAGCATTGTATCTTTGAAGTACAATTGCTTTTCCCCCCAACTTTGTCTGTTGCTCAAGTGACCTTGTTGGGTACAGTATATAAATTTAGATAAGTTTGTTTTGTTTTGCCAACAGGGATTGAACCCTTTACCACTGAGCCACATCAATAGTACCCCACACCCCCACCCCTGCTTTTTAAATATTTTGAGACAGGGCCTTGCAAAGTTGCTGAGACTGGCTTTGAACTTGTGATCCCTACTATTTTAGCCTCTCAACCCCCCCTGGGGATTATTGATATGTGCCATCATGCCCAGCTAGATAAGGGTTTTTAATGTAATAGAAATAGCTAACATTTGTATATATTGTCTTTTATAGTGTACTCTGCATGTTCATATACAATACATTAATACATATTCCTCACAGTAATTTGTGTGGTAGATATTATTTTATAGGCAGGAAGAGAACATGTAGGATTCCTCTGTCCCTTGCTTCTCTGTTGAAAATATCCCATCTGATGTCATTTAAATTATATCATCTTATTGTTGAATAAGTACTTCTCATTTTATTTCCTCCAAATTGTAAATGCTCCAACTTCCTCCCTCCCCTCAATTCCTCCTAGTATATTAGGTCCTTTGCATTTCCATATAAATGTTAGATTGAGCTCGTTAATTTCTATGTACATACACATAAATCTTTCTGTAAATGATTGGAATTGTGTGAAAACTATAATAATCCCCAAATTTTAGCAGAGAATTTGAAACCTGAAGAACTCCTGAAAGGAAAGAGCCCATGAGTTTCTGCAGGCTGACCTTCATAGGCTAGTACCTGAGGCTCACACATTTTCTAGCATCTAAGGAAATCAGATAGGACTCTGGGAGAAGCTCACATCAGATTTTGGCTTAGCACTGGGTCCCTACCAGCCCTACCAATCTAATGTGAACTCCCATCTTCACTCTTTGTGAAGTAAGTTGCTTACCATTCAGAATAGGTAGCAAGTAGTGCCTTCCTGTTGACAGGGTTTGGCAGTACTTCAGTGGAATCAGTATTCAGCTACATCTGAAGATGGTTCTCCCTTCCCAGTCCTGTTCACTGACCATGCAGGATTATCGCCTCCATGGTGAGCTCATGATTCTGATGGAAAAGAACTTAGATATTTGGGTTTTTTCTCCTTAATATGTAATACATCGTACTTCTACAGATATTAAAGTGAATAAAACCTTAAATCTTTTGGGAAACTTACCACCATTTCCCATCATATTATATGTTTGTAGTTAAAAACTCATGAGAAATAAAAGTACATATGAACAAACAGACATACAGAAAATTAAATACTTCTGACATTTTTATGAGTCTGCATTTGTGCAGTAAGAGCAATTATTTCTTTATGAAGCCCTATGGTCTTAGGTTTTTCTGAGTAGAGGATTTTTATCTAACTCTTAACTTTACAAAAAAAGCTTTAAGTATAACAGGGAAATTTCAGATGAGTGACTTCAGCTGCATAAGTTAGGTGAAAGAGTAGTTTGTACTAATTTATTTATTTTAATCTTTGTGGGAGATATTACAAGGTAATACCTTGAAAAAAATATAATAATACTTCACAGGTTAATAATTCATAGAAATTAGAAATAACAAAGTTGAGAAGGGGAAAGGTCTATTACATAAAGTGGAAGCATGCTCTTTTAGCCTGTTCATTGTCATAAGTGATTTAGTTTGTTTTCTTCACCTTTTCAGATTTGCTGGCTCCATGAATGTCTCTGTATATTACTCTATTTGGATTTATACCTTTATGACGGTTATATAGATGCAGAACCCAGTGAGGGATTTTCCCAAAGGGATTTCTTTGCCCAGTACTCATCTCCCCTAAGATATTGGATTACTCTCCTTCAAGGTGAACTTAAGTTAGCCTTGCCAGGTCTGATAAGAGAATGCCCATTCTGGAATCTTCCCTCATTCTACTGCAGAGCTTTTTCCCTCCGAGATCTTGCTTTGGAGGTAACTTCTCTCTGTTCTCTGTCAAAAACCAATAGGATGAAATGTTTGAGAATGTAGTGTATATATGGTCCACCCTTCATATTGAAATTAAGATTTCTATGTCAGGTATGGTCACTAAAAATTACACATTTTGGCCTCCATAACTTACCCCTTCATGAGGTGTCTTCATTAAGTTCCACTGTGCCCTTTTATTGACTCAGTATACAAATACCATTATATAGGTAGCAATGTTGTTATTTTTACCAAGCTGTTGTTGAAAGATTGCTATGTATAGTATATTTTCTCCTCAGGATTCCTTTTTTCTATGTATCTGTGTGTATGTGTGTCTCTGTGTGTGTTTAACAAAGCATCACAAAACAAGTGGCTTTTACCAATGATAACTATTTACTCATGATTTATAGGTCATTAGTTTGGGCTGTGCTCTGCTGTATGGTTCTCTGTCCATACTGTGCTGCTTCATGGACTATGGTCAGCTGCAGAATGGCTTACCTGATCTTGGCTGAGTTCTCACATGTGTCCAGAGATAGCTGTGGTCAATGTAATTTCTCACCTGCCTACAAGATAATTTGTGTTTGTTCATAGAGAGAAAGCAGAAATGTACAAAATCTCTTGAACAAAGAGTTTAGTTTAAATTGCTACCCTACTGCAGTTTTCTTTTGGCCAAAGCAAGCTAAGCCATAATCTAATACAGGTTCAAAAGATGGAAAATAGATTTCATCCCATGGTGGGAGGAACTAACTGCAAAGTCACATTGCAAAGATGTGGAAATAGGGAGGAGGGAAAACTTGTAAAGTTTTCACTGTGTGTGTGTGTGTGTGTGTGTGTGTGTATACATATGAAAACTAAGAGCATACATAATTATACATTCTGCATTTTAATCACCAGATATGTTGCATATCCAAGTTGATAATGCAACCTTGTGCATATATTGAGGAAGTTAAATAACTTTGTGTGTGTGAAGTATCTCATCAGATATCAGGAACAGAAGAGGTATTTAGTCAATGGAAGTTACAAAAGGAAGAAGAAGGAAATGTAACTTTTTTAGGCAACTGTGCAAATTCCAGTAGTCCTCCTTCATGGTTGACTTTATTTCTCCTTTGATAGCCTCCAACATTCATTCTCCTGGTTGATGATACTCAGCTCTCATGTCACAGAAGAGCAACACCCCAAACTGCCTCTCACTGGCTCTCAGGTCTTGGGAAAGTCACTTGATTGCCCCATTATATCTTCCATTCAAAATAGCAACTACTTCATAGCATTACTAGAAGGATTTAAGTAGCTATTATATATGATATATGAAAACTCTGGATGTATCATTTCCTAGGAACTCATTATGCCTTTATGGAATTTTTGTAGCATTTTCTTAACATTTTCTTCATATTCCTAGCATCCCTAACTGGCTCTAGCATTTTTTAAGTGAAGTTTTTTGTTGTTGTTGTTGTTGTTGTTGATGTTTTTTTCAAGCTACTGTTTGTTCATTTCTGCTTATCCCATGTTAAAGAAAATTTGACTTTCACAACCTTAGCCTGCACAGTGATCCTCAATATAACACTGCCATTCTGTTAATCTGATGGATCCCCTTGCATAGCGTCTGTCTTCTCTGATCAGAAATGACATTCTTAACATCAATAGCTTTTAGGCTTTTCTGACAGGAAATATTTTTGAGGATGTATATAATCAGTTATGAGATATGCTTGTCAATAAATTTTTCCTGCAAAAATAAATCAGAAATCCTATCAAAATAGCATTAAGAAGAATCCATTTTCCTTAGTACACTCCATGAAATGGTCATGCTTGAAGCTTATGAGAATTTTTATTTAGGTGAAGTTTATATATTTAATTTGTGTGCTGGCCATCTTTCTAGCCAGCCAATCTGAATAAATTTCATGATCTAAACAGGAAGAAAATGGTTGTGATCTGGAGTTAGCCTTTTCCTTATAAAGTTTGTCTCACCCTTCTTTTCCCTTGACTGACATCTTCCGCTTCTCAGACTCTATGAATTTCATCACAGACCTTTTTTCCTCCCTTTCCCTATTTATATACATGCTCAAGCCAAGAAAGAGGAATATTTTCCTAAAACTCTTCTCTGTCTTTGCCTTTTGTAGAAAGTGAATGACTGCAGTCTTTTCTCTTCCAGTTTGAAAATGCTTCTGTCGTGATATGTATTTCACTCATACATTCCCTCCATCACTCATTCATGTACCCATTGTTCATCTGGTAGCAGCAGTATAATAGACACTGTGCTGGATGTGCTGGTCAGAAGACAAGGTCTGATCCTCACCTGTGGATTTTATCTTGTTGTAAGAGGGACAGTAAATGGAAGGGTACTATGACCAGGGTCTTAGGAGAGTTGTCAACAAAGGCTTCCTTTCTAGGTAGTATGGCCATGTACCCAAGTTGGACAAGAGTCACAGGCTTTTGGAGTAGATGTGGTAAAGAGCCAGGGGGCTGGGGGGCTGGGGATGCGGCTCAAATGTTAGTGCACTCACCTAGCATGCGTGGGGCACTGGGTTAGATTCTCAGCACCACACGAAATGAAATAAAGATATTGTGTCCACCTAAAAAAAAAAAAATAAATACTTAAAAAAAAAGAGCAGGGGCTGGGATTGTTCCATCAGAATTGACTTGGGGCTGGATGGAGCCTTGTCATTGTGAAGTCAAGGTGCAGCACATACATGCCAGTTATTGCAGTACAGTAGGAAGAGTAGATTATTACTCCAGGGTTAAAAATAATACTTCAGATATGTTCTGCATTGAATTGAGGTATTTTATGTAGTTTATCCTGTTTTTTAAAGCAGAATTTTGATGTAAGTATCAATAGTCAAGTAACATCCCTAAGATCCATCAACTAGTAAGAATTAAGAATTTAGAATTCAAATCCAAACCACATTATCTTGTTTTGATTAAGCATTCCAGTTTTAATAAAATATGCACAGAAGAGCTAATATCATAGTAACATATAGTCATTTAATTTTGTAGCTTTGGTAGAGAGGGGTAACATCTGCAAAAATGTTCTACCAAGGTGAAGCCCTGATTGGCCCTAATACAAGTCACTGAGGGCTTCTGGGTGTGTGGCCACACAGGTTGTAAATGTGGCCTCCGAGAATTAGTTATAACCTGTACAACCTTAAGCAGCTATCATGGACCCAATTTGGGGGTTATATAACTCTGTAGACTTTGCCTCCACTTTTATTAATTGTTATATCTGTGTAATTCTCTTACTTGAAAAGTTAGATGCATTTAAAGGGAATGGGCAGGGAAATGAAGTAGGAAACTGGGTAATTATTTTAGCATGTATGTTATACTGTCATTGAATATTTAAGTAAAAATTTCTACTTCAGGTATAGTGCATTTGAATTACTATTTTTTGCTGCATCGAAATGATTATACACCTCAGTTGTGTACAGTGGCACACATCTGTGGTCACAGCTATAAGTTCTTGGAAACTTAGCAAACCTTGTCTTAAAATAAAAAGGGTTGGGGAGGTGGGCCAGAGTTGTAGCTCAGTGGTAGAGTGCTTGCCTAGCATATGTGAAGCACTGGGTTTGACTCTCAGCACCATATATAAATAAATAAGTAGATAGATAGATAGATAGATAGATAGATAGATAGATAGATAAATAAATAAAGGTCCATCAACAACTATAAAAAAATGGGGAGTGCTGGGGAGGTAGCTTCAATCACCAGTACTACAAGAAAGAGAGAGAGAGAGAAAAAGAGAATGTTAAAAAGGGTTAGGGATTTAGCTCAATAGTATAGCACTTGCCTACTGTGTATGAGGCTCTGAGTTCAATCCGCAGTAAATAAATAACTAAAAATAATAAAATGGAATTGATTGTAGCTTTGTGGTTAGAGCACTTTCCTAGCACGTGTGAAACCCTGGGTTCACACACCTAATGGCAGAAAATAATTTCCCAACTAGACCAGCAGTCATAGGGGAATGATTTCAAGGAAGAAAGTGTCCTTGTGGGAAACTAGATGGCTGAACTAATTCTACAAGTAGGAGACCCTTAGGAACATTTTTTTTTTTTTTTAAATTTGGAGTCTGCCCTTTTATCCAAATCATGAGCATCTTTGTCCTCGGTTTTCTTACTCCAGGCCTTCATCTCCTACCCAGACTATTGCAGTGAGCAGCTCCAGTCCCTCTGTGATTCTGGGCACCACAGAATTGCCCTCTGAAATGAACCATGCTCCTGGAATCGCTAATTTTAGGGATGCAGCAAGATGATTCTGGAACAACTTCTCAGGCCAGATAGGAAGGAACTGCTTTAGAAAGATATGTTACAAGAACCAGCTTGAAGGGACTCTCATTGTCTACATCTGGGACAATTTGAGCAAGCACCAAACTAATAAGATGCAGTTGGAATTTTATGCATTTGGGGAGAAGGAACTAATCAGCTCTTACTGATTATGATTGATTGGATGGGTAGATGGATGCTGAGCGGGTGAATGTGGGTAGATGAGGGAGACTTCCATTTACAAATGCCAGACTAGTAAATGAGGAGGGAGTGCTGCAGCAAAACAGTTAGCACACACTACCATCATAGTAATAAGTAAATGAGACTCATCTAAGTACATAGATGTATGAGGAACAGGTTATTTTCATGGTAATGTGTTCCACAGATTGTTATTAGTGTGAGGAAAAAAATAGTAATTAAGCAGAGAAGTTTGACTGCACTTTGATCAGGATCAAAATTAACATTACCATTGAGTGACCTGTGAACTTGTATTTCCAGATGAAATATCCCAAGAAAGACAAATATCACCATCTGTAATCTGAGTCTAATCATGGGGAAACATCAGACAAATACTCAATTGATAAGCAGGGGAAGGAGGAATTATATCTTTCCAAAGTATCACTAGTATAAAAAAACAAAGGACTATGAAAATAGTCCAGGTTAAATGGAGCTAAAGAAATGTAGCAATTGCTTTGCATAATGGTTCATTATGCTATAATCTTTGAGACTTGGGAGGCTGAGGCAAGAGAATTGCAAGTTGGAGGCCAGCCTCAGCAGTTTCAAAAGACCAAGTCTGAAAATCAAAAAGGGATAGAAATATAACTCTGTGGTAAAGCATTCCTGGGTTCAATCTGTGGTACCCTACCCCACCCATGACACACACAAAGAAGAGATATGGCAACTAATGCCATATGTAACTGGACTAGATGTTGTATTTGGAAGTTTGGGTTAGGGAGAGGAATACCACAAGGGTCATTATTGGCTCAGTTGATTGATGGGAGCACTGGTGATAGATACATATTTCCTGAAGTTGATAACTGTACTAGAGCTGTGGTTATGTCAGAGAATATCCTTGTTCTTAGAAAATAAACACCAAGTGTTTAGGTGGTAAGTCCCACAATATAGGTAGCTTACAAATGATAAAAGAGAAACATGCTAGGCATATACATAAAAAACTGGCCCTTATTTCCTGTATATAATAAGCACATACGTGTGCGCACGTGCGCACACACAAACACATGAAAGAATATACAAGCAATAAATCAAACGTTAAGATATTAATGATAGTAATAAATAACCAACACTAGATGAGTCTGGGTAAAGGTTCAAATGTGAGTGGTGTTTGTACTATTTAGAGTATTGCATCTTGCTTTAAGTTTGAAATGATTCTCTAATCCTAAATTTTAAAAATCTAAAAAACCTTGGCCAAATCAGTTATTGTTTTCTTAATAAGTGTTTCTTTTATTTGTGTCCTTTCTTTTCTTCCTTCTTTCCATCTCTCAGAAGTCCAAGGCTTGCGAGAAGGCCATCTCTGTGGGTCAGACGGTCATCACGAAGCACCGCAATACACGGTATTATAGCTGCAGGGTGATGGCTGTAACATCACAAACCTTCTACGAGGTCATGTTTGATGATGGCTCCTTCAGCAGAGACACGTTTCCTGAGGACATCGTGGTGAGTAGGCTTCTGTGGTGTCTGCTTCCCAGTGGACCTCATGTAAGCCCATAGAAGCTGAACCTTGAGAAGTTTCCTTGACTTTTTGAGTAGCGCATACCCTTAATAGTCGTTGCTTTCATCGTTCTAAATAGAGCCAGGTGAATTTAGATTGATTTCCCCAAATTCTTTTAATTGAAAAGTAGTATTTGATCAGGAAATGCCTCAGTCTGTTTGTGCTGTTACAAGAAAATACACCTGAGACAGGTAATTTGTAAATAGCAGGAATTTATTTCTTACTGTTTTAAAGTCTGGGCAATCACAGTCCTAGATTAAAGGTCTGACATTTTGACCTCCTTGCTATGTCCTTACATAGTTCAAGGCAGAGGACAAACTAGCTATGCTGTGTGGAGCCTCTTTTAAAGGGCCTTAATCTCATTAACTGGGAGCAGCACTCATGGCCTGGTCACTTCTGAAAGGCCCACCTCTATTTTAATACTCTACTCTTACATTGATGACACCTAAATTTTGGAGACATAATCAAACCATAGCAGATTTGAATCTACCTCTATTCTGTTACAAAGTGTCTGCACATCAGAATTCCTTTGTGATATATTTTACTTTATTGCTGAATTGGAGAACATGGCATTTATTTATTTATGTTTGATAATAGCAGTTGTGGTTTTATTGTGTCCAACATACCAATAAATGAACTTTGAGCCTGAGCCTTTAGATGCCCGCTCCTTGCCCAGCCCTAGGCATCTGCCCCTGCTCACTGCTCCCATTCTGTGGAGAAGGGGCGTACTGGAGGTCACCTGGCCGTAGTGTCTCACCTGTTATGGGTGCACACCAGAAGCATGAAGAGTGCACTGGAAGGTTGGAGGTTTTATGCTCACTTGATAGCACATCTGCATGACTAACCATGCTCCGGAGCCCCAAAGGAAGGCCTGGGGGCTCCTAATCAGCTGCTTAGTGATGTTCCTGATTCTGTTCAGACATCTCAGGTAATAAGGGCTAGAGGAGCACCTTGTCCGGCCTTCACTATGGCAGCAGGCATATAAATATAGGTGATATAAATAGTCCAGCTACTAGATGAAAACATCCAGAGGAAGGAGTGAAATCCAGCCCTGAAGGGCACATGGGTAGATTGGGCATGAGTGGCCACACTGGCAAGTGACAGAGTGGCAAGTGTACTTCCTTCTTCTGGTGGTTGGAGGGAGAGATGTGTCTAGCCTCAAGGCTGGCAGGTATAGCACATTGAAAAGGGAGAAGCAAGGGGGCCAGTCACAGGTGGCTCAAGCCCTTGGCTTTAGAAGGTCATCCAATTGGAAAGGATCTAGATTATCTAAGCAGCTCCTGTCAACTTAGAGATGAGAAAACCAATGCCTAAAGGGGAATGACCTTGCTGGGTCACAGTCAGCTTGTTGCTTGGCCCAGTCATCTCTCCATTCCCTAACCAACGAGACCCATCTGCTTAGGGAAGAGGATGTGAAACAGTTGGGAGCAGGGGAAGAGTTCATATAGAAAATGATACTCCTAGGTGCCTAGCCTCTTCCAGCTAAGAATAGGCTAGGAAAAAGGTCTAGTGAGGGATGGGTCTTCTCCTAATGCTAACACGAGTGAGCACATGTGCGCCACACATACAATACCTGGATACCCATTCTCAAGTTCAGGCTAGTGCCGAGAGAGAGAGAGAGAGAGAGAGAGAGAGAGAGAGAGAGAGTGTGTGTGTGTGAGTGTGAGTGTGTGAGACTGGTAGGAAGCTCAGAAAGTTGGGGCACCTATAATAGAACCCAAATCCTAAATTGGGCACTTTCAGCATGATAGCTCTGCTTCCTGTCCAGGGCAGATATAAGGGATGCTGACCCACAAATCTAGGCAACAGTGGAAAAAATTTGATGTAAGTTGGGAGGTAAGGCAGGGAGAGTATGGGAAGAGGGCACTAATCAAAACTGTCTGCATTTCTCAGAGTTGAAAGAGAAAAGTGGCATGGGCCTAAGAAAACCCAGATGCCTGACCTAGTGGTGTGCTCCCAACTGATGACCAGCAAGGACAGATTGCCTGTGTACCCCCCTTGCCCTCAACCCATCCTCTAGAGCTCCAGAAGCTAGAGAGTTGGGAGAGTGAAGAAGGAATGGTAGCTCTTCAGCCATCCAAGGATCCACTGCCTTTGTTCTTGCAGCTGAGGGAGAAGGCATACTTGCTCTGGAGCTGGGTCATCTTGCTGGCCAGGTAGACAAAGGGCTCCAGAAGGGAGTGGTGGTCAGCTACTGTTACCTTCCACAACTCCAACTACTCTGACTTGGCTCAATGCTGAGCCATATCTGGGTCTACACACCGCTGTTCCTGTAAGTCACACATGTTGCCCAGGACCATAGTGGTGACCTCCATCTTATCCTTAGATTTGTCAGTCTCCTTCTTAGCTCCACATGTTGAAAGGACTCTCAGCCATCTGTGCTGTAGACCAGGATGTGGCCATCAGTGCAGGAGAAGCAGGGCTGTGGCAGCTTGGCCCCATTTTGAAGCCCCTGGGTATTATAGGAATGCACCTGCTCCAGCACTTCCCGGTCTATCTCAGTAGGTTTCAGTCATCTCAGAACCCACTACATGATTCCCATACAGGAGCTGTTCTAGGATTGAAGTTTTACCCTCAGATACCTGATCACACATGACACCTTGCAGCTCTTCTCCACCTTGCAGCTCTTCCCCATGCTTAGCTTTCAAACTCCCAGGGCTCCCACAGAATCCTTACCAGGCCCCTCCCAGTGGGCAGAAACCAGAGCAGTTGCACTGCCATAGACTTCCCTCTTCCACCGCTTATTTATTTATTTATTTATTTTTCATATTTTAATAACTTATACATGATAGTAGAATGCATTTATGTACTTTGGTATATCATACATAGGTGGGATATAATTCTCATTTTTCTGATTGTACATGTTGTAGAATCACATTGGTCTTGCAGTCATCTATGTACATAAGGTAATAATATCTGTTTCATTCTACTATCCTTCCTACCCCCATATCCTTCCCTTCCTCTCCCCTCCATTCACTCCCTTCTCTCTAATCTAAGATAACTCTATTATCGCCCCTGCCCTCACCCATCTTATTGTGAATTAGCATCCGCATATCATAGAAAACATTCGGCCTTTGGTTTTTTGGGATTGGCTTATTTCTCTTAGTGCGATTTTTCTCCAACTCCATCCATTTACCAGCAAATGCCATAATTTCATTCTTCTTTAAAGCTGAATAATATTCCATTGAATATATATATACCACATTTTCTTTATCCATCCATCTGTTGAAGGGCACATAGTTTAGCTCCACAGCTTAGGTATTGTGAATGGAGCTGCTATAAACATTGATGTGGCTGTGTCACTGTAGTATGCTGGTTTTAAGTCCTTTGGGTATAAACCAAGGAGTGGGATAGCTGGGTCAAATGGTGATTCCATTCCAAGTTTTCTGAGGAATCTCCATACTGCTTTACATAGTGGTTGCAACCAGCAATGTATGAAAACATGGCATTTATTAATCTGACTTGACAATGTATTTAGATTTTTGGATGTTTCAACTGGGAACTAAAATCACCACACAGAAAAAAGACTGGCTTTTCTGGATTTTTTAAACTGTAGCCCTTGTCTGTAGTGTGTGTGTGTGTGTGTGTGTGTGTGTGTGTTCCCACCTGTCTGTCTTCTCCTTCCTCTGTCTCCTCAGAGAACATCTTGGGCTCATTTAGAGGAACTAGTGAATATGTCAGGGCTAATGACCACTTTTGTTTCAGACATGCTTTTCAGTAGTGTTTCACAAAACAAGCACTTTCCACAGAGGGCCTTTTGACACAGAGATCAGTTCCCATAGCAGAGATCAGAGGTGGTCAGTCTGGAGGTGATCCTGTTAGCTCCTCTCCTTGGGGAGCCAATCTGAAGTAATATTTTTGTCACTTCTGCCTTCTCCTGAGTTTCTGTAGATGCTTTTGCTTTTTGTTTGTACTTGGAGAGACATTTCTTAATGACTCTTTAATAATAATTATTATGTATTGTTTACAGTTGTAAATTAAGTATAACCTTATGAGATTGCTCATAAATATTTCTAGGATTTTGATGTCTGATGCTGAAGAAACACTAATTTGGTCAGCTATATTCTTTTACCTCTGTAACAAGTATGGAAACAAATGTGACCTGCACACGAGAGGGAGGGCAGTCTACTTTTCTCAGTCTTAACCGTTTTAATGATAAACACTTTATTCTGGGTGTTTCTGGGTAAGTTTACAAAATAATATCTCAAATATCTGTGTACTTTCTGTCACAGTCAAGTTGACGTAAAATTATAAATCATAAATATATTGTCCCACAGCACTGGATTTGTAGATTTCAGACGACTCTGCCATAAGCTCTGACTCTGTGGCAGAGTGTTGTTTTCTTTTCTGTAAAGCAGCCATATTGTGCTAGTCCACCATTAGTAATGCAGTTTATCTTCTGTCTCAGTGTCTTAACGATCAAGGCAGAATAATTATTTCCTGGAAACACTAACTATATTTCACATTCCTCAAAGAAATCTTTTCTTCATTAGAAAATATACCAATGGCATCAGAAACTTGTGGCAAAAAATATTTTCCTCTGTCTGAAAATTCTAATCCATGCAGTGTGCTTATCAGGTGTGAATGTTGCTGAGAAGACAGTCATCACAGTGATGGGACACAGTGTTTCTGGCTGTTGAAGATCTAGTTTCTCTATGCCTCTGGTGCTTGTTATCTAGGACTGCTGTAAGGCTACAGTGCAATTTCAGTTTTTTAACTATGAAAATCAAATTTAGGATATCAAGTTTAATCATTCCAAGCTATTTATTTATGTATGATATAAATATAGTCCCTTATAAAGCCTCATGCTTTAGTTAAAAAAAAAAAAAGTAACATTCCCTTAGAGTCAGTGATTACAAATCATTTCATAAACCCAACAGATGAGAGCCCTTTTTAATGTAGGCTGATCTATCCATATTTGAGAGTAAATTTGGCAGTCATTAAAATGCTTATGTTGGGATTATGTGACTATAGAGGATATTTGGAACAGTAGGAAGAAATTTTCTTTGGACTACAAGGAAGTTTCTTTTTCTACCTGGGTACTTTATTTCCGTGATATCCAAAAAAATTTCCAAGAAATTATCTCTCAGCACTCCACGTGCAGAATGTATGTATCAGCCGAGGTAAACTCGGCATGCAATCTGTAGCTGTCAAAGGAAGTAATATAAAATGTATTGCTACACACTTCCATCTGTCAGTCTATGCAATTGTGACATGAATTTTTTTGTCTTTTACTATGTTGATGGGAATGATAGTTGTTCACCTGAAGAATTCAACAAGAATAGAAATTCCAGGGCCCCCTTAGCCTCCAGATCCTTGAGCATGCCCTGGTTGGCACTGGATTGGTGACTGTTTCCTTTCTTTTGATTTTGGGAGGAGGGGCTACAATAGGCACTAGATTGTTCTAGGGCCAGCATGTAACATTCGCCACTGGAGGTGAGAAGAGAAACAGGACCATTTAGAAATTCGACAGCAATAGTCCATCACTGAAATTTTCATGAGAACTAGCTAAATTTTTGAGCCTTTGTTGGAATGTGAAAGAAACATGAAGAGATTATTCTTTCAGATTCTGAGGATAAACAGTCATGGCCTTTGAATTTTCAGAATCTTTGAAGAAACATTAATTTAGCCAGCTATGTTACGTTTACCTCTGTAACAAGTATGGAAACAAATGTGACCTGCACACAAGAGGGAGGGCCATCTGCATTTCTCAGTCTTACCAAAATTTCTAAGAGCAAAGGTTCTTAGAATTAATTTTTTTCCTCAGGTATAGTAATTTAGTTAAACTTTCCAGCCTCATTTTTTTCCCTACTGAAAAAGAGAATAATAATTTCTACCTTCACCTTCAGAAATTATTGAAATGACTAAAGACCTTCTAGATACATAGAAGGTAAGTCAGTTTTTTTTTTTTTGTTTTTTTTTTTTTTTGGCGGTGAGGGGGTATATTTACCTCTGTACATTTAAAAAAAAAATCTTTTTTTTCTTCCTCATCTAGTTTATGTCTTGATGAAATTTAGAGTTAGAAAACATACCCTCAGGACTTTGTTCCTACTTGTTAGGTTAAAGGGGCTTAGACTATCTACCTGCTATAAAGAAGACTTAGCAGCTTTTAGATTTTATAAGTCTACTTCCCTACTTTATGCTTGTAGTTTTCCGAGAGTTGAAAGTGTGATTTCAGTAGCTTTTCATAACACACCCTGCTCCAAAATAAATAAATGCTCAATTTACAGATGTGATATCAAGACACACACACTTAAAAAACACACACACAAAAACAAACAAAAACCCTTTTGTTTGTCCAAGCTTCCCAGAATAGACTGTATGGGGTTGGGTCTGGATCACAAATCAGCTCCCTGCATTCCATTGCTTGTCCTCCCCCTTTTTAGCACCATTTTATGAAGTCTGCTCCTTATGACTCTGTGCATCTGTGTTGGAAGACCTTGAGAGTCCCTCAAAGGTAAAGTATAGCATTCAGTGGACTTGGCGTGGGAAGCTTCTCTGTGTTCCACACTCAAACACCCCTGCAATCATAGGTGCAGATATGATCCGATTATTGTAGAGGCCAAAGAAAATAATTAAAAGTGTGTGTGAGAAACTAAGAGAAAAGTTGTTTCTAGAAGCATTCTGTGCTGTGGGATCCAGGGAAGCATTTTGGATTTCTATTGGCTTCTGGGTTTTTAGGTGCTCTGGAGTTTCATGTCAGTTCGCCATGCAGACATAACAGTGGTAGACACTAGATTGACCAAGAGACTCCTGTAATCAACGAGGCCATCTCAGCCTTGGGAAGTCCCGCCTCATCCTGAATTACTTTTATGTTTGCTCCAGATCGATCTTCTTTACCTTCACCCTCTGCTTATGTCCCTCTCCCCTAGGCAATTGTGATTCTTCTAGAATCCATGAATTTTTGCCAGAGAAAATTGGGTTAGATCGAGTGAGAAAAGGAGAAACTAGACCCCACCTCTTACACATCCCAGTAACACCACACTGTGGACCAAGCCTTCATATATGGACCTTTGTGGGACTCTTAACATCTACATTGTAGCAAAAGCTTTAAATAGGTTTTTGTTGTTGTTGTTGTTGTTTGTTTTTTGTTTTGGGCTACGGTTCTGTGGTCATGGCCCACATGGCACCTAACTACTTGGGGCAGTATCTTTGTCTATCCTTACTGTGGAGCTAGGAGCCCATGAGATAAAAAGCATCACCAAATCCCAGTTGATTTTTCTTCTTCCTTGGGAGGACTTTTATACTCATAGAAAAATACCTATTATTACTTTGATTTTTATCACTATTCAATTTAAAATATACTTTTTTAAGCCTTTAAAGTTATTGGAAAAACTTTATTTATAAATCTAATTTTGCATAAAAATAAGAAACTCATTTTTCTCTACCTAATGTTCACATAATACATGAATCTTATAGACCAACATAACCATTTTACATTTAAGTGATCAAATTTCTTTTAACATCTTAATAATTATAAATTTCATATATACATTTCTCACAAATATCATATAACTAATCAGTAGTTAAGTAGTTCATATTCTTCCAAGTATCATCAAAAACAAATAACACATTTGTTTTTGTGATTTCCCAACACATTTGTAGTGTTATTCACAAAACACATTACTGTGCCATTATAAACACAACTTAAAAGAGTGATGGGTAAGTAAATAGAAAGACTTTATCCATCTAAGAGGGAACAATATTACCATGTTGGCTAGACTGAGAAAAATTAGAGAACCTGAATGCTATTTAGAAACGGCATCTTGTTATACTTTTAAAGACTAAACCCACAGTTATTGAGCAGGGGATCCTAATTAAGGTCGGATTTCTTCTGATTCTTCAATTCTAAACTCTCTGTCCTTCACTGAAGCCCAGAACAATCTCACAAGTTTCCTAAATTGTCCCTTAAGTTTGTGGGAGTTAGTACATTTCAGGTGCTAGGTATTTATTCCCTATTGTTTAACTCTTGTGTGTGTGGTTGGTTTTTTTTTTTTTTTTTTCCCAAGCCTGGGCCACACTAATGATTTGACTTACAGTTCCATTTTCTTTCTCTTTTATAAATTGTGAATCTTCACTGACTGCATCTGTAGCTGTCATATTATCAGTTTCTTCTTAGCACTGGTGCTTCTCTGAAGAGAAGTATTTCATTGCCCTGATGTCCCATGGAGAAGATTCACTAGTTGCAATGAAGGCACAATATCATTTACGTTTTTCTTCAAATATTTGCCTTTCTCACTTGACAGTATTTCTCTTATTTCTCTTTTGGTAATTATCTCAAAATGATTGGTCTGGGAACTTATTCCTAGGAAACAGGTTTCTGGTGTTTCTTTCCTATTCTTTTCTAAAGGTGTAGCATCTTATCTTCAGTCTTAACAAAATGAAAATAACTACCTTGAACTTGAGGGCAATCTTGGACTTCATCATCTCTTCTTAGTACAAAGTTTAAATCCAACAGTGGCTGGCATTGGGAGGCATATCTACCCTGTCATTATCCTCCTTTTGAAACTCTGTTTAAACTCTGTGTTGCTGGGGGGGATTCAAAGATATGTCGGCATGCGTGTAGAAATGATCTGGGTACTTTGGAAGCAAAATGAAATAACCAAATGAGTTGAAAGACTTAAGAAAAATATGTTTCCAAAAATAAATGCATGGAATCTGGGGAAGCATTTGGATTCCCATTTTCTACTAGATTTTGAGATACCCTATTTTTTTAAGTACAGAGGCCATGAAGACATGATGGTGGCAGACAATAGATTGACCAAAGGACACCTCTTATCAGTGAAGCCACTTAGCTTTAGGAAGTCATGTCCCATTTATATCATGCTATTCCATATTGATTCCCCATGAGTTCCCTTACCCTCACCAGGAGCTGATCTTAAAGATTTTACAAGAAAAATACTCAGTAAAGGTTATTGACAATACATTTGATATAGAAGCAATTGTCATGGACCAAAATGTTTAAGGAAATCACAATTAGGAAGTGAGATATGAGCTCAGTTACTGACTTTTGATAATTCTTTATACATTCCATGTATAAGACTTTTGTCATTTGTCTTCAGTTTTTTTCTTCCAGACTGAATACTTTTCCATTTTATGAATATAATATATTTTGTTTATATATTTACCAGTTGATTGATGTCTGGATTATTTTCAGTTTGGGGCTGTTATAAATAATGCTGCTATGAACATTTGCTTTCAATTCTTCAGGGTAGATTTGTGTTTTTATTTCTCTTGAGTAAGTACCTAGGAGAGAGACTACTGAGCTATTTAGTAAGTGTATGTTTAACTTCATTAAGAAACTACCAAAGTGATTTTCAAAGTTGCTGTACCATTTTGCATTTCAACCAGCAACATTTGAAGGCATTGTTTCTCCACATTCTTGTCAGTACCTGTGTTATTAGTCTGGTGGATAATATCCTTTCTAGTGGGTATGCAGTGGTATCTCAGTAAATCTATATTTTCCGAAGTCGCTAGTGATTTTGATATTTTTTAAGGAATATTCTAATTTAAATTCCTTTTTGAATCTCTTTGACTTTTACACCATTAGCATCACATATTTATATGTGTATTTTTATATGCTATGTTGTTATCTGCTGCAGGTTTTTTTTAATTAAATATCTTTTAAAGTGCTTGTTAGCCATTCATGTCTTCTTTGCTGAAAATCTTTTTTTTTTTTGGCTTACTTATAAAACCTAAGAAATTTATTTTACTTTTCTTTTTTTTAATTGGTTTTATTTTTTAAATACATGACAGTGGAATGCATCACAATTCTTATTTCACATATAGAACAATTTTTCATTCCTCTGTTTGTATATAAAGTATGTTCACACCAATTCATGTCTTCATACATATACTTTAGATAATGATGTCTATCATATTCCACCATCCTTGCTAATCCCCTGCCCCCTTCCTTTCCCTCCCACCCCTCTTCCCTATCTAGAATTCATTTATTCCTCCCATGCTCCTCCTCCCTACCCCACTATGAGTCAGCCTCCTTATATCAGAGAAAACATTCGGCATTTGTTTTTTTGGAATTGGCTAACTACACTTAGCATTATCTTCTCCAACGCCATCCATTTACCTGCAAATGCCATGATTTTATTCTCTTTCAAATTAATTATTTAATTTTTGATATTTATTTTTTTAATATTTATTTTTTAGTTGTAGTTGGACACAATACCTTTATTTTATTTATTCTTATGTGGTGCTGAGGATTGAACTCAGACCCTCACACATGCTAGGCAAGCGCTCTATTGCTGAGCCACAACCCCAGTCCTGAAAATCTTATTCAAAAATTTTTAAAGATATTTTTGAGTTGTCTTATATTGAGTCACAAACTTTTTTTTTTAGTTTGCCTATGAATCCTTTATCAAATACAATTTATAAAAATTTTCTCCCCCTTTTTTTCTTGTCTTTTCCCTTTCTTAATAATGTCTGACGAGCAAAAGTTTTACATTTTGGTGAAGCACAATTTTATTGATTTGTTCTTTATGAGTAGTACCTTTAGTGTCCTATCTTAAGAAATCTCTGCCTAACTTAAGATCACAAAGATTTCCTTGTATATTCTTTTCCAGAAATTTTGTAGTTTCATGGCTTAACACTTAGATCTGTGACCTGTTTTGAGTTAATTTTTTTGTATGGTGTGAGGTTAGAGTCTTAAGTTCTATAAAATGAAAAACACATATGTTGAATTATTATAAGGGTTAAATGAATACCTGTATCATCATAATGCAGCATTTTACATAGCAGATGCTCAAAAGATGTGATTCTTTTTTGCTTTTTGACTTCTGAGCTTTCTCAAAATTGCATTGTGGGGGTGGAGTCTTCTAGAATTCCCCTGTGGACAGCCCACTGTCTGTTGTATAGGTCTTCAAAATTTGATTGTGATGTTGTAATTTCTATACTTTTTTAAAGAGAAAAGTATAGAAAATACCAGATGAAACGGTAGTTCTCTCTGCAGTGAGACCTTAAATATTATAAATGGGATGAGACGTAGACATATTTTAGTACTTTTCAAAATCAATTTCAAGATCATTTTTTCAAACTGGGATACATTTTGGTTTTTCCCAGAAAAGAAGGGAGAGAAATAAATTGAAAAGAAAAATATTTTAGCTATGTAGTGGAACTTAATGAAGAGGTGCTTACTGAAAAGAAGAATTAAACTTCCATTTCCATTTTAACTTAAACCTTTCTTCGTAGCACATGTCCTAGTTTGGAAGGTGACATGTATTAAACCTCACGTTTCTCAAAACAAGGGCTATGTCTGTTTGAGTTACTGCTACATACTTAGTTTTCAGGACAGGGCCTGATTTATACTAAGTGCATAATTAATAACCACCACATTCAGGTATTAAATTGGTTATTAGAGACAATTAGCATGTTTTTTTTAAAGTTCATCATCAATATCAATAATCATGTTTAAAATTGTGTTTAATTTTGTATTCCAAGTTTAATGTCCTTTCCAGGTTAAAGAATATTCTTTAAAGTAGGGCTAAGCTCCTCCCCCAAGTAGTTACCAGGAAAACCCAAGCCTTCAGTGTTTGAGCGTCCAAGAATTTTTTTTTTTTTCAACAAAAGGGCTGCTATCCCTAAAGAGATTTGAAACCACTGGTTTGGATGAAGTGAATTGCCATGAGAGTGAGAAATCTGCCTGGTAGAGCTCAGGGACCTACAGTGTTGATACAGCTACTAGCTCCTGAGGCTGCCCAGGAGCAGGATGTTGGGACATATCTAAACAGTAATCCCCTATGAATGTTTAACACTAATTTATTTATATCAGTGACATCATTTCTAAATCTTAGGGTAGGGCCAAATCAACTTCCATTTAATAGAACAAAGATGAGGAAAAATTGCTTATTTCTCTTAATAAATACATGGGCAGATGTCACTGTTGCTGTACCTTATAGTAACATAATATCTGTGTGTGTATTCATTACTGACCCTTCCATTTTTCTATAGACTAAAATGGTACCCTAGCTGTCTATGATGCAAGTTTTCAAAATTTTAAATCTTTCTAATTTGATTCAGATCTCAAAACTGGATACTATGACCTTGAGTGTGATATAATCAGGGTTGTATATGTATGTTTCATAAATGCCTGAAATTTTCCAGAGCTGATCCTTTCTGTTGCACATTTGTAAGCACCACTTTCTCCATATAGTTTGAAAGCAGAGCTCCCTGGGGCGAGAACAGTAAGCAGGCAGCTGCCTGTTTACATGCCATTTTACATTGACTTTCACCTCTATCTAAACACATGTGCTAACACACCAGAATATCACACATAAATTGGTGGCACATCATAGAAGGCATGAGGCCCATAAATCAGTGAAGAATTTATGCCTCTGTTTGATCATGTGTATTATTTTGGTAACAGACTAAGCTTAGGTCATCATTTGATAGTTATATCCAGTGAAAGTCAATACCATCTACTCATTGATGAATGATACTGCCTTCATTTTACTATTTCTTTTGTGTACTGTGTTTGAAAGAAGTTATCTGATTTTCATGAATAAAGAAGAACAAATAATAATAAAAAATATTAAATTTTAATAATGATATTAATTATAATAACAATTTAAATGATTTGTTAAGTCATATCTTTTGTAAGTAAATTGTGAAAATTATAATAATAAAAACAATTTTGGAGTCAGAGTATATGGATGAAGGGAAAAGAAGAATGATACAAACAAATGTGGAGAAAGAACAGAGTGATGGGGTTTTTCCCTTTAATTTCTTATCTTTCTCACAGTTAGAGCGTATGTCCTATGCAAAGAAGTGAGTGAAAAGCTTGGAAGCTGTAACCTGCTAGACTCTTGGTTGGTGAGCGTTGTTTCTGCAGATTGGTCACCCTACACTATAGAGAGAGAGGATGTGACTGAAGTCTTTTGTGCTTTGAGTGTTTTATCTATTACTATAAAACATCTTTATAATTTTATAGTTTTAATTTCTAAGTGATGTAATAGAAAGAACAGCATGTTGAATAATGTTATATACTTGGTTTTTTCAGGGCAAAGGATGGGTTTTCACTAATAATCAAAGCTAATGTGATTTGAGCCTAAAAAAGATGCCCTTTAGATTTGTGGCAACAGAGGGAGAGATTAAAATTATGCATATTTACAGTAGTATAGACATGAGATCATATTTATAGATTATTGTTTCCAAAACATGCCTAATATTTGCTGCTTTTAAGTTTTAATTAACAATAATTTGACGTGCAGATTCCTTTAAGGTCCTAGATCATTTTTTCTTTTTCTTTCCTCTTTCCTTCCTCTCTCTCCTTCCCTCTTTCCTTTGTTATTGTACTGGGGGTTGAACCCTTTCTTATTTATTTTGAGACTGGGACTTTTCCATTTTGGCAATCCTCCCACCTCCACTTCCTGAATAGCTGGAATTAATAGGGTGTGCCACCACACTCAACTTATATCACCTTTTCGTTTGGAATATCAGATAAAATTGAATCTTCTGAAGCAGTTTATCTGGTTTGCATCATGAAAAAAAGTGAGGGGCACAAGGCAAGTCAGGCTTTAGTTTATGGATTCTAAGTAGCCCACAGCCCTGCTAAAATAGGGTTATGAGGGATCTATTAAACAAATGTGATGAGGGATCTATTAAACAAATGTGACTGAGAGCACCACTGACACTGAGATCATATAATGAGACCATCCTCATCATACACCAAGCCTTATCCCAGGCTGCAGATGGCTACTTGGTCATCAACTTTGCTGTTACTTTTTACAAGGTATTTCTTCCCTACCTGGTCAAGGGATATATATGGAATCATATATATGTATTATCTGTGAAATTTTAGTTATTTTACTTAGTTTTAAAATTTATTTTAATACTAATAAAACCCTGTTCTTATATTTTTATGGTAGACGTCTGTCCTGTGTCATTAGTTAGTTTCTGTAAGGTTTTATGTTTGTTTTGTGTTGTATTGTGTTTTGCCTTTGTCTTTGTTTGCATGAAGTTGAAAGGATAAAAATTTAATGAACATCTCAGAGTGGGTTTTCTCCAGGAGAAATCTTAATCTTCTGAGGATTGAGAAAGTCTGTGTGCTGCTCAGGTTTTCTTCCTTCTTTGAGCAGAGGGGCTTAGAAAGATGTGGAAGGATGCTGCTCCCCTGGAGGCCTTTCCTTTTGGAGATAGGGAATTCCTGCTAGGCCAGGCCTTTGATAAGCTACATCTCAGAAAGCACATATATATGGTGAAGAATAGATTCCCTAGTTAAGGGATAGCTTACTCTTCAGTAAGTGATAGTCTTACTGAAGTGATAAAAAATTTTTTTTTAAATGAGTGCCTAATTTATTCCAGGCATTGTGCTGAGCTTGTAATATAATGGTTAGAAGCAATATTGAAATGGTGTTTTCTTTCATGCATGTGACAGTCACGCTAATAAAAATGTGCTTAAAATTGACGTAGTCCTGGTGTGACAGGAATATGATTCTATACCAGGATGTAACTAAAACTCACCTTATCTAGATAAGTAATCAGGGAGACTTGAGTAGAGATCTGCAAGATTGGTTAGCTAAACCTAGGTCAGAGAGAAACTGTCCCAGTTAGGCAAGCACATCTGTTGCAGAAAGTGGATGAAAAGGAGAGGGCTATAGGAAGGGATCCCTGAGGCTGTGTTTGGGTTGGGCCCCCAATTGCAACCCTGAGCAGAAGTCAACATGGAGAGGTTTGTTATGAAACATTTTTATTGGGCTATATTGAGAAGAAGAATTGGAGTATGCACCATAGTGGATATTGGGAAGGCAGTTATAGAAACATTGCCATAGATAAGAGGAGAAATGATGGTAGCTTGGACTCAGTTGGCTTGCCGGAGGGATCTGAAATACATTCAGCAGGCAAATTCAGGAGGACCTGGTGATGGTTTGACAATGGGGGCTAAGGAACAAAAAGATTATCAAATATTACTCTCAGAATTCTGGCTTATGCAGGAAATGGAAGGTAATACCCATTGTAAGGAACTTTGGAGGAAGCCCAGGTTTCCAAGGCCAAGATTATGAGTTCTGACTTGATTGTGTTGGGATTGCTTCCCCTCTGTTCTTCTTTTCCCACCTAACACAATTACTGTTGTTTTGGGCTGTCCCAAGATCCTTGGTTTGCAAAGCCTGGTTTCCCTGTCTCCCCTTTCAGTTTAACCTATAAAAGCCTTCTTAGTTGACCCCCACTTTCAGATGCCCAAATACCAGAGGGTCCCCTTCCCTTTAGAATATTTTGGTTTCTAGTTGCCAGTATATGATAATCTACATAAGTTTAGAACTGCTAGTGTCTGTTTCAAAAGAATTAACTGAGAGTGCTAACAAACCCTTGTTAGTTTTCTTCTAGATTCAATAAGATTATAATTGAACTGTTACTTGACTGACTACTCAGTGTTTATGAAGCAAGTCAGATGTTAGCAAGAATTAAGCTTCAAATAAAGACTAATATTCAGAATAAAAAAAACAGAGATGTTTCTACTTCAGAAGTTCACTAACTGTCAGAAAAAGGGCATGGCATAATCATCAGTGTAGTTCTGAGACAGGCATTCCAGGCCTGAGTGCATCTGTAAAGCTAAATTTACCACTCTTCTTTCATGTGTTTTTAAGCTGTAGTGGATTAAAAGCTCTTGTTCAGATAAATCTGACTGTGAGTGTTATCTACGTATCATTTTCATTCTCATTGTCTAGAAATCTGTAAACAGCAAAATTTCCCCTTAATTTCACATTAAGATTATTTTGATTTGACAGTCTTTTGACAGTATAAGAATTATTTGGGGGAGTTTCTGACTTCTCTTTAAGGGTAATAATGTTGAGTATATAGATTCATTATCCTCTCCTCAACCATCGCCTGCCATTTGTGGCAGTCTAGTCTCTGTTGAAATATGCTAGTAATAATTACAAGTTTCCTAGTCTTCCTAAGACAATCTATTATGAACATGATTGGTTAAATTTATGCATTTGCATTTAATCTGAAAAGGGGACATTTAGTTAAGCTAATAGATTGTAGCAGTAGCTTATATGGAAAGTATTTGTAGAATGAATTGCTTATTTTTTGTTTTCTATACATCAGGAGCACCTGTGACTTTGAGGAAATCCTGGATTACTTATTTGTACATATATCCTCAGGACTCCTCTGCTTCTGGATTTAATATAATATAAACAGACATTTCTTTTTTAACTTTTTAATGTTTTTATCAGTGCATTATAGTTATATAGAATGGTTTATTCTCACACTCATAAAGGCATATAACATAGTTCACTCATTCTCAATCCCTAGTATTTTGTTTTTTCCTCCCCTTCTTCCTTAAGCTGATCCCCTTTCTCTACTTTTATTCTTCTGTTTGTTGTTTTTTTAATTGTTATATTATATATATAATTCATTGTAATATATTCGCAGATGCATATTGCAATATTGCATAAGTTGGTCAATTTCATTCTGCAGTTTCTCCCTTTACCTACTTCTTCTCCTTTCTCCTTAATATCCCCTTCCTCTACTCTACTCTTCTCGTTTGTATTTTCATGATATCTCTGCCACCACCCACTTTTTGTTCCTTATTTCTCTCTAGCTTCCGCAAATGGGAGAAAACATTTGGCCTTTGACTTTCTGAGTCTGGCTTAGCATGGTGTTTCCCATTTCCATCCATTCAACCAGCAGATGACATAATTTCTTTCTTCTTTATGGCTGAGTAAAACTCCATTGTATATATGCCACATTTTCTTTATCCTTTCATCTGTTGATAGGCACGTGGGCTGGTTCCATAACTTGCCTATTGTGTGTTGTGCTGCTATAAGCATTGCTATGCGTGTATTACTACAGCACACTAAGTTTCATTCTTTTGGGTAAATACCAAGAATTGGAATGAGAGCTAGATCATATTCTGTTGCTAACCTTGAGGAATTTCCATAAATACTTTCCAAAGTGGTTGTACTAATATGCAGTCCAACCAACAATGTGTGAATTCCACCTTTTTCTCCACATCCTCACTAGCAATTATTATTATTTGTATACTTGATGATTGCCATTCAAACTGGAATGAGATGAAATCTCAGTGTAGTTTTGATTTTCATTTCCCTGATTGCTAAGGATGTTGAATATTTTTTCATCTATTTGTTGACTATTTGTACTTCTTTTTCTGTGAAATGCCTGTTTGCTTCATTTTCCCATGTATCAATTGGATTATATATATATATTTTTTGTATTTCTTTATGCATTCTGAAGTTAATCCTGTGTTAGAAGAGTAACTGGCAAAGATTTTCTCCCGTTCTGTAGGCTCTCTCATCATACTCTTAATTGTTTCCTTTGCTGTGCAGAACCTTTTTAATTTGATGCCATCCCACTTATTTAAGAAGTAGCTTCCTATGCCAATATGTTGGAGTGTTGACCCTGTTTTCTTCTAACAGTTGTAATTTGTAGTGCTTTTGGTCTAATTTGTAGGTCTTAGATCCGCTTTGCTGATTTTTGTGCAGGGTAAGAGATAGGAATCTAGTTTCAGTGTTCAACATACAGATATCCAGTTTTCCCAGCACAATTTGTTAATAAGGCTATCTTTTCTCCAATGTATGTTTTTGGCACTTTTGTCAAGGAAAGAATGATTTTATCTATGTGGTCTTGTCATTGTGTCTTCCATTCCATTGGTCTTCATGTTTGTTTTTATGACAATACCATGCTATTTTTGTTACTGTAGCTCTGTAGTATAATTTGAGATCAGGTATTTTGATGTCTTCAGCCTTACTCTTCTTGTTTAGCTATTTGACTATTCTGGGTCTTTTATTCTTCCCTCTGAATTTTAGGACTATTTTTCTATTTCTTGTGAGAATGTTATTGATAGTCTGATGGGGATTTCATTGAATCTATAGATTGCTTTTGGTAATATGGCCATTTTGACAATATTAGTTCGCCTATCCAGGAAAACAGTGTCTTTCTATCTTTGAAGGTCTTCAGTTTCCTCCTATAGCATTCTATAATTTTCAGTGTAGAGGCCTTTTACCTCCTTGGTTAGGTTTATTCCCAATTTTGTTCTTGTTGTTGTTGGTTTAGTGTTTGTTTGTTTTGTTCTTGAAGCTTTTATGTATAGAATCATTTTCCTGATTTATTTCTCAAGATTCATTATTAGAGTATAGGGATAATATTGATTTTTGTATGTTGGTTTTATATCTTGCTACATTGCTGAATTAATTTGTTTATCAACTCTAGAAGTCTTTTGGTAAAATTATTTGTGTCTTCAAAGTATAGGATCATGTCACCAGCAGACAGAGATAGTTTGACTTCTTCTTTTCCTATTTATATCCCTTTAATGTTTTTCTCTTGCCCGATTCTCTGGTTAGAGTTTTAAGAACTGTATTCAATTGGAGTGATGATTCCCTCATTCTCCCATGTCACTGGGATTACAGAAATATGCATCCTTGTCTTGTATCTGATTTTAGAGAAAATGCTTTCAATGTTTCTCTGTTCAGTATAATGTTGTCTTTGGGTTGTCACTTTGCCTTTATGATGTTGAGGTAAGTTCCTTTTATCCCTACTTTATCCAGTGTTTTTAAGGTGAACTAGATTTTATTGAAAGCTTTTTCTGCATCTATTGAGATGATCCTATAATTTTTGTTCTTAACATTATTTATATGATGAATAAAATTTATTTATTTGCATATGGTAGATTATATTTGGATCCTGATATGAAACCAACTTGATTTTGTTGTACAATCTTCTTAATAACATTTTTAACACAAATTGCTAATTTTTAAAAATATTTATTTTTTTCGTTGTACGCAATACCTTTATTTTGTTTATTTATTTTTATGTGTTGCTGAGGATCTAACTCAGGGCCTCGCAAGTGCTAGGCGCATGCTCTACCACTGAGCCACAACCTCAGCCCCACAAATTGCTAATATTTTATTAAGAATTTTTGCATCTGTGTTCATAAAGGTTATTGGTTTGTAGTTTTCTTTGGTGTGTTTGTATCAGGGTTGTACTGGTTTCATGGAATGAGTTTTTGAGGGTTCCATCCTTATTTCTAAGTAATTTGAGAATAATTGGTGTTATTTCTTCTTTAAAGGTCTGGTAGAACTTAGTTGAGAATGCATCTGCTCCTGGGCTTTTCTTTTTGGGGGAAGAAACCTAACTAAGTTTCTTAGTTAAATTACTTAAATCTCATTGGTTGATGTTGGTCTATTTAGGTTTTCCATATCTTCCTGTTCAATTTGGGTAGGTTATATGTGTGCATAAATTTGTCAGTAACTTCTAGATTTTCCAATTTATTGGAATATAAGTGTTCAAAATAGTTCCTAATGATCCTCTGGATTTCAGCAATGTCTGTGATGATATCTTCTTTTTTACCTCTAATTTTATTGATTTATGTTTTCTATCTCTTTCTTTTGGTTAATTTGATAAAATATTCATCAGTCTCTTGTCTCAGAATAAACCAACTCTTTGTTGCATTGATCCTCTGTATTGTTTTTTTTTTTTTTTAATTTTTTATTGTGGGTTGTTCAAAACGTTACAAATTTCTTGGCATATCATATTTGACACTTTGTATTGTTTTAAGTAGACTTTTCTTGCCCAATCATCTTCCTTCCTTCCTTTCTTTCTTTCTTTCTTTTTTTTTTGTACTAGGGAGGGATTGAACCAAGGGGCATTTTATTGCTGAACTACGTCCCCAGTTCCTTTTTCTTTCTTTCTTTTTTTAATTTTAATTTTAAAACAGGGTCTCATTAAGTTGATGCAACTAGCCTCAAACTTGGAAATCTCCTGCCTTGTTTTCCCAAGTCATTGGAATTACAGTTGGGTGCCACCATGCCCAGCTGATAAATTACTTTCTTACAAATCTTTTTGTTTATCTTCATTCCTTCCCAGCTTTTCTTTTTAATCCCTTACTTGAAATCCTCTCCAGGTGTTATTCATTTGCTCAAAATCTTGCACTGTGTGCTGTGAAATACAGAATTATATTATAGTCAGTTCTTGGTGAATTATTACTCTTCAAGACACTTCATTGTTAATTCTTTTTTTTTTTTTTTTTAATGACCTAGGGGAACTCTCAAGTCTTTCCCCATCCTGACAGATGAGTAATGCATAGTCGTCTTGACTATAAGTATTGAAATATGGCCTAGCCCCACTGTTCACTCACTTGGACACACATTCCAAGTAACACTGATATGGTCAGGGTGAGGAGGGGTATATATTGGGTAAGTTTGGGTTAGCTGGGAACTGGAAGTTGGCTGTTTATTTGGGCACATACTCCCATACTACCAGATGTGACATGTCATTTGTATATTATAATATCATTTGGAAACTAGTGGAGCTAAGCTATTCTTAGGTCTCAGTCCAGGAGTAATTAATCCTTGACATATTGTAACACACTGTGATGTTTTGTTGCAGTTGTTTATTTTACCACAAAAGCTTTGTAAAAGCTTTTTCCACAGCAGTAGGCTGAGACCTATACACATTTTTCATGCCTTTTGCTTCACCTGTTCGTGCATCATCCAATGGAGTAAGTTCAAACAGACCTTCCATGGGTCCCTGGAGAGCAAGGTGGTACTGTATTAACAGATCTCCTTGGGGTGTTGATCCAGAAGGACGCTCCCTTTCTTTTACCAGAGAGGAAACTGACATTATAAAGAGCTAAAGGAGTGTAGCCAGAGAGTGATAGCCATTAGATTAACAAGGGAAGTGGTAACTGTCTCTGTGTCTGATGTTTCTTACCCTTCTTTTGCATACTCTGTTCCCAATGCTTGGTGAAGTTGAACCCTATGCTAGGACTTGAGAAATTTAGCAGCCGTAGTCCCATCCCTGGCCATACTTTCTGTGAGGCTTGCACAGGCCAAGGAATGAGAAAATCTCAGACAAGGCATCTCAGCTAGAACTCCTGAGTCACTGTGGCTCAGTTCAAGGTTGTTGCATAGGTAAGACAGTCCTCACACTACTTCCTTCCCTCCTCCCAACCTTCCTCTCTGCCTTCTGCATTCCCACCCACTACAGGAAATCTCCCAGGTCATACTCCCAGCCAAGTGGTTTTCAGATCCATTATGGAACACTGCAAGTGACAAGCAGCTCACTGTCAACTTTTGCTGTGATTATTAGGGAACACTGGCTTTTTTATGTGGAATCTAAAGGCTTCCTCTTTAGAACACCGAAACGCCAGTCTTGTTTCCTGTTCTCTAGAGCAAAACTGAATAAACCTATTCTTCCTTCCACTTTCAGTCTTTACATATTTGTAGAGAGGTTTCATGTCCCTCCAAAGTCTTCTGAAATCCAAATAAAATAGTCTTCATTTCTCAGCCCTGAGGAATAAATCATTTAATGAACACAAATTATTTCAGAGTGCTCTTCCTCCAGTATACTCTCAGGGCCAAATTTTCTTGGGCAATGTCCCACACAAAATGTTGCTCTCAAGTGTGAAAACACAGCACTCCAATGCCATCTGGCTGTGCAAGCACGACAGTTCCTTGTTTCTTTGATCTGGACATTGAACACTTACCAATGCAGCTAGGAAGAAGGTTAAATGAATTATTTATGGAGCTATTAAAATCATGTTTTCAAAGGGTATGTAATGACACAATGTAATAAATGGAAACATCGGGCTCAAAATTATATATACAGTATCATCTCAATTATGTGTAAAAATATAAATATGCAAAGGAAAAATCCTTTGAGGAAATACATCAAAATGTTACTGATTATTTCTAGAAAGCATAATCATGGGTGATTATGATTTTCAACTTTTTCACCTTCTTATAGTTTCCATATGAGCATGTTTTATTTTTACAATCAGGGGAAAAGATTTCTTTTTTTTTCCCCCCAAAAGATTCAAACTCTTTTGAGAACTCCTTGCATCCTTAACATTTTCTCCCAATTTTTCTTATCTGGATACTTTCAGTTTGCTTTGTCAAATTTTCATTTTAGATCTTTCATCTCTTGAGGCATTTTGAAACTCTGATATATAATAGCCATATGATATGCTAGTAATCTGTTAAGTGCTTCTCCTATACATTGCAGTTCTCTAAGTGGGTATCTTATACTTTATTTATTTTTAAAAATTTATTGCCTACATTTTGCTCCAATGGGTTGAAGTAAAAAAAAAGTGCACTATTTTTTTCCTCACCATTTATCCCACTATTCCTACAACACAAAAAAATGCTCAGATAATTTGGTGCAGCAATCCTGAACTGAGCCACAGTGACTCAGGTCTTCTAGAAGTTATCTACCTGTTAGCCTAGTAATTGTCTATTATTAGCCATGGACCTGAGGCAAGTCACTGTTCCTTTTTGCCTGTTCCAGGGATATTGGCAAATGCCCACCTTCTCTACTCGGCAGTCTTAGGTTTCAAATGGAGCATCATCTAGTAATCCTGTGTACTGTTTCAATTCAGTTTTAGCGTATCTCCTCTCATAATCTGGGTTCTTGGCTTCTCAGTCTTCCCTATTTTTAATCCCACAGGTCATGTTGTCCTGAGAGTCATCCCCTTTTGTCATCTACCAGGTGTTCCCTGTGGATGAGATTAAATACAGTCATAGCTCACTCAGCATACACCAGCAGCCAAGCAATGTGCCTTGCTTTTCTGGTCTACTTTCCTCTCCTTTTAAATTATATCAGCCCTTCATGGTTGTGTTGGCTTCTCCATTTTATTGATGAGGATACTAGGACTTCAAGAGGTCAAGTAGTCTGTGCATGGTAACAGGTCCTCACTGATTCTAGGTGGCCTGACTCTAGAATGGTAAGTGATGGTCCTAGGTGAGTCAGGCCACGTGCTCCTAAAATTATGGAAAAGAGAGCCTCCCCTCCCCTCAGTGCTTATCCTTATGTTTCCATTCATCATTCTTTTTTTAGCTTTTGGAACTGACATTTATTTTAAGAAACCACTATAGAGAAATGTCACCTCAAGCCTGTCTTTCTCCGTTTCACAACATAAATTTTTATCGACACAATAAAATATTTTATTCCCCTTATGCGTTTTAGCCCCTGCCATCAACTGTAAAAAAGGGGTGACATCTATCCTGTATAGGTGGAAATATTTTTCCCTTACATTGCTAGAGAAGTTTTGGTTCTGAGGTGCTTTTGAAATAGTATCTGTAGTAAAAATACCAGGAGAATACAAGGCCCCCTGGGATGACACTTTAGGACTGGTTTTGGGTCTCCTGTCCAAGGTAGGAAGAGCCACATGTAAGGGCAGCAGACCTGCTGTACAGTTTTGCTCTATTGAGCAACCATGTGACCCTGGGAAAGAGATTTAATTCCAATTTCCTTCAGTCAAAGTGAGATTAATACATAACTATTACTAATACACTAGTATATTAGTACAAGTACCAATATTAGATATAAATGGTAGACTTATTGTTGAGATTTTTAAAATAGAGTGTATAAGCAGTGGTACCCAGTATGTAATGAATATGCAGGTATTATTTGTGGCTCTGACAGTGGTGATTATTTGTGGTGGACACCAGTAATTTTTGGCCAAAGGGTTCTTCCCCCCCGCCAAGTTTTAATAATAGCATTATTAATAAAAGAAAATAATTATTTGAAACAAAGGAAAAACAATATATACATCCAAGGGGTTTTCATGTAATCAGAAAAAAAGTAATACAAATTTAATCTAATTAATATCTTAACAACACAGAAGCTAGCAACATTATTGGATTCTTTTTAAAATTAAATTATTTATTCTAATTAGCTATATATGACAGCAGAATGCACTTTGATTCATTGTACACAAATGGAGCACAACTTTTTCATTTCTTTTCTTGTACATGATGTAGTGTTGCACCATATGTGCAATCACATATATACCTAGGGTAATGATGTCCATCTCATTCCACCATCGTTCCTGCCCCCATGCACGCTTCCTCCCCCACCTTTGCCCAATCAAAGTTCCTCCATTCTTCCCCCCCCCCACACACACACACATTATGGATCAGAATTCACTTACCAGAGAGAACATTCGGCCTTTGGTTTTTTGGGATTGGCTTACTTCTCATCGCATAATATTCTCCAAAGGCCAGAGGGTTCTTTAAGGATGAGATTTCCAACAACACTTTTCAAGTCTATATCTTCTCTACCTTTCTAAATGGGAGAGGTTAGTAAAGGGGGAATCTAAGAGGAAGTACCAGACAACTCTAAACATGTAAATTCTTAATAGTTAGACACTTAATAGTTCATATATCTGGCACTTGGGGAATTTCCTACTGGGGCTCTTGGTGTGATGGGGCCTCAGCCCTGGGATTATTGGTGGGATCATTCTAGAACATTTTTGAGAGGCTGAAGAAGGGATCATGGCTAATTTCTATCCTTTTTCATGGCATCAGCATCATCAGTGGGGTAACCTGGTCAACTATGAGAACCAAATCAAGGTGATGAGGCCAGAACCTCAGGCACCGATTCCCCACAGTGCTGTGGGGACTGATAATTGGTTTCACCTGTGACATCTGCCTTTAAGGTATCCATATTTACTCTCACCACAACTTTTCCTGAATAGGGAGGGTGGGTTTATGTGGAATGTCAGACATAAAGAATTTTGGTAAATCATGAGAAGAATGTTTTTAACACAGATGATGTCATCAAAGGTTGAGTTGTGGACACTGGGAGTTCCAGCTTCCCTGTCTATTACCTGTAACCACACACAGCACCTTGTTTGTATTGCAGATACTCATGTGTATATCTGAGTCCCAGCTGGATCTGAATCCTTTAGGAGAGAAAAGACTCTGAAAGGGCTGGGTGTCTGTGCTTTCCCATTGCTGAGTTCAGCGCCAAGCCCAGAGAACACATTTGCTTTTTGCCAGAGGAGGGAGGAGGTCTTTTTCCCAGCAAGTCATTCAGTTCCCTTCATACACTTCAGTTCTAAAAATCCAGAAAATGTCTTGCCAGCACTTCAGAGTGGCTGCCCTTCAGCCCACACACACCCTGATGTTTGTCCCACGCCCTTTCCCCCGCAAAGGCCCCAGACCCTTTGCAGATTGGTACCCCAGTGTACTCCTGTTTTTACTTTTTGGCTTCCTTCCCTTCTGCTTCCTCACTTCAAAGCAATCAGAAAGTAATTCCCAGAAGAAACTGCCTAACTTTGAACTTTTTATGCCTTTTAAAGCTTTTACATGCCAGAATCTCACCTATTTCTAATATTGTAAAGATTGTACTTTTTAAAATAAATACACCTTCTGAGACTTAATGCTGTAATAATTTTCAGAGTAATAAAATGACCTCCATCTCTCTGGGTCCTTTGTATCCATTCCTGGTTTCTGACTGAAGGTAGAGTGTGCTTCAGCCAACCAATTGACCTTCAGGAATTCACCAAATAAGTGTTAGTACTGTTCTCTTTGAGAAGATGACACCCTTTAGGAAATGAATATGATCACGTATTGGAGCATTGCCTGGTGGTAAATAATTTGGCTGCTTAAGGGAACAAGGAGGGTATCACTTTAACTGAACACCCAAACAGTATCTTGGGATACTTTTTCTCTTTTTTAAAAAAAAAAGGAAAACTGGACATCAGATTTAGTGTTTCCCCAGAATGACTTGAATTTGTTAACCCTAAGCCTGAAGCATATGTAGATACAGATAGTTCTGGATCAGAGAATTCCAGATTTTCTTTTAAGCATGTTAGAAGGCTTTCATGGTAAAGAAGATACAGTCAGAGGAAAGAGCATAAAACTGATCCTTTTTAAGTACATGGAACGTATAGTCTATGCTGTGAAATAATGTGCACTCTGGAATAACCTCCAAGAACAGTGATTCTTAGACTAACTGAGCCTCAGGTTGCCTGGGAGGGCATTCAGCTTGGAACCACCTCAGACTAATCAAATGAGGAGTTTCTGTGGTGGTTAAGATTAGATTTACTGCACTAGAGAAATGAGTCTGATGTTGAATTTTTCAAAGCAGATGAAATTAGCTTTATAAATAGTTTATGTGCCTTTTTACAAGTAATTTCTATTATAAGAGTCTATTTTCTAAGAATGTAGTTAGTAATTTTGACAAATTTATGGAAAAAAATACACAATAGCATCATACTTGATAGGACAAAATTGTCATGATCTAAATATCTAACACTAGAAGAGTGGCTAAATTAATTGTGGTATATCCATAATGTTGCATATATTCAGAAAGTAAAATGGAGTTTTAAAAGGATAATAACTAATAAAAGGCTCATGATGCAGTCATAGATGACAATAGCAAGGTATAAAATTGTAAGTGTACATAAGGGAAAAATTGTATGATTCCACTTACATGAAATTCTTTTTTCCCCATTTTTTAGTTATTATTTTTTAAATAAATGACAATGGAATGCATTACAATTCATATTACACATATGGAGCACAATTTTTCATACCTCTGGTTGTATATAAAGTATATTCACACCCAATTTATGTCTTCATACATGTACTTTGGATAATGATGTCCATCACATTCCACCATCATTGCCAACACCCTGTCCCCTCCCTTCTCCTTCCACCCCTCTCCCCTATCTAGAGTTCATCTATTTCTCCCATGCTCACCCTCCCTAGCTCACTATGAATCAGTCACCTTATATCAGAGAAAACATTCAGCATTTTTTTTGGGGGGGGGGGGGATTGGCTAACTTCACATTGCATTATCTTCTCTAATGCCATCCATTTACCTGCAAATGCCATGATTTTATTCTCTTTTATTGCTGAGTAATATTCGTTTATGTATATATGCGACATTTTTTTAATCCATTCATTTACTAAAGGGCATCTAGTTTGGTTCCACAGTTTAGCTATTGTGAATTGTGCTACTTTAAACATTAATATGTGGCTGTGTCCCTGTAGTATGCTGTTTTTAAGTCCTTTGGGTATAGACTGAGGAGAGGGATAGCTGGATCAAATGGTGGTTCCATTCCCAGTTTTCCAAAAAATCTCCATACTGCTTGCTATCATATTGACTGCACCAATTTGGAATCCCACCAGCAATGTGTATCTTTTTCCCCACATCCTCACCAACACTTATTGTTATTTGTCTTTATAACAGCTGCCATTCTGACAGGAGTGAGATGAAATCTTAGAGTAGTTTTGATTTGCATTTCTCTAATTGCTAGAGATGATGAACATTTTAATTATCTTATATTAGACAAAGGTGCCCAAAACATACATTGGAGAAAAGATAGCCTCCTCAACAAATGGTGCTGGAAACCCATATGCAACAAAATGAAATTAAACCCTATCTCTCACCATGCACAAAACTCAAAGTGGAACAAGGACCTAGGAATTAAACCAGAGATTCTGTGTCTAATAGAAGAAAAAGTAGGCCCTAATCTTCATCATGTGGGATGGGGTCCCAACTTCTTTAATAAGACTCCTATAGCACAAGAATTGAAAACAAGAATCAATAAATGGAATGGATTCAAACTAAAAAGTTTCTTCTCAGCAAAACAATCTGTGAGGTGAATGGAGAGTCTACATCTTGGGAGCACATCTTTACCCCTCACATATCAGATAGAGCACTAATCTCTAGGATACATAAAGAACTCAAAAAGCTAAACACACACACACAAAAAAACAAACAAACAAATAACCCTATCAATAAATGGGCCAAGGACCTGAACAGACACTTCTCAGAAGATGATAGTCAATCAACAAATATATGTAAAATGAAATTCTTAAAATAATCAAGTTCCTAGAGACAGAAAGTGGATGGAGGCTACCAGGGACTGGAGGGAGGGGGAATGGAGAGTTGTTTAATAGCTACAGAGTTTCAATTTAGGAAAATGTAAAAGTTCTCCAGGTGGAGCAATGGTGACGGTTTCAGTACATTATGAAGGTACTTAGGACCCTTGGAGTGTACAATTAAATTTGGTTAAAATGATAAATTTTGTTATATATATTTTACCTCAATAAAAAAGAAAAGACCCTCATGCCCAAATGCTATTGAATAAATGAAGGAACATGTATGAGCTGCAATCCTGAGCACTTGACAAAAGGCAGCAACCTGTCTGTTTCTTGAGAACTAGTTCAGTTTTTATGTGAAAGCTTATTGGAAAAATAAAGGTCCAATCTGCCGCAGTCTGGCTGGGCACAATCAGGAGCCACTTGTCAAAAGAAACTAACTTTATTTTTAGAACCACACACACCAAACAAAACAGCCTCTCAGGAAAAACCCTCAGAGCCTCAACTGCCACCACCGGCTTTCCACAAGCCTCTCTCTCCCACACAAGCTTCTCTCCACCTCCCACAATCCTCCTGCTCTTGAGGCCGATTGGCTGGGTCACGTGGGCGGAGCCAAAAAAGTCCCCCAATGAGCAGCTCCGTGGTCTGAAAGGGCAGGGAAACAGCCCAATGAGCATCACCGCAGAGGAGCCAATCAGCTAGATGTTGCTGGGGCCGCTGTGAGCCAATCATCAGCCGGCAGCTGGAAGTTTGCTGGCAGCTGGAAGTTTGCTGGCAGCTGGAAGTTTGCTGGGGCCCCTTCGGCTGTGGCTCTCAACACCAATCTATGGGGGGGAGGGGATAAACCATGTGTTAAGTGTACATATGTATAGGATTTCCTAGCTCTTAAAAGATGCATACAAACATAGAGGAAAAAAAAATCCAAATGATGACAGTGATCACTTCTAGGTGATAAAGATATGAGTCATTTTTGAAAAATTCTACAAGCTTCCCTAATGAATATAGAAAAGTGAAAAACACTTTTTTTCATACTAATCTCTGTATGAAGAGTACTTATGATTTATATTTAACAAACAGTCCAAAGTGGTATAGCTCCCTTTCCATTCCTAAGAGCCTTCCATTGTTCTAAAAGCTTCTGACTTTATGGTCTGGGATACATTCTGTGGGATCCTCAAAGTTGGTGCATCTTCACACTATGGTGCATGTTGAAAACTTGGAGATGATATAAGTCATCTAGGCCAAGCCTTGTGAACAGGTAGGCAAACCTATTGAAACCTTGTGAACTATTGGCAAACAACTGAAACTACCTCTGATTTAGGCTCTACAGGAATTTAGGGAAAGTATTTCTTTCAGTATGTTCACTTCCTTTACAGGGGATCATTTTACTCCTGGGCTTTTTGAATTAGAATTGGGTGGTGTGGAGGCCTCCAGTTTTGTATTCCACCATTAAGTAAAAGATTTCTTTTTCTCTTTGTGAGAGAAGAGGCCTGCTATCACCCAAACAGCAGTTATTTGCCTGTCAGGACTATTGACAAACAACTGAAACTGCTTCTGATTTAGGCTCTACAGGAATTTAGTGAAAGGTTATTGGGGAGTTTCAGGCTCTCCAAGAATGTATAACAAGGACGAGGAAACATAAAACCAAGGAAGGCCACTCAGCCAAGACTGTGGGCAGATCAGTAAGGATGGTGTCATCAAACTGGCCCTGAACTCTGCCACAGGCATCCCAATGCTTCTGCTACTGCTGCCTTCTGAGAGCCTTCTGCCCTCTACCTGTTTTTCTGTGTCTCTGATCACAGGTTCTAAATCCTAGGCTGGGCCTCTGTTGATATCTTTGCTGCCAGAGAAGCTAGGGAAGAGTATCTGGCATTGCTCAGCATCTGTCATAGCAGACCAGCTCTGCCTCCCTCTGAAAGAGACTCTAAGGGGAGAAGGGGCTTCAGATGCTGGGCAGACAAACACATGACAGGTAGCCACAACAATTATCGCATGGCTGTCAGTCAGTCTTGTTAATCCCTGCCAGAGTCCAGTAATGAGCTGTGATTATTTTTCAGTGTGCTAGCAGCTGCTGGCATCAGTTTGATCCAAGTCACTTAAGCATTTTCCCCAAGGGGGCCTGTCAGAGGTTCCAAACTAATATGCCCTTTAACTACCAGAGATTCATGTGCCATGTCTTCATCTGGTGCAACTGGGCTAATAGGTGGGACTGCCTGCCCTCTGGTTGATTTGTGTTAGAAACAGTGGTAGAGATGGGAGTGGGACAGGGTTAAGACAGGCAATAATCAAGGACAGCAGCTTCTGGGGTCCCTTTGAAAGGGCCCAGGAAGAGTTCCAAGAACATGGTGACTTCAGAATTCAAATGATCAAAACTGCCTTGGGCTCTTCTCTTTAGTAGAATCCCATTCTTTAACGTTGGTGAGAATGTGACATGACAAGAGAAAGCTCTCTTGCCTGGATTGATAGATCAGTTCTTTAAGTAATTGATCATAACCAAGAGTCCACTCATGACTAGGATTATTATTTCTGTCTTTAATTTTCACATCCATTTAGTACTGTAGCTACAGGCTTACTGGCAGTTCCAGATACTAATGTCCCTGTGAACAAGGCTCTGGTAGATTCTAGGTGAGTTCACACATCCCTGGAGGCAGCACAACAAGTGGTAAACAGCTGTTCATGTCAGGTGAAGGCAACTGCTTCAGCAGTTTGGACAGCAGCTGAGAAGGTATATCATTGTCAAGATTTTAATGCATATAATTTTCCAGCAAAGGTGTTTATTTGCTCTAATAACACACCAAGAATTGTATTAGGAAAGATCTCTTTAACATTCTATATTCTTTATATAACTGCTCCTAAATTCTAGAATACTTAAAAAAGAATCAATTGACTCCCAGAGAGCTTTGGGAGATGCTGGAATCTTTACTCTTTAATGTGTGTCCTCATTGCAGGATCACACTTTGGAAGCTGCACCCTAGTGCCTCGTTCCCAGTGCATAGCTAGAGAGGTGTGAGCCAGCTCTTTGAGAAGGCAGTTCCTTCAAGCTATTACTGTGAAGGGATTTATTTCACCTTTGGACCTTTCTAATTTTTTGAGATCTTCTACTTTTAAAAGAAACCTCTCCTTCTCCCCCACCCCCCAATGAAATCTTACCCAGAAACCCAGTTTCTAAATCAAATAAAGTTCTGCTTTGTGATCATGGGCTACAAAGCTATGGGCTCAGTGTGACAGGCCACCAAGAGGGAGCAACGTGCCCTCTGTCTGTCTCTAGAGTGGGCAGATGGGGATTATGGCCTCCTAGTATTGCACACATAGTAGGTGGTCAGAAAGTTGGTATTTATTTAGTGATGGTGACAATTTGGGGGACACCCAGCAGCTTCTGCTTATGAGGAATCAGGGAAACCTTAATATCAAAGCCTTTCAACTTCTTTTCATCATCCTACTTACTCCTAGTTTGATTCCTATTTAAATGCTTTATATCCTACGCAGTAATTGAGTGTTTCTGTCAAACTCAAAATGGGAGACAGCTGATGAACTGGTACTGTTTTTTTCCAGTGGAAGCTGGATATTACAGAAATAGGTTCTTTTGTGTCTTGCTATGAACTGCCTTACATCTTTTGGAAAGTAGTTTGGGAGCATATAATGAATTATACATACTAACTTTGTATATGTCCACTTCCAGCTAAATAACCTGGCAAAGTGTGAGAAGTAGCCATCATGGCTAAGAGCAATGCCTTCTGGTTGGGGGCGGTGAGTTGCAGAACAATTGATCTTGTTAGAGATGGTTAATTATTTTTTACTTATTATGAATACAGAAAAAGAATTCTGAAATCAAGGAAATGGAGAAAGCAAACTGAAATTCTCCCCTAGAGTTTGACATGAAGGTTTATGAATTTGATCTTTGTGGCTTATCGAGAGCAACGACAGATGGAAGCTGTGCTATACAGAGTTATTTGGGGTCAGGCACTTTCAGTGTCAAGCTAAGATTTGTTGGGAGTTAAAGGATTGACAATTAGTAAATAAGATATCAGATTGTATATATACTGTATTTAGTATTTGAAAACCCCTTTTAAAAATGAATTTCTTGTCATTAGTAAAGTTACATACATTTTTAATAAAGTTATTTTTATAATTAATTGCTCAAATATACTTTATACTTGTCTATCTAGTTCACATTTCTATTGCTTTACCTTAGTGACATGATACCTAAATTATGAGACTGGATTTATTTGGCATTATATTTTAAAGTTCAATAAACTTTCTGTTGAGGGTCACATGGATAAAATTAAAGATTTAAGTTTTAAAGAAACGTCCTAACTCTCACTTTAGAGCTTGTTTGTTTTAAGTAAATACATGGGGAGTATAGGCCCCTTGACATCCTTCTTTTGGGATTCAAAAATAAATAACACTTTTCATCCTGTTTGAGGAAGTTACACAAAAAGACGAAGGAGCCAAGATATGGGGATTGAAACTATCACCTTTAATATTAATAAAACAAAATACTGGGGAGTATGTCTCATGTTGTGGGCACATAGGTTTCCTAATCCTGGGCCTTGGAATTAGACTTACCTCATGACAGGTAGTACAGGAAACCGCAGGCTTTTCTGTTTTGAAGGAACAGAGCAGAGTACATGTTCCCTGACTGCAGAGTAGCTCCAAAAGAAGGAGGGGATAAACCAGAGATCACCAAACTGTCTTGGCTTTACAACATCCTTAATATCTCAAGAATATTTTTTACAATGCCTTTAGGTCAAAAGAAATACCAGACAGTTTTGTTAAGTCTGGTCCAACCAATTTAATAGTACTAGTAAGCTGGGAATCTCACAAGTATCACTGTGTTTCCCCTCTATTCCACATGGATAGTGTGAGTTGCTATGGTGCCCCCAGGATACCATGACACCTAGTTTGAGAAATACAGTCAACAATAAAAGTAAGTCACTTCTCATCCTCTTAATAGCAGTTCTGAGGAGCAAAGAAGAGCCTCCTGGAGCATTACCCTAGTGGAGTTCCTTCCGTGTACAAGAAAACTTCAGCAAGAGGGAAGATGTGCACTCAGCCTACCCACCCCACATAATTACCAAAGCATCTGGGTTTCATTGCAGAGTAATTCCAGAGCTGATGTGACCGCCTATCCTAGGAGATTGGACACATGCATTCTTTATGTATTTAGAAGCTGTGCCCCCATTGTTCTTAGTACCACATAACTCTTTCAAAAGGAAGTGTGAGATGAGGTGATAAACCCATGTGGGTATATGTAGAGTATGTTTCTACAGTCTATTCTTTCAATTCTGCACACCCTGAGGTCAAATATTATGAAGGCTGGGAATAGACTTATTTTCATTTTACTAAGTTAAATGCAAACTATCAGTTCTGTAGAGCCTCTGGGCACACCAGTTTGGTTGGTTGGTTTTGCCTGTAGCTCTCAAGGAAAGCATGGTCTGCAGTTAGGAAAATGAATAGCTGGGTCTTTTGTGTATAGTCCTGATCCAACAATAAAATGGCCACTCCTTTGTAAGGCAGAATTTCTATTAATAATAAAATGAAACACATGGTGGGGTTTCTAGTCATAAACAACCAAATATTTCCTCTGTGTGCCTCTCATTTAAACCTCAGATCATGCCCAGGCTGCATTTATAGCTTGATTGGTCAAGTGTATATTTCAATCAGTCAGATTGGCCTCATCAGTAAAATGCCAGTATTTGCAAATCATGAATAGCTAAATATGCAAAAAATTACAAAGTATTTAATTCCTTTGTGTTAAAAGTTTATTATGTCTTATTCAATACATACAATTTTGGAGGGTGGTGCTGGGGATCAAACCCAGGGTTTCACATGCTAGTTAAGCACTCTGCCATTGAACTACATCCCCAGTCCTTATACATGCAAATTTGAGAGTTTATAAACTGTGAAAATATTTTACCTCTATTCCCTCCCCTTAAAAAAGTACTCATCTGGGGAGTTTTCTCTGAATTGCCTTAGGAAGTAGCACCATAAACCTAAAGAACTGAAATGAGAAGTTTTTGGACTCTTGATTACAGTGCCACTATGATTTCCTGTGGGAAGGAGTGGATTGGTTACTTAATGGGAGAAGCCAAAGCTGGCAGAAGCATTCCTTTTTGGAAAGGAGCAGGGTTCTTAAGAGGCATTCTAGGCAGGACTTGACCTTCCTACTTCTGCAGCTGTGCTACAGGTACCCCTCTCGCCTTTCCCCTTCCACCTTGGCAAGTCAAACAGCTCTTAACCTCACCTGGGTGTCTTCAGCTCCTTCTCTCACATGCAATTTCACTTCTCAAAAGATCCTGACACCTCAAAGGAACATCCGTGGAGGCTCAGCTTCCTTGTCAGGAAAATGGGGATAATTAATAATCTGTCTACTTCAGAGAGTGATTATAATGATCAAATGCGATGTGTGCTAAAGCATTTTGTTAACTACAAAATGCTGTATATATGTCAGGTGTTTAAATCATTACTGGTCTATTTCTCAGCTAAAGCAGTTTCTGTGCATACTTTAGTTACCCCCTGAACAATTCTTTGTCAAATAGCAAATGTAAATGCTGCTGTTTTTTTCCTGCTTGGATTATGGTGGTTCCTTTGCAACTTTATGATGTAGGCTGAATCTTTAAGTACTCCTTTGGCTCATCTTTCTTCCTCTGAACACCCATGAAAGATCATAATCCATAAAACACAGAGGCAGTAACTCCTTTTAATTGCTAGGAGTTCAATCATTTGCTCAGTTCTAAATGGAGTCACTTAGGCACTCGCCTTGAAAAGTCTTGTCTCTGTTTATTCCTCAGAGCCGAGACTGCTTGAAGCTGGGTCCTCCTGCAGAGGGAGAAGTTGTCCAAGTCAAGTGGCCCGATGGCAAACTCTATGGGGCGAAATATCTTGGATCAAATGTTGCCTATATGTACCAGGTGGGTGCTGCCCTATCTGTGACACTGATGGACATGAGGTGTCTGAGGGAGAGAGCATTTGGAGTATGCTATGACTCACTAAGTCATATGAACTTGGGGTACCTCTTTATGAAGGAGACAAAGATTCGATATCTGCTGACCCAGGTTGAAGTTCTGGAGTTTGGTTACAAGGCTGGACACTGGGAAACTCCAACAACATGTGATGAATGGTTTGTTAGGGTTTGGTTTAGCCAAAATGATAAACAACTAAACAGGCTGTTTTCCGTGTCCCTGTTATATGAGGAGAGCCCAGTTGGCTGGTTCATCTCACCTTGAGCCAGGACATTGTTGGCTGTTCATCAGCTAGCTGCCCCTGAAATGATGACTTTTGCTGGAGACCCATAACCCTGTGAGCATATCACCTACACCTAAACCAGTGGTGTATTGGCTCAGATCAGCCCGTTAATGTCCAAAGGAGCTGATGGTGGTTGTGCACATAAAGGAGTGCGTGTTTAGGGAAAAGGGCACCTATCGAGTGGCTGTTCTGTTCTCTATTATAAACTCTGCATAGTATTAAAGAATATGCAGTTAAAAAATGAAATTATTTTGTTCCTGCCAAAAATAAGGATGAGTTAAGATCAAACAACATGTGTATTTCTGTTCCTTCAAAAAGGGACACATTTATTAGAACCAACACTTTGGAGTATCTTCAGTAACTCTGTGGCAAAAATCAACATTCCAAGTGAAGTGGTAGAGAGAAAATAGGGAGATTGAAGTAAAAGGAGAAAAAGCAAGAAGGTTCAGGCCTGCTAAGTTGAAAAACAGCTTAAGAATGATAAGACTGCTAGGTTCAGAAGAGAAATTGTTCAAAGACTGATAAAGGGGCAAGGGCTTAAATGGAAGATTACATTTTAAGACACAGCATCAGAAACTGGAGTGTAGTATAATTAAAGGTGTTCAAAGGAATTTGAAAAATTTAGGAGAGAATATTTTTCGTGGTCTAGAAAATCCCAAATGGAGTAGTGAGGGCAGGACTTACAACCTGCATCCTGTGTTATGTGTACAGGCTGTTTTTCCATTTGTATGTGTAGACCATCTCTCCCTTTGCATGTAGTACCGGTGACAGTGTTAAGTTGCAGATTCAGGTTATATATGATAAGGTAGGTGCTATAGCTTCTTTGCATCAATTGTTCAGAATTAACAAAAACTGTAACAAGGGCTGACAATATTGGAGATTCTTGGGAAAGAAGCGTTACTACATCATTCAAAAGAAAAAGAATTACATTTAATTAAACAATAAGTGCAAAAGTGAAACTTCTTCCATGTAGCAAATTACATGAAAAGTATCACATAATGAGGACATGTTGAAATTCAGGCTAATTAGTAATCAGTGTGTTAACTTCAGTTGAATTTATGATGGCCTGTCAACATAAAACTATGGGTATATTTATAGACTTAATGAAAAGTTAAGACTAATATTAAAATTGTCTCTCAAGCACAAGTAGTTTAAAGTTTCTCATTAAACCAAGTGGCCTTTTGAGATCGTTTTGTGTTCTGTGTCTAATTATTCAGCTTCACCATTGAATAAGCAGAGACATTTATAAAAATAGATATAACTCAAACACCTTGTTCACAGTGCTAAGTATCCTAAGTGTGTACATTTTTTATCCTCACAGTGGTTTTGTGAAGTAGATGTTATTGATTGTTTTACAAATGAGAGAAAAAAGATGCCATGAACAAATTTTTAAGTTATTTTTAATAAAAAGAATACAATTTTGATAGTGTGTTCAAGAGCTGTGTGTAAAGAGAAGGGTCAGAATTTACACTCAGCTTTCTCCTGCTAGAGTAAAAGACCCTCCCTGATTTTAGTACTGCAAGTCCTGCATTGCGAAACTTTAAAGTCCCAAGCAAACTAAGTGGCCGGTCCCCTTAGGCTAGCATTCCATACTCTTTCAGTTTTGTAATTGCCTTTTTCTCTTAGAATTTTCAAATGATCTATAATGAATGAAAGTACGCACTGGTTGTTCTAGTTCTGCTATCAAATAGTATAAATGAGACAACACCTTGGCCTAATTAAATATTAAAGAAACCTTTCTGCTAAGACAAATCCAGGAAGAAAACCCTTCCCACCTTTATTCAGGCTTATCGGAAATGACAACAAGAGTTGTCTTGTGACAGAGACCTAATTCCACCCTATTGTCCAGCTTAGTCAAATGTTAGCAGTTTGTGGATAATAAGAATTTTAATTAGAAAAGAGAAAAAAGTTTAAGTAAAGATTATATTTAATTTTCTATTTCATTATAGTTGGTTTTTTTCCCAACAGATGTTTTTCTTTATTAACAGCACAGCTACATTGTTTAACTCAGCATCTGACTATCAGTATCAGCATGTTTTCCTTTCTTTGTTTTGTTTTGTTAGCAGGGATTGAACTCAGGGATGCTTAACCACTGAACCACATCCCCAGTCTTTAATTTTTTTTTTTTTTTTTTTTTTTAATTTTGAAACAGGGTCTTGCTAACTTGCTTAGGGCCTCAGTAAGTTGCTGAGGCTGTCTTTGAATTTGTTATCATCCTACCTTAGCTTCCTGAGCAACTGGGATTATAGGTATGCACCAGCACACCCAGCTTCATTTTTTAAAAGTGAAGAATTCATACAAAGAAAGAAGTTAAGGATTTCTGAAATATCCTATGTGGATTAGATTAGAATGTAGCAGATGTTCCTCCCACTTCCATTGGTTTGTTTTCTCCTGGTAGAGCTCATGCTGCAGTAAACCTGAGCCCACATCCCAGGTTTCTGTTTGGCTAGTGTCATGTACCTTTCTCTGTCAAAATCTTTCAGAGTACTGAAAATTATGAAATTATTTGCTGCTTCTTTGTTAACATGAAACAAATTTTTAACATTTTTCTTTTAGATGATGTATTCTCACACATTGATGAGGTTTGCATGCTGTAAAGTCAGAAACTAGGATTTTTCTGACCCATTTGAGTTTGACAAAAGAGAGTTTTGAAAGTTAAAACTGTATAGGAACTTGAGCAGTTGTTTTATCTGGGAAGATTATGATATGAAAATAAATATGTGATCTTACTTTACAAAGAGGAGCAGCTCTCCCTGTTATGTTGCAGAGTCTCTTAAAGACACATAGCAATAACAGGCCCAGGTGGTCTTAATGCTGATTTTTCCACTGACTCATTTTCTGAGAAATTTAATCAGCCCCTACTTTTCTTTTTTTGCTTTAGGGGATACAATTTTGATAACTCATATTCCATGACACTCGTGTTCAATAATCTTGGTTGTTTTAAAATGATAAGAGAAAGAACTCTTCTTAGTTCCCTAGGTGTTGGCTGTTTCCATGTTTGTTCTGCTTGAGTCTTTTTTTCCCTTTTTCAGATAGTTAATTACAAATCTTAAAAATGATCAGTGCTTGTCTGAATTTAATATATATCAAAATGTCTTATGTTTCATTAGGTTGAGTTTGAAGACGGATCCCAGATAGCAATGAAGAGAGAGGACATCTATACCTTAGATGAAGAATTACCCAAGAGAGTGAAGGCTCGTTATGTAAGTGCTGGCAAATGACACTTGGAGACCCACCAGGGAAGTCCTTATCCCCTCCCTTGCTTCCCAAGCCCAGCGGGAAACATTCTTGGGTTTTTGTATTAATTTTGAAGAAAGCCAATGCAAAAAACTTTTCCCGTATTAAAACCTACCAAATACAAAGCTTAAATCTGTCCACAAACAGGGAAACTAGTGCACACGGCTTATTTTTCTTTAATGAGGTCAAATGACAGTTCTTCATATTGACATTTACTGATGCACAAAAATAGTCATTGAATAAGTCCTCCATGTGAAATGCCAGGATTGTAGATACCATCAAGGCATTTGCTATCTTGTTAGCAACAGCAACATTAAAAGATAGTATTCAGTAGTAGATTAAAGGAGACTCAGCATAAAAATGTCTGCTCTCCAGTAGCCTTATCATGCATTGATTAAGTTTTGTATCTGAAGTTCACTAATGTTTGTGTTCATTCATAATTAAACGAAGCTCTCACTTTACTAATAGTGGGAATGCTAAAGGAATTTTAAAAAAGAAAATATTAGTTTCAAGCCTACTACAAACCACTAAAAGATAAATAAATATGGATAAATAATCTAAACTGAAATTGTTAAAAAGTATAATTAACCAAAATTTAGGTTTTACATTATTGTGCCATAAAATATTTAATGGACCCTAAAATGAAGTCAAATCCTGCTCATTTAAAATTATATCCATTGCATCTCTGAAGTGATAAATCTTAAACAGGGAAATATAAATGAATGGTATTTTTCCTGACTGAAGTGAAAAGTATTTTCCTGAGTAAATGACAGTCTTACTTTTCGGTAATGCTTCTGGAATACTTTTTTTGCAACAGTAGCGTTATTGTTGGATATTTTGGAAAAACCCAGGATATTCTTAATATTCACTTGTATATTCAACTCCTTCTCCTGTCAGTTGGAATCCTGACCACAGGATAACTGCACCAGGTGTGAACTGATTTTCCCTCCAAGTTGTATCCCCAGGAGAAAGGTCCTTCAAAGTGAAATAGTCAGGAAAAGAGTGAAAGCCACTGGACTGCTACCCCCATTCCAATGAGAAATGCAGCATGCAGGGGACCTGTGAACAGATTAACCACCAAATTAATAACTGAAGGAGAGAAAAAACTAAGCCTATTGTAAAGAAACCAGCTAAATCTTAATGTAGTCCTTAAAAACCTAGATACCTTATCATTGTTCTAAGATCTTGAAATCTCTTACTTCGAAAATGTTAGAGACAGCTGCCTTCACTCTCTTCCTGCCTCCTGTGGGCTGTCCTCTGTCCTCCCTGTCTGTCCTTTCTTTCCTTAGCCCCTAGTGATTTAGAGGGTCAGTATTGGAGTAGGTAGCCCTATGGAAGTTCCTAAAGCCTTTGGTTTTCTAATCCATGTCTGACTAAGTACTTTGCCTGCCAACTCTTGTAGATTTCATGTACTATTTCTTAATCACATTAGAAGAAAGTTCTTTGCCTTCTACTCTGAGCACAATCTCTTTGTTCCATAGTAGATTTGGCTGTGATACCAGGATGCCTTCTCAGGTGGTTTTATCTGAACACAGATCCTGAATTTTTGAAAGTCCATTTCTCTGATCAAGTCCAACTTGCTGCTGCTGCTGTTGTTTTTATTTCTCAGATTTTTTTAGTTTAAAAAAAAAATCAGTGAAAAATGTATGGATCACATACATATACCTGGAAAGCAGACTATTATGCCAAAAAGCTGAGACTAGCAGGAAATACCTTTAGGAGAAGGCTCATGGTCACTCCACCCAGCCTTTGTGGTTATTGGATCAAAGACAGATGTGCCTTTCCTTGAGGTGGGTGAATAACCCTCTGACTCTTAGGTTGTTCGCCCATGCTTGCTATTTTTTTCCAGTTTATAAAACAAATCTAATTGAAAAATTCATTGATGGAAGATATTTTATGGTTAGAGGAATCTTTTTTGCTTTTTAAGGAGATAGCTTAGCAGTCCTCATTGGGGGGCCTTGTGTTTTAATGACTTAGGCTCACTGAGACTCACACTGGCAGGGGGTAAATTTTTCAAAAGAATCAGCAGTCCACCTTGTGATGGTACTGGGTTCTTCTCTACTTACTTCAGAAATGGCCCCATTACCTTTTATTGTCTCGCAGAATAACCATGGCAACGGTGCATAATTAACTAGAGCTCCTGGTAAATTGGCTTTATTATTGTGTTTGAGAGGCTGACTTTTGCTATTTCTGCACAGTGGCAACACTTTCAGAGATATTTTATTTTCTCCTTTGATAACTTTTTAGCACTTATAAAAATGAAAAATTACTCAGAGCAAGTACATTGCTAAGAATGAATGAAACAAAATGTTTTCTCCTAATGGCAGAGGGTATCCAACCAACCTAGAGCCATGTGGTTTTCTTCCTGAGTAAAAGTAGGCAGTGTGGAGGAGCCCGTGGAGGTAGCCTGTTGTCCTGGATGAGCAGCTCCATGAACTGGCAGAGAACATGCAAAGCTCAACAGTTGGGACCAATTTTAGTTTTAAGCCTTCTTTGTACTATTCCCTTTGTCTTTCTCTTCCCTATGGATCATATGTTTCAAGTCTGAAAAGCCAGTCTATTTTGTCACCAACCAAGGAAGATGGTCTTAGTGACCTAGTGAGGTGCACCGTGTGTTGTTGTCATCGGAAGTCATTCACCTCACTGAGAATCAGTTGAGAATGTATTTTAGGTGGCAAAATAATAGGGAATTAGGAAGCAAAAATAGGGCTTTCCTGTAGACTCTGGACTTTGCCTAAGTGTCATAGAAAAAGCCTGAGCACCTTCCCTCAGCACTTAACAAGCAGTGACTGAGTGCTGGGCACAGTGTTTGGTATTGGGAACATACAAAATTGGTGCACAGTTCCTAATATACTTTACCTTCAGCAAACCTTTGATGGGAAGAAGCTTACCTGTCCCACCACCCTCATTCTCCCGTGTTGACATGTGGAGGTGACAGGAATCTTGAGCTTCTCTGTGGTAGACATGATAGAGCAAAGGGAAACAGTGTGTCCAAGACAGAAGCTTGAGGCCCTGAGCCAGTGAAGCAGACCAAGGATGTGATCAGTTCTGTCTACCAGAAAATAGGGTGGGATTTACCAGGTTATATAAGTTCAGCCAACCAAGCGTGCATGTCATCTTGAAGCAGTAGGGCTACTGAAAAATCATAAGTTGTGACATAGAGTCATAGCTAGTCATATAATCGGAGAGTATCTAGAGAGCTTCCTTTCAGTCGTTATGTGGGAAATAGATGGAGCTGTGCCATTGGTCAGGGTGGTTGGGAGAGGAAGTGGGAAGGCCTGTGCCTTGGGGTCACGAGGATTTGGGGGTATAGCGGGAGGGATCCTGTATAGGGTGAAGATAAAAGAATGCCTACAGAGGCATCTAGGTTTCTGACTAGTGTAACTGGATAGATGAGAATGGGGGTGCCATTTACAGGAGAAAAAAAAAAGGACAGCAACAGAAGACGATGATTTTAAGTTTAGTTTAGCACTGGTTAATTTGAAGTGCCTCTGAGATAGACTCTGAGGTACCTGTAGGCAGGCAAAGTAGCAGGCCTGGCATGGGAGATCTTGGAGCCACAACTGTGGGCATGAAGGTCTAGAGAGTAAAAGGCCAGATTCGGAACCTCAGCAGCATCAGAATTGAGCAGATATTTAAGAAAGGGAACCCCTGGGACATCAGAAATGAGTAACCAGAGGAGGAGGAGGGTAGTGACAAGAGCTCATAAAAGGGCAGAAAGGAAAGATTGAAACAGTAGTTAGGTGACAAAATAGTCAAGAATTTGTATCTGGGACTTTAACAAGAATTCTTTTGGGAAATGATGGGGGCAGAGACCCAGAGATAAATAGGAATAAGAATGAATGAGAGATTGCTGTTGACAGATTTGCCAGAGACCTGATTGGGCAGGAGCCAGATGACAGATGGAGAGTGAGGGAGACTCAGAACAAGAAGAGTTTAATATTGGTTTTATTTGTGGACAGTCCCTGGGAGTGGAGATGGGGGGATATGCTGGAGGTCCTGGAGAAAGTGAGGCTAACAGAGTCATTGCTCTGACTTGGGTGGGGAGAGATGGGAATGCAGACCTGTGGTTGTCTTCTGCTCTTCCCTAGACCCCCTCCATGCCCACACGGTTTCAGATTTTTATCCAGTCCTGTGCTGGTTGAATGCTTTACCCTTCTGCAGAGTAACACTGGCTGCTTTTAGTCCACAGCGTCTGATATGCGATTTGAAGACACCTTTTATGGAACAGACATAATCCAGGGGGAAAGGAAGCGACAAAGAATGCTGAGCTCCCGGTTTAAGAACGAGTATGTGGATGATCCTGTGTATCGCACTTTTTTGAAGAGCTCTTTCCAGAAGAAGTGTCAGAAGAGACAATAGTCAGTATACACTGCTGCAGGCAACAGAGCTGCTTGGACCAGAAGAGAAAAGATGAAGGGACCACCTAGGGGCAGTGCCATGTGTTTTGCTAGGGGAGGTGACTGGCTATGTCTCTGACAGTGGTAAAACAGGCTTCCAGCATTTGCTCACCAAGCATACAGAATACACATATTAGTTGAATTCAGCAATCAGAAGTCATCCCCTGGTCTTGCTTTCACTTGTGAGCAATTGTTTTCTATGATCCCAAAGAATTTTTCTAAGTGAAAGGAAATAATAGTGAATGATCTACTAGATAAAGCCACTGCCAGAGAGGAGGCAGGTCCCCAAATGTGTCCCAGACCCTTCATCAGGAAACACATGGAGGCATCTGTCCCCCAACTCCAGTAGGTGGGAGCTGCATGCCCCAGGTGGGAGGGTGATAATTTATATATTTTCCACAGTCAGGGAAGGACTCTCACTTATTTGTTTTAAATGGCAGTTTTTATAAAACATTTTTAAAACACAAATGGCATGTATGGTAATGAGATTTACCCGTGTGCTATCTGTATTCCCTTGTACAGAACTTTTACATTTTTTTATATTCCTATTACTTTTGATTGTGTCTGATGAGAACTGAGTTGGCCTTTGTGAAATGAAATATTTGGCTCTTGAGGAAGAATTCTTATGAATTCTGTGGGAATTTTATATATTTAAAGTGGGAGATCTGGGGCTGTTATTTTTAAACACTTTTTTTCATAATACCTATTCTGAGTAGATATTTATAAAGTATATGTTTCTTTCATTATGTGTTTATAAAATTAGAGTTTAAATAAATATGCTTTGATGCAGAGTTTTGAACTAATGTAACATGATTTTTCCTTTTTAAACAGCCTGAAAATGTACTCGTGTTTAAAAATAAAGATTTCCATTTTCTCCTATCCGGTCCATCTTCTCACTTGTTTGTGTTTAAACCAATAGAAAAACTAGTTTTCTTGGGGACCTGGCTATCAAGATGTACCAGGTTTTCGTAGCGCTCTTTCTGTCACTGACTTTTCACATAGCTGTGGGCACATTTGAGTCACTGGAAAGTGAGGCTTACCTCCCTATACAAGAGCAGTTGAGGGTTTTTTTCCTCCTCCTCTGGGGCTTTAGATGGTCTGAGACCCTTGAGTTGGAAGTGCTTTTCAAGCTAGGTTTCCTGGTTCCAGTTACCCTTAGAAGGGACTATGGAGACCCTCCAGTCCTTCACCTCATTATACAAAATGAGAAGTGGAGAACAGTCAGGAAAAGGGATGGCTTGAGGGCAAGAGTCCTTGGAGTCTGTTTCATTCACTTATGCTGTGTAAGAAACCTATGCAGGTTCCTAACAGCCTGCAGTTAGAAGCCTTTACTGTGCTCACAAGTCTTCAAGATGGGAGAGCTAGTTTAGGCCTAGCTGGCAGCTGTGCTGAGCTTGGCTTGGGTAGCTCACACATGTGCTCTGGGTGCCTCTTATTAGCCTAGTGGACCCAATGGGCTAGCCCAGTATGTTCTTCTCATATCAATGGTAGAGGTGAGAGAGCAAGCAGACCCAGCCGAGTAAGCAGCCCAGTTCATTGTGGGGTGTTGGTTAACATGGGTGAAAGCCCCAAGCCAGGGGTTAGCAATGCATCTCCACGTTACATGGCAAAAGGGTATCCCTTTACTGGGTAAAGTGCCAAACCAATGACAGAGCCACATTTTCCTCAGTCCATGCCTGGTGGAGTGCTCATTTTTCATAGTGCCTCAGGCTGACTTCAGAGCTGGTGTAGAGCCCACTCGCCTTATTTTCCTAGGGTCTGAACACCCCACATTCTCTAGTAGTTGAGTCATATATTTTATCAAGTCATCAAGCTTGAATTTTCTATCTCTGGGTTTTAAATGGAGCTGAGCTCTTTCCACGATAGACCGTGAAAGTAGGCCTGTCTAAGGCATTAAGAGGAATTAATCTAAATAGGATCATTCGTTCTGTACAAGTTTGCCTGTCAGCAAGATTTCTGATTGGCTGCCACAGGGAGAAAATGTGCAGAGCCCTATGTGAACTTAAATACAGCTGTTCTTTGTGGTCTCTCTTATCTAACATTCCTATAGCCAAGTACAGCTCTATATGGCCTTAGCCAAATAGACATGGCCACAAATACGCTCTGACCATTGAGAAAGGCACCTTTGTTTCACTATATTCTTCGTAAAGTGGTTATTAGCACTATGACTAAATAGACCATTACAATTTTTTCACTTTAATGTATGACACCTCAATTGTAATTTTAATTTCAAGTGTTACACTAACTACATTTTTAGTGTGTATGATCAGTTAAAGTTCTTCCAGTATTTTTTTTTTAATTTTTTAGCTTTGACAATTCTAATGTAATACTAATTGCAAGCCCTTTCTCTGGAGGTTAAGGGATTAGTAAAAGCTGGTTGACATATTTCACAATACTTTAATCCTTTTATTATATTTGAAATAAGGAAAATATGATCCTTGGCAGTTTACTTTTATTAAGTGACTTTTTTTTAGTTCAACAAGAGAAAAATTAAAAAGAAACATCCATTGAAGTATCACATGGCTTCTCAGAATATATTATAAATTGCTACTGGAATATAGTAAATGAAAATATGAAGACTCAGGATCCTATGTAGGAGTGAATGGCTCTGCCCCTTCTCCCTGTACCCATCTGATGCGAAACAAAGCCGTTTATACATTTGTCACTGTAATGCCCTGGAGGTCTTGTAAATAATCAGTAGAGGAGTAGTATCTGCTGGGAGATAACATTGTGCCTTACTTTTGCCTTTAAGTAAAAGGGATCTGAAATGAAACAATCATTTCAGATATAAATCAGCCCCATTAAACTTGAAGCTAACCAGAGATCCTGAGGCTTTCTCATTACATGAAGTAATGGGTTACTTGCAAAATTCAATGGACTACAAAGTCTTTGAGCATTCAGACATGCAGTCATCCAAAATGTTACACATCCTCTCACCCAGCAGGCTATAGGGACATAATAGCATTGACCAGTGGGGAAAATGATTTCTGGCCTCTGTGGAGGTCTGAACTTGCTAGCAAGCGGGCTCATGACTTAGAAATCCTGTGCTTTGTCTTCAGAAGGTACAGGTCCTCATGAGGAAATGGAACTTTATCAAAACCAGCTGATACTAATGATATATAGAACATCTATTGTGTATACTTAGCCTCGTAGGCTGCTTAGTGGTGTTTATCATATTTAATCTCCCCAATAAATCAGCAAAGTATGATTGCCCTCTTTTATGGAGTGAAACTAAGACTTTAAAGAGGTTATGTAACGTGAATCACTCATCCTTCTCAACACATGAAGAAAAGAAAAAAGGAATCCTCAATCTGACCCAAATAAAAGACATTGGATAGATGTGTGTAAAGCTCAAATGAAAGCATCTGTTATAGATGTGGGAGACATTGTCACTACTGAGAGACAAGGTTAGTCTTCAGAGCCTTATGGTGCCCTTCTCATCTGATTGTGCACTACCTGGAGGCCACTCTGCAAACTTGCATGCTGTTCTACTCTTTAGTTCATTTCTCCAACCTTTGATGAATTTTAATATAGGTCACCTGCTTGTGTGGAGTTCCTCTGCAGGTTTACAGAGTCACTTCCTCTAGCTCCTCCCTCTCCAAGATCATTCTCCCATTCTTTAGTTGATAGATGGAGTGAGTCCTCCCTGCCTTCTGCTGGGAAATCCCATTCAGACTCCATTGATACCATTCTGGCAGGGAGAGAAATGCTACTTAGAACCTCCAGTAGCCATTACATTAAACAGAGGAGGTTAAAAGTCCACGTTTCCCACTTGGTCTCCAGCAACACAGTGAGAGGAAAGCATTGTTCTGGGTCAGGTCACTTGTTTCCCCCAGGATATTTAATTAAACTTAAGGAGAAATAGTCCACCTTGTGTTAGCTTTTTTGCTTCTGTGACCAGAATACCTTATAAGAATGACTTAGAGGAAGAAAGATTTATTTAGGCTTATGGTTTCAGAAGGTTCAGTCCATGGTCAGCTGGTTTCAAGGCAGAAATATCATGGTGGAGGAAAGCTGTTCAGCTCATGGCAACTGGAAAGCAGAGAGAAAGAAGAGAGGCCAAAGAGTAGATAAATTCTTCCAGGGCATAGCCCCAGTGTCCTACTTACTCCAACTAGGACCCACCTCCCAGTAGTCCATTCAGAATCCTCATGACCCAATCATTGCCTAAGAGCCCCCCACCCTGAACCTAAGTGCACTGGGAACCAAGCTTTCAATACAAGCTTTGGAGAGATATTCCAAAAGTAAACTGTAACATATCTCATTCAGAACATAAGTCCTCACTTCTTTTTGGTGGGAAAAAATAACTAAGTGCAAAGGACATGGGTCTAGTTGAAAGTCAGAGATGGAAGATGTAAAGTGAATAATTGATGGAGGAATCCAGATGAGAGGAAAGGGCATGAAGAGCAGAAGTGGAGAATGTTGAGGTGATTGATGGATATGACAGTTACCCTGCTATGATCAGTGTGCATTGTATATATGTATTGAAATATCACACTGTACCCCACAAATGTATAACTAAAGATTTTTTTAAAGAGCAGAAGTGAAGTGGTTGGTCTTACACAGGAAAAAGGAGATTTTTTGTCCATAAATACTTAACTCCTCATTTAAAGAGCAGCAAAGGCAGATTATTTAGAATTGTTTCAGGAAAGGGTTGCCAGGTGGGTTTGGAGTAAGGAATAGATTGTAAAAAAAAAAATTGAAAATGCTAGAGAATAGTTTCTGTCAACCCATTTTTGTGGGTTTAAAACTAAAGGTAGTTGATGTCAAGGAGACTGGGAGAATATAAAAGGATCTCTAGAAAGCAGATGGCTGTGGAAGACTAAGTAATGGCTGTTATGGTTTGGATGTGAGGTGTTCCCCAAAAGTTCAAGGCTAAGATAATGCAAGAAGATTTAGAGGTGAAATGATTGGGTTGAGAGCCTTAACCCAATCAATGAATTAATCCCCTGAAACTGAAGTGGGTAGAGTGTGGTTAGGAGAGGTGGGTCATTAAGGTGTGCCTTTGGGGTATATATTTTGTATCTGGCAGGTGGAGTCTCTCTGCTTCCTGATCATCCTGTGAACTGCTTCCCTCTGCCACACTCTTCTGTCATGATATTCAGCTTCACCTTGAACCCCAAGGAATGGAGCCGCCATCTATGGATTGAGACCTCTGAAATAGTGAGCCCCTAAATAAATATTTCTTCCCCTAAAAATTGTTCTTGTCAGGTCTTTTAGTCACAGGAGCAAAAAAACTTACTAAAACATTGGCTTCCAAAGATGTTCATAGCCTAGTCCCCAGGACTAGTAAATATGTCACCTTACATGCCAAAGGAGACTGTAGATGCTGCTACATTAAAAATCTTGAGATAGATGATGAGGTTATTCTGGATCATTTGAGTGGGCTTGATATAATCACAAGGGGCCTCCTGAGTGGGTGGCAGGAGGGCCAGAGACAGAAGGCTACTGAAGGAAGCAATCTGCTTTGAAGATGGAGAAGGGGCCAGAGCCAAGGAAAGCAGGTGGCTTCTGAAAGCTGGAGAGGCAAGAAAATGGATTTTCCTCTAAAGGTCTGTAAGGAACCGGCCCTGCGACACCTTCACTTTAGCCAGTGAAATGGATTTTAGAACTCTGGCTTCTAGATCTGTAAAAGACTACATGTGTGTCATTTTAAGCTACCAAATCTGCACTAATTCATTCCTTATAGCATCAGTAGAAAACTAAGATGATTGCTGAGCAGATATAACAGGAGAAAGGTGGAAAGGCTTTCAAGATCAGGAGCAGTGATCTGAGAGAGGAGTTTAGGCTTAAGATTGTACACTTAAAATTTGAAGGGTGATAAGTTTCAAAGTGTGGTCATGGGAATGGAGAGAAACTAAAAGTCATTTCACTGAATTTGTTTCTTTTTAACTATTTAGTTTTTTATTGATAATCCATAGAATATAAAAAATCTACCCTTTAAAATGTGAAACCCAGTATTTTTCATTATATTTACAGTGTCATACATAGATCATCTGTATCTAACTCCACAATTAACTACTTAGTTTTCATTCTTTCTCCATATATTATAGCTTTTAAAAATATTTAAAATGTTTCTGCTACAGATCCTAGATACTAGGAGGCATAAAGAGAATATTTTCATAAGAATATATTCTTAAATATGAAAAACTCTTCTGAATATATTATTTAATCTACTCATCTATTTGAGAAGAATACATAGATGGCAAAAGACAGACTTGCCTCCTATTGATTCAGCCAGGTTTGTGATTGTGGTGGCTGTGGTGGATTATATTATTATATTATTATAATTTCAGTGGATTATAGATTGATTACCAAGGCAGAAGGCACATCTTGACCACAGAGCTGCCCTTGACAGTCAAACGTGGTAGACTGGGGGAGCCTGGTCCTTGGCTTCAGCATCCCCCAGGAACATTGGAGCTCAGCCCACTTGCTGCAGCTGTTTGAATAAAGTCAGCAATGGGCCTCTTGTACAAGGTGACCCTTTTAGAGTACAAGGTGAGCCCAGAGGTCAAAGTTGAACTAATGCAGTAACCCATAATATTTCAAATCAGAAATCCCTTCCCTTTCCCTCCAGAGTGGGTCTTCTTTTGCTCTCAGATTTTTCATAACTCTTAGCTCATTTAGAAGCAAAAACTCACCTACCTGAAATTTCATGAAGCGGTTTATATTCTTTATTCATTTAGTATGAATATTCAAACATTACTACAAAATATTCATGTGAAGTGTTAAGCAATATATAATATTAGGTAAGAAATTAACTTTCTGAAATCCTAAAAATTTTGAATTCAAACAAAACAAATCTAGCCCCAGGAGTTTTGGATAAGGGATTATGGACTTGCATTCTTATTTTACACCCACTATTCATCCCTGCTCCATAGGACCTTATTCATCTCCTTGTTCTCTATCATTCTCTACATATATTATGCTCTCAATAAGCTTGACTGAGTGCCAGCCACTTGTTTGTTTGAATGGCACTCAACAAGCCTTATGCTCTCATTGGGTGCAGTGGTTAAATTTAGGCATCAACTTGACTGGATTAGGGGTCACCCAGATAGCTGATAATATATTATTTATGGATAGGTCTGTGAGGGTATTTCTGGAAGAGATAAGAGACTGGCTTTCTTTTTTAAATTACCAGGGATTGAACCCAGAGCCTCTCACATGCTAGGCAAGCACTCTGCCACTGAGCTCCTCCCCTAGCCAGAGATTGGCATTTGGATCAGTGTAATGAAGAAGGAAGATTTGCTCTCTCCCAATGTAGGCAGGCATCATTCAATCAGCTGAGGATCCAAACAGACAAAAAGATAATGTGTCTCTCTGGACACTCATCTTCTCCTTGGATATAAGAACTCTAGGTTCTCTGACTCTTGGATTTCAGGACTTACACTAGTAGCCCTCCACGTTCTCAGGCCTTCAAACTTGAATTGAGTCATTCTCTAATTTTCCTGGTTCTCCAGCTTGCAAATGGTATATAGTGGGACTTCTCAGCCTCAAATTATGTGAACCAATTTCCCTGGTAAACCAGCCAACCAACTTCCTTCCCTCTATCCCTCCCTCCCTTCCTTCCCTCCTTCCTTTCCAACCATGTTGCTGGTTCTTCTCTGGAGAACTTTAATTCACATACTGGGCTAGCGACATTGGTCTTAGCTTTGAGCACTAAATTGACTTCACAAGACTTGAGTATCAGTATTGTTGATCAGGGGCAGGGACTGTGCCAATTGAGGCTAACTGTGAACACAGCAGGACCTTGAGGAGGGAAATAACAGCATCGTGCCATTCTGGTAGCTGCTCACAGAAAGTACCAAGTGTTGCCAGAGGCTGAGGTTTACCTGCAAGGCAGACTCACACTCCCTAGATAGCTTGCTCCCTGATTCCTCAACCCAAGGGTGCAAGTGCGTTCTTTCTCAACACTACAAACAAGCAGGGGATTGGGCCCCCTAGGCAGGAAGAAGCAGTGTTCATTTGCCCTGAAACAGAGTTTTGGAGGCTAGGAGAGGGATTGTCTGAGACCTGAAAGAATGGAAAGTGAAATGTCTGTTCAGTTCAGTCTATAGAATGGCTGGCATTGAGGCTTTGAGTCTACCCCGTGTGGACTCTCAGTGTGTGACTTTACTGTGATATGATCATGAAATTATTTATTTCACACACTCCCCCCCAAAATCAAAGCCATAATGAGAAAAAGGGCTTCATAATCATGTCTGGGTATTTTGGTAACAAAGAAAATGGCTGTTGACACTGATAATAAAAAACTGCTGTTCATAAATTTGAACTCTTTGTTGCCATTTATAATAGAAGCTGCGTATTGTGAGCTCACTAGTAGCTCAACTTTATTTTGTCAAAGGAAATGGAGTCAAGAGAGATTATGTTTCATCTTTAATATGGCTGTTCAACAACAATGCCATTATGCTGAGTTTCAGATGAATTTAATTGAACCTTAATGAACAAAATTAGTTGTTTTGTGCAATTAGAATCCTATTTAAATGGGTTAGAAAATGAATAGGATGGTGAATGTGGTTGCCTTGATTTTCCTCAAGACTGACTCCCTCGGCCTCTTCCTGCCCTAGCTTTTCTTTCTCCACTGCATAAATGACTAATATTTTTTTAAATTTAAGAAGTTTTTTCTTGGCTTGCCAGTTTTATTCCTTCAGGCTACAAAAAACATATGGGACCTCCAAGGAAGTGAGGAGCAAATAGAACTGATCAATGGGAACAGTTAGAACTAAGGGAGAGGTGCTCTTCTGGTCCCTTGAACCCAGCCTCTTGCACACCTGAGATGAGAAAGTAGCTACTGAACAGCAGCTAACAAAAAATAAGGCTTCAGAGGCAGCTCTGGGTGCAGATCTTCTCTTTATCATTTAATACTTTGTGACTTGGAATTTATCTCTTGACTTTGAACCTCAGTGTCTCCATTCATTAGTGGGAATAATAATATATTTTCTTTCTTTCTCTTTCTCCCTTTTTCCCCACCGTGGTAGGGATCAAACCAAGAACCTTGAGCATGCTAGGTAAGCACTTTACCACTGAGTTCCACCCCAGCCCCATATCTATTTCTTAACAATAGTGACATACATTCAGTGAAATAATGTATATGAAGTATTAGGCACATTGCCCAACTCCAAAAGTGGGAGCTGCTGCTGTTGTTATTACTGTTCTTCGTCATCATTATCATGGTCTCCTTTAGTCTTGCAAGTCCACCTAAATTAGGCTGGAGTTTCTAGTCAACAATAAACTTTCCCAAGTATTGTCCTAAATGCTCAACTAGAGGAAAGGGAAGAGGTGAGAGATGCAATTTGCTTCAGTGGCTGGGAGGTTGGCATTCTCCTTGAAGGGGAGAAACAGGAACTGGTAAAGCTGGATGAGGCAGATAGGCATGGTCCCATGACATTTCTGCAGAGGACTCCCTTCTGACCCTCCAAAAAATTGTCAGTTCTTTCCTCTGTGCAGTGAGGGAATCCGGTGATCCCTGTGGACCTTTTCAGCTCTGAGGCCTTTATGATTCTGACAATTGCTGACTCTCCTGCCTAATGGACCACATTCCAGTGAGCCAGACAGCCTTTGCCAAGAAATCCTTCAGATTTGTAGCAGAACTGTAGAAGCTTCCTACTGAGTGTTCCTACCAGCACCAGGGTGGACTCAGTGCTCTGGAATGTAGCTTCTGGATATTCAGCTGAGGTGAGAATGAGGTCCAATGAGATTTGGCTAAGCTTTAATAAACACAGCCTCCCTTCTGTAGCACAGAATCAACAAAGGTGATTTTGGAAAATCAAAGATGATTCTTTGGAAAAGCAAAGAAAAGAATTATTCATGTTCCCCTTGGTCATGCCAGCCTGAAGGTTTAAATGAGTTCTTAGTGAAAAAAACAAACAATATTTTTCCTGTTTTAACTATAAAATGCTATTATAATATGTCAAGTCTCCTATCAAATGCTCAGTAATTATTTCTGAGAGTCTCTAAGGGGCATCTCTGATGTGCTCATAAATAAATCTTCTTTGTTTTTACCAGGTGACCACCATTTTGTTCTGACTTTTTTGCCAACATAACTTCAGGAGTGATAGCAGCTATCACTGCCCTCGGGACTGGAGGGCAGCTGGAGTTTCTTCTGTGACTTGTTGATAATACTGAGGCCACCCAACCCCAAGAAACCAGAGTGGATGTTGCCACTATTGTGATGTTTAAGATGCAATGATGTGCTCTGGGCCTCTGCTGGATGAAGTTGGGGATTGTAGGGCCAGGACTGCCACTACTGTTCTTGTTAGAACTAGTGTAAACTGAGGATGATGCTCACAATATTACCCTGTACCAGCTCTGCACTTCTCTGAGGCTGAAAAATTATCATCCCACTTTTGTTGTTCTATCTATAGTGGTGCTTAATCCAAAGTAGCAGAATTTCATTTCTTAACCTCTCAAGGAGACTCTTCTGCATGCTGCCTTTTGGGTTTTTGTTTCTTGTAGTCCTTGTTTTCATGAAGGTTTGGGGCTCCAGAGGGCTGAATATTGAAGGCTTTTACAGATATGAAGGATAAAAATTTACTCAAGTTATTTGAGTAAAGGTAATTTCTTTGTAGTGTAAAGAGGGTGGAAAACTCAGCCACATAACTGGATCTCATGGGGCTCTAGGAAGCATCTTGGCTTCATGGAAATAATATAGCTGACAACAGGAAGATTCTTTGCATGACCTGTTTATCCTGTTGGGCCCTTGCCCTCAGCTCACTGACCTTCAACATTTTCTATCACCTGCAACTACCTTTCCTTGTAAGGTCTCTATTGCTGCCTTCACTTTTTGATTTTTTTCAGCTTCTGCTTCCAAACACTCCACAGACTTATTTCCAAATTTCCAACCCAAAAGTCGTCAGTAGAAAGTGAGTCTGGGTTTTTCTTTTTGTTTATTGACCTATGCCTAATATTTAAAAGAGTTACAGTACCACTTAGTTAATTAATTTATGAGTACTTTTGGGGGCAAGTTACTTAGTTTTCTTTACCTTCAAAATGGAGGTAATAACAGCAACTAAATTATAAGATTCTTGTAAGAATTAAGTGGATTAATATTTGTAGTGCATGTGGAGTAGAGTCTGCCATAGAAGCATGTCTTTTGTTGACGTTGTTGTTTTCTTTCTTTCTTTTTTTTCCCCAGGACTGGAGATTGAACCCAGGACCTTACGCACGCTAAGCGAGCACTCTACCTTTGAACCACATCCCCAACACTGAAGCACATCTTAAATAAGACTGTTTAAAAATGTCTGTTCATACTTGATGTTTAGTAAATAAGTTCAGAATAAATCAATTTATTGAGGAATCAGATTGGCTTACTTAATGGCCTTTTCTCTATTTGAGAACTCTTATTATAGGTGTCTTCACCTTCTTCTTTGGGTCAGTTTCCCACTGAAGGCCACTGGGGTCTTGTGACCAGCAAAATGACTCATGTAGAAGGAAACTCTTGAAAGACAACACACTATATTCAAAACTATCCCTTTCTTCCAACAACTGTTTAAAACGCATGTACCTTTTATATTGTGGGCCTAAATGAATATGTAACAACAAATTTCACCATTATATACAACTATCAGTTAACAAAATACGGGGAGAAATGCATCTACTGATTCCTGCCTTAGGAAGATTCTTTCCCAGAGGGTTCTTGGTCTCCTTTGTTCAGATACCCATGGAAGTCTCTCCCATTGATTCTCCAAATAGGCTCAGTCTTCTCTAACTCTCAGTGGTAAATAAAAAGCTGAGACTCTTTGTTATGCAGCTCTCTTCTTTTTCTCCCTGTCATTCTTTGACCTTCTTCCTGAAGCTCAGGGACCTCAGATTGCAGAAAAGAGGCCTCCTCCACTGAGTACTACTGTGCATTCACAGGCACACGGCTGCATTTGGATGCCAAGCTGCTCCTCCTCTGACCTAAAGGTATCTGGATTTTTTATTTCCAAGCTAGAAGGCCACCTGAGAGCTGGGGAGAACATTTCCAGGGCCACCAATCAGAAATTGAGCAGAACTCTTTAATATTCTTTCCTTCTGGCTCCTAAGAGAGCTAAGTTCCACCAGAGGTCCTAAGTTATCAGACAGGAAGTTTTTCAATTTAATTTTTTTAGGAAGTTGAGTCTCTGAGGTCCCTCAAGTTAAAATGGAGCAGTGGAGGGAGCTGGCAAGAGACTCTTCGTTGTGTTAGTGGGCAGGGCCAGGTAAATGGGGGCAGAAGTGAAGTCTGAGGAGGGTCATGGAGGAGCACAGGAGATAAAGCCATTGGCTTCAACTGTGGCAAGATCAGATGGCTGCTGTCTGGATGGCTATTTTCGATAACTTTCATTTGATTATCCATGTTGTACAGCCTAGAAGGACCTCACCAGCCCACTTACAGGCCTTTTAGGGCTGTGGTTCTCAATAAAGCTACATAGCAGTTATTGACTTTAGGAGTTATTTTAAAAATAAAAACTCTTTGGTCTTCACTCCAGACCTTATAAATTAGACTCTCTTAGAGCTGGGGACCTAGGAATTAATGATGTTTTAATCTTCCACAGGTCTGAATGCTATCTTGGGTAATCTGGACACTATAGGGAAATGAATCCAATTCCTTTGGGCTAAATGCCATTCTGAGTTACAAAGACAAAAATATTGCCACACGCAGAAGGCATGAGTCAAAGAAAAAGCATCAACTTTCACATTCAAAGACCTAAGTTTGAGTCTCATCTCTGCCACTGAGTCAGATTATTCTGAATAAATCACTCAACCTCTTTGAGCCTCATTTTCTTTATCTGTAAAATGGGATAGGGACATTTACCCTTTCTAGTTTATAGAGTCAATTCAGGTACCAAAGAGAACAAATAAATCGAAGTGCTTTTTTTTAAATTGAAAAACACTGCTCGCTTTGGCAGCAAATATACTAAAAATTGGGAATGATACAGAGAAGATTAGCATGGCTTCTGCACAAGAATGACATGTAAATTCATGAAGCATTCCATATTTTTTTAAAAGCTTCTTCACAGCAAAGGAAACAATCAAGAGCATGAAAAGAGAGCCTACAGAATAGCAGAAAATCTTTGCTACCTCCTCCTTGGGTAGGGCATTATTATCCGGGATATACAAAGAACTCAAAAAACTTAACACCAATAAATAAATAACCCAACTAATAAGTGGGCAAAGGAACTAAACAGACACTTCTCAAAAGAAGAAATATGAACAGTCAACAAATACATGAAAAAATGTTCAACATCTCTAGCAATTAAAGAAATTCAAATTAAAACTACCCTGAGGTTTCATCTCACTCCAGTTAGTATGGCAGTTATCAGGAATACAAGTAACAATAATATGTTGGTGAGGATGTGGGGAAAAGGGTACACTCCATTGTGGGTGGGACTGTAAATTGGTACAACCACTATGGAAAACAGTATGGAGATTCCACAAAAAAACTAGAAATGGAAGTACCATTTGACCCAGTAATCCCACTCCTCAGTATAAAATTGGCGTACTACAGTGATGCAGCCACATCAATGTTTAAAGCATAATTCATAATAGCTAAGTTATGCAGCCATCCTAGGTGCCCTTCAACAAATGAATGGATAAAGAAAAGGTGGTGTATATAGACAATGCAGTATTACTCAGCCATGAAGAAGAATGACTTTATGACATTTGCTGGTAAATGGATGGATCTGGAGACTGTCATGCTAAGGTGAAATAAGCCAATCCCCAAAAAACCAAAGAGCGAATGTTTTCTCTGATATGTGGAAGCTAACCTACAATAATGGGTGGGGTGGGGGGAAGAACAGAAGTTCAGTGGAGTATACAAAAGGGAATGAAGAGAAGGGAATTGGAATGGGAAAAAAAAGATAGTGGGATGAATCTGGCATAACTGTCCTATGTACATATATGAACACATCACTAGTGAATCTCACCATCATGTACATTTACAAAAAATTAATTAAAAAATAAAAACTATGGGTAAATGGCATGAAGATCAACAGAGGGAAGAGAGTAGGGAGGGGTTCATTCAAAGAATCAACTATTACAATGGTATGAAACCTCCCAGGAGCACTAATAGAATCTAGAAGGCACAGGAGTAAATGGAAAAATAATTTCTAACCTTGAATTCTACGTCCACTAAATTATGAATTTTGTTAGAAACAGGAAGATACTTTCCAGATACATAAAAAAACAAGCAATTTACTTCACATGTGCTCTTTCTCAGAAAATTGCTGGAGAAAATGCTCAATGGAAATAAAGTTTCAAGGCTAAAAAAGGGAAGGGAAAGGAGAGGTACTAGAAACCAAATTAGAACAAGTTATATTCCATGCTTTTATAATTGTGTCAAAATAGATTCTACTGTCATGTACAACTATAAGGAACAATTTTAAAAGAATTAAAAAATAGCAATCAAAGATATGACACACAGAGCCCTATAGAGACGGTTACAATTTATTTATTTATTTATTTATTTTTTAAATTTTATTTTATTTATTTTTTTTTAAATTTTTTTATTGTTGGTTGTTCAAAACATTACATAGTTCTTGATATATCATATTTCACACTTTGATTCAATATGTAAATCAATGGATGTGTAACTGATGTGATTCTGCAATTTGTATACGGTGTAAAAATGGGAGTTCATAACCCACTTGAGACGGTTACAATTTAGATATTTGATGTCGCCCAAAAGCTCATGTGTGAGACAATAGAAGGTTTAGAGGTGAAATGATCGGGTTAGGAGAGCCTTAACACAATCAGTGAATTAATCCCCTGGTAGGGATTGATTGAGTAACTCTAGGCAGGGAGGGTGTGGCTGGAGGAGGTAGGTCCCTGGGGGCATGCCTTTGGGGTATATATTCTGTGCTTCTTGAGCAGAGGTCTTCCTCTGCTTTTTGGTGGCCATGTCTCGAACTGCTTTCCTCCATGATGCTCTGCCATGATGTTCTGCTTTATCTAGGGCCCAGAGCAATGGAAGTGGCCATATGTGGACTAAGACCTCTGAAGCCATGAGCCCCAAAATAAACTTTTCCTTCTCTCATTGTTCTTGTCAGATGTTTTGTCTCAGCAGTGAAAAGGTGAATAAAACAGAGAGTAATGGTGTTCTGTTGATGAATTTGTAGCAAATCCAATAGAACAGAAAGTCCTGTGTGACGGCCTCTTTGGATTCTGCCCCAGGTACAATGGAGACAAGTTTATTTAAACTGTACAATTCTTTGATCCCACCATCAAGAAGCAATCATTGAACTCTCAGATGAAAATGGGGGAAATGAGCACATGCATTGACTTCTGTCACCCTAAAGCCAAGTAAAATAACAGTACAACGGGTTTTAATGGGATTAAAAACACAAAAACAAAGAAATGGGAAGGGAGGTAATATTTTGATTAATGGAAGCCAGAAAGCCGAGGGAGGTCGAAAGGCTTGGTAGACTTGAGAACATTGAGTCCTGAGCTGGGAGTGAGGAAAGCCAAGAGGGAAGGCAACCAGCCACACGGGACTCTCCCCCAGCCAAGTCTTGGGAGTCAAAATCCCATGTACATCTACAAGTGAGGATGAGGGTAGAGATCCCAATAGACAAACTGTTGAAAGACGGTTCCAGTAAAAAGTAAGAAGCAGTGCAATGGAAAACCCAGAATTGCCTCAAAGACTCAGGAATTCGTGTCTCATATTTGTCTAGAAGTAGAGATTAAGGTAGAACTGAAAGCAGGGGAATTGTTCCAAGTTTATTTCAGAAGACTCCCAATTCCTTCCATTGGGGGAGGTGGCCTCTTTTCCCTCAGGAGAAGACTGGAAGCTGACTGCTAGGAAGGATGGGACAGAAAACTGGACTTGGCCGGCAGGTACAACTGAGCCCATCCACCACATTGGAAACAAGGGGGTTACATGAGGGTTCACAAAGTGACAGAGACTCTGCCCTCACTCTGACTTTGTTCTCTAAGTGCTGGCAACCAGGTTTATCTTGTAAAGAGAAGAGGGTGGATCTCCCATGAGACGAGCCCTGACATTTCTAACACTGGAGAATTTCCCAAAAGAGTTTAGCTAACATGGCAGCTCAGAGTTGCCAATCCTTTTCTTTGTCATTGAGCTTCCAAATGGCTTTTGCTTTTTCTTACTTTTCTCTTCTTCTTCTTCTTCTTTTTTTTTTTTTAGTGACAGACCACCAGATATTTGAGGAGGGCATGTAATGTGACAGAAACAAAACAAACAAGAAAATCCAAATGCAGAAAATTCAAATGGAGAGCAAGAAAGATTTAAAACACAAGGGCTGGGGTTGTGGCTCAGTGGTAGAGCACTTGCCTAGCATGTGTGAGGCACTGGGTTCAATTCTCAGCATCACATACAAATATATGAATAAAATAAAAGTCCATCAATGTCTAAAAAATAATAAAGAAAGATTTAAAAAAACAAAACAAAACAAAAACTCCTATAATTAGTATCTTCAGGAAATAAGAGAAAATATTATCTATAAAACCAGACCAGATGCTACTAAAAAGAACACTCAAAAAATCTAGATAAGAAAGTTATCTAAATCTCTGAAAAACAGAGCTATAATAAAGATAAAAGGAAAGAGGAATGAAAAAGAACAAAATGAGCCACACAAATCAGACATCCAAATAATTGGAGTCCCAGAAAGAGAAAACAGGTGGTGAAATCACTAGTGAAACAATTCAAGAAATTTTTCCAAAACTTACAGACATTAAATTATAAGTAGTCCTTTAGTCTCCAACATTCAGTGATGAAAAGAGAGCTACGAGTCATCATTTTGAAATTTCAGAATTATGGGTCCAAGAACTAAGAGCTCCTATGAGCTTTCAGGTTTCATTCAAAGAATCAACTATTACAATGGCATGAAACCTCCCAGGAGCACTAATGGAATCTAGAAGGCACAGAAGTAAATGGAAAAATAATTTCTAACTTTGAATTCTATGTCCAACTAAATTATGAATTTAGTTTGAGACAGGAAGATGTTTTCCAGATATATAGAAACAAGCAATTTACTTCACATGTGCTCTTTCTCAGAAAGTTGCTGGAGAAAATGCTCAATGGAAATAAAGGTTCAAGGCTAAAAAAGAAAGCCATGTTTTGCTAGTTGTTCTAAAATGTGCCTATGCAGATCTATTCTCCATCCTTCCCTGTACCCAGGAGACTAGTCTCTATGTTTAACATTAACTGGGTTCCCTTGATGGCTAATTCAGTGTTGGATCTGGAAGTAAGGACACTGATGGGAGATCTGCATCCTTCCTTCTTGCTGGGCCTCAGTGTGGCAGAGGCTGTTTCTACCTCACACCATGACTTCCATTGGGTGACTTCTGGCCCACAGCTCTGGCTCTTACCGGATTCAGATAGCACTCTCTTCTCTGTAAGGTTATGGCTTTTCACTGCTGCTGTCTAGTAGCAGGACTAGAGATCCACCAGCCCTGATTCCAACAGGACATAAGGCTTTGGGAGAGAGTTCACCTGAAAACCACAGAATGCTTACTCTTCTTAAAGGTCCTGAGAGGCGAAACACACAATGGGGGAGCCGACTTGGGGTTTAGTCATAAGAACATAAAAAGTAATCAAATGAAAAACAAAGCAATGACAATTTTAAATTGAGGAAAGATAAAAAGTTGTGCTGGAAAAGAAATTGTAGTGTACTGCATGGTTCAGCTACAGCACTGATATAGTCTCATAATGTCGCTGGATACTGGCCTAAACCAACTCATTGGAAACGGGAGGTGAGAGGGGAGATGTTAGTTGGCGAGAGCTGGTGATTATGGTGGTGGTAAGAGAGATTTACATCCTCATTTTTCTCAGTGGGAAGTCAATATGTAAAACTAAAAGTAAGGAAATAGTAGGATATCATATAAATAACAGGAATAATCTTTAAGAAGATAATATAAGTAAACCAAAACTATTTTTCTTTAGGAAAATTGTGAAATGAAAACCTGGTATTTTGCTTTTAACCAGGCATGTACAACTATTATCTCTACACTATTATCAAGCATATGTTTGATAAAAATAAAACTCATTTTTCTTAATAAGAAAAAGCAACTAATTTACTAATACTCTACCTCATACATTAAGAACTTTGCAAACTTCTACGCTGCCTTTCAGGAAGATCGAACCTAAGACAAAAGGGTCTAGGAAAAAGCTGTCTGGAGGGTAGGAAGGCTAAAGACTGTGGGGTGGAACCTCACCCAGGGAAGCTCAGAAGTGAAATAATCAAAGGACACAAGCAGAACAGGCCGAGCTGTTCTCAACATCAAGGGATAACCCTAGAGGAAGGAGCACTGAAATTGCACAGAGAGCTAAGTTCTGTTATGGGGCTGCAAATCTGCTGCCAAACTCTTGCAGCTAAAAACCAAAACTGGGGCATGAACTGTTACATAATCGTCATGATCACAGAGAATTATAGAACATTCCTCAGGGGAGGAGGAAGAGCTTTTCTTAGCAATAAATTTTCAAAGAAATATCTCATGTGGGCCTGCCATAGGATACATTAGGTGATGTGCGGACAAGACCCTCAGTCACTGTTGCAGCGTGAGTGGGGATATGTTTCCTCTGCTTCTTTTGACAGAAGCCCAAGCCAGAAAGCTTTGCAGGGGGGAACGTAAGAGCTGGGCGTTTGGACGTGGAGCATGACCAGGGAAGGGCCCAAGGACTTATGGCTATGTGGTTAACGGATTATCAAACATAGAGAACGTGTTTTTAAAATCTGAGACACATGGGGACTTGTATGAACAGCCAAAGGAAGCAGATAGTGAGAGCGGTTGTAAAGCCAGGAAGGCAAAGCAGGAAAGTGAGATGAGCATTCTGTGGGTGTGAGAACAAGCCGGCTGTCTTAGGGCTGCCAGCACAGGATCTAAGATTCCGACAGAACTTACTTCCCCAAGGACTGAGAAGGGACAAGGAGAGCCACAGGTCCCTAGGAAATAGCCACTGTGTCTTGGGAGCTTGAGGCTTCTGGGTCTACTGACTCAGCAGGGTGACTTAATTGTGCCCGGTGTCTCTTCTCAGCCTATTATTATATCCAGAGCTTTCCCACTTGGCAGAAAAGTCGTTATGCCTTTGATTTGCTTGCACTTCAAAGGAAGTGAGAAACCAGAGAGCCTTCTGGATTCACTAACCTTAAAAGACCCATGGAAGATAAGTTTTATTCTGATTTTGAGGTTGGAGAAACTCCTGAAGGAGGCAGCTTGTTGATTTAGCCTTGAATGGGAGGAGGTTGACACCAGTGGCAGTACAGTCAACCAACGAGGCCTTGGGCCTCGGAAGGACAACAGAAGGGGCAGTGGTTGGGTGTGGCCAGAAGCGTCGGCTGTTTGAAGGAAGTGCACAGAGATGAAGATTGAAAGCCAGACCAGGACACGGTCTGGCAGAGGCTGAATGCTAGGCCAGAAGAGCGTCGGCATTTGGGGGGCTGCTGCCAGCTCTTGTGGGCCATGCCAGGGCTAAAGATTCAGAAGTAGGTGGTGGTGATGATAAACGTGTGCTCGAACCTCTCTCCCTGTGTCCACTATCCAGGTACCACTTCTAATGCCCTGAGCAGCCAGACTGGAATCTCCTTAACAATATTAGTTGAAATTGTGTGGGGTTGTTATAGGGCATATTAAGTGATGTATGTGACAAGACTGTGGTGGGTGCTATTATATTCTAATTTTATACCAAGTGAAGGGCAGTTTGCTCCAAGTCAACCCAGCTAGTAATGGTGGAACTGGGCTTAAGACCCAGCCCTTTCTATTACCCATCAGCCCTTGGTTTCCTCCTTGAAGCACCAGCCTCTATTACAGTCACACTGAACCCAGGGCTCAGTGTAGAGCAGGTGCTCAAAAGATTCCTCTTGACCTCCAGAGTAGGATGTAAGGAAGATCAGCCTGGCTCCGGTAGAGGGGTTCCTGCCCTAGAGGCAGCCAGGGACTCGGCTGTAGGGGTAGTGGCAACTCCTGTGTCCCAACTTGTATTATTTGTATCCTCATAAGCTCAGGAAACTCACTCATGTGCCTTTTATGTCCTGCTCCTAAGGAGAAGGCCCAGAAGGACAGATTGGTGGCTAGGTGCCACTTACTATGTGTATGAGACAGCCCCTATCCCTGCTTTTGGCTTTTAGACATCTAATTAGAGCAGAGCTTTGCTAATAATCTTTAACTTCTGAAAAGGATGAATCTTGGAGGCTGTGACCTCTGCCACTAAGTTTATACCTGCTGAGATTTCTGGTATGGCCAAGGGTATCTCTCGGTGGAGATATTAAGCATGAGATAGATGTTTTGCTCTCCGTTCCTGGGTCAGGGTAGGGGTGGGAGGCAATGATGTGGAATCCTCAGGAAACCCAACCACAGGAATAGATTTTACAGTCAGAGAGAAGACAATTAGATAGTTTTCCTTTCACTTCCAATCATGGTATCTAAAATTTTATTAGTAGAAACCTATATACTTTTTGCCTTTGGAATATCCTATTAAGATGCAGATCATTCTAGCAAATACTATATTTTAAATAACTATTACCTGACTTCTCAGGAATATTTGCATGAGATAATTATGGGAAACCTAGGGTAAGATTGTTAAGGGGACAGAATAGAGGAAGGTTGGAGTTGTGTGTAATTAGTGGCAATGGAGTAAAAGAGGTACATTGATTGGAGAATCTTAAAGAACCTGAGACAGCTCTACATAAACATGTCAGTTAGAAAGATTCCACAGTTTAAACAGAATAAAACAGATTCGTCAAAAAAGTTGTTAAGCCAGGTCTCGAGAGTCAGACAATCAATCTGTCTGTTTTTAAACCTATAACAAGGACCTGCTTTCTAACTCTGGGCTAGGTATTGGGCCAGGTGCTAGAGGAGATACTTAGACAGTTTAGCTAGGATCCCTTCCCTCATGAGTTTCTAGTCTTGTTGGATGAAGAGAGAAGAGCCAAGATAGATGCACAGATGACCCTGAGCAAGACAGTAAATGTTAAGGCTCATAAGACAGGAGCAGTGGTGCTACAAGACTTCCAGGGCAGGCAAACCAAGTGACAAATCTTCCTGGAGGAGGTGGCTTCTGAACCAGGCCTTGAGGAATGGGTAGGACCCCAGCCCCTGGAGCTAGGGAAAGGCATCTGGACTCGGGGGGTGTGGAAAGGAAAGGAGACAGGATATCTCAGGGAATCTTAAGGGACTGGGAAGTGGCCTGAGTGGCTTCGTGAAGCTTATGAAGGAAAGCATTTGGAGATACAGAAGGAAAGGCCCTGGGCTGGCTCTAAGGAGCCTTGGGGGCGGTTGTTCAGGGCTGACTCTGTTCCCAGGAGGAAGGTTGCTTGGCTGTTCTGCTTGGGAAGGGCTTGTGAAGGAAAGGTAAGAGGAGGGAAGGGTATTTTAGTTTGGGCAGACCTGAGCAGAATTACCAGCTTTTTATTTTGTTAAGAAATTTATAGTAGGGATGGGGTTGTGGCTCAGTGGTAGGGCACTTGCCTATCACATGTGATAGGCAATAAAGAAATGAAATAAAAGTATTGTGTTCAACTACAAATAAAATAAATGAATAAATAAATATATAAAAATAAATTTATAGTAAACTATTTGGTTTTCTGTGTTTTTATGTTTTGCATCTCTAAAAATATTTTCTTAGAGGAAAACCTTTAGCCTAATTAGACCTAAAAGGTTCTCAAATTCTGGAACTAGAGGCTGTGTCCTTATGGCACTCTCCAATTGTTTTTTTTTTTTTTTTAAAGCTCTTAGGAGTTCCAGGAACAACATCTGTTTCAACTCTCCTGTGCCCTGCATGGCAAAGAAAGACCATATCCCTCTGGCTACCAGAGGCTGAAATTGGAGGAGGTGATGTGATTAGTAGAGGACCACAATTTCAGTCTCAGCAGGGTATTAAGCCTGGACAGGGGCAGCCCCACACTGAGCAACTCAGGATGTCTTCTACAAGAAGCACGCAGTCAGGGTACCAGAGCTTAAGAACCTGGTTCTTCATTTTTCATAACTATGAAAACTTGGAGGCATCCGAAATGTCCAGTAAGAGGGGATTGATTGAATAAATCATACAGGAAACATGCTTTAAACTACTGTTTACTTATGAAACAATTTAAAAATAAATTTAATAAATTTTCATTTATTATGAACTAACATTGTCAACTAACAAGTAGACTTTAAGGCAGTTACGTGTAATCTGAGCCCATTACAAATATCTATGTGTTTCCTTTATTACAATTCATAAATATCCATTATCCCAACAAAGACCATCACTCAGCTGTGCACAGGATCCCATACATTCCACCTCCTCTGGGCATAGATCCAGTAGTTCTGCCTCCCTCCATCGTCACCGCTTCCCCTTCTCCTCTGGATTGTTACTCTCCCCTTAAAAACATGCCATAATATGATTCATTTAAAAAGCTAAAATAAAATATAGAATTTTCCTTGACTTCTATCTCCTGCTAGTTACGATGTCACCTCTGCTTCCCTTACCAGCAACCTTTTTGGAAACAGTTCTTTATCTTTGTCTCTTCCTCCTCTCCCCCAATTCTCTTCTTACATCCACTTCAATCAATCATGTTCTTGTTCCCACTGCTCCACCCAAACTACTCTTGCAAAGTCATCAAGACCAGAATTGGCTTGACACTGTCAACTGGTCCATTTCCACCCCTTGGACTTCATCTTCCAGCGGCTTTGTCGTAGCTGATCTTTCCCTCCTTTAGCTTCTGGCACATCCAACGCTGCCGGTTTTCCTCTTTCCTCTCTGGCTGTCTCTTTGTGAATAACGTTGCAGGACTCTCCTCATTTTCCCACTTTTTCATGTTGCTTTGCTCCGGGGCTTAGTCCTCAGACCTCTTTTCTCTCTGAGTAATTTTATCCGGCCCATGATTTTAAACACCATCTGTTTTAGTTAGCTTTTGCATCGCTGTGACCCAAATGCCTGTCGGGAACAACTTACAGGAGGGAAAGTTTATCTGGGGCTCAAGGTTTCAGAGGTCTCAGTCCACAGATGGCCGACTCCGCTGCTCTGGGCCCAAGGTGAGGCAGAACATCATGGAGGAAGGGCCCGACAAGAGGAAAGCTGGTCAGTTCCTGGCGGAGTCAGTAAGAAGTGGGATGGGGGTGGGGGATGGAAGGAGAGTAGGGGCCACAGGAAGAACAATCCTCCCAGGGCATGCCCCAGGGACTCCCTGCTCCAGCCACGGTCCACCTGCCTTCAGTTGCCACCAGTTAGTCTGTTCAAACTAGGAAGGACTGTTGAGGTTACAGCTCTCATAATCTAATCATTTGCCCTCTAAATATTTCTGTCTTAGCACAGGAACTGTGGGGGGACACCTCATATCCAAACCATAACACCATCTATATGCTGCAAATTCCAGAATGATATCTCTGTGCTTGGATGCTCAATCAGCATCTCCAACTTGTTCTCCAAATGGAACTTTCAGTTTCCCTGGACCACCCCTCCTGTGCTCAATGTCTTCTACAGGTCCCTCTATCTACTCAGGTCATTTGGAGTCCTCTGTTTCTCTCGCATTCCATAAAGATGCATCAGCAGATCCTGCTGGTACTAGCTGAGCTCTGCTCCAAGTGCCATCAATAACCTGAACCGATTCCTGAATCTGACTGCCACTTACCACTGCATGGCTCTCAGCCTGGGCTAAGCTCACTATTCTCCTCATCACTCTGCCTAGTCCTGCCGCCTCCTCCCAGGTGTTGTCTACACTGCGGCCAGATTTGTTATAAGATATTCATTCTTGCTTACAAACCTTCAATGACATCCGTCACACAAAATAAAATCCAGAGTCCTTACCACTTCCTCAAAGCCCTGTGATCCATCTGGCCTCGTCTTCCACCCTTTTCCCTTGCTCACCAGCCCCTTTAGTCATGCCGTTCTTTAGTCGTGCCCAGAACATTCCTGCTTTAGGATTGTTTCATTTGCTATTGTCCCTACTTGAAAGTTTCTTCTTTCAGTTTCCTGCTGAACTCACTGTCTCTCTCTTTAGATAACTGCCAAACATTTCTTAATCAAAGAGGTATTTTCTGACCTTCTCTTCATAAAATAATGGTCTTCCTATGCTTATTTATTTCTCTTATTGTTACCCATCATGTGTGGTATAGGTTGTGCATTGCCCAACTCCTGGGGATGACAGTCACACTAACTGCAGCATGATTGATTCATTCCCCTGGAGTTCCTCAGTGCACAACCTGTATACCTGTTTATAAGCAGACCTGATATTCATTACAGAACAAATTTATTCATGCATTTTGTTTATTTTATGACTCCTCCACTAGATATAAACTCTTTGAGGATGAGACTTGAAATACCCCAGCATGTAGAACACTACCTAAAACATAGTTTATGTCCAAAAAATTATTTGATATATCAGTGAATACGTGCTTGGTGTATGTGTGTGTCATGTGGATGCATAGAGGAAAACTATCTAAAAAGAAATATACTCCCCAGCACTGCAAAAAATACACACATCTCCCCACACATATATGAAATATAGCTTTTGATGGTAGTGATTATCTGAGTAAAGGAATTATGTGTATTTTTTTCACTATCTTTTTTTTATCCTTTCCTCTGGGCTTGGATATTTTAATATTAGGAATATATTATTTAAAAAAAGAATATATTATTTTTACAAAGATGAATGTATTTTTGAGTCAGATACAACTGAAATTAAGTTCCAGCTCTATTCTTTCCTTATTGGGTAACCTTGGGTGCACCTGTTACCATCTCGGTCTCTTTAAAATGGAGATGCTCTCTGGTTCACTGGGTTATTGTGAAGGTTAAATAAAACATGTGTCAAAGCTGAGCCCAGCATGTGCTTGAGCATGAGTTTTCAGCACACAGGGCCCCGTTTTCCCTCTAAATGATGACGTACACGAGGGTCACTGAGATGTAAGTAAAGGCCCCCGAACCTTGAGGGAGAACCTGGTGTCTGTTTAGCCCTCCCTGTCCTCCCCACACCCAAGATGATGCCATGAGGTGACTTGGCCAACCAAAATCAGACCCATGACATTTATGTCCCAGAGAAAATCCATCACTAATTCAGTGTTAACTCTTTAAAAAAATTTTTTTTTGTACCAAGCATTGAACTTGGGGTGCCTAACCACTGAGCCACATCTCCAGTCATTTTTATTTTTTATTTTAAGACAGGGCCTTGGTAAGTTGCTTGGGGCCTTGCTAAGTTGCTGAGGCTGGCTTCAAACTTGTGACCTCTTGCCCCAGCCTCCCAGATCACTGGGATTACAGGTGTGTCCCACTGTAGCTGGCTAATTTTAACTCTTTTAAGACTTCCAAATGTTTGTTTTTTTTTTTTTTTTTTTTGTAGATTCTGGAGAACAATTGGCTGCATGGGCAGGAAGAGGGAGATATGGTGTTCTCTCTGTGTACCTGGAAATAGAGGAAATCCAGGGAAAAGGATGGCTGAGGCAGCGGGGAGCAAACAGAACTGGGTGTCTGGGGTCTGCTGGGGGAGGAAAAGCTGCAGGGAGCCAGGCAGAGCCAGTGTGCAGGTGGGCCGAGAGCGAGAGCCAGGCGACCCTCCTTACCTGGGCTGGAGACTTGGGTGGCACTGGAACAGGCCATCTCAGCATGCCACCTGTGGCTCACAGAGGATAGACAGGCAGAGATTTGTGGCAGTGTTCCCTGTGGTCAGAAGCCATGTTCACGTTCATCACAGCGATGCCCTTCTTCTGCTCACCTGCTGGCTTTCCAGACCAGGGAATGTGGCTGCCTGTGGCTCAGTTGTTAACCTGGCAACACTTCTGGCCTGAATTCAGCCACCTTCCCACCACGGGAAGCATGACTATAGTAATTTCTTTCAAGATCCCACTTCCTCCCTCTCCTTTGAAACTGGAACGAGCCTTAAGCGGGCAGCTGCTCCCTTCCCTGTCTTCTGGCCCACACTCACTCCAACAGGACTTCCAGAACCATTAGAAACAGAAAACGTCCCAAGCACTCAATTCTGAGAGCAGCAGTAAGGATGACAGAGATGGTCAGTGGCCAAAGGTCTTTAATTAGCCAGGTGTCTTTAAACCAAAAGATGCCTCTTCCCAAATCTTGAACCCCAGACATAAATAAGGCAGATAAAGAAGACTTTGTTCCTGGCTCACCTATAGGCACTTCCAGGGATCCTGCTCTTCAGTCCTTTGGATTCTTTTTATAAAGAAAAGGAGACAGGGCAGGAGACCAACAACCTTCTCAGGCCTCCAAATAGAGGGTACAAAAAGTGACCGTCATTGTGTCTATCACCTCCACACCTTTTCCTGAAAGAAATCCCCCTTCCCCAGCACTGTGTTTCAACCAGCAGCAATGTCCCCACCCCAGCTAAAGCTAGTCGAACTAGGTAGGAGTGGGGACCTGACCCCAGGTCAATTGAAATATTGACCATGAAGAGGAGTGGTGTAGGAAACTCTGCTCCAACAGGAAAGAGCAGAGGTAGGAGATTTTTGCTCTCAGGAATTTGAAATAGAGATCTGAGGCTGAGCCTCTCCTAAGCTAAGAGGTGTCATTAACCGTTAAGCAGCTGACACTGGGATAAAGCAAAATTAAGAGAAGTTTAAAGCTTGATACAGAGAAGAGAAAGGTGTTGAGGCAGTTGCTAGGCTGTGGGAAGAGAGGTGGACATAGATAAAAACATCACTCCTAGGGATCAGTTGTCCCCCGTGGAACAATTTGTGGGTTTGACAGTTTAGTAGTCGTGACTTTGAGCAACTCCATGAAGTGGCTCAGTACAGAGACTGAAGCTAGGTTTTTCCAGTTTCTCCCCCCTGTAGTACAAAGAGGAGGCGGCGTCAGCATCCCTCCCAGGCCTCAATCACCCAGCAAACATCACCAGCACATTCTTGGTGTCAACGGTCAGCCTTGGCAGTCTTGCTGGTCTCCAGCCACCTTTGGCCATCCATAAAGCTATTTTCCATCCGGCTCCTTGGAGGCTCACATGAAGATGACGTTAGAAGTACTTTCCATTTTCCCTCCTGGCTCCGTGAACATATTTAGTCTATAGTTTTGAGCCACTGTCTGCACAATTAGACAGGCATATTCTCCTGCCTTTGAGTGTTCCCACATTCCTCTGGGGTGAACTCACAGCCTGGCCCAGCACATTTTACATTTGGTAATAGAGCCTCTAGGGATAATGTGTGAAAGGAGGCCACAGAGATCACATCTTCTCAGACATTTTGCTGTATACTGCATCTTGGTTTTAGCCTTAGCTCCTCTGCTTTTTTTTTTCTTCTTTTAATTATGTCCATAGAATAACCCTAGAAGTTGCAGCCAAGGAGATCAAGAGGGTAATTGGAGGCCATTTTATTCCCTGGAAGATGTTTTGTGCTAATGGAGAGAAAATTAAAAGATTGTAGGTGCTCCTGTAGTTCAAAGGCTTTTAAGGATACACAGAAAACACTTTATATCTGTTAAAAGCCAAAAAATTATAAAATTCAATCAACTAATTTATCAGCTTGCATAGATAGTTGGGGTCAATTTGTCTGAAGAGATAAAAGAATTGGGACATGGTACCAGCAAGAGACACATGGGAATCCATGTGTCCCAACTGTTGTGAAAAAACTTAGTCACTGATCCACAATGAGCCCTTTGGTAGTTAATAAAACCACAGCTAGAAGGGTGGCAACTACAAAAATCCTTAAGAAGATATCCCTAAATTGTGTGGGATTAAATAAATTAGCCTCTTTCAACCTCAGGTTTAGCATTAAAAGAATTTTTAAAGACAACCAAATATAAATTATTAATATTTTTGCATTAAGAAATCTAAGCATATTTAGTATTTTATCATTTCCAAAACTTAAAATAATTTAGCCTTTTAGAATAAAGACTTGTCTGGTAATTCCAATTTTAAATGTGTATTTCAGTAATTTATTAATTTGTGGTTTAAGTTGAACTTGCTTTATAAATAGTATCAGAATACTTAAGATTCAACTTATGAATTTAATCGATAGCTTACAAGGGTAAAGTACTTAGTTGTATATGTTAAATCAGAAAATCGACATACCTAAAAAGGATATAGAATGGTAATAATGGTGGATTTAGCATCTATATAAATTTCCTCCCTTTTGAAACCCTACTAAAACTATAGCAAAGTGGTTATTATTATTTTTTAAAAGACAGAAATCCATAGGATGGGGAGAAAAGGAGAGGAAACAGTGAATTCAGAAGCTGAACAGCAGAGCGGCTGTTAACTTACTATAGCAGATATAAGAAACCAGAATCTTCAGTGTGAAATGGAGGAAGCCTAGAATATCCTGATTTAAACTACAGAACCCTCAAAAGACTCAGAACACAAACAGAGGAGGGAGGTGGGGCAATGGCCTAAAAAGGAGGATTGGTTAAAAATAGCTGACTCCCCCACTGCAAGATTGCAGGTGAGTGTCTCTCCTATCCCTGGAGAGTAAATGTGGAGATGTCTTCTCTGGGCAAAACAAAATAGAGGGGACAGGGGACATTAAGCCACAGATGGCAATGCAAGCTTGGGGCTGAAGGAAGGAGAGGAAGTGAGCATGCCACAAGCATGCCCACGGCACTCTACTCCCAGGCCACAGCCTGGGGTTTTCTTCCCTGTGCAGAGCCCCAAACACCCAGAGCCGAGCTTCTATCCCTTGGGCAGAGTGGAAGGCTATCCTCTGGGGACTCTGACCATCCTTAGAGAAAATGAAAGACCCAGAGACAGCAGCACAGGGATTCCTCATTCAAAGACCCCGATTTCCTTACAGCCCCCACCCCTACAGATGCACAACCTCCCTCATTATCAAGGTTCCCCATCAGAGTGGTACATTTGTTACAATTGATGAACCTACATTGACACATCATTATCACCCAAAGTCCAAAGCTCATGTTAGAGTTCGAACTTGGGACACTCAAATTCTATGGGTTTGGACAAATATGTATTGATTTGTTTTTTTTTTTTTAAGAGAGAGAGAGAGAGAGAGAGAGAGAGAGAAAGAGAGAGAGAGAATTTTTAATATTTATTTTTCAGTTTTCGGTGGACACAACATCTTTGTTTGTATGTGGTGCTGAGGATCGAACCCGGGCCGCACGCATGCCAGGCGAGCGTGCTACCGCTTGAGCCACATCCCCAGCCTATGTATTGATTTGTGTCAATCATTTTTGTATCATACAAAGTAGGATCACTGCTCTATAAATGCTCAGAGCACCAATTCATCCCTTCCTCCCCTCTAACCACTGATCTTTGCATGATCTCCATAGATTTGCCTTTTTCAGAATGCCATAGAGTTAGACATGCACTATGTAGCTTTTTCAGATTGGCTTATTTCACTTGGCAATATATGAAAGTACTCCATGGCTTGATATTTCTTTTTAGTGTAGAATATTGTCTGGATGTACCACGGTTTGTTGCTCTACTGATCTACTAAAGAACATCTTGGTAGATTGTAAATTTTGGCAATTATGAATGAAGCTGCCACAAACATCTAAACATCTATGAGCAGTTTTTGTGTGAATTATTTTCAACCTCTTTGGAGTCTCAACTCCAAGGAGTGTGATTGCAAGGCCACATGGTAAGAGCATGTTTAGTTTTAGTAAGAAACTGAAAACTGTTTTTCAGAGTAGCCCTATCGTTTTGCATTCCCACCAATAATGAGAGTTCCTGTTGCTTCACATCTTCTCCAGCATTTGTTGTTGCTGGGGTTCTGGATTTGAATGTGTCATGGTGTTTCATTCTCATTTTAATTTTCATTTCCCTGATGACATACTGATCTTTTTATATGTTTACTTACAAACTCTGTTGTTATTGTTGTTGTTTTAAGCTAGCTAAGTTACCAGATAGTGTGCTTCAACAAAATAGGGGAGTTTAAAAAAAAAAAAAAAGCAAAAATAACAGGGGAATCATGTGATCCAGAAAGCAGGAAGTCCTACTCATGAAAATTCCAGCAAAGAGCAGTCACAAGGTAGATGGTGTTTGGCTGACCTTCAACAGCTACATGGAGGGAGAATGAGACTCTTTAGAAGGTCTCTAATGGAATAAAAAAAAAAATGTCAGTTTTTTTTTTCATATTAGACCCTGACAGGATAAAATTTATGGAATACTGTGGGAAATTAATAGAACACTGAGAGATTTGTGGAAATTGGAGAAGAATTAGCAATATGTAATGACAAACAAACAAACCAAATCAAATTCTGAAAAAAGGCACATAGTTATTTGCTTCAGGAAAAACAAAAATAAATAAATGAAACAAAATGTAACCATAGTGCTCTATAATGCTTAGCTTAGAAAAATATTTACATAGATAAATAATATGACCACTGAGAATTGCTTTAACCAAGGGTCTTGATACAACTCTAGTGAGGCAATGGGATGGAGAAGCAAAGGGAAGGTGGAATGAGAGCTAAACCTCATCTGCTATTGTTTTTGACCAGGGACAATGACTCTAATTGAGCTGCCCAAAGTTAGCAGTGTGTGCATATTAGGTAGAAGTAGGGGAAAGTGTACATTTCAAAAGAAGGAAATGAAGGGCTCAAAAATAGGGGCTTTTGCAAAAGCAGAGAAGTAGTCGGAGAGGTGGGGCATGAAACCTGGTTTGAATATGGTTTGTCCTTTCTGAAACTCATGTTGAAAGGTAATCCTCATCATGTGATAGTAAGAGGCGGCACCAGGTAGGATCTTTAAGCGGTGATTAGGGCTCTGCTTTCATGAATGGATTAGTGTACTCCTGTGTAAGCACATGGGTCATCTTTAGAGTGGATCTGCTAACAACTTGAGTTTGGCTCATTCTCTCAGACTCTCATCTTTTGCCAAGGATGCCCTGCACCATCTCAGCCCTCTGTCACCAAGAAAGCCACTACCACATGCAGTCCCTCCACTTTGGACCCTTACTGGGAGCCAAAGTAAACATCTTTTCTTTATAACTTAACCCAGTCTGTGGTATTGTGTTATTAGCAACAGAAACGAGACTAAGACAAAGGCTTTTCATACTATTGACAATGATATATGCATATGTTACCTTAACGAGTATACAAATCAATTTAACAAAATAAAATGGAATATATTATATTTATAAATACTATTCAAAATGTCTATGTTTGTAAATGGGACTAAGTCCAACCAAAGACCCCAAAAGGGACCTTGTCAGATTTTCCAGAATTTATATATAAAACAATGAAGTTTATAAGTTGAATTTAAAAGCTTAAGGAAGAATTAGTTTCGATTAACTTGAATAAGTTGAATATTTGTTTTAAAAATCAAAGTAACTCCTTTCCTGTGCCTAAGAGCTGCTCTTGAAGATGTGAAGTTCCCTCATACTGTCAGATTGGAAAGCCTGTGCTAAATGCTAGAGAGGGAGGGGCGATGTCCAGAGGTGCACGGCTGCCTCTGCTTTGAGAAAAGAGCAGAGTCTTCAGCTGTGGGGTTTTCACCCTCTGTGCACTGCAGACATGGACTGAGGCTGCCCCACAGAGGCTCACCCCACCAGGAAACTGGTGGCCTGGAGCTGGTCTGTGTCAGGCATCCACTAACCATGGGGGCGGGGTGGCAGTTTGATCTTGAAGCTCTGTCTGGTCACTCTGAGTCAGATATTGTGCTGAGTAGCCTTCTCCACAGTTCTCAGTAATTCCCAGTGGGAAAGATAGTAAGGCTGATAAATTGCCTTCTCAACCCTAGTGACCTTCTATGCCTCACTGTCATTGGGCCTTGGGGAAATGAGCAGTGGTTACTAATTAGGAATAGAGAGTGATGGGGGTGGGAAGACAGCAGAGGCTGAATGGTGAACTAGGGACTCACCTCAAAGACTTTTGCCTCAAGAACTCTAACTCGAAAGGGCCTCCAGCTCCAAATGTGGGCTAGAAAGGCTCAATTTAAATAGGCAGGGTAATTCTAAAGTACTGTGTTGAGGACGTCAGGTGGGCTCTTTAGATCAGAGTTTTACAAACACTTTCTTAGAAGGGCTAGATAATAAGTATTTTACACATTGTGGTTCATACAGGCATTGTTACAACTGCTCAGCAATGTCATTTTAACTCCAAAGTAGCCATAGACAGTAAGTAAATGAATGAATATGGTTGTGTTTCAATAAAACTTTATTTATAAAAACAGGTAGTGATCCATAGTTGGCCTGAGGAACGTAGTTTGCTGACTCCTGACATAGATGAACATACGAGGAGATGAAAATGCTAAGTAATGAGTTTCTAATGGTAGAAATTCAGGCTCTTTGACAAGGGGGTAAATATCAGTCAGAATTTAATCTGTGGCAGTTATAAGATTTTTCTAAATTGACTAAGACAAAGGGGTACTCATTTATATAACCGAAAAATCCAGGGGTAGACTGGCTTCAGGAGCAGCGGGATACAGAAACTTGATTACGTCTCTTTTTTCTCATCTTTGGACTCACATTTTCCTCAGTTGGCTTCTCTTCTGAAGGTGTAAAATGGTGGTGAGCAGCTACTAAGGCTGTGTCCTTCCAGATTCATATCTTGCAGAAAGAGCACAGAATTCCTGGTGAAAGATTTGAGACATGTTCAGCTTATACTTAAGTCGGGTTCCTGTTCAGTCTCGACATCTGGTGGAACATCTTCTCTGCTCTTCTTCAAGAAGGCTCTGATTCCCCTAACTTCACTCTCTTATTCTTTCATATAAACATTGCAGTCTGCTTATTGAACCTCATGAAAAACCTGGCTGGACTTTTGACTGGAAATGTATTCATTCTATAGATCAAGTTGACAATATTAAATCTTCCTATTCATGAATTTGGTACAAACTCTCCACGTACTTAGGTTTTCTCTAATAGCTCTCAATAATGATTCATAATCCTTCCTGTAGAGTTCTTTAACTTTTTTTTTTTTTAGATTTATTCCTACAGTTTTGATTTTTTTTTTTATGTGACTGGGAATGTTTTCACCACTAGTAATGATTACCATGTATGATTCCAAAACTTATTGACTTAAAACAGCAATGAGCATTTTTGCCCTTCACAGTTTCTATGGGTCAGGAATTTTGGACTAGCTTAGGTGGGCAGCTCTGACTCGGCCCTCTCATTGAGATGTAGTCGAGCTGCTGGTCAGAGCTGTGACCAAGTGAGGGTTTGATGAGAGCCATGGCACCTTGTCCAAGGTGGCCCATTCACGTGGTGTTGTGGGAGGCCTCCGGATCTTGCCAGGCAGAGCCTGGTGTCCTCTCAACACAGCAGCAATCTTTCCCCAGAAGGATTCAAGAGAGGGAGCGAGACCAGAAAGAAGCTCTCCTTTATATAATTGCTAGGATTTGAATACAGATAGAGTGTGTTCCCTAATAGTTCAAGTGTTGAAGTGTTGAAATTTAGACCCCATAGTGATGTATTAAGATAATGGAAACATAAATCTGAATATGGTGTTAAGAAATGGGCCTTTTGAAAGTTGATTATGATTAGATAAGATCATGAAAGTAGAGAACCCATGATTTAACACCGGTGGTTTTACAAGAAGAGAGAGAGAGGGACCACACACACACACACACACACACTCCTTGTCTCTTGCCATGTGATGTCTTGTGCCAACTCAGGACTCCACCACAAAGAAGGCCATCACCAAATGCAGCCCCTAAACCTTAGATCAGAACTGTGAGCCAAACTAAACCTCTTTTCTTTTTTAAGTTTTCTAGCCTCTGGTATTTCATTTGCAATAATGAAAAACGGATTAATACAATGATCTAAACTCAAAAGTCACATAGCATTACCAATTTCTATTTGTTAGAAGGAACTAATCTGTTCATTATTAAGGGAAAGGGAATCTCAGGAAGAGAAGAAAAACAATCCTTACAATCTATTTGTATTGGTGCTGCTATACCTTGTTCTTGTTTTTCTAATCTTTTTCCTTTCCTAAAACCTTATCTAGCCATAATAGTGGGTGAGTTTTGATTGATGTTATTTGTTAATGTCAAACCTAATTGATCTAGGACATCTCGTCCCCATAAATTTACAGGGAGATGATCCAATACATATGGTTGTATAGTTCCTTCACATCCTTCAGGATCCTTCCAATCTAATACCATTGCACTTCTATGGGGATTAGTCACCACTCCTTGGCTTGTTGTAATGGCCAATGTTTTGGCTATTCTTGATGAGAGATGATGTTAAGGTCTGCATCTGTATCCATTAGCCCATTAAATTCATGTCCTTCAATATTTAGTTTTAGCATGGGGCGAGAATCTAAATTTAAAGAAAGCATAGCCCAATCTACACCTGTGGAGCCTAATCCCTTGGAACCTTTTTCTACAGTACGACTAGGAAATTTATCATGTAGGCTGGGTATTATTAGTAACTGTGCTATTCTATCTCCTGGTGAAATTACTGATATACCTTTTGGAGAACTGGCTATAATTTTTATTTCACCTTCATAATCGGGATCAATTACCCCAGGACTTATCATAAGTCCTTTTAGAGTAGAAGAACTGCATCCCAATAATAAGCCTACTGTTCCTTTGGGAAGAGGTCCTTTTACCCCTGTGGGAATGATTTGAACTCCCATCTCTGGAGTTAGTACTG
>NW_025999998.1:4013799-4035355 GCF_001458135.2 Marmota marmota marmota | reverse complement strand
CATTGTCTGAACTGAAGGCTTTGGACTAAGCAAACAAGATACGAACATCCACAATGGCAATGTGCCAACTGGCAGAATCCCTGGGCTTTTCTTTTCTATTCTATTTAAATCTTCACCATGATGGTTCCATTGTGATATATTCAACAACTCCTCCTTAAAAAGCCATGGGCTACATTTTTGTATTGTATCAACGTATGCCCTGACTGTTCTTGATTTTACTGAGATGCCTCCTTCCTCTAACAATTTACTTAACACTCTTTCGGTTTGTTTTTTACTAATTTCTGATCCCATATTTCTACTATAATACAACCCAACAAGATGATGCCAAACAAAACCGAGACAGAATGAAACAAAATGGAACAACACAAAATCTGCCTTTCTATCCTCCTGAAATGTCCATCCGTCCTTTCTCCCTATCTGTTCCTCAGATGCAAATAATTTTTCCTCAGATGTGAGCGGTTTTTCTTCCATCTCACTCATCTCCAGGGACAGGCAACTTAAAACAAAAGCGAAACAAAACAAAAGAAGAATCTTAAAATGGCTACCCATCCTCTCGCCCTGCCCTCAGGGGCGAGCAGTTTACCTTATCACTTACCCTCAGTCGTTCCCTGTGTGGCCCACAAAATGCCACAGTCTGGCTGGGCACAATTCAGGAGCCACTTGTCAAAAGAAACGAACTTTATTTTTAGAACCACACACGCCAAACCACACAGCTCTTGAGGAAAACCCTCAGAGCCCAACTGCCACCACCGGCTTCCCACAAGCCTCTCCTCCCCCACTCCTCCTGCTCTTGAGGCCGATTGGCTAGGTCGCATGGGCGGAGCCAAAAAAAGTCCCCCAATGAGCAGCTCCGTGGTCTGAAAGGGCAGGGAAACAGCCCAATGAGCATCAGCGCAGAGGAGCCAATCAGTTGGCAGCTAGAAGTTGCTGGCAGCTGGAAGTTTGCTGGAGCCCCTTCAGCTGTGGCTGTCAACAGTGAAGTTCATAGGTGTCCTCTGTGTTTTCATAGATGTCCCATGGTAACCTGTGGGGAAGGACGGTCTCCCTGTTTGAATTCTTCTGAAGGGAGTCCATATCACTGTCATCAATGGCTGTGAGCAGGCAGTGTGGAGAGTGTGGCCAGAGGTTAAAGACAACCTGCCATAGAAACCAGGCAGAAAACTTTCCTCTGATGGACTACAAGTGAATGGGAGTAAGCCAGATCTCATGTGCCCCATCATCCAGTCCAGGGGTCTGCAAACTATTGCCTGAGAACTTGTATTTATAAACAAAGCTTTTTTTTTGGGGGGGGGTGGTTACTGGGGGTTGAACTGAGGGACACTCAACCACTAAGCCACATCCCAAATCCTGTTTTGTATTTTATTTAGAGAGTTTCTCACCATTGCTGAGGCTGGCTTTGAACTTGCAATCTTCCTGCCTCAGCCTCCAGAGCCATTGGGATTATAGGCCTGTGCCACCTCACCCAGCCTAAATAAAGTTTTAAAGGAACATGGCCATCCTATTCATTTACACATTCTCCTTGGCTGCTTTAGCACTACAATGGCAGAGTTAAGTAGTTGTCACAGATCATGTATGGTCCACAAAACCTGAAAAACATAAGATATTCACTATCCGGTAGCTCTGTTCTAATGGAATGTTAATTTCTCCCTTTTTCCCCTCCCGTCCCTGGTCATAGTGTGGTCATGTTTAAAGGGTCCAGCTTGATTTCATCAATGCTAGTGAGTTTAAAATATTTCCATATAGAAATAATTTCAAATTTATACAAAAGTTGTGAGAATAAGGATGATACAAAGAATGTCATTCACCCTTTGTCAGATTCACCTATTGTTAACATTTTATGTCTTTTGTTTTATAATTTGCATTCATTTTTTAAATTTTTTTTTTAGTTTTTCATGGACACAATATCTTTATTTTTTTAATTTTTATGTGGTGCTGAGGATCAAACCCAGTGCCTCACATATGTGAGGCAAGTGCTCTGCCACTGAGCCCCAGCCCCAGCCTTGCACTCATTCTTTCTATATAGATGTCTCTCTGTGTGTGTGTGTATAATTAATTATATATAATGTTTTTAATCATTAAGGCTAAGTTGCATACATCAAATCCCCATATTACCTAACCTGTATTTGTATAGGCTTCCTAAGATTTGGGATTTTCTCTTTTATAACGAAGCAGTTTTCAACTTTAGTAAAGTTAATATTGATACGATATTTTTATCTAGTCAACCATCTAATTTCAGTATATGCCCTTTGTAACATTTTGTCCCTACTCATTCAAGATTCAGGGATAGGAATCGCATTCAGTTTTTTAGGTTTTCGAGATTCAAGTTTATTAAAGAATAAAGCACCTCCTTTATAGCTAATCTCTCAGAAAACTGTAAGGAAAGGTCAAAACTTCTCTTCGGTCCTTTAGATGTTATGTCTGGGGAATACCAGTAGTCAGGAAAATTTCTAGATACAAGCCCACAACTCCTAGAGAGTCTGGTTCCTATAGAAGCAAGTTTGGTTCTCTGAACATGGAGGCATTGCCTCACATTTGGAGACCATGTGAGTATGCAAACGGCCTCCAGGGAGTTGGGTTTCATGGGGAAACATTCCATTCTCTGGCTGCAACAAGTGTCAGAGACCCCTTTTCATGATAAACTCCAGATTCACAGAAAAAAATACATGTTAGACTTCTGTTATTCTGAGAATCTGGAGATGTGAGAATATACAAGGAATCTAGAACCCTACAGATTTGGAAGTTGTAAATCTGGGAGGGATCAGAACCTGGAGACTTAATAAGGACCAAACATGCATGAGATTATTTAAAGCACAATTAGTGATCCTTTTAAAATTAAAAGAGAAAGATACTTTTTGTTAGCATAAATGGATTAAATAAATTTATACTGGATGCAATAAAGTTTGAGTTCATGCATGTGTGACATATGTCCATGTAATTGTGTATCTATACAACTGCCATTCACTTAATCAGTTATTCATTTTTTCCATCAGTGATTTATTGAGAGTGATTGTGTGCTAGGTGCTGGGGATAGAAAAATGAATCTCACAATCCCCTCTCAGCTTGGAAGGGCCATTTTGTTCTATTAATCAAGAGTTTGGACGTATCTTTCAGAAAGTATAATTCTCACTGGCCCTCATCTAGACCAAGGGCACCTCAGTTTGAAATTTTGAGCTTTTTTGGGGGGTGTCGTGGGGGACCGTGGCAGTGATCTTTTGCAAACACGAAGCCTTGCAACTCTCAGTGGCTGAACTGAAAGCATTGGTAAAGGGTTTAAGACTCTAACGACTCTTCCAGAACAACCAGACTGACAATGAATAATATGCAGTTTGATGTGAAAATTAGAAAACTGGCAGACGAACCTGCAAGAGGGAAATTGGATTTCCAGAGAGACGAATGGGAGGCCATGCGGCTGAATAGAGTTCATAAGATGCAAACGCATGCAGGGGAGTCGCAACCCTCCCTCTTTCCCAGCGTGCAGAGTAAGTCCCCACACTGCGTGCCTGTTATTTATTTATTTATGGATGAAAAGCGAGAGTTCTGTGGTCCTGGTGTTTATTATCAAAATGGATGGATTCAATATCAAGCAATGATGTGTTCAAAATGAAAGCCACATCATTAAATGTCACAGGCGTTTATTAACACAGTTTCCTCCGTAGCTGAATAAAACAGTCATTATCCCACCAGGTCCGCGGCTCTCTTTTGCCTTTTTTTGTCTGCTTTTGGCGGAGTCTCAGTCTCTGGGAGGCAGACTGGCCAAAAGCAAATCTGGGAAAATATAGAGAGGGGAATGAGAGGAGGAATAAAAACTCCTAGATGGAGCACTGCATCTCCAGAAAGCCTACATGTCACCTTTCTTCTCCTTCCTCCTGTAGCCTCCCATCTTCTAGGCTGTTACTCCACCTACTTTGTTTCCCATCTTTTTCCTCCTCTCTCACTGCTTATAATTGACATCAAGGAATGGCTTCCATTCTCGTGAGCCATAGCTTCTAACCTGGACCTGGCAGCAAGGGGGCAGGTGGCAACCTTCATCTCCGAGGATCCTCTGAACTGCTGCACGCCCAGAGCAGCTGCGTGCTAAAAAGGACTGCACGGTTTTGAATGCCCATGCTCAAATGACACAAATCCATTATTACTGCACTGAAACCTCTTTCTACTCCAGGCAGAGAAGATAAATTACCACCCAAGTGATATCAAGTTAGTTTGAATATTTCATTAGATCAAATGAAACACAATGTCTAGAAACCTCTCCTCTTTTAAGTTAGAACATAAAAAATTGTTATCAGGCCAATAATAGACACTATCATTTGCATACATTTCATCTCAAGAGACTTTTGAAGTTTTGCAATACGCAAGTGGTTAATTGTTCTTCACACTCTTGACATATCAAATTAAGACTCAGATTAGGGAGGAACTATTTGTGATTGGGATGACTGGCAGGAGCCTATAGGGACAGCATCCTCAAGGAGTGAAGAAGGATATCTTCTCTGGCTTTTCCTTGGAGACCACAGCTTCTAGACGATTCCATCATAAGAGGATGGGGTCTTCACCAGCCTGGGTTCCCAGATGAGTATAGAATATTTTCTCCACCGATGTATTACAATTACAATGTGAAAGAAAAAGAAATGTTTATTGTGTTATGCCCCTGAAATATCAAATTATTATCATAGCATAGCAAATTCTGACAAATACATCTCCAGCTGATTTTCCCTTCTGTCTCATTGGTCAAATTTAAGTTATATAGTCACCCAGAACTGTAAGGTCAGCTAGGAAAAATGGAAGAGGATTGTGACGTGGCTTAATGAAATTGTGTTCTACCCCTTGGGGCCGTTGTGCCCCAGAAAAAAACCGATGTCCTATTACCAGGAAGAAGTAAGGAAGACATTGGGTAGGCCACTCTCAGTGTTGGACAAATCAGCAGACACCATTCAGGCTAAACAAGGAAAAAGCTAAAGCCCAAAAGGCAGAGGTGGATATCCAGGTTATTTCTGTAATGCCATGCCTCAGACTAAGTGTCCCAGAAATGTCTGATCCCAAGTGGCTCCTTCTCCCTCTGAGCTGTCAAGATGCCTGGTTAAGTGACTGTTAAACAGCCTCTGCCTCCTACTTCCTGGCTCCCACCTCCCAAAAGGCTGCCCTTGAGGTAGGCAGGGAACTGATCCCTGCTATCCTTTGGCAGAATCTCACGGAGGTTATGAGGCTGAACAGATTTGTGTTTGAAAAGGGCTTTGAGGCTCTGGCTTGAAAGGTACCACAGAAGTGCAAATGTCTGCAATTCATCGGCCTGCTGAATGGATGGGCACTGAATTGCTTAAAGCTAGAATTTCAGGGCCTATGGCTGGTGTCTGGGATTTGCACAATGCTGTTTTTGAAAGCACTTTCTTCTGTGAAGACTGGTATCTGTTCTCTCAGTGCCTCGCCCAAGGTAACCCCGAGTGCTCTCCTGCCATCTCCTGTTGGAGGAAAGCTCCCAGAACTTTTCTCCCAGCTGTTTTTCTGACCTTTCTTGGTATTCACTCTCCCCTTCTGTTCAGCAGTCTTCTCCCACCTCAAGTCCTTCCTGTGGGGGAAAAAATTGAACCCTTACCAGTTGGACACAGGGATTGGCTCTACAGGGGCAGAAAGGTGAGTTCTGTGGATAATGGTCTTACCCACCTCAGCTAACTCCCTGGAGGGTTTGTAAAACGTGCATATCCCAGGCCTAGCTCACGGCTGCTGCTCTGAGACCTTCCAGGTTGGGGTCTGTATTTTTTCCAGCCAGCGTTTGTCAGAAAGAATGCTCATAAAGATTTCTTAAATGATGCATAGATTGTGAGACGCTCGTCATGTGCCATGTCCTGGGCTAGGTGCCTTCTCTCTAAGTTCTCACTTTGTCTTCTCAGATCCTTAGGAGATACTATAAACCTCAGCATTCCTCTGTTTTCCAGTGGAGGAAACTTGACCAAGAAACTCAGCCACAATGGGGACCTAGGTTCTATACCAGCATGCTAGCATGATCCAGTTCTCTATTTCTACTCCCAAAGAAGTCCCCTTTTTAAAAGGATTTCCGGTCAAGAATTTAGTGGAGTGGATCTCTAATGGTGATGCCTCTGGCAGAAGAAATAATGGAAGGTTATTACTGGGTGCCATGGTATCAGAAAGTTAAATCTTTTTGACAACTCAGTGGCCTCATTTGGGATTGCCCAAATGGCACCTGATGTTGAAGTTCAATAGAGCTCACACTTTAATTTCATCCATTTGCAAATAATCTCTATCATTAGAGGGTAGAAGGATGATAGGATTCTCCAAGCCATGCAGTTTCACTTTCTACGGGAGCAATGCACAGTACAGTTATTGTTTGCTGCAGAGAGGAGGAGGGTCCACCCTTCAAGCTGCCTATAATGAGGAAGAAAGTGTCTGGATAAGGAAAAGGGGTGGGAAAGAGTAAGAATGATAAGGAGTGAGAAGGGGGCAAGCTGCATACAGGGTTCCTAAGAGACTGCTCGGTCTTTTCCCTCTATGAGCTGTCAGCTGGCTACTTGCAGGCTGATCATTATGCTCAACAGAATCTGAATACTTCCATTATCCAAATGGCAAGAAGGTGGCTTTGCCGTCTATTATAAATGAACTCACAGCATGAACATGAGGAACTCTTTCTGTTTTCGACTCTGAGCTAAGTGGTCCCTTTGGTTCAATAATAAGGATGATGCTGATAATCATAATTTTAGTAATAGCAGAGCTGGTAATACTTACATGATGTGTTTGCTACGACTTGAGGTGCAGTGCATACAATTTTAAATCTAAGTCTCACAATAGCTCTGAGGTGAAATCTTGTGCCCGTTTTACAGAGGAGAATATTGAGACTGAGCTAGAAGAGGTAACTCTTCGATGTCATATAGCCACTAAAAGAAAGAGCCAGGCCTGACTTCAAATGTGCACCATTTTACCACCACCCACATCACCCATCCTCCAGGTAAGTTTTAGAAATGAGATAAGGATTGCATGAAGCCATTGATCTCAGTGGATCAGAACTCTATCCATGACAACCACAAAACATTGAACATTACATTGGGAGTATTGCAGACATTTAGACATGCCCTTCTTTTTTTTCTCCAGGGAATTTTTTAGAGAAACTGGTGGGAGGATACTATTGAAGATTTCATTTTCTTTTATGAGTTATTTGGTGATAGAGTGTACGTGTGTGTTTGCATGTTCTGGCAATACTGGTGTCTGATGTGTGACCTGTTCTTTATTAAAGTTATAGCTTTTGCAGGGAGTCAGGGTTATTACTGGTGCTTTGGGAAAGCAGGTGTCAAAGTTGGACTCACTCTGGCATGTGGAAGGTGATTTTGAGTTCTTTGCCCCGGAGATACACATGCTAATAGGAAAAATGCTCTTTCTTCTCTTCAGGCCAAGTTCTGAAAGATTATACCAGTTCCGTGGATTGCAAAAGGAAACTAAAAGTACAGACATGGTTCTGGGAGATAGATTTGGGAGAGAAAGAGAAAAGAGAAAGTAATGTCTCTGAAAAAGGCAGACAAAGGAAGCATAGTGTCCCTCGATGCCGTGCTTTGGAGCATGTGTTGTGTGGGGTGAACCCCTTGCATCTGTCTCTTTGCATAAGTCTTTCCATGAGTCTTCATCTCACCTGAACATGAGGTGCCTCTTTCCAATCCAGTCCAGCTTCCCTTGTTCTCACCTGGAAGACTGCTGTCCTTGGCCTGGGTTGGGGTCCACACTTCCTCTGGGCTCTGCTGCTTCCAGATTTTGGTTCTTTTTTTCTTTTTCACACTCTGGTTCTGCTCTCTTGACTGAGTCACTCCTTTTTTCTTAAGAGCTCTGCTGGCTGCCTATCATACCCTGCTCTCCCATGCTTTACCCACGGCTTTCCAAGCCCCGGTGTTCTGCCCCTTGGTCTAGGCTTCTCTCAGTACCAGTCCTTAGTGCCTCACTATCTACCCGATTGACCCAGTTCCTAACCTCTTCCTTCTTAACATTCTCCAATTTCAGAGACGCTCCTTTCTGCTCTTTCCATTTCCACAGGTGATCTCCTTCCAGACCTTGTCCCTGCTTTGAACTGCTTTGATTTTATTTTACCAGCTATTTTGTGAAGTCATTGCAGGCAGAAGCCTAGTTTAACCTGGATTGATTCATCTTTGTCTCTTGACCCATCAGAGAACACAGATTTTTGGACCTAGTGAATGCCAATGTACTTTACTGAATGAATAGCGACATTGAATTCAACAGGGTATTAGAGCCTCATGCTGTGAAAAGTTCAACTCATGAACATAGCTTCCCTTTCTCTGTCTTCATGTTGAATGTGAATCTTCTGATGGCATGACAGAGTCAGCCTGTTCCAAGTCACACTGTACAGTGGACCTCTGTCCCCATCATGGACATCCTGTCTGTTCTGTACATTTTGCTGGTTTTTCTTATTGAGATGTATACGTTCAAACTCAATTTTGATGCTAACACCAGATAATTGAACCAGGTCCCCACTAGGGAAATGGGCCACACGATGAAGGTCACATTCAGAACCCATCCTTCCAGGAGAAAGTGATTGAGCTTTCAGGGGTAACAATGGCTAAGCTCCTGACAGCACACCACATTCCTGTCTCAGGCTTTGTGTCCATTGGGTAAGCTGTGGTGCTTCAGTGCCAGGAGAACTGATCTGTGAATGATCCAGCATTTGGGTTTTCTTAGCTAAGGAGTCTCTGAGTCTGATTCACTGGTTCTGAGTCTGGAAATGCTGAGTTTCATAATACCTTTTATGATTTTTCTTCCTTTTTTTTTTTTTTCCTAAACTACCTGGAGTAGGTTCTATTATGAAAATGTTGGCCCATGTGGGTGGACATTTCTGTTCTTTCTATTTCTTATTGTGAATTAAAAAATGGCATTTTGTTTTTCCTGACTCTAGCATACTTTGGGCCGCAGATGAGATTCAAATGCTCATGTTGGGCAAAAATCATTAGGCCCTGGATAGTGGTGGATTTTCCAAAGTTTCCAGGTGGCAGATTTTTTCAAAGCCATTGAGGGCATGTCTGTGTGATCACCTGGTTTTCTCCAGATGGTATTCTCAGTATTGCTGTCCTTCCCACTTATTTTTCATTTATAATTTCATTACACAGTTGTTAGGATTTAAAGAGGACATACTTTTGTAGGAATCATCTTTCTAGCTTCTTGGTTTTTATACTGCCTTTGATAGCTTCATCACCCCACTCAAGAACCCTTAATACCTTCTTGTTGTCAATTGTAAAAATTAAGACCTCAAACCCTAGAAATCAAAGCTTTCCACAGCATGGCTGTACTTTTCAGCTGTATTCCTAATTCTTACATATCCACCATAGTGCAATGTTTGTTTTTCTATTTGACTAAAGAATATCTCTGGCCATTGATCATGTTATTTTCTCCACTTAAAAGATTCTGTACTACATCTCTGTCCAAAATCTTACCCATCATTCAGTTTCCATTTCTTCAATGAAGCCTTTTCTAATGACTTCTGCAGAAATATTTGTTTCATCTTCTGAAATCTCTGCCATTGAGAATATCTATTTTGTTCTGACTTGTAAAAGGATGTTTGTATATGTAGACATCTTTCCAACAACATTGTGGACTTTGGGAGGATAGGGCCATGTCTTATCATTCATTGTGTTTCTTCTTGAATCACTGAATATTGAGCCTTGTATAGACATTTGGCTCCAAGACTAGTAGATGCCAACTTAGTAAGTAATTACTCACAATAGATTACTACATACAAAACAGAAAAAAAATGTTTTTTGTTTTAAATATAGATATCTGGAAATTTCAATTGTGCCTCAGGATTAGAGTATGTTTGGATTGAAAGAGCCATCCACACAAATGATATGAACTCTTCAGCTGCACACTTGTATATCTAGAGACAGAACATTTATATTCTTAGGGTAAGACATCCTGCAAGAGCCAAAGTCTAGTGGTAACTTGCGGAGAGAGGAGGTGTGTCTAGTCTTCCACGTGTAGACTGAGTAGCGTGTGGGGACCTTCAGAAAAGCTGAAAGAACAGAAGTCAGAAGAGTTCAAAGTTCTGGTTTTTCTAGTCTTGATTTTTGTCATACACTATGTGGGTGACTTTGGAATGAGTCATTTATCTTCTCTCGGGCCTTTGTTTCCTTGTTTAAAAATAGGGCCATGAGCTGAGTATGGTATGCATGCCTATAATCTCAGGCAGGAGGATTGAAAATTCAAGACTTGAGTAACTTAGTGAGGCACTAAGCAACTTAGTGAGAACCTTTCTCAAAAAATAAAAAGGACCAGGGTAAAGCATCCCTGGGTCCTGGGTTCAATGCTTGGTACCAAAATAAATAAATCAATAAATTGGGCCATGATAATGTTCTTGTTTCATTGATTGCTGATAGCTCCAGTGAAGTTATGAACACCTTAGAAGTGAAGGAGGGGAAATTAGGAATAGAGGTTAATGGGGGAAAAGAAAGACAAAAGGTTGTGTGTGTGTGTGTGTGTGTGTGTGTGTGTAAGAGAGAGTGAAAGAGAAAGGGAAAGGGAGAGAGAAAATGAAATGTGGGATAACAAATGGCACAATGGAACCAGAAACTAGACTACAGGCACTGTGGGTGGAGGAACCCTCCTTCACCTGAAAGATATCAGGAAGCTATTTTTAACTTTTATTTTATTTTATATTTTTGATATGGGGGACAGAAGCCAGGGGCACTTAACTGCTGAGCCACATTCCTAGCCTTTTTTATTTTTATTTAGAGACAGGCTCTCACTAGGTTGTCTAGGGTCCCTCTAAGTTGCTGAGGTGTCCTCGAATTTGCAATCCTCCTGCCTCAGCCTCCTGAGTCGCTGGAATTATAGGAGTGCGGCACCATGCCTGACTATCTGGGAGCCATTCTCAAAATGTTTCTCAGGGCTGTAGCAGAGACTACAATTCACTTGCCAAATTCCTATCCTCCCTTCTTCTTCACTATCAAAATCCTACATTGTTAGGCAAAGCCACCTTGGGAAGCCCAAGTGCTTTCTTTTCTGTGTTTCGGGGGGTTGGGGGTGGTGGGGGAAGCACTTGCATGATGTAGGCATTCTGTAAATCTTGGCAGAACAATTGCTGTTGAAAGAGTGATTGTGAACCCTTGTAAAAAAATCACAGTTTGGAGCAGAGCTTGGTGAATAGCAAGATACTGAGGTCTCTTTTTGGCCTTGGGAATGAATAGATTTCTTTTAACCCTTTTTTTCCTTCCTTCCTTCCTTCCTTCCTTCCTTCCTTCCTTCCTTCCTTCCTGTAGTCAGCTTTTTGTCACTGTGACAAAAGACCTGATAAGAACAACTTAGAGGAGGAATCGTTTATTTGGCTCAGATTTTAGAGGTTCAGTCCATGTTTGGCCAGACTCCATAGCTCTGGATCTTAGGTGAGGCAGAACATCAAGGCAGAAGGGTGTGGTGGAGAAGAACTGCCAGGAAGAAGGGTGAGGTGGGGAGAGAACAAAATATAAACCCTAAAGGCACAACTCTGGTGACCTACTTCTCCCAGCCACACCCTCTCTGTCTATAGTTATCACCCAATTAATCCATTCAAGTGGATTAATGAGCTGACTATGTTAAGACTCTCATAACCCAATCATTCCAACTCTGAACATTCTTTTATTGTCTCACACATGAGCTTTTGGGGGACACATCACTTATTCCTTCCTTCCTTCTCATAGTCATGGAGTCAGTATTGCTACAGAGCAGAAATCGAGGCTAGGATCATTAGAAGGGTCTGAGTTCATCCTGCGAGTCGAGCCCAGGGCAGCACATTTCCAATCTCCATTGGTACCTGTGTTCATTGATGCTGCAGCCTCTCTTTCCACTTCCTCATCCTGGTGATGAATTTTCATCATGCGGCTTCCCAAATGAAGAAATACTTTTAAACACCAAGGAACAGTCTCCTTCCTGTGGTCCTGCTTTGTACCAGCCAGGCCCAGAACAGGGCAGGACATTTTCTCCTCATTATCACCTCATCACTCAGTTCCCCTTGTCTGAGCGGGTCATCAGGTGGGGCTGGGAGCCCAGTGCAGGGACTGAAGTGCTAATGAGGAGAAAGTGTTCAAGCGTGGACCCTGCCCTCTCACTCAGACCCCAGTGAAAATGGTAACACCATGAGCTCATCTTTCTTCTTACTGCTGAGTTCAAATGGATTTTAATGATGCTATTTTCTGGGGTGAGTAGAATCTAGAGTGCTGTAGTCCTCAGCACTAAACTGTCCCAGGGGGAGGGAAATTAATCAAATAGTAGGTTGGTGCAGAAGGTTCATCTCTTTATAAAAGGAAAGACATAATTTATGTTGTGGGAAATGCTTTAGAGAGCAAAGCATAGCAATCAATTTGTTATAAAAATTAAGTTTCTGTTGAACAAACATCATTTGGAGCACCTGCTCTGTGTGGAGCTTTGGGCTGGGTGGAAGGAATACAAATAATATTGAACATTTATTAAACTTTTTCTTACAGACAGGATTTGTGGGCTTAGAGCCTTTGTGATGGGTTCTACTTTGTTGACTTAGCTAAGCTGGAACCTGTTTCCCAGATTCCTTCCTGGTGTGGTTTGGGGTTAGGACTGACTACTAGAGAAATCTGCACGGGATTGGCAAGGCAACATGGAAGTAGCAGCAAGTCACTCTAAAGGTCAGGCCAGGGGACCAGGTTGCTGCTGCAGCTCATGTGTGTCCCCAAGGATCTGCTGCTCACCTGATGGGCCTGCAGATCTTTCAGATCCTGCAGAATCTTCTTCCTTCAGCCTCCTGAACCAGAAGCACACATGATTTTGGGTGAGGGAACCTGTGTTTTTAAGGTAGAGGTGATGAGAGACAGGTGTGGGTTCATGCTTGTTACTTATGGATTCCAAGTTTTTCTTTATCTCACCACATGATATCCAGCCTTTCCCCTGACTTCTGATTCTGTAACCTACAGCCATTCCAAGCCCATTGCCAGATACAGAGCCAACAGCCTTCCACCAACTTCTTTACCAGCTTCCATTGTGGTGCCTGTTAACGGCTGCTTCAGATCATTCTGCTTTCCCCTTGTGGATTTCTACTTCACTAATTTCCCTGAAGTTGCATATGGATTAATCAATATAATAAATCCCTTATCATTCCTATATAGCATTGGATTTGGGACTGGCAGAGGTGTGATGGTCATAAGGTGACTAGTTGTGAGGGATTGAAGGACAGTCAGGGAGTTGATATAGGAGAAAAGGCAACCAACTGATGGTATGTGGTGGTGAAAAGGTTGGCAGCACTTTTCTATAGTAATGTGAAAAACAGAAAATGTATCTAATAAACAGGTGGATTTTTGTAAGATTTCCAGAAGAATTGAAAGTGCTTTCTTTTAATAATATATGATAATTTAGAGAGAGAAAGAGCTGAGTTTAAAAGGAAACTGATTGTTATGTTCTCAAACACAATTTAGAAGAAATATAGAGGGAACAGCAAAACCCCTCACCAGAATCTCAAGGGAAGAACTAGTCTTAGGGAAAAGATCAAATTTGTGGCATTAAAACATTGCGTTAGGATAAAAATAAAAGGGTGTGATTGTAAACCCAATATTAAGAACTTGGAATTATTTAGGTGTGCATTTTATGAATACCAGGTAAACCATTGTACTTCTAAGAATCTTTGTGGAGTGCCTTAAACATTTTTTATTGGACAGCAGATCGTCTAAGGCACTTTGTCTCAAAACAGTGGGTCACAGGCAGAAGATAGAAAGGGGACTATCTCAGAAAGAAATGTGGATGTGGCATGTGCCCAGCAAAATAGTATAGAGCTTAGAATATACTTAAAAAACATTTTTAAAAAGAATTGAATTACTTGAATTGAAATTCACAGAGATGATGCAAGATGAAAAGAGGTCAACTGGGTCTTTAAATTTCCACAGGCAGGAAGTAGGCTGAGAAAGCTATTCAGCTGTAGACCCAAACCACTTCTGATGGAAAAGGAAGGTGAGAGTATGGAGCTCAGAGCCCAGGTTCAGACACGAGAGTGATCTAACCTACCTGCATGTACATCCTGGCTTTTTCCAGCAACACGGTGCTTTCTAGGATGATCCAGGAGAGACAATAAGCAGTGCATATTAAGTAATCTTAAAGGCAACCTTCAAACAATGAGGACCAGGAGTGAGAGACAACCAGTTTCCATGTCCTTGATAAGCATGAGCTTCATGGTTGCCAGAAGACTTCATTTGGTGGGCGTGAATCATGGTTGTGATAGTAGTACCCCCCTAATTGACATTACTGACTTTCTTCATTTTACTCTCTTTTACCCTTTTTTAAAAAGTTGTGCTTTCTAAGGATGATCCCCCAAATAAACCACCTACACCCAACGCCTGTCTCAGGGCTTGCTTTTGGAGGAATTTACATTAAGATCAAGAGGAAATTTTTATTAATGTAGAAGAAGGAGATGGAGAGGCAGGGTGGAGGGGTGGGTTAGGAGAGTCAATGCAGAATGAATTCTTAAAAAATCATGTTATGGGCTGGGGAATGTGGCTCAAGCGGAAGCGCGCTCGACTGGCATGCGTGCAGTGCTGGGTTTGAACCTCAGCACCACATACAAATAAAATAAAGATGTTGTGTCCGCCGAAAACTAAAAAATAAATATTAAAAAAATTCTCTCTCTCTCTCTCTCTCTTAAAAAAATCATGTTATGTTTGTATATAAATACACCACAGGGAACTTCACCTTTGTGCATAAATTAAAAGAACCATTGAAATATAAACAAATAGACCAGCCTAAGTCTAGTAGAGTAGAGGAAGGAGAAGTGGGAGGGGAAAAAGGGAGGGTGGATCATGTACTGAAATCGATTTCCGTGCATATATGAGTTTGTTGGGATGAACCCAACCAACTACTGTGTATAACTATAGAGCTCTAATAAAAAAAATCAGTATAAAAATGCATTTTTACACAAGGAACAAAATGAAAATAAAGTTTTAAAAAAGCCAAAAAAAAAAAAAAAAAGGAAGAAAGAAATGATTGCTTCTGATGGGAATGTGTGTAGACAAATGTGAGGAGGGTTCTCTTGGATTAGGAAGCATTTGCCACACTAGTAGGGTGAATGGGATGGGCATTTACAAGACAGGTACAACATGTGTCCATGTCTGGAATTGAGAAATGGGATGCAGAATTTAGAGAACTGCTAGTGGTCTGTACTGCTACCCAATCTAAAGCCTGCATATGGAACAGAGAGATGTGCCCCTTCCTGGGAATGTAGCTTGGTGAGCAAATCATACATTTGTCTGAATTTTAAAAAGGTGCCAAGGTGGAATGGCACCCCTTCCTCCAGGAGACGTAGCCCATTACTGTAATCAGGCTTGGCAAGTGGAGATGGGTTGGATTTTAGCTTTCTCATGAACGAGTTCCTTTGTGTAGTATGAGGAGAGAGACTGGTCAGTAGGCTGAACTGATGAGAGATGGGTTCGTGGGTCATGCTAAAAGAATACCCTGTAGGTGATGGGGATCTGTTAAAATGTTGTAAGGGGAGGAAGAGTTTTTAAGAAGATTGTTTTGTCTGATGAGGGTGGAGGAGCTTTGGTTTGAGTTTGATCCTGAAGGCAGTAGTGGTGAGGTCTTGAACAATGTCTTGGGGAATGGGGAGCAATGGGCTTATTTTATAGAAATGGGGAAGTTACAGTAGACAGGCCTTAGTGACAGATTTGTTAGGGTTAGAAAGAAATATAGCACACATTTTGAGCAAGTGCTGGTCACTTAGAATTCCCTCAGGTCTCTGTGTTTCCCAGTTCCTAGCAGTTAGTTAATCCTGCCTCATACGCTAGAGTTAAAAGTGATATGTGAAGTACTTATCAGCCTTCCACTGATCCACAATGGACACACACGTAAATGAAAAATCATTTCAGGTGAGCCATTTTGATTTTTTATCACAACATAGTCTGATTGTTCTAAGTAATCAGGAGGCCTCAGGATGGTAGCTGATTTTTAATTGGGAGGACTGGTTGGATGAGTTAGGTCACTGAGGAAACGTGTGGGGTGGGAGGGAAAAGGAATCCAAGAAGCACTCATTTTAATTCCCTTCCTTCTTGTGGACAATGGCATGGTGGCATATTTCCACCCACAGCAAGATTGTCCTAAGCTCTGGCTTAGGTGAGCCTGTCCCTCTGTTCCTCTCTCCAGAGTATGTGCTTAAAACACTTCTTTTTTCTCCCCTGGTGAATCAGGGAACTTGAATCGTGGGATGTGACACTGGGTCCTCCTCACCCTAGGAACTATTGATTAAGACAATGGCTTGCATGAAACTTTAGGAACTTAGTCATTGAGTGAGAAAAGTCAATCTTAAAGGTTACATTCTGTATGATTCCATGTACAAAACATTCTTGAAATGACAAAACTTTAGAAATGGAGAATAGATTAGTGACTGCCAGGAGAGTTAAAGCAGGGTGTGTGTGTGACTGTAAAGGACACCATGACAATCTGTGGTGATGGAAATATGACTGTATGCTGATAGGATCACTGCCAAGCTCCTGGATGTGAGCTGGGTGTGGTAGTGCATGCCTGTAATCCCAGCTACTTGGGAGGTTGAGGCAGGAAGATCTCCAGTTTTGGGACCCCCCACCTCAAAAACATCAAAAAGATCCTGGTTGTGATAATATAATTTGTAAGACATAACCATTGGGGAAACTGGATAAAGTGTGGACAGGATCTCTTAGTATTGTTTCTTACAACTGCATGTGAATCTACACTTATCTCAAAATAAAAAGTTTTTTAAAGTGTATTATTCACCCCCAAATAAGAAAGACTTACCACACTGGAGGTATTCCAAAGTATATGCTCTATAAGGAGAGTTTCAAAGTGACTGTGGCAGGGATGGCAATACAGGACAGCGCACAGTCTCCCCAGGGACTCTTGGGAAGAAACACAAATTACCTGGATGAAGCAGCTCTGACCTGATACATCCAGGTGATTTGTCAGCCCCATTACCTTAGCCCATGACCGTGGTATGACTCTTTGTAACTGAGCAGAATGAGGCTCTACGGGATCTTATAGTGTTTCAACTCACTGCCTTCTAGCAATTGAATTCATTTGTGATCCTGTCTACCTGGAGTTAGAGTCAGACCTCATAGGTAAAGGGCTCAGTCCCACAAGACTGCCCCCACTTCAAATGCCAATTCCAAGTCCAAGTTTCCCATACATCTGACTATAATTTGGCGATTCTTTGAATTCAATAATTTTCTAGAGCAGTTTACAGAACTCAGGAAAACCCTTACATTTACTGGTTTGTTTTAAAGGACACAACTTAATAACAGCCAGATGGAAGAGAGGGAGGGTCTTCAGACTTTAAAACTATGGTGCCTCCAGCATATCATGTATAAGTTTGCACAAAAGCCCACCTGGGAAGAAGAACTGGAAGGAAGCAAAAGAGGGAAGGAAACCAATAGGGTCTTTATTTTTTTTTTCCTGAGCCTAAGTTTTAAGCTGGCGGTTTGAATTACAGAAAAATGAAAGAACAGCTATGTCACAGAATCTTCCTGAACTAAAAGAAAAAGGGGCAATTTTTCAGAATCTTTGTGAAGATGTCACAAAGGCACAGTAGTTCCTTTGGCCTCTACCACAAACTTCTTGGAAATCACAAAATTATCTTGGGCACCCACCCACTCTTCCCCCGCACCATGTCAGCACCCGTTCCATGTCCTAAGGAGAGAGCACATATGGACTTGCTGAGAGTGTTTGCTGGCCCGGCAAATCTGTATTCAGCCTGCTTCTTCCTTCCAGGATGGCCTCTGGGGCCATACCCGGGTACCACAGGATGTTTGCTGCTGCCTATCAGTCTGGGACAGAGAGGAAAGAGATAGAATCCTTGGAGTAGCAACCTCCAGAATCCCTCTACTGCATGCTTCTCTTTTTCTAGTGAAAGAGAACTTGGTAGAACAAATAAGCAGGATCACAATGTAAAAGCATAGGAGCAATCAGTTAAAAACAAAATGATAGCAATGCAGCAATCCTAATAAAAAGCTGAAACAAAAGGAGAAATGATTAGTAATGTTACTAGAATGATTGACACAAGAAGAGCTGCAACTGGAAAACCATGGATTTATAATTTTATTGATTTTTACACACTATTCACTATGCTAAGAATTTCATATGGAAGATGTCCTTTAGTCAATTCAGCAAAGCCACAAGGTGGGTAATATTATTTCCACTTGACACATAAGAAATGAAAACACAGGTCTGGGGCTGTGGCTCAGTGGTAGAGCACTTGCCTCGCATGTGTGAAGCACTGGGTTCAATTCTCAGCATCACATAAAAAAGCAAACAAATAAAAAATAAACATAAAAAAATGAAGACACACAATTAAGTCACTTCTTAAAGTGTAATATAGGAGGGAGACACAGTCCAAATCCAGGTGAGGTTAATTCCAAAGCCCACTCTCAACACATTCTGCTGACAACTCAAAACAATATTGGAAATGCCAGATAACAAAATATCCTCTTTACAGATATAGCAGTAGAAGCTTTGTGATTTTTCTAAGCGTTGCATGACTTCTCAGAATGCTGTTAAGTGCATTTCATAAACTCTAGTAGTTATGGTTTAGGTCTAGAATGTGCCCCCAAAACTCATGTGTTGAAGGCTTGGTCTGTTCAGCAAGCTATGTTCAGCGATAGGTCTTTTAGTAAACTATTTGATCATGAAGGCTCTAACCTCACCAGTGAATTCATCATTTGATTGATTAATAATTTGAATGAACTATCTTGCCCTTCCTTCAAGAGGTTTCTGCCTTGGAGCCAGCCAACCAAGGACCACAACCTTGGCAACCATGAGCCCAAATAAACCTTTCCTCCTCCAAGTTGTTTGGTCACAGCAACAAAAAGCTGACTAACATACTAGAGATCCGCAAATTTAAATTAGTGAATACAAACTTGAGTTACCCTTAGTAACTCAGTGAGTTACTATTAAGGAGTCCTTTCAGTCATGTAAATATTGAAAGTCTCTGGAACTAAGCAGCCTTTTGAGGATCCAAATGACTTGCATTTTATGTATTTTGAGCCATTGGGGAAGTCTTAGGCACTCCAGATAACCCTTGGAGAAATCTTGAGAAATACTGACATATAGAACCTAATCAGAGTTGTGGACAGATAATTTCCTCTGGTACACATTCTGGTGGATCTCTCAGGATTGGGTGAAGACAATTCTTCAGAAAGCCAAAAGTCTGTAGGAATTTCCTCAGCTAACACACACACACACACACACACACACACACACACACGAAAGAAAAAATACAAGATATAGAGCACCTGAGGGACTAGCTTCAGTGATGAGAGAAGTCTGTCTAATTCAGGACCAAGTCTTATGAATCAGTTAGGCCCGTTACCTCTGAATTTGCATGCCTGGAAAAGGACTGGGGACAATGCCTCACCAATAAGTTAATTATATTTTTCCCCAGTGCCTGGAGGGACTCTCATGACATACAATAAATGGTTTCAAGCTCTTGTTAGGAGAGGGTTTCAGTAATTAAAGAAAATAGGAATTTTATTCAGATTCAACATTTCCCATTTGTAATTATCCTCTTGAAGTCCCTTTGTAATTATTCTTTTTTTAAAAAAGATCTTCTGTATTAGCATATTCAATATAAATTGTTTAATTAGGTGATCATTTGCTCATATTAGAGATGAATAAGTTTCCCAAATAACCTTAAAAAAGACTGTCTTTGAGAGTATACTGAAAAAAAAAATAAAAAAAGCAAAGCAAAGCAGGATTATACAGACATTGCCATGTGATGATGCAAATTTTGCATCCATGCTTTAAACTTTTCTGGCATTATATTATAGGCTAACACCAAAGTGACCACTTTGTATTTTGCCAGCTAGCCTGTCAATCTATTAAGCACCTAAAATGTGGGAGACAATTACTAGGAGCTGGGACAAGGTGGAACAAAGATAGCAAGTATCTTAGCTTTCATCATCTTACAGTTTTGTGGATAGACAAATATTAAGTAAATATTCATGCCAGTGAGTGTGTACTTCCAAAGTGCAATGAGCACCAGGAAGCAAACTACTGTAGTTTCAAAAGAGAGTGGCAAAGGAATGAGTGTTTGGAGGGAATTCTCCATAGTTTATATCTTTATAAGACTTAAAGAAGACTTAAATGAAAATTCTTGAACTGAAAAATAAAATTATAAATAAAAATCCCCAACATATAGACCTAACAGAAGAATTAAAGGCTGGAAGAAAGAATAAATGAACTGGAAGATACACTGATAAAAATTCTGAACAAAGAGAAAAGAGACTGAAAACAAAAAACAGTGCTAAATGATCTATGGAAGTATAACAAAAGACCCAACATTCATGTATCAAAATCCTGGAAGGAGAGAAGAATGAGGGTGGCCTGAAAAGTCTTCAAAGAAATGACGGCTAGAAATTTCCCAAATTTGACACACACATAGAACTAACAGATTCAAGATGAGCAAACCCTAAGTAGGGTAAATCAAAGCAATCCATATCAAGACATAGTGTAGTCACACTTCTGAAAACTAAAGAAAAAATTCTTGGAAGTAGTGAGAACTTTACTTACAGGGAAAACAATCTGAATGATTGTTTCCTATAAAAAATCATGAAGGCCAGTGGAAGTAGCACAATATTGTTTAAGTATTGAAAGAAAAGAAATGTCAAATCAGAATTCTATACCTGGCAAAAATATTCCTGCAGGAATAAGGGAAAATCAAAACTTTCTCAGATGAAAGGAAACTAAAATAATTTGTAACCAGCAGACGTACTCTAAAAAAAACATGAAAAGAAGTTCTCCAAAGAGAAAGAAAATCATAAGTGAGAAGGGCTTATAAGTTTCTTTCTTACATTGTAGAAGAGACACTTGGTATTTTCTAGGAAACACTTGGGTGTGGTGGCAAGACCCTTCTAGAGGAATTTGGGGTAGGATGAGAAAGGAATCTAAACTGAAACTGAGCCAGGGTGTTCTGTTGCTGAAAGCTAAATCTAGAACCTTTCAGTCAGGTCCTTCTGATAGAAAAAATATTGGAGAGTTGGGCTCTGGGTTCAAGTTACTACTAATAGGCTGAGAAACTTTCAGCAAATCATGTAAAGCTCTCTGCAATTCAGTTTCAAAACACATAAAGTGGCCCACTTAACAGGGGTGGGTGCAATAAGCTGAAACATGTGGTAGGCATCCATCCCCAAGTTGTTATAGCAGTGCCACCTGGGGACTTACACACCCTAGTGTTCTATTCCATCCTACTAACATGGGGTTACCATTTCCAGTTATCTCATGGTCTAGGATGACTGCTGGAACTCGAGTCCTCTTCTCTGACAGGAAAGTGGGAGGAAAAAGGAAGAGGGGAGGAGTAAAAGGTCACATCCCACCAAAGAGGGATTAGCTCCCTGTAGCCAATATGCATAATTTAATATGCCAAATTTAAGTATGTTAGCTTCAAGGAAGACAGGGAAATGTCATCTTTTAGTTAGCCCATGGCGGAATCCAATAAAACAGGCATCTGTCAGTAAGGAAGGACAGAGGGATTGGGGAAGGTGGGATTGGGTAGTTTACCAGCGGGTTCCATGGGCAAACATCTGGCCTGGATGGGAACAGAAAGCATCAAGAGGTCGAC
>NW_025999998.1:3987214-4013774 GCF_001458135.2 Marmota marmota marmota | reverse complement strand
GTCGACCTCTTGATGCTTTCTGTTCAAGAGGTGAGTTATTTTTCCTGTAGCAACATGGTGTTTTGATTTTTATTCTGTCAGTTGAGCATGAACATATTTTGCCTATAGAAGAGAGTTTTTCAAGGCTCTGTTTGGTCCACTGTGGAAGATGGGAGGTTTATAGGGAAAGCAAACAAGGCGGCTGGCTGCTGGGCACACACAATAAATTACTGCTGGGTTATGGGTAACCGCCAAGTTGGTGTGAGCAGTAATTCTCATTTTTCTTCCTCTTTTATGAACACAAGGCCACAGAAAGTCCTTCACAATGACTGTTGTTTTAGCATCAGGGTTCGGAGTGGCTGACTTGTGGGGAATTTCAGAGTAGAATGTTATTTGCCATTTCTCTTTTCTAGAAGATGAAACTGGGACAAGATAGTAATGTGTTAGGTGGGAATTTTCAGTTCTAAGGGCTCAAGATCTTTTTTTACTTCCTTTTCCTTTATCCATCCTGACCAATTAATAATGTTGGTGACTTTTTTTTTTTTTTGAAATGTCTTCTACCTTCCTTCTCTCCTCTCTGGTCACAATGCTAATGAGTCTGGATTACTACTCTAACCCTAACTAGCCTCCCACTCATCTACTCATCCTGCAGAGCAGACAGCTTTCCATCAAATATATTTTTCATTTAAAAAATATATAGCTTAGTTGTAGTTGGACACAATACCTTTATTTTATTTCTTTATTTTTATGTGGTGCTGACGATTGAACCCAGAGCCTTGCACATGTTTGGCAAGCACTCTACCACTGAGCCACAAACCCAGCCCCATATTTTTCATTTTGTTCTCTACTTGTTCAAAACCCTTCAACTAATTCCACTCTTTACATGCAGTTATCCATTTATTTTTACTTTTTGCAACCTCAGGGATCAAACCAGGGCTTTACACATGCCAGGCAAGTAAGTATTCTTACATTGAGCCACATTCCTCAGCCCTAATTATCCATGTATTAATAGGCCTAACAGTAAAAATTTGGGGGTGAAGGTATAAACTACTAAGATATGAGTATTAAATTTCTCTGTAAAATGGCATGCCTATGCATTATTTTCATGTTTATTTAAAATAAAGATTAATATTTAATATTTATTCCAAAATAAACAGCATAAATTACTGTCCTGTCTTTCAGGTCACTTATTTCCTATTAACTTTCTGATGTAGGGTGCATGTGCCTCTTCTTGGCAGTTGGGTAGATGTGTGCTTTAACTTTCCATACCATACCCATTCCTTCATTCATCCACTTGTTAATTATTCTAACAAATAGAGTAATTTGCTCAGCAGGCCTCACAGTAACTGCTGAATTTATGTTCATATTTCAGTCAAGGTGCCATTACTCAAGTTGCTGTGGATTGCTCTTGGCTCTTCATTTATTTAGCTAAATTCTCTTACTTTCCAAGGCCCAGATCTAGTTTCATCCCTTTACCTCTCCACCAGTCACAGATTGATTCTGCATGTGTACAGCAGTATGATGCAACTGTGTCATCAGAGCTAGTTGAGTGACAGAAACCCAACTCAACCTGAGTTAAACCCAAGAGAGGTTATACAGACTTTCACAGCCAAATTGGGTGGAGAGCAGAAATTGACCCTTTGGATCAGCCTGAGCTATGAGTGTGGCACAAGTAGCTGCAGACCCATGGTAGTTATCATCACCCACCCCACCCCCACCTCCGTTTTTGCCTTTGTGCCCTGGGGAGGGAGACTGTTTACTCTCAGTATCCCTCATGGGCCTTCCCTTTAGTTTGAGTCACCTGAAAGCCAGTCTGCTTTAGAGTAGCTCATGGGGCTGGTCACTAGGGCTGACCACGGCAGGAAGACAATTTGGGATGAGCCTCTCATTGATAGTTTTGATGTTGATACTGTAAGGTATAGTGGCTAAGGAGGAAGTTGGAATAGATTATTCAAATCTTAGGAAGAAGTTGGACTAGTAAGCTAGTTACTGTAGCTTATTAGCTTGGAGAGCACCAATACATTACTTTATTTTTGTACCTCAGTTTTCTTATCAGTAAGTTGGGGACAATCTGGTGTATAGTTAAACTTTAATCAGCTTCATGGGCACCAACCAGTTAGACTAATCACAGCAGACATAGGCCCTAATCTTGGAGCAAAGAGCTGGGAACTCTCAGCTAAGCCTTTGGCTGCCGAAGATGAGGGGATGTAGAGGGTCCTAAGGGAGGGACCTGGGTGACTGAAGTGACTGAGGACACAGTGGGGGCTCAAATTTTGAGTGTTTACCACCAATAAATATTTCAATATTTGAAGCAACTGATACAGCAAAATTTGTGGGACAAGCTAAACAGCAGACCTAGGAATGGTCACTGTATTTCACAGGGCGCTTGTCAGGCTTCCAGTTGCTATTGTGTAAGCTGTACATAGCTTGGTCCCCGGAGCACGATTCGCCCTGGGCCACTGTAGATGTGTGTGGTTATAATGACCATTTCCCCGTGAACAACAGTAAAGTGTCACAAGGAGAGAGTACCTTCTCTAATTGGCAGTACACTGCCTTATGAAATAGTGGAGGGAATGACTGCTGGGAAGATTACAAAGACAACCCACCCCAAGTGCCTAAAGAATGAAGTTCTGCTGACTCAGTACTAGCACACCAAGAAATAGTCATTTATCATGCAACTTCAGACTTGCTATATCACGCTGTTTTCTATATAATGTGAATTAACATTTAAAAAATAATAATTCTAGAGGCTGCGGTGGTGTCTCAGTAGTAGAATGTACACTCAGCAAGCATGAGGCCCTGGATTCAATCCCCAGCACCAATAAAATTAATTTTAAAAATTTGCTTTTCTCTTAAATAGTACAAAACTGCAAACATTCAGAAAAATTGTAAGAATGATACATGGAACATCTAGGTGCCCCAAACCTGGATTTTAAATTTAACAGATTGCTCTATTTTCTCTGTCACTTACCCTTTTATCGATTTCATTTTGAAATGCATTTCAAGGTAGGTTGAAGGTGTCAGTCAGCTTCACTCTTAGCCAACAACATGCATATTGTTAGAGTTCAGTATTTACTTGTGTTTCTTTTTTAAGGTAATATTCATGTACAGGGGCTGGGGATGTGGCTCAAGTGGTAATGCGCTCGCCTGGCATGCACGGGGTGCTGGGTTCGATCCTTAGCACTACTAAAAATAAAATAAAGATGTTGTGTCCACGAAAACTAAAAAATAAATATTAAAACATTCTCTCTCTCTCTCTCAAAAAAAAAATCACAAATAGTGAAATATACAAAGTTCAAGTGTGCCATATGATAGATTTTGACAAATGCATATGACTGTGTAGCCCAAACCCCATCAATGCATAGAATGTTATCATGACCCAAAAAGTTTACCCATATTACTTTCCAGTCCATGGTCACTACCACAACCCATGGAGGTGATTTGCTGTTCATTAGAACAGTTTCCCCACTATCAATGTGGTTTGCTTGCTCTGAAGCTTTATATGAATGGATTGTTACAGTATTCATTTTTTTTTTGTTAAACTTCTTTCATTCCACATAATAGCTTTGAGATGTATCCAACGTTGTTGAGTGTATTAGTAGGTCTATTCCTATCAGTTGACGAGCAGTATTTCATATAATATAATATAATATAATATAATGCATTTTTTAAAGCTATTCTTTTGCTGATAGACACCTGGGATGTTTCTGATTTGGAAAACCATTCATTATGAATAAAACGGCTGTCTAAGTCAACAATCCTGTGAACAGAGACAGTTTTATTTTTTTCCTTCTGAACTTCCTTTCTGTTTCCTAACATTGTGAAAATCAATGTAATTCATCATATTAACAGATTAAGGGAGAAAAACTATTTGAGCATTTCAATAGACACGAAAAAAGCATTTGACAAAATGCAATTTCCATTATGCTAGAATCTCACAGCAAATTAAAAACAGAAGGGAACTACTTCAATCTGATAAAGAGCATCTTTAAAAACTCCATAATACTCAGTGGTAAAATATCGGTCCTTTCTCCATAAGATCAGGGAAAGACACTTTTGTTATCCCTGGTGTAAGTTCAAATTGATCATAATTATTAGCATTTTTTATATATTTCTATATTTGATTTACTATTACACTGATTTTTTTGAATGTCCATGAAGGATATTATTCTATAGTGTTCTTTTTTTAAATTCCTGGAAAGCTTTATCACAAGGTTACAGGAGCCTTATAAAATAAGCTAAGAAACATTTCTACTTTCTGTGAAGTTTGTGTTTATACTCACATTAGTTCTTCTATGAATCTTACACCAGTGAAATTGGCTTAGTCTGAAGTTTCCTTTGTGGGGACATTTTTTGATGCTGTTCATTTCTTTAATATATACAAAATCATTCATTTCTTTATTTACTTTTACATCATTTTGGTGAGTTTTATTTTCTAAGGAATTTGTACTTGCATCTAAGTTGTAAATTTTTTCCCACAAAGTTGTTCATAGAATTTCCTTTTTGTCTTTTAAATGCTGTAGGATCAGTGGTGATATGTCTTCCTACACTGTTATTATTGTTATCATTATTTTCAGTACTGGGGACTGAACCTAGAAGTGCTATACATCCCTAACCCTTTTTATTTATTTTTAAATTTTGAGATAAGGCTTTGCTAAATTGTTGAGGCTAACCTCCAACTTGTGATCCTCTTGCTTCAGCCTTGTCAGTAACTAGGATGATAGGGGTGTGCCATTGTGCCCAGCTATACCTTCATTCTTGAGAACTTGTTTGGTGGTTCTAGCAGGGGAGTGCAGCTACTCAAATATACTCTACCCAGAAAGGTTATCCTCTTCCACCAAGCCCACAGCTTTGGGAGGGATGCACATAGAGCAGCGAGGGAGGAAGGGAGAGCCTGCCTAGCCACCCAGATCAGCCAAATCAACCCTGGTGATCAAGGGGGTGACAGATGTCACAGTCAGATGGCCATCCTACACCTCATTTCTGATACTGGTGATTTGTGTTTGTGAATGTCCAATTGTCCCAGTACCATTTGTTACAACTGTCTTTGCTCCATTGCATTGGTCTCTACCCTGTTTCATTGAGATATTTGTCTATTCTTTCACCTATACCACACTGAGTTAATTACTCTAGCTTTACAGTACGTCTTGACTTCAAGTGGTGTCAATAGCAGATAACATGGTCATCTATGTAGAAAATCTAAAAGAATCAACAAAGAAAGTTGGTTATTTTTCTTTAGTATTGTGTTGGGTATTCAGGGTTCTCCTTCATATAAACTTTAGAATCAGTTTGTTGAAATTTGCTGGGATTTTTATTTGGATTGCATTTAGTTTGCAGATCAAGTTAAAAAGGAATGACATCTTAAAAATAGAGTCTTCCTGGGGCTGGGGTTGTTGCTCAGTGGTACAGTGTTTGCCTAGCATGTGTGAGGCACTGGTTTCATTCTCAGCACCACAATAAATAAATAAATAAATAAATGGTCCATCAACATCTTTTAAAAAATTTTTTTTAAATTTGTTTTAATTAGTTACATATGACAGTACAATGATCTTGACATATCATACATTTGAATCAGATGTGATATAATTTCTCATTTTTCTGAGTGTACAGGTTGAAGAATCACATTGGTCATGCAGTCATGTATATACATACAGCAATAATAATGTCTATTTTATTCTGCTGTCCTTCCCTTCCCCCCTTCCCCTCCCCTTCCCTCCCATCACTTCTCTCTACCCAATCTAATGTGATACACCTTTTTTTCCCCCTCACATTATCATACATGTATTCTGTATAATGATGAGGGTCTCCTTCTATCTTCCGTGCAATTCCCCTTCTCCCTCCCTTTCCCTCCCACCTCTCTTCCCTATTTAGTGGTAATCTTCTTCTCATGCTCTTCCTCCCTACCCCATTTTGAGTCACCCCCCTTATATCAGAGAAGACATTCGGCATTTGTTTTTTAGCGATTGGCTAACTTCACTTAGCGTAATCTGCTCTAATGCTATCCATTTCCCTGCAATAAATAAATAAAAATGAATAAATAAAAGGTCCATCAACATCTTAAGAAAAAAAAATAGAGTCTTCCTGTCCATGTCTCATTTATTAAGTTCTTTGATTTCTTTCATCAGTTTTGTAGTTTCATTATATGGAACTTGTACACATTTTGTAAAATTTATATCAAAATATTTAATTTTTTGGAGGTGCCAATGTAAATGGAATTGTGTTTTAAAATTTAAATTCTACTTGCTCATTGCTGGTATCTAGACAAGTAATTGAGGGCTGGGTGTAGCTCTGTGGTAAAGCACAAATACAGGGCCCTGCGTTCAATCCCTGCACCACAACAAAAAACAAAAACAAAACCCAAAATAAAATAAAACAAAAAACACGACAATTGACTTTGCATTTTAAGTTTATATTGTGCAAACTTGCTATAACTGCTTATTTGTACCAGCATTTTTTTGTTGATTCTTTTAGATTTTCTACATACATGCTCATGTCATCTGCCAACATTTGTCTTTCCCAGTTTGTATACCTTTTATTTCATTTGGTTGTCTTATTGCTTAGTTACAACTTTCACTGCAATGCTAAAACACTGGTAAGAGATGACATCCTTTTCTTTTTCTGATCTTAGTGGAAAAGCTTCTGGTTCCTCATCAAGTGTGATGTTAGCTGTAAGAGTGTTGTAGACATTCTTCATGAATGTGAGAAAGTTCTCTATTCCTAGTTTTCTGAGAGTTTTGTCATGAATGTTTTATTTTGCTGAATGCCTTTTCTTCATCCATGTGATCATGCAATATTTCTCTTTTAGTTTGTTGATTTTTGAATGCTGAACCAGCCTTGTTTTCCTTGGATAAATCCCACGTGGTTATGGTGTATAATTCTTCTTATACATTGTTGGATTCTGAGAGTTATAGGCTATGGTTTTCTTCTGTTTTCGTTTTGATATGAGGGTAACGCTGACTTCATAGAATTAGTTAGGAAGGATTCCTCCTGCTTTTGTCCTCTGAAAGAAGTTGTAAAGTATCGGTATAATTTCTTCTTTAAATGTTTAGTAGACTTCACTAGTGAATCTATGAAGGCTGGGTGCTTTCTTTTTTGAAGCTTATTAATTATTAATTCAATTTATTTAATAGATACAGGCCTATTCAAATTGTCTATTTGTTCCTACGTGAGTTTTGGCAGCTTATGTCTTTCGAGGAATTGGTTCATTTTATTTAAGTTATCAAATTTGTGGGCATAGATTCATGTATCATCCTTTCACAATATATGAGTATTATCCTTTAAATGTGATGGGATTTCTAGTGATGTTCTCCTCTGTCAGTGTTTTCTGTTGCTCCACTAAACTCTGTTTGTATTTACTCTGTGTTCACACATCTCTCCCTCTCTCTGATTCTCTCTCTCTGTAATCAGTTTTGTTTTGTTTTGCCATACTAGGGATTGAACACAGGGGTGCTGTACACTGAACTACATCTCCAGACCTTTTACTTTTTATTTTGAGACAGGGTGTTGCTAAATTGTGAGGCTGGCTTCAGACTTGGGATCCTCCTGCCTCTGCCCCATAAGTATCTGGAGTTACTGATATGTGCCACCATGTCTGGACATCTCTCCAGTCTTGAAGGCAGTAGTCTGCTCTGTGTTCTCCCCTCTTCTCCAGGTCCAGGGGGAGTTGTTATTTCACTCTGCTTTGGTTTATTGATTTTTGTTTGTTTTTGGTATTAGTGATTGAACCCAGAGCACTGCCACTGAGCTACATCCCAAGACCTTTTTAATTATTATTTTGAAACAGGGTCTTCCTAAGTTGCTGAGGCTAGCCTCAAATTTGCAATTCTCCTGCCTCAGTGCCCTGAGTTGTAGAATTACAGACATGCATGCGCCACTGCACCCAGCTGCTTTGTTTTTGACTTGTTAAAAGGATGAAGTAGTGACTCCAAAACTCTTTCCGTGTAGAACCTGAAGCCGGAAATCCGTTCTTTCTTTCTTTTTCTCAGTGGAGCTATTTATTGATTTTGTTATTATTTTCTAATTTTAATTTTTCTCTGTGTTTCTTTTCATTTACTTCTGCTCTTTATTACTTTTTTCAGTCTATTTAATATGGATTTATTTCAGGTTTCTTTTTTAGCCTCTTCTGGTAGAATCTTAGGTCACTGATTTTTTGACAGATTGCATTTCAAAGATGGTCATAGTAATGTCTCTCGTCCCACCTGCTCTTCTGAGCTTTATTACATTTTACCCACCAAGGGTGAAGCCTAATTTTGCTCCCCTTGGATTTGGGCAACCAGTGATTCACTTGTAACCAATGTAATGCAGGGGAAGGGATGCTGTTTGACTTTCAAGTTAGGTGCAGCTTCTACCTTGGCAAGTGTAAGTTTTATGGTTGGAACAACATGTGCATATAAGAAGCCCCGCTTCCCTGAGGTCACAACACTGCCAGAAATCCAGGTTAATGTAGAAAGCCATGTGCAGGGTTCCAGTCAGCAGTCCTGGCTTTCAAGTCCTTCTAGTTAGGAGTCAGACATATGAGCGAATGCTTGGATGATTCTAGTCCCAGCCACTGGCCCATCTCCAACCTTCAAGTCACTGCACCCTTCACTTTGCATAAGCTACAGTAGCTCCCAGTTCAGTACCCCGTGTGGTGCTTCCCAAGACCTCTCTCTGGAAAAAGATTGCATAAGACCAAAATTCACCCAAGCAAGGATCAGCATTCCTCTCATTTCTGCCTGATTTGGTGGCTCATACTGGAGAGTGCATTGGTTTGATAGAAGCTCCTTTACCTTAATAAAAGAGAAACTTGGCATATAAATGTTAAATTCATGAAATCATCATGTCTACTATATTCACAGAGAGTTCATCTGTTTAATGAGAATCTTTAGTATTTATCACCACTTTAGTAAACTTGTTTAGGAATGTTTTCATATCTAAATATACCAGGAGTCTGGCTTTAGGAAGGCCCTGAGGTTCTTCTCTCAGCCCAGGTTTCTAGCAGCTTCCAGACTGAGGAGAAGCCGGGCTTAACTTGCTGCTTCTCTGCCTCTGAGTTCACACGGGGCCCTTGCACCCCTCACAGATAACAAGTACTGGAAACCTTAGCACAGTTACCTTTCTCTCTGGGAAAAATTCTAGGACAGTAGATAAAGTCCAATAAACCTCACAAACAAAAAGGCAAAAACAACAACAATAAAAACAGAAAAGTGAAGCCTTCTCAGACTCAAGGGGGAGAAAAAAAAGTAAACTATCCTCCAGCAAGAGATCTTCAAAGCCACAGGCTGGCAAGGCTGGGGTAGTGAGGAATGACCCCATGTTTGTTGGTGGTGTCTACACCAGGAGGCCATTTACCTTTGTACCCCTGACCCCTCCAGGGTGCACCGAGCTTGTTTAAGAAGCACTGAATCCTGTCTGCTTCTCTGTAATGTCTTGATTTTGCTTAGAATGTTTTTGCTGAGGATAGACCCTTATGTCCAGCTATTAGGAACAGAGATGGTTTCATGGGAAATAGAAAGTGAGGCCTATCCTCTAAAGTCAGCTGGAGCCTATTGTTATCATTTATTAAGAGTGCAATTCTGATCAGAACCTGAGATGGGGATAATGGCTTAATGGGCACATAAATGAGAGTTGAGTCATACACGGCTGAAAAGGAACCCAAGATAAAAGTGGAGAAGGAGTAATGGTGCTGACGGAGGATTCGGGTTTTTGATTAAAGTCCTACCTAATTCACTGTGGAGGTCATCATCAAGAATTCAAGAAATTATTCTCCCCTGGGGGATCCGCAGTGCTCAGTGTGTGTGTATGGGGGCGCTGGTGTTTAAGAGGCAGAGCGGGTGTGGGAATGGGTATGGTGTGAGAGAACAGGCTAAACATAGAGATTAAGGAAAAACTGGGAAACTTCTCACTTCCCACTTGTTCTTTTCAGTCTCTATACCCTTATTACTTTTTTTTTTTTAACTTAAAAGCACAGTTTTAACTTGTAGTATATTTCAAATAATCAAAGTTTGTAGTCGAGCTGGCTACCACTTTCTGTGTGTGTAGCCTCTTTTTTCTAACCTGAGTAATGGGGAGATAATAACAAAACCAAAGAATTCTTGTGACAATGGAGTGAGATAAACTCTCCAAAAGTACCTGATGCAGTACCTGGTAATAGCAGGCCCTCATGCTGGCTCCATTTACTTACTCTCCTTTAGTTCTTACCTCCTGTACAATCAGAGTCGTTCCTTTTACCCATAATTGAAATATCAATTATGTTTGTTGTTATGGTTCTAGCATCTATGTGGTACACAGAATTAAATTCATATGATCTTTGGTGTGAAAGGGATCATAGCATTTAAGGGACTTGACCACCCTTTTTCTTTGTTATTGAGTCAGCAAGTATTTATCAAACACTTTCTATATGTCTATCACTGTGCTAAGCTTTGGAATAAATCAGTGAATAATATTGACCCAGTCCTTGATGTTTGTGGAGCTTACAACCTAATAGGGAGAAAGAGACTTTAAGAAAAATATCCCACAGATAACTACTGGAATAGGGCTGAGTGGGAAGGAGGAGAAATGAGGAGCTCATTAAGCACGTATAATGGAGGACTTGATATTAACTTGGGTGTCAAGGAAGGGAACCCCAGAGAAGTGGCTTTGGATAGAGACCTGAAGGACTAGCAGGAGTTAGCTTGGTGAAGAGTGGGAGGAGAAGAGGGGAGACATATTTGAGGTACTGAAAGGTGCCAATATATCTGGAAAGGGATGGGGTAGGTGGGTAAGGGCTGAGGCGGGTGTGCAAGTTGGATGGTGGGAGCCATTGAGAGGGGAAGCTCAATAGAAACCAAAGAGGTGAGGTAGGCAGGGGCTGGATCATGCCATAGAGGTATGTCAAGGGATTTCACAGTATAGAACAAAAACTTACAGAACCTGTCTTCCTTTTCTTAGGTTTTCTAGGTGGCTCCCCTTTGCTTCCTGTGGCAATCCAGGGCTGTGAGATACTATGCAGGATAAACACACAAAGCTGGTTGAGGCCTGAAGCTAACATTTGAAAGGAACCAAGATTAAGAAGTCATTTCTTTCCATATGAATTAACAAAATGCCAAACAATGAATCCAAGTGCTCTTGGAATGTCTTTCTACTTGGGAACTGGCCAGAGTGGAATGTTGAAAGCAAATTGAACAGATTTTTATTTTCTTTAAAAATAACACACTTAACCTGCTTTTGAGAACAGTCTCAAAGAACTCCTCTTTAGAAACTCTGTACGTGGTTCATGCTAACTGCAGGGAATCCCTCACAGAAACCCGTAAATAAGAAACTCTGGAATTAAATTAGCCCCCAGCCATCTTAAGCAAATATCCTACAAGGGAAATTGTGTTATCTAACTGGCCAGTTGATTCTGGGCTTTTTTCAGCTTCAAGAAAGAATTTAAATGGCATCCCTGTGTGTTACTCTCATTTCAAATCCTCTGGAGCAGATAAACATTATCATGAAACTGGCCAAGGATGAAATTTAAATAAGTAGTGATTGGAAAGGATGACAGTAAGAGTTTCCACCCCACAAAAACAGACAAATTAGTTTAATTAACTGCAAAACTTGGAGGACAAAGATAGGAGGGAATTATTTATGTTGATGTGTAATGCATACTCAATATTTTTATAAACAAATGTTTTATGGGAAAGGAACCTCACCAATATGATTATCCTGTAAAAATGCTCTCCCCGGGAGGAATTTGGAGCCAAAAACATGTTTTTCTCCTTCGAAGTTATTGTCCTTTTGTGTGTCATCATGGGTGACAGACCTGTCCTCACAGAGTGGGTCTTCCTCTGTTGTGCTGTCACACTGGACTGCCAGTGAGATGGTAGTTCAATTGTGGGTGTTTGTGTGGAGATTGCAAAGGCATCTCCTGTAGTTGAATCATTGTCTGAATAAAGGATGTAGGAGCTGCCTTCATGCTAGAAGCAGCCATCTTTTCCTGATGGTTAGGTGGAAAGACTTTAAATAGATTGTGAACATACCAAAGGGGAGTAGGAAGTCATAATATCGGTTCAGTAGCACGAGATATCCTCAGAACAATATGGACATCTAAATTCTACAGTTCCCTTCCCCTATGGTGAAGCCAGGGCGTTCTTAAAGTAATTCTGCACACACACATGTGCTGTGCACATGTAGACTCCAATTTGCTTCTCTGTTACTCTGGTTTTGTAGATGAGGATTGTGTTGATGTAGTGTTATTAGAGATCAGTATGTTTTAAATCTGGAGAACTAGGAAAGCATCCTGGCAAGGCCAGGATGCAATGTACTGTGTAGAGATAATCCATGGATTTTTGTCTGCCCAACAGTCCTTTTTTATTTCTTTTTAAAAATTCCCCTTCCCCCTTTCTTCCATCTACATCCCCCCTGCACTTCTTCCCAACTCCCCTCTCTGTATCACCCCATCTTCCATTCCCTGTGGATCTCATGGAACTGTCAATCACAATGTACTTTGGTTATGGAGAGTAACTCAGACTTTAACAATCATAATATTAATTAATCATAATATTAATTTAACAATCATAATATTCTATTTCTCTAGATATGATGGTTATTCTATAGTTAGGTCTGTGATCTAAGCAAGGCCCACCAATTCATTTTTAGGATTGGTATATAGACATTTGCAGCAGGAGTATCTTTTCATTGAAGAAGATAAGATGGAAGGAAATGACGCTGGAACTGCTGCTACTACCCTTCTTGCAACCTTTAGAGGTACTAAGCTGAGAAGAGTGAGACAAATGATTTTGATGTAGTTGAACCTTAATTTCAGTCTCTGAGGCTGTTTTATACAATTCTCCCATTTTCCTTTCTTCTTTACTTCCATTATTATTGAGGACTTGTGATATTTAAGATAATTTCATAGGGGCAGAGGAAAATTATGTTAAGACAGATATTGTCCTGTTCTTAGTTCTTATGTACAGAGGAGGAGAACTTGACAATAAATTAGTGAGAAAATAAAGAATCATTGTAACTGAAAATAGTGATGAGCACTGTGAAGGAAATAAAATAGAGGGGGCTGTGAGGAGAGTAGACAATTTAGCTGGCCAGGTCAGGGAATGCTTCTTTGCGAAGGTAATATGTGAGCTGAAGCTTAAAGGACAAGGACTGACCACATGGACACCTGGAGGGTAAGAAGTCCAAAAGAAGGAACAGCCAGAATAAAACCCTCATGAGGAAAAGCTTAGGGTGTTAAGGAAATAAAATGTGGGAAGGAGGCAATTAGGAAGGGGAAAGCGGATGGAGGAAGAGGAGGCTGGAGCCTAGGTAAGGGTGATAGTCCTCAGGCAGGAGATGGGACTTTACACTAGAAGCTGAAGGAAGGCTTTGAAAAACAAGAAAATGGCATTATCCAACTTGAATTTAAAATGAGTACTTTGTCTACTATAGGGAGGGAAGGGTAAAGGCCAGGAAGTCAGTTCAGCATTCTGCTCTTGTATTAATTAGGATGGTTGTAATTATAACAAAACTAATAAGAATAATGATATCATTTTTTTTAAACACACAATTCCAGAATGATTCTTCAGTTTCACAAACAGCATTCAGGACCGAGCTCTTGCCATCTTTCAGTGGGAGATGCTCAGCATGTTGACTTGGATTTTACGTCTCTATTCTTTTGCTTATAAGATGTTTGTCTCAGTTCCAAACATCTCAGGTAGACAACCAATGTCTGGAAGATTAAGGGACCATCCCCTAGCAGTGATCCGCTTTGTTAGCAGGAAAATCTCTTTCCAAAGCCTGCTTCCGTGTGCACGTGGAAGGGTGAGCTCCTGAAGAGAAGCAGGATTACCAGCCAGAAAATGGGAGGCAACTAATACTGTCTGCCATCCTTGATTTGATTATTCTGAAAAACCCAGATAACTTAAAAAAAATCACAATTAAAATTCCTCTCTATCCCAAGTCTTCCTCTACGTTAAACTCTGTCTTTGATAGAAGAAGAGACTTTGTGCAACCATTTTAAGTATCTCCATAACACTTTGGTGAAAACTGGAAACATCCAGAAGTCTGATTCCCATTGGATCTCCCTGAATTATCCTTTAACAACTCTTCTTCACCAAGGAATCCTCTTTTGTCATCTTTGGTAGAATGGGCCAGACATGGCGACTGGAAAGTCCAAGTGACATTGTGGCTGTTTTTAGTTAGTCTTTCTGCAGCTGCTATGAAATTGATTCAAATCATTACCCTCTGGGTGTGTTTTGCATCCTCTTTGTCTTTCTAATGCTATTCATCAGCATATCCATCTCCAATTTTATATGTTGGTGACTAAGATATATTTTCTTATCCTGAAAAACAAAACCAAAAAAAGCCTGGCACGATGTTTTTCCTGACTGTCCTTGCTCTGAATTACTCTGGTCAAGGTTCTGGCTCAACAATTTCATCATAAGTACTGTCCTCCTACGTTACCTTCATTGTTGTGGCTGATCCTGGTCACCACATGGTTTATCTTCTATTTAGTAAGAAGAAGGGTATTGCTTAGGGAGCGCTCAGGTAAAAGTTCTAGACTCCTTTCAAAAATCAGGTTTCTACTTTGATCCTATGAGCTATCTCATTGTTCTTAACAGAGCCTGAAAAGTCATTTCTTACTGACGTTTGTCTGAGTTTGATTTCTGACACTTCTTACCAATGTTCCTGACTAAATATACTTGTCTTCTATAGATTGCATTCTAGATAGGGATAGGAAGATAAGTATAGAGAAGTAAAGCTTTAAAAGGAAGATTGTCTTGATCTAAGTAATCAGCTGACTCAGGGACTGAGACAGGCAGAATTTTCTTTGATTTCAGTTTAGTAATCTTTCCACTTTATTAAATCCTGTGAAATTTTCTTTTCTTACCAGCCTCAATCTTTATTTGGATCATTGTCACCAAGTTATCTCAAGCTGATTGTTCAAGAGAAGCAGGCAATGGCAATGACCTTTCTTGTATCTAACTCTTGCACTAACTCTCGTGTAATCCTTTAACGAATGAGTCTTCCAACCAGAAATGCCATTTCACTGGACACTGGGTCTGACTTTATGCACTGACCAGGTGAATGGCGACTAAATTAGAGACTAAATTACAAGATTCTTTTGCTTTCCATATCTCACAAGCACCTGAAGTTACCAAATCCCTAATGTAAAATCTAGCAGTCATCTGAGTGGAACAGAGGAAGGACACACAGCAACTCATTATTATGCCACCTTGAATTTTTTTTTTAAATGGAGTCACTCATGGCAAATGCTACATTATCACAGAAACTTTTTATTAATATTTATTTTTTTTAGGTGTAGATGGACACAACACAATGCTTTTTTAAATTTTTATGTGGTGCTGAGGATTGAACCCCGGTCCCGCCCGTGCTAGGCAAGCGCTCTACCTCTGAGCCACAATCCCAGCTCCTTGAATTTGTTTTTCACATTAGCTGATAAACGAGTCTCTAAAAGTGGTATGTAAATGGGCCACAGACTAAGTACATTTTTATAAGACTGATGGTTAAGTGAAATGAAGTCCAAGCTAAGATCACAGACTCTTGGGGTTAAAGAGTCTTCAAGTTTATCTCATTTTCTGTCTAATGTCCTTGTAATCTAGAGATGTTTAATCTAGGGTATATGCTTTAGGGGATTTATAAACAACCTAAAATAGTATGTGAACTTCATGGAAGCTGAGTAATTTTGGGTTAAAAAGGGTTAATGTAGATTCTCAAAGTGGATCTGTAACTAAAAGGAGTTAAAGTCATTGGGGTCCAGCCTCACCCCATCTTGTGTATGAATCTGTATAGTATCAGAAGCCACAGCATGGACACTCCAGTACTGAGAACCCCTGTCTCCTTCTCTCCTCTACTCCCTGACTCTTCCCTCTCATGCCCTTCCTATTTCCTGATTGGAAAAGACAGTATAGTGCCTACTTCTTGAATTAGAGTATATAGAACCCTGAAGGTATATAAAAGGAGATAAGAGGTTCTAGGATAAATATGGATTATCTTCCCAGAATGACATATTTTTACTATAAGATTTTAATGAACATTTATCTTAATATTAAAACAAAAACCACAAACAAGATAATAGAGCAAATATGAATTTGAAAGCTAAAACATGAGGCTTACACTAAGCAGCGCCTTTAGATTCTGCCGGTTCATCTTGATGTATAATTTCATTCTTCCTATGGGACGTTGAGGGGTAACTCAGCAGAAAATGTGCAGAGGCACCAGTGTATTAAAAAACATACAGTTTCTGGGGTAGAAAAACCTGGGTTCAAAATTTGGCTGCATCTCTCATTAGCTCTATATCCTCAGAAAACAGTTTTAGCTCAGGAATCATCTTTTTTTGAGCTATAGAATAAGGAGAGCTGGGCACAGTGGCATACACCTGTAATTCCACGTGTGTGAGCTGAGGCAGCTAGATCACAAATCTGAGGCCAGTCAGGGCAGCTTAGTGAGACACTGCCTAAAATAAAATAAAATAAGCCTGGGGAGGCAGCTCAGTGGTAAAACGTCCCTGGGTTCAATCCTCAGTACCAAGGGGGGAAAAATTAAGGATAATAAAATCTTCCTGACACAATATTGTGGGTTTCAAGGCATCTGGATCCAGGAGGACTGCTCTAAATGTATTTTCCCCTTTGTTTATGTGATGCACTGAGAACTGCCTACGGTAAATTCTCTCATTGGTCTTGGTTCTGTGTTCTGGTACTGATGGAGTAAGTATATGCACCCCTCCACCCATCTACTCCTCCACCCACCCCAACATAATCCTTCAGTTACCATTTTTTATTGTAATAAAATACAAATAACATTGAATTTGTCATTCCAACCATTTTAAAGTATTCAATTTTGAGACATTTAGTACATTCACAATGCTGTGCAACCTTCACCAGTATCTGGTAATGAATATCCTCTACCCATTAAGTAATCGCTCCCCATTCCCTCTGTCCACAGCCTCAAACAATCTGCTCTCTGTCTTTATGGATCTGCCTATTCTGGATGTTTCATATAGATGGAATGCACAATATGTAGCCTTTTGTGTCGTTCTTGACTTCTGAGCCTTGAAGGGACCAAGTAAGCTCAGGCCAAAGAAAGGCAGGTTGCCCTGAGGGCTTGAGAAGGGCAGGGAGAAACCATTCACCTCACAGCCCAGCCCCAGGCCTCCTGCTCTCACACCGGGCAGTGGAGGTCCAGCCGGGTTGCTGCAGGCCTGGCACTAGCACGGGCATCACTCATCTGAACAATCAGTCTGAGTCCGTGGGCACTGTTAGATGCAAGGTCGGGTTGGGCAGCAGGTGCTTGGGAAGCAATCGTTCAAGCTGGCAGAGTCCAGCTGGATGCCGTGCGCTGTTTATCCTTGGATGGCACAACAGGGCCTCATTCCGGGAGCAGCTCTTGACCAAATATTCACAGGAAAGGCAAACCAGACTGGCCTGGCTGTGGCCTTTGGAAAGGCGGAGAGGCTGCTAATGTGTGCAGCCAGTGAGCTGCATGGATAATTAAATCACTCCCAAGGAAAACCTTGTTGGAGCACTAAAGGTCATGGCTATGATTTGTCTGTGATTCTTTGTCAATACGTTTTTCTAACCAAGTACCACATAAAGAGTCCATTTATACGGGCTCCAGCGCTGCCTGCATGCTCAGGGATGGGAACGGAAAAATTTGTAGGCAGCCCCTGTTATAAATGCACCATTTAACATCGCACAATCGCTCTCCATCCTCAAGTCTGCCTTTTGTTTACTCAAGTCCTAATTCACGTGGGGGAGGGGGAATTAGTGTAACTAGAAGTTTAGGGTCTCATAAAAGGCTTTAACTAGTTTCACAGAGATATTCACAGATGGCTGCACAGTAAACATTGTAAAGGCCCAGAGCTCGGGAGAAGTTGGGAGAATGGAGCCCTAAATTGTGTTTGTGTTTTACTTTAACAGTTCCAGGTTGGTTACAGTAAATCACCGGGTTCAGTGTAGGGATGTCTGCTTTTCCCCTGGGTTCTTTCCCATCCTTTCTCATGGAGAGGACTTGGAGAAACTGCTGCATCAAACACTGGATTAGGGCTTGAGAGTTGCAGGCATGTTTGAAAGTTTCTTAGGAAACCAGGTGATGGATAACAGCTCAAGCAATTGGGCCACATGTGGCAGCAGGAATGCCCTGGAGTCACAGACAGGCTTGGGAAAATCAGCATAATATGTGACGCAGCCACATCAATGTTTATAGCAGCTCAATTCACAATAGCTAAACTCTGGAACCAACCTAGATGCCCTTCAATAGATGACTGGATAAAGAAACTGTGGTATATACACATCATGGAATATTACTCACTGTTAAAAGAGAGTAGAATTATGGCATTTGCAGGTAAATGGATAGAGTTGGAGCAAAGTAAAGCAAAGTAAGCAAAGTAAGCCAGTCCCCCAAACCCAAAGGCTAAATGTTCTGATAAGTGGATGCTGATCCATAATGGGGGGAGGGGTGGAAAAAATGGAGGAACTTTGATTGGGCAAAGGGGAAGGATGATGGGGAAGGGTGGGGGCAGGAAAGATGGTGGAATGAGATGAACATCATTATCCTATATTACATGTATGACTGCACATATGGTGCAACACTACATTGTGTACAAGCAGAGAGATGAAAAGTTGTGCTGAAGTTGTGTACAATGCATCAACATGCATTCTGCTCTCATATATACCCAATTAAAATTAATTAATTAATTAATAATTTAAAAAATATTTGAATACATTGAATCTTGTGAACTTCCTTTAAAAATTAAAGTGAGTTAAAAGGGTTTTCCCTTAAAAAAAAATGAAATGAAACTCCTAGCTCTCAAGGAGCAGCCCAAGGGGAGAAATACTCCCCTAAACTGATGGAAACTTGAACTCACACTCTATCTCCTCCATGGAGCCTTAGATAATTTAGAAGATTTATTTTTCTCTCAAGTAAATTTAGACCAGGCAGGCATGACAATTTCGTGATAGTACCAGAGACTTGGGCCCTTTTGATCTTTTGCTATTGCATTCCTTATTGTGTAGTTTATTTTTATTATTATTTGTTCTTTAAACTGGGACTAGGTTTGTTGAATTTAATACAGAAGATGAAGATAAATACCTTTAATTTCTCTTATAGTTGAAAGAAGTCTGGAGGTGGGCAAGTCCAGTTTGGTGACTCCTGATGTCATCAAGCATCAGGCTCCTTCTAGGTTATAACTCTACTGTGCCTGTAGGTGGGATCTCATCCTTGGGGATCTAGGATGACTGTCCCAGCCATCAAAACTGAGTTCCAGGCAATACATGGAAGAAGGAAGAAAAAGACATTGAATCTTGTAAAGGAAGCTTGTTAGGAGTCTCATATTCATTGGCAGAACTTTCTTGCATGCTTAGCTGAGAGAAAAGCTAGCAAAAGAAAAAAGTCTTGTAGCTGGACACATTGTTGGGTCCAACAATATAGGCATTCTCTGCTTAGGAAAACAGAATGGATTTGGGTAGGCAACTAGAATTTTATATTTCAACCCCTGCCATCTCTCCCAATAACCTGCCCAACATTTCCAGACATGTCTGAATCATCAGGAGTGACCAATAGAGACCTCAAAATATGATGCTACCTATATGTCTAATGCATGGATCATAATACCTGACCCAAAGGAAACTCAAGAAAACTTTGGTTTCATTTTCATAGTACAGGGACCAGAGGTTAGCATTCAATTGGTTGCCAGCTTAAGATGGTGAAATCTTTAAGAGGTGGGGCCTTATTGGAGGCAATTAGATCACCAGACGCATGCCCTTGTAGGATATATTGGGAACCATGTTTCTTCTTCTGTTTGCCAACCGCCCTGAGGTAAGATGCTTTTTCCACTTCACACTCCCTGCCATGATGTTCTGCCTCACCATAGACCCAGAAACAACAGAGCCAACTGACCATGGACTGAGACCTCTGAAACTGTGAGCCAAAATAAATCTTTCCTTCTTTTAAGTTGATTATCTCAGGTATTTTGTTACAGAGGCTGAAAATTGACTAACACACTTGGGTTGCACTCAAAGCTTTACTAACTCCAGAATAGGAGTGGACAATATTGATTTTAGGGCATTCAAGGAAAAAAGTTCTCTGTCAAATGGAGTTGAAAGGTTTGGTTCAAACCAAAAGACTATGGAGACTTCCAGAGAGTAGCTGTATTCATCTGTTTTTTAAGAGGATGAAAATCATGTGATGTTTCTGGCTTGGGGGAAGAAGAATGGGGAGGAAGAATGAGCAAAGTAAAAATATCTTGCAGAAAAATTAAATATTAGATTTAAAAATTCTTTTCAGGTAATTTTTTTTAATAGGAAGGATACATGATTTTGAAAACATACTTCCTGAAGATACTAAAAAATTTTAAGATATATTTAAAGAAGGAAGCTAAGTCAGGACTGTGCTTCTAGACAGTCTTTTCAGCTTTCTTTCACCTAGGATTTTGAAGAGCTATTCCAAATGCAGAAACATTGGGCTCTTTACCCAAATTCTTCCTCTGTTGTGCATAATATGCACTAGTTGGTACTCTGGGGTTTGATTTGATTGATGGTGTGTGCGATGGAGGGGCGGGAGCAGAAGGATGAAAGGGCAACTTCCTGTAAGAAATGAGGTGAGGCCTCTCAGGTGATGAGCATTTATCCTACCACTGGGAAGGTGGGAGGCCACGGCTTCTGAAGGGAACCTGGCTCTATGCAACCTGCTGAGCTGAAATGCAGGCAGCTGGGCTAGGGGGAGTTTCTTGGTATGATTAAAGAACCTGAGGGTAATGTGTTTCAGACTAAATGAAAGGGCATTTTTGTTTGCTTTTTCCTTGTATGTCTTGTGACTCTATCAAAAAATGGAATCAGTAAATGCTTTAGCAGTTAGACATTTCCATGTTTCCACCCAGACTCAAATAATTTATTAGAACTTATTTGCAACAGGGAGAGTTGCACTTTTTTTTTTCCATATTAGCAAAAATCTACCTTATTGACAAGGCACATAGCAAATGAGTCAAAGGAGCCTGAGAAATAGTATTTTAAAGATTAAATCATCATTAATAATAATGACTTAAGGTATATTAATTTTTACCCAAATTAGAGCTTAAATATATAGGGAAGAAATACATTGATTTTTTCCCCCAATCTGAAAAGGTTTTTTTAAGCATTATTATTATTATTTTTTAAATTTTAGTTGTTGATGGACACAACATCTTTATTTTATTTATTTTTATGTGGTGCTGAGGACTAAACCCAGTGCCTTCACATGCTAGGCAAGAGCTCTACCACTGAGCTACAACCCCAGCCCCCTTATCTGAAACTTTTTAAAAAACAGTTTGAGAGAAACAGCAATCTGTAATTTTGGCAATAGTCTGTTTAATGGAGTAAAGCTAGGGAGCTGGCTGAGGATACTTTCTGAAGTACCTTTTTGAGTACTATAGAGTATGTTGATTGCTTTCTTTAAGGCTGCAAGGAAGACACATGAATGATGAATAAGAATGATTATTTTAACTTCCCCTTGTATGTCTTCCTAATTCTTGGCCTTTATTTCTACTGATTCCTCCCCCTGGAATCCTGTGTCCCATTCTTCCTAGCCCTTAAGACTTGGATCAGCTGTTCTTCCCTGCCCAAGGATACCCTGATATCTTGGTAGGAAGTACCTTCTTGAGGCTTAACTGACCTGAAAAGTTGTAATGACCTAGAAAAGATCTGTCTTTTCTAGAGAGAGGTTTTGTTTGTCCACTCTAGAACCCAGAGCTGAATGGGTCCAATCGAGCCTCTACCTCCGGCATTTTTAGGTCAGTTGTTCACACCCTCATACCGTGGCTGCTTGGCAAGAAGAATAAAAGGTGGTGGTTGTGCATCTCAGAAGAGGGCTGGGACTCTGACCCACATTAAAAGAGACTTATACTCACATATGTATGACAGTGCCAGTGCCAGGCCCTTTCCTGAGAGGGAACAGGCTCCAGACCATCCTATTTCTTCAGCTTTATGATATCAACCAATGTGGCAGGATAAAAATTGCATAAATCAGTTGCTGTGTTTTTACTTTAATTCTTGCAACCTTTGGCCCTTCCCCATTCAATCAGCAGCTGACCTTGCTTTAGGGCTGTAATAGATGAGCACTTCAAAGAACAAAGAAACAGTACTTGGCTTTTTGAAGTTTGTGACTGGCAATCACAAGTCATGAGAGTTGGAGGTGGGGAAAATCTTTAGAGCTGTAAGAATCTGGGCACTATATGTGTTACAAACATGCCAGGAAAGAACAAACTGGCTTTTATGCATGTGTAGAGACCAGAGTAAGTCAGGGTTGCGGGGAGAGCTTGGTAAGACTGAAGCCTTACACCTCAGTGGGGTCCTTAGTAGATCCACCTGCCTTCTCAGGTGAAGCCCAGGTGGGTGTTCTGGGCTTCAGTCTCTTGTGCCATCCCGCTTGGCATATGGCATATCTGTCAGCAAAGAGAACCTCAGGTACCCCACTGACATGCCCTCAGTCCTAGGGTAACAAGGAGAGAGCATCCCAACCCTCTACGCTGCATTAGAGAAGGTCTCTCACATATCTGAAAGACAAAAATGGATCAAAAGCAGCCTCAGAGGCACTGATCATAGAGGGAGCTTGGCCATTTCAGGGTAGATGCAGATAGACCCAGGAAATGCCTTTATGGAGCAGTAATGGTGACTGAGGATGAGATACCTCCTCATCAGAAAACAAAACTTGTAGACAAAGGCATAGGAAGAAAAACCTAGTTACCTGAGTTGGTCCTAAATTAGCTAAGATGAAACTTCTGTTACTAAGTTAAAGGTGGCCTAAAGTTTGTGGCCTAAAGAATTAATACTTGTTGTACAAGCATAGAAAGAAATATAGGTTATCTCTCTTACTTTGAGTGCGATGAGTGTCTTCTAATTTATTGGCAAAATAAAGAACCCCATCTATTATACCTATCAATATAACTTCTAATAAATGTCCTTAAGCCTGATCAACCTTCCTAGCTCTCCTCTTTGGATGTGAACTGTACTGGGTGGAGGGAGCCTCTACTAGAGGCCACCATGTGCTACAAAGCAGTAAGCTCCACTGCTCCACTTAACATGAGCCATTTCCCTGCCATTCCTACTATCAGTTAGCAGAGAATGTCACACTGAGTCCTGGCCTGAGCTTGTACCCACTCTCTGTGTTTGCACTAGAACTTTGGCTGTGAAACTAGAAGAGGGCTGGGACTCTAAAAGAGCTTTCCTTTTTAGAGAGCTTTGGTGACAGATTCTCCTGAAAGGAGCAAATGCTTCATTGCTAAGAACTGTTTTTACACGTTGCTCTTTTCTTACAGAAGAAGCTGATAACTTCAAAATCTCTTGCCGTTCTCTCTAGTTTCCTCAGAGATATAAGAGATGGCTGAGTCCTCAATACAAGTTCCACAGCAGTGCCTTTTGTGTTGGTCTTCTGATTGATTCCATTGAATTCTTGTCAGTTTCCAGGAGAAGTTCCTGGATTAGGGAACAGCTGGGAAGAGACTTTATCTTTGTGTTTCCAGAACACGTAGCACTTTAAAAGCCATCCCTTCAGCACTTGGCGACCTAATCAGTTGAATATCTCAATTTTACTTTTTTGATACTGTTTCTGAGTCTTAGATGTCAGATACAACGAAAGAGAAAGACAGCTCGGAAGTGCTCTGTCCTGCTGTAGAGAGCAGTCAGCATTCCTTTTGCTGCAGACACAGGCTTCCACTCTCCTCAGCAGCTACTTAATCTTAAAGCCAGATTAAAATTCCCCAGTAGATTCCCAGTAGGTCCTAACTCATTAGCATGGCACCCTAGGACTCTTTAGTCTAGTTTACTTTGATGCCAGCTCTTAGCTCAAATCCTGTCTTAGAAGAGAGATACTCCAGCTAAAGAAAAACAAAACAAAACAAAACAACACACTAGATAGGGCAGAGGGGTTGGAGAGGAAAGGAGGGGTCATGGGGTTAGAAATGATGGTGGAATATGAAGATCATTATTATCTAAAGTACATGTATGAAGACACGAATTGGTGTGAATATACTCTGTATACAACCAGAGATACGAAAAATTGTGCCTTATATGTGTAATAAGAATTGTAATGCATTCTGCTTTCATATATAAATAAAAAGAAAAAAGAAAAAAAAACCACTCATAGTTCACGGAGCATATCAGGTTGTTCTGCTCATTTGTTGCCGCAGTCTGGCTGGGCACAAAATAACCTAGCCGCCACCCACCCTTCCAGGAACCACCAACTGGAAATCCCTCCTCTGGCACTTCCCCAACCAATGCGAACTCTCTCGAGGAATCCCGGCGAGAACTCCAAAGTAGCTGGCTGAGGTGGACAGCAGGGGTCTAATATACAATTGAATACACAGCTTAACATAAGCATCATCATCTCAATGGCTCGCTCGCATCACCTCTCAACCTCTCCCTTCTGGCACAAATGCCATGCGTCATTCTGAGCTGTGGCTCTTAGCAATTTGTGCCTTGATTTATACTGATATCCCAAATATCCTTCTCTTTGTCTGTCTGGTGAATACCCCCTGAGTCTTTTCTGAATTTCCAGGAAATCTGAACTCTATATTCTTCATGTCTCTCTTTCGTCTTGTTCTACAGACTCTAGCATTTAGTGGAGCGGTTTAATCGTGTAGCTGTCATGCCTTCTAGATTGTAAGGGCTTTGAAGGCAAGGAGTATGTACTCTGGGTAGTGCTGTTTTCAATGTCTACTAGCCCTTGAGAAGTGTTTACTGAGCAAATGAAATCTAGTAGGATGCTTTTTTGAAAAAAATCTTGTGGTACTACCAGTTTAACCATGGTGCCTGGAAACTCTTTTCCAGTAGGTTGAATGTGGCTGTATTGAGGAAATAAGCCCTAGCTCAGGATTAGGAGCAGCAAAGTATTAGCCAAGCATGACTTCAGGTCAAAGGGACTTCAGAGTCAGAAAAGTATTTCTTAAAGCAAAGTATACATCATCCAAAACTGTGTAAAGGATTTCACTGGAATTCATTGATGGTCTCTTTTAAGAGAGTTTATTGCTAATAGAAACTCAGCAGACCAAGACCACACATCATGTGAGGAGTTCCAAAGAAGCTCTTGAAATGACTTTTTGGAGAAGCCTTGTTTGAATGGCAAGTTCCAAGTAAACTGTGACATAGAGGAAATTTGTTCTCAGCTCTTTTTCCTCCTTCTGATTCTCCCTTTGATGTCTCTCACTCTAACTAGGAGATTCAAAGTGCCCCATTCACCTCTTTGAAAGACTGCTGACTGTCAACACCTTTGATCACTGACACACCTCTTGGTGTACCATAATCACATGCTTGTGATGGCCCTCATAAGACCTTGGGTACTGTGTTGCAATGGTCAGCACTCAATAAATATTAGTTGAATGAATGCATAAATAAAAGAATGCAGATTTCCTTCCTCCAATATTTTTGAAATTTCCTTTAACAAAGGTTCACAAATTTTCCTGGACAAGACTATGTTTACACAATTTTTAGGTTAAGTGGAAGCACAAAAAACTTAACACATATCTTAAGATTGTGGACTGTGGCACCAGAAGAGTCATACCCTACATTTGTGGAGAACTTTATAGTTTAATAGGCATGATTGCCACCTTTTCTTCTATTTGACTTTCCCATTTGACCCTGTGTAAAGAATGTTAATGTCAACTTTTTACCAATGAGAGAGTTGATGCTCAGAGATGTTAAGGGTCACTGCAGAAATTACACAGCTAGAAATTTCTTTGGATAGAATTTCAGTGTTTTGAGGCTAACTCAGTGTTCTTTTCATTATAGTACATAGCCTTCCCAGCTCCGTCATCTCTGGCCCTGGTGAGGTCTCTGATGGTAATGAATGCCAATTTGGAAGCAAAATTAATGGAAATGTTTAAAAATGTGAGATCGTGGCAGTGTTTCCTATTGTTCTAAGAATTATGCAATAAATCACTGAAAAAGATATGCTTACATTTCAGACATTATGTTAATAACACACATATGGCAAAACAGAACTGCTAAAATACTTTTAGGATTCTGTTGATACAGTGTATGTAAAATGTGCTACACACTCTAAACTTTTCATTTAAACCCAGCATGAAGTAGGAGCAAAGGAAAAAAAAATTCAGTAAAGGAAAAAAAATCTGCAGTCTATTCAATTTGTGTATTTGCTCCATCTATAGTATTAGGCAAATTGTCCTATCTGTGTGGCATTTAAATTTGCTGTAAATTTGGAAATTTGACTTTTATAACTTTAGGCATTGTCAGATCTTCCACAGTTCTTCTAATTCCTTTTTCTCTAGGGTTTCCATATATCTGAAAAGATAAGCATACGCAAAACTGGATATTCTCCAAGTAATGTGTCTTTCATTGTAGTTCCTGAAGAGCTCAGCTGTATGCGTAATGTATTTATATTTTAGACTGCTGACTATGGAGAATAACATATTACACTTAAATATACAATACCTCTACCAACATTCCCTAAAATATTTGGATAAATGTGGTTATGACTTTCCTATAATTTATTGTGTTTTGTCAAATCATGCTCATAACTCCCACTCTGTATTTTTCTTTTTTTTTATTTTTTTTATTTTTTAATTTTTTATTGTTGGTTGTTCAAAACATTACAAATTTCTTGACATATCATATTCGACACTTTGATTCAAGTGGGTTATGAA
>NW_025999998.1:3976487-3983299 GCF_001458135.2 Marmota marmota marmota | reverse complement strand
GTCAGTTTACCAACATGGTGGCTGCTGGCCTCCTCTGTGGTCTGACCGGTGTGGAGAACCGAGATGGACCGCTTCCTTCCCCCGTCTCGAACCCAGAATTCAGCCCTGAGTACGGTGCTTGCGCGGCTGGCAGAAACTGCAGCACTGTAACCCTGCGTCTCTATCCCAGCGCGTGCTGCAGACTCTAGCCATGGGGCGATTTGCTGAATAAGCAGTGTTACCCTCCGTGCGACAAACCTCTCGCGTTTGAGTCCCCGTAGCCGATCCTCGTGCGATGGAAATCCTTCCTCCAGGTTCCGGAGCACCCCACTATTGCTGGAAATTCCTAACAAGATAGCCTTTAGCCGTCCTGACTTGTCATACTCCCACACAGTGAAGCAGCACACGGGGGCAATGCACTCCCCTCGCCGCCATCTTCCTTCTCTCCACTCTGTATTTTTCAAACGTGAAAATATATTTTATTTCTACCACCAGAATGTGGATTCCTTGAAGGAAGTGGCTGGATCTCTTTGGATTGTGTTTAGCTCCAAGTAGCAGAGAACTTTGCAGAGGGGATGAATTATTTCATAGAACAAGAATTCCAGAGGCAGACAGCTTCCAGGGTTGGGTTTGTGGCTTTGTGATACCAGGGCAGTTCTCCTGTGATAGTTCTCTTGGTCTTTTCCTCATGCTTGTGGACTCATGATTGCCAGAGGTCCTTTTTCCCTCCAGTGATCAACATTAAGGTGGGGAAAGTAGAAGAAGAGGGGAGCAGTAGCCATTTCTATCCTTTTAAATCTTAGTAGGCTTTTCTTTTCTTTTGGTACTAGGGTTTAAACCCAAGGGCACTTTACCACTGAGCTATATCTCCGACTCTTTTTTATGTTTTTTTTTATTGTGAGACAGGGTCTTGCTCTTGCTTAGAACCTCACTAAGTGACTGAGGCTGGCCTTGAACCTATGATCCTCCTGCCTCAGCCTCCCCAAGTTGCTGGGATTACAGGTGGGGCCACCATGTTCCACTACTAGTAGACATTAGACTCACTGTTTTATTGGTCAGAGCCAAGTACCTGGCCACTCCCAGTTGTAAGAGACCTAGTAAAGTGAATGTTTAGCTCTTCTAGCTCTCATAGGGGAATGTGGAAAGTGGTTTGGAATGACTGTTTTTTTGGGGGGTCAGTCAGTCAGCAGTATGCCAGGCAGACATTTTAAATCTCTATTTCCTGTTTCTTGGATAGCATTATTATTTTAAAAGGGTGCCCTTCAATGTAATCCAATTTAGAAATTACTTCATTGGCCTTGTAGATGGTAGATTTTTAAGGGAAAGGAACTAAGGTGAGTGCCTGTGATGTAATAGTACTCTGAGGGTATTTAATCCCAGAATAATTCCCATTTTATAGATGAAAAAAGTGAAACATATGGAATAAGTAGCTACTGAACTGAAAAGACCTTTTTTCAGATATAGGTTTTTCCTGATACCCAACCTCCATTCTTTCCACCCTACCACTCTGACTATTAAATGATTCAAATCACCCCAGTGTGATGATTGTTCTAGGAGACCAGCACATTCTTGAGAGTCCTCATAATTGTGAAATGGAAAATCTGGCTCATTACTGTTGATGAAATAAAATTGTTTTTCTGCCACAGGCTTTGATATCATTAGTTAGGTGTTGTAAATTGCAATTGCTTTTGAAAAAGGATGTCCGTTTAAACAAATGTCCAAGAGAAATCTGAAGCAGTGGGCAGGGCCAGTATGGCATGTGGCCTATTTAGGTAGTGTGTTCAGTGTGTACTAAGCGGAAAGCATGGAGTGAATAAACGAGCGTGGAGCTAGTGTTCTCGTCCCAGGCTAGGCATCACCACAGCAAGCAAAGCTGGGAAAGAGTGGGCAGGACTGGTTCTCATCTGTGATATCCCGTGGCTGTGGGAAGCAACAGTAGAAAATGGACTGGTCAGTCTTTGATTCTTTGTGTGCTTGGGGTGTGGTCATAACAGCCCCGCTGTAGACTGAGTGAACTCAGCGACTTGGGGGTGGTATGAGAACCCAAGAGAAAACTGCCAATCATCAGATGGAAAGGGCTAACATTAGGGTCTGAAGTCATGTTCAGAAAAGGAAGCAACTGTATTTTACTTTGTATAAGCAGGTTCCATCATTGAGGTCGATGATATCAAGTTGCTGCTAAACGAAGGCTCTGCTGAGGAATTGATATATTCTGGACCATCAGGTGATGATAACTAAAGCCACTTCTAGATGATTTGGTTTGTAGTCATTGGATTTGGAACCAAGAGGCACAGAAGAATGTTAATGGATACATCTCTGTAATCAGAAGTGACGCCTGATGTAGATAGATAGACAAGACAGAAGCAAAGGTTAAGAAGAACCTGGGATCCCTGTGTGCCAGAACACAGAGAACCCGGAGTGACTGAGAAACCACGACAGGAGAGCTGGGAGCAGAGATTAAGGTGCTGACGAGGCAATTTGTTTACTGTCCAAAGGGCCATATAATCACACGTTCAAACTTCAAAAGATTCTAAAGTGCATAATGAAAACAAGCATCTCCACTCCTGCCTCCGTCTCCTCAATTTCCTGCCTTAGAAGCAACCAAGATTATGAGGCACTTGTATTCTTCCTGAGAGATACTTTATTCATATAGAAGCCAGTAATGTGTGTCCATATACATGTATGTATAGATATGCTTTTTTTAAAAAAAATATATATTTTAGTTATAGATGGACACAATATCTTTATTTTATTTTTATGTGGTGCTGAGGATTGAACCCAGTGCCTCACATGTTCCAGGCAAGTGCTCTACCACTGAGCCACACCCCCAGCCCTAGGTGTGCTTTTAAAATAAAATGTATTATATATACACCCTTCTTCATCTTGCTTTTTTCCCCTTTAACTTGGCAATATGACTTGGAGATTATTTTATGTTAGTATAGAGAAATCTTTGTCATTGATTTATTTTTCTTACCTTTTTACCATCTCATTGCTGGGCATGCCATACTTCAGTCATTTCTGTCTTACGTTGTGTACAGTATTTTGCTGCTGCAGTGATTAATTTGTATATATACCACTTACGCGGAGGGGTAGTGGTGGAATAAGGAAGGTGGGGGAGAGAGATTTTTATTGTCAGTATAAATTTCTAGACAACCATGTTTTCTAATATGTGGAGAACCTATTTATGAGGTGCTGGACACATGTTCTGTATAGTACTAAAGAAATCAAGAGGGCGTCAGCTTTGGTTGGTTCAAAGCTGGACAAAGCTGGTTCAAAGTTTCTGTTGGCTCAGAGAACTTAACAGTCCCCACTATAAAGAATGAGAAGTTCCGGAGAGACGTGTGTTTCCCATTTTGTTTCTCTGAGGCTTCCTAATTTTTCTTCACCTTGTTGGAAACGAATGGCATTATTATTTTCAGACTATAGCAAGACATCAGCCTAAATAGTTTCCCCTAAATCCTCTAAGATTGCTGCATCTCAGTTTCTTATAGTCTGTGCAGTGAAAGAAGGCAATCACATGTTTGATTTCAAATGCTTCTACTCCAAAGGTACCCCCCTTCATTCAGCTACAATTAGGATAGCAAAGAGTGGATAGACACAAAGTAGAGATTCTGGTAACAAAGCGGGTTGGGCTGGCAGATCAGATAATTGGGCCAATGAGGAGCTGGAATTAAGATTTGTGATGGTGGATCCACTTGTAGATATTTGAGAGTTGGCTATAATTGAACTTTTATTGTTCAGTCAGAATGTAATATGTCCACTGGCCTTTTAAAATTTTAATTGAGGGAGCATGTTTAAAGTTTTAAATTACTAGCTCTCTTTTGCTTTGATTGGCCACTATATAAAACTAGACAGAGTCCATCTATAGTAGTACCTAATAGTTCTGCACCATCAATCAAAGTGTGTTTCTCCATTTTATTTCCTGCCTCTACTATTAACTTGTCACTACCAACCTGCTTTTATTCCTTCACTTGGTGTGTGATGGATTAAACTAGTTAGCTGGCCAGATAGATTATACAGGGTACATTAACACTTAGTGTTTTTGATGGAGCACTGAGCAAAACAAAAGCCATTCCTTACAGAGGACAATTAAGCCTGCTGCTTACTGTGTTTCAGACTTTGTGGGTCTCACTTTCTCTGTGTGGGCAGATAATAGCCATTTTAGTGCAGGTGCATTTAATTAATTCCTTTCTTAAGAGACTTCTACTAAACATAATGGTCAGTCCTCTGAGTAGCCAGCATCCTTGCACCAGGTTTTCTTCTTGAGTCTATTTTTGGCTGAATGACTGAGAAACTCCCAAACAAACAAACTCCCCAGGGTTCTTGTTTCTGAGATTGGCCTCTGGGATTCTGGGAAGAAGGGTCAAGAGGTTTCTCTGATATTTAGTATTTAATTGTCCTGAGTTTCTGATGTTTTATTTTCTACTATTTAGAGGCAGAATCATCCCAACCTCATGCTCAGAGTCCTCCTTAGCCAGTTCCCCTTGTGTACCTTTGTGGATGGCACCAGCCAGGTGCTACCCATACCACACCCTATGGGTCTGGGACTAAATCAGAGAGGTGGCCTGTGGTTGGCCCCCAGCCATCTCTCTCTCTGTTCAGGTCCTCACTCTGTTGCCATCTTGATCTTTGCAGGTTTGTATTTGTAAGTCTCCGTGGAAATGCCATAAACATTTTCTCAGCACTTTGTGAGAAGGACAGAGAACGTCTTTGTCTGTTCCTGGTTTCCTGTTGTCCTGTCACTGCTCCTAAGGAATTCTAACACCTTGGATCACCTTTACCCATATCTTTGGTAATATTTAGAGTCTGGGCTCAGGGCTCTGTTGTGTTTTCTGACTTCCATGTTGGTTCCAAACTTCTGGGGCCACAGTATGGCTTACTGGGTCATTTGGGTCTAGGAAAAACTGGTTCACCTTCTGTCACCCTTTTAGTGTGGGGAAGCTGTTCTGTTTGGGGGTGGCTTGGAGCTGGTGCTATAAACCTGCTTTCGCCGGGGTAGGTGGTAGTCATTTGAATGAAAGCTGGCCATGGATGCAATTCAGGGGCTGGCTTATCCCCATTGGGAGTGAGGTGGGCTCAATGGGGACTGGGAGAGGGCAATGAGACCTGGGGCCTTTCTTTCATGCTTGCATTTTACAAGCAGGATCTGGATCACATCTATCTCCGGTTGCCCACAGGATACAAACACAGTACTTGGCAGAGACAACTGCTCAGCCACTATACCATACCACTGCTACTTCTGCTAAGAATACTAATAAGTATAACAACAATAACACAACGTCTTCTATGGGAGTCAGAGTGAGGCCTCCTGCCAGGATTTTAGAAACACCACCTGCCCCAATCCTGTCCCAGTCTCTAACAATATCTATACACTCTGAGAAGTGAAATGATAGGATCTCACATTATTGATCTTCTACCATGTGCAGGTACTTTACATACATTATTACTAATCCCCCAGCATTCAGAGCCTGCCTTTACTTGTCACTACATGCCAGGTGCTGTTTGAGGTCACATACATCATTCAGTCCTCACAATAACCATGTACTGTAGGTGCTCTTATCTCCCTGTGGCAGCAAGTCCAAACAACCTTTCTAGATCAAAGATGTCAGATAAAATAGCAGCAGCAGCAGCTGTTAACACTGGTTGAGTACTACTATGTACGTGCTGCTGTTCAAGGTCTTTTATTAATTCCTTGAATCCTGACAAAAACCTTAAGAGCTATGAGGTATATATTACTATTTGCCTTTATTTTATAGATGAGATACAATGTAAATGTTTTCCAGTTTCACTCCATGATGAAGTCTTCTAGTTATAAGTTGACATCATTCTTCCAACTTTAACAGTTAATAATAAGAAAATCAATGATATTTTAAGAGCTGGCCAAATTGAGTAGATTGACCCAAGAGAAAGGCAGATTTCCTCTTTCAGAGACAGAATTATTCTTTTTAGGATTTTTTTTTTTTGTACTAAGAATTGATGGCAATCATTTACCACTGAACTGCATCCCCAGTCCTTTTTATTTTTCCTTTTGAGACAGGGTCTTGCTGAGTTGCTAAAGCTGGCCTAAAACTTTTGATCCTCCTGCCTCAGTCACCCCAGTTGCTGAGGTGTTGAAACCAAGGTATTGGGACATTGCTGGAATAGAGATTTAAGTAAAGATGAGGGCACTGCTCTGTGTAGTAAAATAGTAGGTTTGGAGTTGTCTACTGGCACCTTGATATAGCAGCAGGACCTGGAAGAGAAGAAAGTAGGAATGAGGCAGTGGCTCAGGAATATGGTAGAAGGTTGGGATCCTTGAAGAAATGTAGACAGTGGCAAACTCTCTGTGAAGGGAACAATGAATGAATTTCTTGGGTCAGGGATGGCTGAGATCTAATTTGAAGTTTTTTTCTGAGCACGTTGCTGTTAACTCCAAAGCGTCTACAAAAGTGTGACACTCTTGAGAGTCATGCTGCTGCATTAAAAGAGTTAAGGATGAGGACAAGGGCTGGGCTTTCCAGGCAGTGAGCAGCACTGGAAGGAATTAGAAACTTGATGTGGGGAAAAGGGTACACTTGTACATTGCTGGTGGGACTGCAAATTGGTGCAGCCAATTTGGAAAGCAGTATGGAGATTTCTTGGAAAGCTGGGAATGGAACCACCATTTGATCCAGCTATTCCCCTTCTCGGTCTATTCCCTAAAGACCTAAAAAGAGCATGCTACAGGGACACTGCTACATCGATGTTCATAGCAGCACAATTCACAATAGCAAGACTGTGAAACCAACCTAGATGCCCTTCAATAGACGAATGGATAAAAAAAATGTGGCATTTATACACAATGGAGTATTACT
>NW_025999998.1:3963511-3975398 GCF_001458135.2 Marmota marmota marmota | reverse complement strand
ATACAAGAGGAAGTGAGGGGAAAGGGAAAAATAATACAAGGGGGACAAATGAATGTCAGTAGAGGGGGCAGAGAGAGAAGAGGGGAGGGGAGGGGAGGGGAGGGGGGATAGTAGAGGATAGGAAAGGCAGCAGAACACAACAGACACTAGTATGGCAATATGTAACTCAATGGATGTGTAACTGATGTGATTCTGCAATCTGTATATGGGGTAAAAATGGGAGCTCATAACCCACTTGAATCAAAGTGTGAAATATGATATATCAAGAACTATGTAATGTTTTGAACAACCAACAATAAAAAAAATTAAAAAAAAAAAAAAGAAAGAAACTTGGGCCAGAGCGGGGAGTGAGCCCAAGTCAGGTGGCAGCAGAAGAACAAGGTGAAGTATAGACATCCTTTCCCAAATGAACATATAAAGGCATAGTGGGAAGAGGAAGTAATTGGTGACTTGTGTCATAGTCACTTATTTCCTAAATTTGAGGATGATTATTCTCTAGGAACTTGGCCTCAAGTACAGAAGGCATTGTCTCAAGTGCCACTAGACAAGGAAATGTATTATTGCCCACATCAGGAGGTCCAGAGGAAGTTTTCTTTGGGGTTGGTCAAGTCATTGGCTCAGGCATGTCATCATGGATACAATTCCTTTCATTCCTCTTCTATGATCAGGGTTGGGATAATCCCTAGCATAGAAGCAAGATGGCTGCAGAATCTCCAAGAGTCTCATCCAGACATTTCAATATACAAAACCAATGTTTTCTTTTCCAAGTGCTTCTCTTAGGACTGAGGCAACTTTCTTGAGATACTTTCCAGTAGTCTATGTCTCATGCAGTCTCATTGGTATACATTAGTAACTATATGTGTGAAGGAGGGAATATAAATATAATTAGAGCACAAACTAATAAGAGTATCTCTACTTATGCATGTATTATAGATTTGACTTTTGAATCATGTAAATTGAAACAAGAAAGACATCTTTAGAAATTTTTAAGAAAGGGAAATGAACAAACCTAATTGTTTATCGTGTAGGTGGTTTAAGTGCATCAAGAGAAATTATTTCAAATGACCTTAAAAATTCAATAATTTGGACATCTGTTGTGGAATATATCTATCCTAAGGAGAAAAAAGCCCTGCCCCCCCAAAAAATCGTAAATTGTCAATATCACCAACATTTTTCAAATTAAGATAAAAGATACCATGGTAAAATGGAAGAAGCCATCATCTTAAATTTGAATTGGAAATATCAGTATGAATATTTAAATATTTTTAAAAATATTTCCCAGCAGTTTCTACTAAAAAGGTCCAGAAATATCATTAGCAAATATCATTATTATGTTCTATATATACCAATGCCCAGGAAAATGAACCAGAATTTGTAGCAAATGGTTAATTCCATGTTTAGGAGAGTAATTGTGGTGGGGAAGTGGGTACTTGAAAATCTTATCACTCCAGAAAGCCAGGAGACCATCAAGACAATGGGAAATAGGTGAAGAGGTTGCAGGAGCCAACTTAAAGGACTCCCACAAAGCAAAGAGGGGACAATCTGAAAATCAAAAAGAACATAACTGCAAATGGATTGAAATTCATAAGATGCATTTATATGCATAGATTTATAATGGTATAAAAATAATCGGTCACCTTTGTAGTATGCTAGGGAAACAATCCATTATTCTGAAAACATAAATCAGGGAAAGAATCCAATCTTTGACTTATTTTTCTTGTATGACCTTAATGTCAGAACAACCAAGTATTTGTTGAAAGTTTTTCTTTAGAAAAATTCCTGTGAATAAATGAAGAGAAAATGATAGATTTAAAGCATCCATATTCAACCCTTAATGAGATAATTGATCTAAGTAATTAACATCAATGCCTGCTAAGACCATTAGTTTAAAAACTGATAGGGAACTTCATAATGGATGATCAGACTGGCAACACCTGAACTCGTTGATCAATATTAACATCAGGCATTATGTACCCCCTGATGTGATGTAATAGGAAGTACACAGCACCACCTTGCAAAAAAATTGAACCTGAGTATAATCAATCCTTTCAGTTTGCAGAAAATATTGAGGCATAGAAACAAAATATATATGGACTTTTTGGGGGAAATTCTGATTTTAACAAACCAACTACTGAAAAATATGGACTAAAATAATAAGAGAAATTTGAACACTGAATATTTGATATTAAGGAATCAATGTTGACTTTTTTTCTGTTATGGTATGGTTTTTAAAGACCATTTTTTTTTGTAGATTCATGATGAGATATTTACATTTGAAATAATATGAAGTCTGTTTTGTTTCAAAATAATGCATTGTAGAGAAAAAATGAAAATAGAATTAAAAAGAAAATAGGCAGTTGTGTGTGTGGGAGAAGGGAGTAAGGGTGTAGATGGACAAGCCTGGCCATATATTGATAATTACTGAAGCTGGGTGATGGGTAATGCAACTCACTCTAGTATTTCCTTTGATATATGTTTGATCTTTTTCATAATAAAATGTTTGTAAGGAAAGAAATCTGATATAGTCAGCCACCTTTGAATAATTGCAACTTGGTTTTGTAGTACTCAGCCGTAAACAGGGACCTTGATGCAAAGGCTCTGGTAAATGCAAACCATGGCTGTGCAGAGGCTGCTTTAGGAATGAGGAATAGCATTTTCAGGCCCCATTTAAGTGTGTGGGGCTATGGTTTTATAGGTATCAGCTCCACTGGTGTATTGAACAGTTAAAAATCAAAACTACAACATACCTATTTTTGTCTTTATTTGTGATTCTGGAACTGGGCAACAGTCTTGACCCAAAATAATTCAAAATGTACTACTCTACCACATGGGCAATTTATATTTATAACCAGAGAAAAGGAAGTAAGGTGCAGAAGCAGACCAATTGATTACTACTGTTTTTTTAAAAAACTATTTATTTATTTATGTATCTTTAGTTTTAGGTGGACACATTATTTGTTTTTATGTGGTGCTGAGGATCAAACCCAGTGCCTCATGCATGCTAGGCGAGCATTCTACCACTGAGCCACAACCCTAGCCCTTAATTACTACTTTCAAAGTCTTACTTGAACAGTTGTGATTGGCTGAGACTCAGTTACTTGTCCGAAGAGTAGGTTGTAGTCTGTTTGCAAGTCAAGTTAGGTTGCAGTTCACTATGTATAGAGGCAACTTTAGGTCAAGCCATTTAATTAAACAGGTCATATTCTTCCCTTTCTGCCAGGTTCTGGAGTGGTGACAGGATTCAGTGGGACATTCTGGCTAAGATGCACCAAAGAGGATTTATTATTAGGAATTGTGACATTGGCTTGCTCTTTTTTTTTCTTTCAGTAGGGGCCATTGAACCCAGGGCCTGATGCATACTAGGCAAGCACTCTACCACTGAGCACCATCCCCAGCCTTTGGCTCTTCCTCAGCATGCCTCCTGACGCTTACCCTTGGAATCTGGGAGTAATCAAGGGCCACAAAACAAAACAAAGAAGTCCTCTTCTAGTGGGTAAGACTTGGTGTCGCTTTTCTATCACCAAACGTAAAGTCTTGGATCCTGTTAAAAAGTAAAGCCCATGAGAAAAGGATGACTCTGTAACCTAGTAGTTTTTAAGTTAAATTTCCGAGAAAAATCTCCTCCTCAGAGTTCTGCTTCTTATTGGATGTGGCTGTTTTCACCTATACTAGTAAAAATGTTAAGTCAAAGGATGGGATGATATCAATCATAAAATTTCCTCCATTCAAGTCTTTCCACTCTTGGTGTATGCCATTGTTTCTGTAAAGTAGAATCTAAAATGGTATTGATTTAATATAAAGTTGTTTAATAACCTTTAATTTTCACATGGTAATTTTTATGGTATTTCAAGAAAAATAACATATTTAGAGGCCCTGCTACTTGGTCAAATTTGAGAACAGAACACTATGGGAGAATTATTTATTATTTAGTGTGAGTGAAGTTTCTGAGGGTGGTTTGATGGGAAGCAGAATAACTTCAGTCTGGGTAAAAACTAATAATAGAAAACCCAACCCCACCCTTGTCTGGTTTTAAAATGTGTTTCCTTGACAGCATATGACTGAAGTGAAAGTTAGACTCTGAGGAGCAGCACCCAAGCAGAGAGAGATACTTGAGCTTAGCGCTACATGCTAAGAACGTAGGCGTTAGTGGCTGAACCTGCTAGGTCATGGGCTGTGAGATTTATTTCTTACTCGAGAGGATTTACCTAGTTGTAATGACACAAAAATGGAAATGAATCAGAAAGTTCTCCTTTCATTTCTTCTCATCTCTAAGTAGTTCAAGATCCGAGCCAAAGAATGGAAAGAAAGCTTTTTGCCTGGGTGTGGACCTTGAAACCCTGAATATGACTGAGTGGAGGACACCTTTTACTTACTTCACACTTTTAATCTGGAAGATTGGAAGGAAGGGCAGGAAGCATTTAGGCCATCAGCTAATTGATCACTATTATCTCAGGCTTCTTTCAACCCCAGGTGGCAGGGGACCGGCAAACCAGATATTGCCCAGGGGAATCATGTGAAAAGTAGGAACTAGAACCCTAAGGATGTGATTCCTGATGGTCCTTGGTATCTTCTAGGACACTGATTGTCTATAATTTTGCTCTATAGATAGAATTGATCATTTATTGCTATGAGGATGAAAACAAGCATAAAAATATTTTCAATCTGTGTGATGCTTTCATTCTAGTTGGATCTAATCTCCCTCCCTCTCCCTCCTTCACCCTTCAGATCAGCTTTCTTGGCATCTCATATACCAGAGTTGTGCCATTCACTAGCTTCATGTGGCTATTGAACACCTGGCATGTGGCTTGCCCAAACTGAGATGTACTAAATAAACACCAGATTTGGAAGATAAAAGACACAGAAATAAATATAAAATATCTCATCAATAGTTTTAATAATGTTAATGACATGCAGAAGTGAAAATATTGGGGTTATGTTGGGTTAAAGAAAACATTACTAGTTGAGTATGGTGGCACATGATTGTAATCCCAGTGACTCAGAAGGTTAAGGCAGGAGGATAGAAGGCTTGAGGCCATGCTGGGCAACCCAATGAGTCCTTGTCTCAAAATAAAAAATAAAAATGGTTGGAGATGTAACTCAGTGGCAGAGCACCCTGGGTTCAATTCCCAGTACTTGCTCTTCTTCTCCATTAAAATTTTCAAAAAGAGAAAGTATTATTAACACTGATTCACTTTTTAAAAAATTTTTAATGTGGACATTAGAACACTTAAAATTACTACATGGCTCATGTTATATTTATTTCTGTTAGAGAGTGCTGCACTAAGAAATATTTGTGACATCTTTGATTTGTGATAAATTGAGGTCAAAGTGTGAAACTTGGAGTTGAATTCCCAAGTTTAAATTCTGGTTCTCTACTTTATATATGTATGTGTGGCTTTAAACAAATTCTAAACCTCAAAAAACCTCAGTGTCCTCATCTCTAAAATGGTGTAAGTAAAAGCTGCTTCAGCAGCCCGAGATGGGTTGGTGTAGAGCAAGTTACAAGTATCACTCATGACTCCCAATGGCATTCCTGCTGTGTTGCTCTACTCAGAGCTCACCCCATCTTTTGCTGAAAATCACAGACTCTGTTGCGAGGGCACATAGACAAAGCCTCCCCAGTTCCCTAATTTCTGCACTTGAAGCAATCTTTCCACCATGTACTCTTTTATACTTGAATTAGTTTTACACCTATGTGCCCTGTCACACCTATATGCCTTGCTATGATCTGACTGAATCCTCCCCCGGTTTCATGTTGGAATCTTGATTCCTAGTATGACAGTTTTGGGAGAAGTCTTTGGGAGCTGTTTGGGTCACCATCCTCATGAATGGATTAATGGTGTCATGAAGAGAGCTGGAGGGAGTGAGTTCTCTCTCCTGCTCTTCTGCCTCATGAAGGTACAGTGAGCTTCTCTTGCCCTTCTGCCTTCCTCCATGTGAGGATGCAGTAAGAGGAACCTCTCTACATTGTTTGTATCATGATCTTGGCCTTCTCAACCTTCAGAGCTGTGAGGAAATAGACTTATGTTCTTTGTAAAGTACTCAGTCTGAGGTATTGTATTTAAACAGCACAAATAGACTAAGATATGTCCCTTGAACATTAGAACAGGGATTGCCCATGCAATTTCTTGTTTAATCTTAGTGAGATGGGTGCAACTCAGTGCTCTAAATATGGAAGGTAGCCAATAAATAATTGCTTAAATCATGAAAAACAACAACAATGAGAATTGTATCTGGGAAATACAGATTTGGTGAGTGGAATGAGTTTAGGGGCTGTCTTTGGAAACATGCTGAGCCCTACCGCATCACCATGTAGTGTGTCTTTCGTTTCTCATGGCAACCTGTAGGATCATCAGATTGACTACTGACTGCTGCTTTAAGCATTATACAGCATTCCCTCCCAGAAGGAAAGTCAAGAATTGTTGTTTTTTTTTTTTTAAAGGAAGAAGCTGTCTAATATCTGAAAATCTTTGTTAAAAATCATTCTTTGTACCAAAATCATGCTTGCCTACTTGCTTTTCTGTTTTTGTTGCTGATAAAAACATGTTATGCCTCAAATGAGATAAGATAATGGTGATAAGGTGTTACCATAAACTGGCTCCTCAGCAATGAGAGTTTTGATTAGGTAGTCCACTAAGCCTGGGTCTTTGCTCTGAGGGAACAATCTTACTCTCATTCTAGGGGAAGACATGACTTTTCTTCACAGCACTGGCAGAAGCTTAGCTGTACATACTGGGTACCCCTCTCTTTTAGCTGTCTCCAAGGTCAAATGGACTGATCATAGTAAGGGGTTCAGGTCACGTGATAAACAGGCTATAGTATCTAGATGAAGGGTATCTAGAAGCAGAACAGGTACTGTGCTGTGGCTCAGCTCTGCATTCTTTAGGGGATATAAGAGCAGTAAACCTCCTCCATCAGTCTCTGTTACACCCATCTCACTAAGATTAAATAAATCTGAATGAGGGCTGGCCCAGATTCTGGTAGCCTTCCTGATTTTAGCATCCTTTAAAACCAGTCATCATATGCTGTAGAGGATGTTGTTTATCCTGTATTACAGGGCACAAGAGAATAATCCTCAGATTTTACTTTGATATGATGTGCATATATCTCACCCAAGTGGGCTCTGTTGTGAAGCATGACAATGGTCCCAATTTCAACTCAAAGAAACCTCCCTTTGAGGCTACCTCAAGAAGACATGTGCAGATTAACCCCAAATATTAGTTAACAGATTTATTGTGGTGTCTGTCCTATAGGCATTTGTTTTCTGAATGCCAGAGCTAATAAAAATTCTTCATCCCTCTTGGCAAAGTGCAGAGAATAAATAATTTTACCCAAACCTCAAACTACACTGCACAAACAGGTGACCAGAAGGACACTTGCTTCTGGCAATTTCCTCAGACAAATTTGTAAATCATGTAACAGTTGACTCAACCACTGCAAGCCTTTCAAATCCTTCCTCTCTGGAACTGGCCTTTTGCCTAAACCCTGCTTTCAACCTATACTATTTGGTTTCTATTTTTCTCTTCTTGGTAAAGGAAAGCACCCATTTGCTGGTCAAGTGAAAACTTCTCTCATGAAGCAGAAACTCATAATGCTTCCATCATGACCTTTGGAGCCTTCCTGGTTCCCACCATATCAATTTCAAACTCCTTTGTCTCTTTCAGGACCTTCTGCTATCGTCACATACATCCTTTTCCTCATGAGTGTATTCCAGGTTATGTTCTTGTTCATCTCATTTAATATTGCCTTCCTGCTCCTCATGTTCTGAATGACACTTAGGGACCCATTTACATTCTAGATCCTCTGCCAAGACCTCCTTTCTGTCGGCTATTCTGAGTACATTTAATCGGTGCCTTCACCATGAAGATGCCACCCTGTATCACTGTTCCCTATAAGTGGAGGTGTATCAATCCTATCTCCCACCTTGTGGCCTACCGTAACTTGCTGCTTGATTTCACCCCAGAATCTAGCTCTTGCTGAGGATACTGAAGTCTCATCACAAGGCAGAAGTTTCTGACAATTGTCACTACCCCAAAAAGAGTGGGATTCCTAGGATGCAGGAAGTTCCTTGTCACTAGAGGGTATGAACCATGAGACCACTTGAAAGGGCCTTCCCTAATGCATAGACTTTAGTTGGTATTTTATATGTATTTAATATGTATTAATATAGAGTTTTATTTATTTATTTTTATTTTAATTTTTTAAAAAATATTTATTTTTTAGTTATAGGAGGACACATATTTGTATGTGGTGTTGGGGATCGAACTCGGTGCTTCGCACATGGTAGGCAAGCACTCTACCTCTGAGCCACAGTCCCAACCCTAGAGTCTTAGAAAAGAGATTCAAATATTCAGTGGGCATCTGACAAAATTCTCAACATTGAGTTATTTATAAAATGCTTGCTTGTTAAAAAATAAGTATTAGTCAAATTCATGTCATTATTTTCTCATTGAAAACAATTTCACATTTGTTATCTTATTTCATTTTAGCACACTTGTGAGAGATGTGAACCTACCCTTTTATCAAGTGTTAACACTTATGGAAAATGAAGGAAATACAACAAGGTTGTATAGAAAGTGCATGGGTGGGGCACAGAAATAACCAGAACACATTGGCTCCATGTTCTGGCATTGGGTGAATTAGTGGTGGAGGACTCCTGAGAGAGGGTGGAAAACAGTGGGCAAATTAGACCCTAGTTGAACTTCTCCAGTATCGCTCTGATCCCTGCTTGTGCTTGGATCTGTTGAACCTGTTGAATCAAGACACTATGGAAAAGTTACTGGTTTCAGTCTTTAGTACAGAATTTAGAATTGCAACTTGGGTGAACATTTTTTAAAAAAATATTTTCATTCACTTAATTAAAAATTTTCCATATATTATTGTTTTGGTGCATTGTAATTATACATAATGGAATTTGTTGTTGCCTATTTGAATACGCACAGAATGTAATAGCACAATTTGGCTGGAAATTATTCCCTAGTATGTCCCCGTTCCTTGTCCTCCTCCCTCCTGCTGGTCCCTTTCTTCTATGGGTGAACATTTTTTAGCTGAGTCATGGTTGCTGTTTTAATTACCTAATGATAAAGTGAAAAAAAAAAATCCCACCCCAAATCATAAAATTTCAAACCATGGTCTTTAAAACCATCATATAATAAAGAAAGCCTATTTTAAGCTTAGAGTATGTTAGAGAGCCGAAGTAAACCTTAGAAGTTATTTTGCTAATACTGTCTCGTGAGTCATGACAGTATAGTATCAATCTAGTGCCAAATTATCACTCATATATCATGTGGAAGTCATTTTGCTGAGCACCTGTCAAAAGCTTTGGTTATATTTCCTATTAAAGAGGACATCATGAAAAGACTTGGACAGCATTGTAAGTATGATGTGAGAGAATGACAAATTGATCATTGTGTATATATGGCTGTGTTTGTTTTCTATTGCTATATAAAAATTATCACAAATTGAGCAGGTAGAATAAGTTTCTTTGTCTTTTTTCCTTTCATTTTTAGTTTTACTGTACAGTGGGGTGAATAATATTAACAACAGCATACTGTACCTTTCAAAAATTTTCACAGTGAATTTCAAATGTTTTTGCCACAAAAAAGTAAGCATTTGAAGTAATGCACATATTCATTGGCTTGATTTAATTATTCTACATTGTATTCATAAATCATAATATAACATTGGAATCTACAAATGCATAATTATAATTTATAAATTCACAATAAAAAGAAACATAAGGTGAAACAAATGACATGTGCTTATTATCTCATGGTTTCTGTGGGTCAGGAGTCTGGGACAGCTTAGCTGGATCCTCTACTTGGGATCTCACAAGGCTGAGATAAAAGTATTGACTGGATTGAGTTGTTCTGTAGAGCTCAGGGTCCATTTTCAATTTCCTTTATGTCTTTGACAGACTTCAGCTCCTTGTGGTTGTAGGACTGTAGGACTGTGGGACTGTAGGACTCGGGCCCTCTTAGAAGCCACTGACTTCCTTGCCACATGGTTTCTCAAGGGCCTTTCCCAACATTGTAGCTTATGTCTTCCAGGCTATCAAGAGAATCTGACTTCTCTGTTTCTGATATCTAGACCTTCTTTTAAATGACTTACTTTAGTAAGACAGGCCTACTCAAAATAATCTTATCTTTGATCTACTCAATCAATTGATTAGGACCCTAATTACATGTTTAAAATTCCTTCTCTTTTTCTATATAACAGAACCTAATTATAGGGTCTCATCAAATTCCAGGTCCTGACCACACTAAGAATATACCTTAGAATTTAGTCTACTGCACTGGACAATCGGAAGGCAAATCATTCTGCTAGGGGCTAGGATGAGATCATGGGGCGGTGCTTTTTTTTTTCAAAGTACCATTTCTTCTATGCTAATTGGGTGTCCTACTTTTCAATTCAAGTCTGACACTGTCTCTTGGGAGTGAGCATCAGATCTCAGAGGTTAAGGGTTCAGTCTCACCAGACGCCCTGACTTCAGGGGCCACCTGCAAGTCCTGGGAACCACCCGGACTTCTGCCTGGTGAACTAGATATTTGGTGGTGCCCATGACTGCCTCTCAGGTTCAGAAATTAACTAAAATGATTCATAACTCAGCACAGCAGTATTCTTATGATTACTAGTTTATTATAAAAGATACAAATGAAAATCTAGGTGAGGGGATAGGGTGGCAATATGTGGAGGTGGGGGTAAGGCTCCTCACCATGATGTTTTGACTCACCACAAGGGCACAGCAATGGGGCCAAATAACTATGGACTGAATCCTCTGAAACTGTGAGCCAAAACAAATCTTTCCTCCTTGATGGTGTTTTCTCAGTTATTTTGTCACAGTAATGTAAAGCTTATTTACTGAAGGCAATTAAGGTTAGAGTAGGTCATGAGAGTAGCACTCCTTGATGGAATTAGTAGTTTACAAGCTTAGGAAGAGAGATTTTTTCTTTTTCTGGGCACAAACCAAGAAGAGGCTGTGCGAAGAAAGCAAGAAGATGGCCATCTACACAGTAGGAAGAGAACCCTTGCCAGGAACTGAATTGTTTCTGATCTTGGATATCTCAGCCATAAGCCTTTTTTTTTCTTTTTTTTAATATTTATTTTTTAGTTGGACACAATATCTTTATTTATTTATTTATTTATTTATTTTTATGTGGTGCTGAGGATTGAACCCAGGGACTCCCATGTGCTGGGCGAGAGCTCTACCGCTGAGCCACAACCCCAGCCCCCTCTTTTTTTTTTCTTTAAATAATTTTAGTTGTAGATGGACACGATATCTTTATTTATTTATTTATTTTTAATGTGGTGCTGAGGATTGAACCCAGTGCCTCATGCATGCCAGGCAAGTGCTCAACCACTGAGCTACAACCCCAGCCCCAACAAGGTTCTTTTGGTAATTCTGATAAGAGCAGTAACCTGGAAGCCTCAGGAGAATTGAGAGGATGATAAGTCAGGTAATAAGATGGCAACTACATACCACACTTTCAAAAGTCCCATGTAAGTGATCAGGGAACTAGATTGTATTTGGGGGAAATGTGGAGTCAAGAAAGAAAAGTTTTATTTGTATGTTTGTTAGTTTGGTGTTAGGGATCACACAGGTTCTATCACTGAGCTAAACTTCCAGCCCCTTTGAATTTTTATGACAGATATTTGAGCATGTTTGTATGTACTTATTCTTTTTTTTTTTTGAATTTTTAACTACATCAATTTTATTTATTTTTTATTTTTTATTATTTTTTTAATTTTTTATTGTGGGTTGTTCAAAACATTACAAATTTCTTGACATATCATATTCCACACTTTGATTCAAGTGGGTTATGAACTCCCACCTTCACCCCATACACAGATTGCAGAATCACATCAGTTACACATCCATTGATTTACA
>NW_025999998.1:3916565-3960564 GCF_001458135.2 Marmota marmota marmota | reverse complement strand
TCAGGTTCTAAGAAGCACCCAGGCGCTGAACCCTAGCAATCTGTCTGCAAGCCGCAGGAGAATGGCAACCTGAAATTACCTGTTCTATGGCTGAATGAGCTGCGGTCAGTTGAAAACAGGGATGGTGACGTCAGCTTTCCAACATGGTGGCTGCTGGCCTCCTCTGTGGTCTGACCGGTGTGGAGAACCGAGATGGACCGCTTCCTTCCCCCGTCTCGAACCCAGAATTCAGCCCTGAGTACGGTGCTTGCGCGGCTGGCAGAAACTGCAGCGCTGTAACCCTGCGTCTCTATCCCAGCGCGCGCTGCAGACTCTAGCCGCGGGGCGATTTGCTGAATAAGCAGTGTTACCCTCCGTGCGACAAACCTCTCGCGTTTGAGTCCCCGTAGCCGATCCTCGTGCGATGGAAATCCTTCCTCCAGGTTCCGGAGCACCCCACTATTGCTGGAAATTCCTAACAAGATATCCTTTAGCCGTCCTGACTTGTCATACTCCCACACAGTGAAGCAGCACACGGGGGCAATGCACTCCCCTCGCCGCCATCTTCCTTCCCCTCAGCCATAAGCCTTTAAGAAATACACCTCTGTTGTTTAAGCCATCCAGTCAGTGGTTTATTAGTATGGCAGCCTAAGCAGCAAAGGCAGCAGGTGTGATGGATTAAATTGTTGGCCTTGTGACTGAACTCAATTTCCAGTCTCTCTGCCTTCCCAGGACCTTCTTGGTAGAGTAGGACTGAAAGTTCCAACCACGTAATCAGGTGGTAGATTCTTTTTGTGACCAGTCCTCACTCTGTGGCTATCTGGGCTCCTCCCTCATGAGTCATCTCATTAGTAGAAACTCAGGTATGGTCAAGGGGACTTGTTAGAAATAACAAAGCTGAGTCATGGTTACTATTTAATTAAATTCTAAGCATTTTAGGGGTTCTGTGCCAGGAATTGGAAACAAAAATCAAATATATTTTTCATGATACCTCAGGGTATCACCACCTCTGTGTAACAGAAACTTGACTACAAGGGTTAACTTGACCCAACCAATTCATTACTGATATGATTTAAATGACAGTGCCCCAGAGTCCTACGTATGAGGGATCTCCAAACTCTGGTGCTATTGAGAGGTGGGAGAACCTTATAGAGTTGGGACCTAGTGGAGGTCTTTAGCCATTGGGGGTGTGCCCTCAAAGGAGATTGCAGGACGCTGGTCTCTTCCTCTCTCTCTCTGCTCCCTGGCTTCATGAGTCGAGCAGCTTGCTCCACTGTGTACTCCCTGATATGATGTATTGCCTTGCCATAAGCATAAAGGCACTGGGGCCAAGTGTCCAAGTCCCACCAGTGTCCCACATGGACAAGGAAGTAGGTAACTGTTGGAGGGATGGGCTGGCTGTGAAATAAAAGCTATCAAAGTAACATATCAAGAAATAAAGATGAAAAGGCAAGAATTATATATTTTCAGAGCAGGGGTTGAGTTGACCAGAGGGGTCTGATTTCTAACAAACAAAAGCCCGCGCTTACTTTGTATATATCAGTACAGATCAAAGGGGGTTGATAAGGATCTCCTTCAGGGGGGGGACAGGATGAGAGTGTAGATAAACAGGTTGTTTGTGCTTGACAGGTTACGCTCCTCTCTGGAGGCTGTGTTTGAACTTGGAGCTGTGAGCTAGGTCAGGATGCTAGCATGATCTGGGCTTTCTGGAACCGGGAAATTTTACCCAGGAGTTCCCAGAAGAATGGCTTCCCTGCCTTGAACATTGCCCAGTACACATACAGTTCACACATGCTTTCCAACATCCAAGGACAGAAACCTCTGAAATCATGAGCCAAAATAAACCATTCCTTATGAATTGCTTATCTCAGGTGTTTGTTACAGTGACAGAAAACTGACTAGCACAGGTACTTTTTAGCAATGCCTGAAAAAGTTCTAACAAATCTCTCTCTCTCTCTCTCTCTCTCTCTCTCTCTCTGGTGTGTGTGTGTGTGTGTGTGTGTGTGTGTGTGTGTGTGTTTATAACAATACTCAATACCAACTTGCTTTATATTTTATAAATACATGATTTCAGTGTGATTTGGTGTTCTCTAAGCATAAGAAAATACTTAACCAATGTCCAGTGTTATTAAGGGGATATCTCTTTCCCTGTTTGGTTCTAAATTTTCTTTCTCAGTGATTTCATGGCTATTCTTGATCTCAGCCTGGTCTATCTCTGACATGGGTCCATGGAAGACTGGAAATCTCATTTATTATCAGGACTAATGAAGGACTTGGGAGAATTCTCAGACTTCCTGGATGCATTTGCACTATATTCAAACTTTACAGAGGAATCTTCAGCTGCTGGGTGTCTACAGGTGTAGTTTGTCCTGTTCATATTTATAATTGCATCCTTGCTAGTGCTGAAAGTCAGGCACATTGCTGTCAGCTGTTGCCTGATATAGAACAGGACTGCTTTTTCTCACAGTTATTTTAGTGGGGTTTTACAATCTATTTTTGCTTTGAGAACAAGAAGAGCAATCTTCAGGCAGAGAAATGCCTTCAAAAGTTTTTACAATTTTCCTTCGGGTATGTTCTATACTGCACTTCCAAATGTATCCTTTAGCTGCAGCGATGTGTGTTTTTCCATGTCACCATTTCATTTCCATGTTTGCCTCTGTTGCAGTTGTAAACTTAAACTGCTGCTCAGTGATTTCACACAACTTTGAACTGACACTGTGTACAGAGCAATAAGTGTTCTTTTACCTTCAAGTGTCACCTGGCAAGTAAGCCATGCCTGTGGGTGTCAGAGACAAGTTCAGGTAATTGACAGAGGTGAGAGTGGAGAAGGAGAACGGAGAGGAAAAAGACATGGGCAGGAAAAGATGGGAGAAGGTAAATCAAAAGAAGGGGAAAATTAACTAGTTCATCTTGTAGCAGTAAACTTATAAGTCCACACGAAGATTAGGTCAGGTGACAATCGAAACAATTTTAAACAAAGTTTTAAAGGTAATTTGGGTTTCTGAGGTGTTTCCCTTGAACATAGCCTGTACCAGTTCCTGAAGACCAGGAATCTAAATCCAGGACCAAAGGAGGCAAAGAGAGAGCATTCGAGTGAGGCTGGAAGACCTTCACAGGGGAGGCAAGATGATCGTGGTGTTTTTAATGGAGGTTACTTGCTGTAGGTCCCAGAGTTAGGGGTGACAGAGCAGATCCCAGAAGTGGGTCTCCTGACCTCGATGTCAAGTACGATGATCTCTGCAGCCCAGATCATGAAGGAGGGAAGCACATCTGATTATGTGTCTCTGACAAAATGTCAGAGAAATGAAAACAAATGGCTGAGCGTTCCCCGGGGGGATGAGGAGTTCAGTTATTAAGCTCCCCATCCAGAAACATTTCGAGTTAGTCATCTAGGATGATTTTATTCCATCTTCTATTATGGGCTGCCTCACATAAATCTGTGTTTTATTGCTGGAGTGAGATGCTGGAGAATTTCAAGATTACTTTTGGCACTGTCTGAGTTGGCTCACTGCTGTGCTGACAAGTGCTTGTGGAAAATTAGCAGCAATGATATTAATCACCTTCTTTGGGGCTTTTATTTCCCCACCCTGCGAGAGCTTTGTTTTGTCCTTCTTCTTTTGCCAAAAAATTTCCCCAAACAAAAAAGAACAAAAACACACAAATAATAAATCAAACTACTTTTCTAAAATATAAGTGTTTCAAGTGTAATTAAAACGTGGGGTAGTGGGCTGGGGTTGTGGCTCAGTGGTAGAGCACTAGCCTTGCATGTATGGACCCTGGGTTCGACTCTGAGCACCATATAAAAATAAATAAATAAAAATAAGGATATATTTTTTAAAAAAAGGTGGGGTGGTATTGGGATGGACAGATAGTCCTAGGACATGTGAGGGGTAGGTTGTAATGAGGCATTCAGTGTGATTCTATTGTTAAATTATATATCTCATGGCTGAATCTTCTCAGCCATGGCTGCTAGGAATACAAATAAGGAAAAGTGGTTTTGAAGAACAAAAAAGAATGACCAATGTATCAGTCCATTTTCTGTCATTATAGTGAGATACCTGAAGTTGAAAACTTATAAAGAGAAGATGTTTATTTAGCTAACAGATATTTAAGAGCATGGTGCTGGCCTTTGCTTACCTCTGGTGAGGGCCTCATTGTGGATTGCAACACAGTTTTGGGAGCATACATGAGAGGAAGCGATCACATGGAAAGATATGTATGCACCGAGTGTGACAGGGCCATTAACGACTTCCCTCTAGGTCCCAGCTCTTCAAGGTTCTGCCACCTCTCAACATCACCCATACTGGGAACTAAGCTTCCTAGACATGAACCTTTGGAGGAAAAACCACATCCAAATCATAGCAGCAGTTTTCTTGTTTGATTGGCATGTTCAACGGGTGCATTCAGGGTATAAAGGAAGGTAGGGAATAGGAGGTAGATGGATAGATGGGTGGATCATTGTGGGATTTCGACAGACACAGACACACATACTCATACACTCGTGGAACTATGAAAACACAGTTTATTTTGGGACCAACTCTCTTGACAGTTGATGCCCTTATTCTCTTTCCCACGGTGTCCCTATCATCATTAATCACACCAATACTCTTGAACACTTTCCTGTCAAAAGCTTATTTCACAAGAGTTGCTCATCTCAGGTCAAGAATCATTAGTTTAAGTTAATATATTGACTACCCAGGAGTTTCTGAGTTTGAAAGAACAGGCCTTATTCAGCACTGTCATGCCAGCACCAAGCACTGTGCCTAGTATTTAGCAGGTGTTTTATAAATGTTTATTGAATTTAAACATCATATCTGAACTTATTTAGAGAATAATAGGATTTGCTTCCTACTATAGAAAGGTCTGGTGTTAAGCCAACTGTGTAACTGGAGTGGAATGGACCGGCAAACAAATGGGATTTCTTGGAGACAAACTTAGATGTTCCCAAACATTGCCTATGAACGCAGCTGGCTCTAATTTCTATTAATAGTACACACAAATCCACATCAACCTTCCTCATTGTGGATCAAGAGCCCCTGAGAGATCTTTTAAACCATCATTCCCAATCTCTAGCTGTCCACAGGTCCTCTTTCCAGGACTTCTGTATTTTTCTATCTCATGCTCCTTTCACAGCTATTCTGTCCTAAACATCTACCCCCACTCAGCGAGGCATTTTCCCCATTACTCTGGATGTTCTCTATTCATATGACCTCCCTTGCACATCCATTCTTTGCCCATCTGTGTTCTGCCCAGAGCCTCAGGACATTGGCCTATCTGAACAGCATTAATTGGGCTTTTCTGATTGGGCTTGGCCCAACACAGCCACCAGCAGGAGACAGGACTGTGGGAGAAGAGTGGGGAGGTTGGCTGTTTCCAGTCCCCCCTTCTCCTTTCCTGTCCTGCTCTGATTCTCAAAGTGCCTGTGATCCTTTACAGCACAGCTTCTATTGGGTGGTCCTCCTTCTATGGTTTCAGCTCTTGCTGGGTTCAGTTAAACCATTTGTTCCCTCTGCCCCTTCAAGGCTACAAAGTAATGGATTCCCACTAATGCTGGTTGTTATATTCCTTACCATGTGTTTTTGGTTTCCTTAGCTTTGTCCACATCTCATAAATGGTCTCTTCCTTAATGTCTCTATAGTGGACCCCTCTGAATACTCTATTTCAAGTTGGATCCCTGATCAATATAACCATTTCCCAATCCTTTCCATTGTGTCTTTAAACTCCCCCTTTTATTTTTGTCTGAAACACACTCTATTTTTTTTTCACCTAAACTAAAGCCAGTGTATTCCCCCTTAATATCACATACTTTGAAACTCAAATGGAATCTTCTCTTCAGTCTTGGGACCAAGTGGGGGAGGGGTGGCTCTGCTTCTTGCGCCATTCTGAAGCTTCCAGGACTTTATTCTACCTCAGACCTTCAACATGCCTGTATCTGCTGAAGCCACATTGTCCCTTTTGATGACTGGCTTCCCAGATCACTCACATTACCTCCTGCACCCTTGCCCAAGCTAATATTAGCCTCCTTTCTCAAGGATTCTGGCTCTGGCCCATGCTCTGGTTTTTCTCATTTATTCATCTCTTAACTTCTTCCTACATATTATAGAACTCAATTAATAACAGAAATATCATTATTCCTTTTGACCCTCCCTAAGACATTCTGAAGTATTTTCCATTCTTAAAAAAAGGGAATCTTTTCCTTTACTCCCTCATTTTTTTTTGCTTTCTTTCATTTCTCTATTCCCTAAAATCTTACTTCCATCCATCATTTAATTAAAAAGTATCCTTTAAAGGTCACCACAGAGGGTCAGTTGCTAGATATATATATATATTTCTTTTCAATTTCATGCTATTCTCTATTACATTTAAATTCAACAGTATAGTTGAGCCTGGTGGGGCATGCCTGTAATTCCATAGACTCAGGAGGCTGAGACAAAGGGTTCACAAATTTGAGGCCAGCCTCAGCCACTTAGCATGACCCTATCTCAAAAAATTAAAAAAGCTTTGGGTGTACCACTCAGAAGTAGAGCATCCTTGGGTTCAGTCTTAGTACTGCCCCCCCCCCCCCCAAAACAAAAAAAGCAAGTGAGAAAGAAAGAGAAATTCAACAATACACATTTTGGAATTCATTTTAGATGCCTTGTACTGTGCTAAAGTGAACCTGTAGACCAAAACTCCTCATATGATTTTCATAACCTGTAATTTTTTTTAATCTTTCTTCTTGCAATTACCTTCTAGTCTTCTTTGTATAGTCCTGATTTTACTCTTTTCTTCTAAATTACCTCTTCAAGTTTTTTTTTTCCTTTGCTTTTGTGCAATTGAATTTGAGATGTGGGGGTTGGGGGAAAGGACAGAGTAGATAATGAATGATTGGGTCAGGAAGATGGGGGCTGATTCAAGAGAAAATAATATGCTTATACTTCCAGAGCACTTCCTCTTCCTCCAACCTGTTGCCAAGGTTACCTGCCTCCAGGGAATTTTTCTTCCCAGTAAGGAATTGTTAATGAAGCACCTCCTGGGTGACTCCCTCCCTCCATTTCTAGTCAGATTTGGAAAGGCAGAACTGGAAGTCTCCTTTCCACCTTTTGGGCACTTAGGCCAGATAAAGAGAGGAGGGAGCAAGAGAAGAAAGGATAAAAGGGGCAGGACTCCCCCACTTCCTCAGGCACCAACTTGGATCCCCTCCTCTGTGGAGGAGTCTCTGTCTCTTTCTTTCTCTGTTTAATCCTTTGAATAAAAGGATTTTTTGCTCTTGCCTTGATGTTTCTCAGGTGTTCAATCTTCAACACTGGGGGGCTGGGACTTGGAACACTGGCATCATCTGTGGTCTCAGTATCTGTTTACTTGGCTTCAAATGTCATCTCTCTATTGATGCCCCAATTTATGTACGGGAATCTGATCTATTGCTTATTTGGGGTTTTTTTTTGGGGGGGGGCAGGGTTGTAAAACATACACACACACAAAAAAACTTCCCAGAGATTTCTCTGCAAGTGAATGCCCTCTGCACCCTGAATATGACTGATTTAGTCTGACCTAATTAAATAAGACTAGACCTGGGATGGACTTGGACTTGAGGGTAGGAAATGATTAGTTCAGTATAGAGATTAACATGAACCTGGGAGTCAAAATTCTCGGATTCAAACCCTGACTCTCCCTTGTTCTTGCTAAAGCGTGTGGAATAGGTTTCTGTCACTTTAGGTCCTTATATGCAAAGGGGATAATAATGGAACCCCTCCTCTAGGGTCATCCTGAGAATTAAATGAGATAATGCCTGTAAAATGCTGAGGCCTGTGCTATAGTGTGGAATCACTAGATCTTACCTATCTCAAGCCCTTTGGCTTACTTCTCTCCCCAGAGAAGAATGTCTTTTTCCAAGAAGCCTGTGACAGAGAGCAAAAGGCATTAATATAGAAAAGCTGTCTTTTGTGAGGCAAAAATGCGGAGCCCAGGTTTGGGGCTTTGTCACAGGGATTGGTTTATTGCTCATTATGAATAGGTTGATGAGTAGTAGGTGGGTTAAAGACGAGTGGAAAGCTTTATGATGGGGTTTATCCTGTTTTCTGGGCCCAGCTTTAGGAAAGCTGATTAAATGAGGCTAGGGCTGGGCAGAGCTGCCCTACTTACGGCTTTTGTCAGCACTTCCTTTGTAGATTCTAATTTCCAGGGCCTGGAAATGGCTGTGTGGAAAATATTCTCTGAGGGCTTGAGCTTGGTGTGAAAGATCTTTATCAGGCTCCAAATAATCTTGTCAAGTTTTAAAAGAGAAAGAAAGGACGAAATGTTGGAAAGAGAATGAAGACAGGGAAAGGAGAGAGAAAACAAAAGGGAGAGGAGAGGTGGAAAGGTGAGGGGAAAGGAGAGTGAGTTCTTTTTAGAGTCTCCTAGACAGACATGCACTTGAAAATGGCGCTTCATCTCAGGTGTTCCTCTTTTATAGCTTCCTTGTCCAGGCCCTCTGCTGTTATAATTAATTGGAAAGAGCTATACCACAGAGCTTCCTGCTGTCCATCTGTCCTTATATGGTAAGCTTCCTTTTCCCATAAGAGAAACACACTGTCAGTTGCCTGCCTTTCATTCCTGCCAACAATGGAATTTACTAAGCTCCTTTTCCATCAAAGACTACACCAACCTGACTTCTTTCAAATTTTGGGCCAATGTTAGTTCCCTAGAAGGTGATTTTCTTTTTGGAGGCTGAGTGGGTTCAGAATTAAAGGCAAGGCTTGGGCAAGGACTCCAAAGGGAAATCAGGCCACGAACAGTTGGGCTTAACTGACTGATTACCTACCCCAAGAGGTTTTTTTTTTTTTTTTTTTTTTTTTTTAACTCAAGGAGCCCCAATTCTGTGCAGAGCTTATGGTGATGCCTGAGAGTCTAGGATTGGGTTTGCATGAACAAGAGAGGTGTGACAGTGCTTCTACCCGTATAGGAGAGTTGGGGTTCTTATGATGGTAAGGTAGAATCGCTGGAGATGCCCTCCCCATCTCTGAGAACTGCAGACATGGGTGATCCCTAGCATGCAGAGAAGAGCTGCATTCCAGAGCTCACTTGTTCCCTTCAATCCTCAGTCTAGCTCCTCAACACTGGAAGAGGTACCTCTGAAGGAGAAGCCTGAGGACTGACTGCATGTGACTAATTTCCTTCCCTGTCACAGACTCTAAAACAGTTGTAGAGAAATACAATAGATATGAACCCAAAAGCACAGAGAGAAGAGCAAAGGAGACAACTTCACCCCAAAACTTTCTGTATCTTTCAAGAAGATGGGACATAGGATAATAGGGGTTCACTTGATGCTTTGACTATATCCCTTATGGCTTTGAAACTTACATTTTTTTTCTTTTTCCCAACCTTTTTCCCCCTGATCTTCTCCTCCCTGTTCTTTTACCTGATCTTTTTCTTCCTGATCTCTCCTCCCTAATCTCTTTTTTTCTGATTCACCTCTACAAAAGCCCTCTGTTATTGCTGATGGACAGAATCACAGCCTTTGGGTTGGGAGTCCCCTGTACTTCTCCTTTGCTAGCAAAGCGATAAACCATCTTTTTTCTTTTTCTCAAAATCATGTCCTCATTATTGAATCGGCATCAGGGACAAGGACAGAGCTTTCAGCAACAACAGGGAAGGGAATGGTAGCTGAATGAACAAAGTGGAGGCAGTAATAACTGAGTGTCCTCAGTTGCCAAAAGACCATGGTAAAGCTAGACCCGAAAAAGCAAAAGAAGCTTTCTTACGGCCAAGGCAGAAGCTACTTCTACCTTGGCTGGAGCCTGGACAGGCCTCCTGCCTCTGGGCTAGCTGGCTCTGTTGAGCTGAGTCTGACTTCCCCTGACCATCACAGCAGGGAGGACCACTGCCCACTCCCTAAGTGTGGTGCTGGCAGAGTGGAGAACTGCAGGGGGGCAGGAAGGCTGAGGGGAACTTCGGGCACTAGATAGTAAGCTAGGTTTGCCACTTCTGGAAAACTGAGAAGAAATGCTGGAAAGTCTTCCTACGGCATGCAGGAGGCCATGAGAAAGAGGCAGTGGAGATACTGCACTTTATTTTTTCCTCCATATCCATGTGTGGCTTGACAGATTGGACTCAGCAGTAGACAGATAACTCTCCTATGGGGAGATACGAGTGAAAGAAATCATAAAAGTTTGTTTGCATATTACTATCTCCCATGGGGAAGGATATATTAGTTGGTTCCTATGGCGATCTAGAGAGGGTGGAATAAATCTCCCTGAACAAGAATAATGGGGTATTTTCCCTTTCTCATCATGTAAAGGAAATATTACAATTATTTTTGGTAGAAATCTGGGAAGAGGAGGGCCTGGAGATTTTGACCCAACTAATCTGGATGGGGGAACCAGTCCTTGACCTCCTAATAGAAGGTCACATTGTCCTGGGTAACATCAGCATTAATAGGATTACCTATCAGAGGAAGGAATTAGCATGAATTTTAGAGTCAGAAAAACCTGTTCCAATTTCAACTCTTCTAAATAGATTTGTGACTATGAGAAACTCTGTTGAGTCTATGGGCCTTAGTTTCCCCATGTGTAAATCATTACTTAGAATTATTTGAACAATTAAATGGGAATTCACTTACCCTATTCATTGGACAAGTCTTATGTAAGCTTTGGATTTTTTTGGCACCTATCACCTGTTAGGTGCTATGCTATGGTCGTAATTAAAGAACCTGGTACTATGCAGAAGTTAACAAATGATTTTTAGCTCTTTTGGTGTTCAATAGTCATAGTTAGGGCTTCATTAGTTCAGAGCCTCAGTGTAGGGGAATAGGGTCGTTTGGAAAGCAGGAGGAAGTCATTATAGATCATTGCTCTTTCTGGCATTGACAGTGTTCTGGTGATATTTCCATCAGAGCTGTCTGTGTTGGCTTAATTGTTCTGAACTCTGAAGCCTTCTTCCCAGCAATAACCATTTCTGATCAGCCTGCCTAGCTCTGCCACTTCTAGCCAGGTCTCAGGTCCATCTTGGTGACACTGTTTACCGTGGCAGGAGGCCATTCAGTGTTGTGGTCTTTGCACTGTGGGCAACTGGAGCTGAGGTCACCTGCTAACCTCAGAGGCAGAAATGGTCTGATAAGGTGCTCTCCGTCATGGGGTATGCAGCTGTCTGCTTAGACCTTGACAGAAAGCAGCTGAGTAAGGATGACTAGCCACTTAATGGACGTTAATTACTGCTTGCAGCATCCCTGTAGGTCAGAGGACAGAAGGATTCGGATGTCAGGTCTGACAGGCTGTGGCTGGCAGCAGACTGGAGCCTATATTGATTAGAGTTGTGGTTAGTTTAGCACAGCCAGAGGGCCCAGATGGAGAGTATGAGTGTTGCCTAACTTGCAGAAGGACAGTTCATAGTTTCTTTTTTTTTTTCTTTTCTCCAGTGATAATTTCATGATAATCTTTGGTCTTTGTTTTCCTCATTTCCATCCCCCACAGATTTAAACCAGGACCCCCTGAAGGTGAAGAGTCTAATTTTTGAGCTTCCTTAATGGAATTAAAACTAGTAAGTCTAGAGAGTATGGGTTTACCCCATGTTCTCATTTACCAGATCTCTGCATTGTAGCTTTACTATGATCTGCTTAAGTGTAGAGGTAGGCTAAAAAACACAAGAGTAATTAATGGAATTACAAATTGTAGAAGCACATGGCAGTCCTTTTAATGCTAGCTTCTGGTTCCTGCAGTAAAGCAGAAATTTGTAGAAGCTTCTAGGTAGTGCATCATTTTAAAACATCATCTCCTAAGCGCTCGTTAGTTCCGTTTTAGTCTAGGTGGCATATGGAAGGTGTCAGTTGTGAATATTTATGGGGATTGAAATGCACTCTTAAGAGGTGATGCTGAGGGGAAGTGTCTTGTGATATTAATAGAGCCCATATATGTCATCCAGAGGATGGCTAAGGGGCAGGCCCACCCCTCTGCAGAAGCTGGGTAATGGTTCCTACCGGAGGTAGTGCAGAACAATGTGGATTGCCGCAGCCCTGCATCATCTCTGTGCATGTGGACTTTATCCTCTAGAATTGAAGGGCGGGTTTGGGAAAAGTTATCTGGCAAAGAATATGAGGCAGGTTTCCCCTCTTGTTAAGTGAGAAGTTCAACACTGCGAAGAGGGCCTTTAGCTTTGGCAGTGTCCACGAGATGTGCTTGACCTCTCTCTGTTTCTGTCTTAAATCTATCAAGACAAAAGGGCTTTCATCTCAGAAAGGGCACTGGAGGTGAAGACAGTCAAACCAAAGGAAGAGCTTTCACCTTTGACTTCACAAATCCACAGCAGCAGCTAAAGACACTGCTTACACTTACAAATTTAAGGATGAAAGGGCAGCAATTTATGTGCTTACCAGTACATAACACTGCATATTATGTGTTAATTCCTTTTTAACTACACTCTTTTCACATTAGAAATATTCCTTGAAAAATGTTTTAAAATTTCATAGCAAAAATGGTAATTTAAAAAATATTTTTATTAAAGTAGAATTTACATATTGTTAAACCAACCCTAGTGTGCAGTTCTTTGGGGACCTTTTAAAATCTTTTTTTCCTGGGGATTGAACCCAGGGATTCTCTACCACTGAGCTACACCCCCAGCCCTTTTTATTTTTTTGAGACAGGGTCTCGCTAAGTTGCCGAGTGTGACTTTCAACTTGCCATGCTCTTGTTTCTTGTAATTGCTGAGATTACAGGTGTGCACCCCCATGCCCAGCTAGTTCTGCCAGTATTGACAAATGCATGTGGTTATGCAACTAACACCCAACCAAAATATACATATTTCCATCACCTCTCATAATTTGTGTTCCCCTTTGCATTCAATTCCTCAGCCCCAGATACCACTGCTCTGTGTTCTGTCTCCATAGTTTTGCAGGAGAAAGTCATATAAATAGAATCACATGCAGCCTTTTCAGTCCAGCTTCTTTCCCTGAACACACTAAATTTGATATTCATTCATATTGTTAAATAACATCAGGAATTTGTTCCCCTTTTTATTGCTGAGTGTTCTATGGATGTACCACAGTTTATCCATTGCCCAGGGTGGATATTTGGATTTTTTCCAGTTTTGGGTAGTTATGCATAAAGTTGCTTATGTATGGGCTTTCAAGTACCTGTAAGTTTTATCTCATTTGGGTCAACACTGGCAGTAGGAAGACTGACTTATATAAGTGTATGTTTCACCTGCTAATAAACTGCTAAACTATTTTCCAAAGTGAGCATACTTTTTGTATTATAACCAAAACCAGGGTGAGGTTTCCAGTGCTCCACATCCTTGACAACACTTAATATTATCAGTTTTTTAACTTAATCCTTATATTATATATATTACCCTTATATATATAATATACATATAATGTATTATTGGTATATCATATATTTATATTTGGTATTTTATCATGGTTTTAATTAGTTTTCTTGTATTGACTGGTGATTTTGAAATCCTTTCATGTTTTTTTTTTTAATAATCTGTATATTCTCTTTGATGGAATGTTCGTCTTTTACCCATTTGAAAACAAATTGTTTATTTGATAGAAATTGGCATTTCTTTTATATTCTTGTTAGGTTGAAATTTTCAAATATTAGCCTGACCAGCTCTCCTCTCCCTGAAAGACTTTAGCCACTTGAAGGAAATTGAGATCAACATTTAATTGCATAGAGTCACCTCTTCTGTAAGTCAGATAGCAGAAAACTGTATATGGAACATTTTTTGGATGTCTTTGGAAATAAAAAAAAACTTCTTTCCATTCTCTCTGGAAGAGCCTACCTCATCCAGTGAAATGGGGTCATTAAGCCAAGCTTTTCTTTATAGGAGAAGAAGCAACCATAGATTGTTCTTTTAAGAGGGTAATGCTGTTTTTCCTAGAGCTACAAGTCACCAGAGGATTATAGGATTCTGGTTTTTAAAACAGCCTTAGGATTTCCTCAGGGCAAATATTGATTATTTGTGACTTGATGTCTTAAATCAAGAAAGACAACATGCTTCACAGAGATCACTTTAAAAAATAAGAAGTTTCTGCACTGTGAGATTGACATAGTTCCTTTAGATGTGATACAAATAGAAGCAAACAGCAACCTGTGCTATTTACTAGATTGAAGAAAAAATAAACAAGACTTTGAAATATTTTATTTTAGTGGAATGTTCTCATAGTAGACTTTTTTTTCCCCAGGATTTTCCTGAGGTCCTGGTGTTTCCTTTCTTGAAAACCACTTTTCATTTTTACTTTATAAAAATATACTTTTTTCCCCATATTTTTGCATTATAATTATATGCAATAATGGGTCTCATTATTACAAATTTGTACCTTCACCTGATATAACAATAAAATTTTGTCAATATCGTTTTCCTAATATCTTCCCTTTCTTCCCTTCTTCTCTCCTCCTGGTCCTCTTCCTCTACTCTGAGCACATTTCACTAAAATAAAATTTTTCAAGGTCTCTGTCAGTCTCCCTTCTATTTTCATAGATTCTGCTCCCCACTTTTTTTCCTTTTTTTTTCATTTGTAACTTCCACATATGAAAGAAAACATACAACCCTTGACTTTATGAGTCTGGCTTACTTGTTTGACATGGTATTCTCCATTTCCATCTATTTTCCTTTAAATGACATAATTTCATTCTTTATAGCTGAATAAAATTTTATACCACATTTTCTTTATCCACTTATCAGTTCATGGACACTTAGGCTGGTTCCATAACTTGGCCATTGTGAACTGTGCTGCTATAAACACGGGTATGTATGTATTGCTATAGTATGCTGACCTTAATTCTTTAGGATAAATATGGAGGAATGGGATAGCTGGAACCTCCATGCCAAGATTTGCATAGTAGAGAATCACCTTTTTTCTCCCTGTCATTTCTCATCTTCTACTTGGATGGATCTCGGCAACCATGTTTGCAGGATCTATTGCCACTCTTTGTTCAGAATTGATTTGATGAAAAGAGACTTGATCTGACCAAAGGTAGGCACCTGACTCAGCCTGGGCCAATGAGATCTTACAAACTGCTGCTAAGTCTGACATGATGTGAATCTGGGAGGCCTGGCCTTTCTTGCCCTATACATATGGAATCAGAGAAGCCTTGTGTGTAAAAATGAAATTAAAAGACATGGTCTTGATAAAGAACACTTTCCTAGATGGTCCAGGTCTTAGTGTCTGCCCCCTTGCTGGGTCCCTTTACACTTGAAAACCATGACACTTTAATATGATTCCTTTTAATTCCTCCTAAGTTTAAAGGTAGCTTGAGGGTTTCTAAATTATGATCAAGAGAATTTCAAATGGGATAGCTTTGGATGATCTTGGTTAGGAGACCCTTCCACCAGAGTTAGTATCCTGCAAGTATTCTGAGTGGTAACTGACATAACTGCTAAGCCTTGCAATGTCAGATGAATAACCAAATTGAGAGTGGCACCATCTATTTGAAGAAAACTTTCAATAAAGAATTGGAATTAATTCTTTATTTTGAACACTAGTCAGACTCCTTGGATCTAATATTTGGAATGAAACTTAGGAGTTCTGTATTTTGTCCAATCCTTCAAGAACAGTGGGAGTCTATTCTCTTAAGTCTAGATAGTTGGCCTCTGATTATGTCAGATGGTTCAATTCAAGCTTTGCACAGACTTGGAAATACAAGTGTTTTTTTCTGTCTTAGTATTCACCCCCCACTCCCTTCCACATATTTCAAGAAAGATTTTACTTTCAATACTCTTGGGATTCTTTTTCCAATTACCTTCTCAGGCCATCAGTAGATAATGCCAATATTTAAAATTTTTTAAAAATTTTATTTATTGTAATTAATTATATGTGACAGCAGAATGCAATTCAATTCATATTACACAAATAGAGCACAATTTTTCATGTCTCTGGTTGAACACAAAGTAGTCACACCGTTCGTGTTTTCATACATGTGGGTAATGATATCTGACTCATTCCACTGTCTTTCCTACCCTCATGTCCCCCCTTTCCCTCCCTCCCCTTTGCCCTATCTAAAGTTCATCTATTCCTCCCATGCTCCCCCTGATATCTCCATTATGAATCAACATACTTATATCAAAGAAGACATTTGGCATTTGTTTTTTTGGGATTGGCTAACTTCACTTTGCTTTATATTCTCCAACCCCATCCATTTACCATAATGCAGATATTTTTACCAGCAGCATTCCACTTTGAATTCAGAAATGGTAGTCAAATTTTCCTTTTGTTTCCTGGTTATCTGTTGATAAATCATGCTCCCAGACTGCCTTAGTTCATATCTTTTGCAGTGTATTGTCGTTCACAAATGGAAAACCGTGAGTGTTTGGGGCAAGAACATTTTTGATGATCTGGAAAAGACCCACCTCACACAGATTCTGATTTTACCAAGAGTCAGATGCACTTTGGGGGCTCATGGTAGGGAGGAAGAAAGGGGGACAGCTACAATAACACCTCTACATAATAAATGATAGACCTGTTTGGTGACCCAAGTGGATTATTGGTGACCAAATCAAAGCAGTTCTGTATAGAAAGGTTTTATTTACATCTTTTCCCCCTCAAACCTAAAAGAAAGTAGCCTTACATTTATGATTAGATTTGTTCCCCTCATTTCAGAACATCAGTTAATATAGGGACTATAAGAACAGCACCATTTTGTAGCTAGTTTTAAAGTGTCACAGACCAGCTGGGATTGGAAGTTCTCAGAACTCCAGAGGTGTTGGGCTGTGTCAGACTGATGAATTATGTAAAACCTGTTTTCCCTGAGTATTATTAATCATCCTCAAGCAAATGAAGACATGCTAATTAATTTGTGGTGGTTTTCACCGGCAAATGCCAAAGGAACTAAACCAAATTAAATCTTCTATTCTCTTTAAGACCAGCACCCTGTTAAATACCCTATGACTTATCCAATTCAATTTGAAAGATGCAGTTCTTTGGAAACTCAGACTGTGGTTTCAAAATCTTAAGGGCTTGTTTTTGAACGTGTAGCCCCAAATTTAAACATAAAGACTTGGAAAATGAATGGGTGGAATTCAATGCTATGACTTACAGAGGATCCAGTATATATCAGAATCTCTTTTAAGATAGTTTATCCAAGTTCTTATGGGTAGGTATTACTGAATCCCAGAGGCAAATGTTACCATTTTAATTGCACAAAGGAGAAAATAGGCTCCTAAAGAGATTCCATGTAAATGTCTTGGGCCACAGTTTTAAAAGTATGGAGTTAAAATGCAAACCAAGGTCTATTCAACTCTGTCATCCATTCTCTTCTTCCCACTGGACCACACTCCCCCCATGGAGATGATCCACTGTGCCGGCAGACTTCTACCAGCCAGATACCTAAGCACTGTGCATTCTGGGCTTTGTGTTTTAAGAAGTAGTGTTTCTCATTTTATTTCCTCCATTGGAGAGAAGCCTCAGACAAAGTTTTAGTCTCCTAATGATTCTCAATAGAATAGTAACATGGCTCATACTACCCATCCTTATCTTTGACTGCTAAACTTTGATAAATCTGAGCCAGCTCATTTTCCTATAATTACAAATAAAATATTATTGCTCAGATGAAAGATTCCTTTCAATAACTGAGAGTTTGCCATGTGAGCCATATTTAATGTTTCTGAAAGCAATGGTCTCCAAACATTTAAGCAATACTCTGGAAAGACCAAGAGAAAGTAGCTGAATCTTACTGACCATAGAGGGTATGGTTTGCAATGGTTGGCACCTCATATCTTATGTCCCTGTCTAGATTGGTGTTCTAGATTTTCTTCCTTATCAATGTGATTATAAAAGTGAGCTTTCACTTTTACATGACTGTAAAGATTGAATCAAATGCTCATTTTGGGGATGTTGATCACAATGACTAGTGTCCCTCTTGGCAATTACCTATCATATCCACAGAGGTAAGAATGCTGGCTAATGCTCGGCAGAATTGCTTAGATGTCAAAGTGGAGTCTTCTAACATATCTCTTGACATCAGCCTGCATTCAGAAGAGAGGTGCTTGGCCAACATAACTCCAGGGCTGGTCACTTGCCAGGGAAAAATTCAGGAAACAGGATCCTGGTGAAGGTGCCTTGGGTCTTTTTGGGGAGTTTGAGTTTCTTTTCCTTAATACATGTTGGGTTATTACTGACACTCTTTCAGGGACTCAAATACACTAACTAGAACAGCCATCAGAGGAAGAAACCCTGTGGAATACTTTGCCGAAAAGAGACTATGTAAACTGATGTGCGCTCTGCTGCTTCTTAGGAGGATGTTTAATTTTCTTTATCCTTAGTTGTTTACTTATCTGATTCTCCCCCCAATTATAGAAATACTAGTTCTCTCAATAAAGTTTTCTGACTTGGGTATTTCTCCTACCATTTCAAGCAACAGAAGTCCCTATTTTGTAAAAGACCCAGTGAGATATACAAGAGCATGTACTTCTGAATCTTGTGTCTTTCACTCACTGTCATGTAGGGCAAGTCACACTCTCTATTAGCCACATTTTCATTTCTCACCTGTCAAATGGGATGATCATTTCTGCCTCTTTCTGTTCTGAATGAAAATTAAATGTGAATAAAATTAGCACAGAGTCTAGCATATAGAAGATGCCCCAAAAGGTTTGTTTTCTTCTAGTAAAATAAAGATCATTGTTTTTTTTTATTATTTCTGAAAGTCCCTAGAGCAGTCCCTATCACTTCTCCATGCCACATACCCATATGCACACCACTCACACACACAAAATTTTGTGTGTGTTTCTAGGCAAACATTTCATTATTATGTGGCAGTGTTTGCAAGTTGCGGTTAGCATTAATAAGTTACAATTTTCCTCACATTTCTTCTCTTTCCCTGTCCTCTTTCAAAGTACAGAACAAGAGAATATGAATTAGAATTACAATGTGTGTTACTGGACTCTTTACTGACTTTTACACACATGTGCACATAGGTGCACAAGCACACATTGTTTACATTTGTGCTCCCTGCATTGTTTACAGATGCCTTCATTGTGCATGGTTTTCATTGTGGATGTACTTCTACTGCAGTCAGAAATAGTGAAAGTGTCACTCTGAAATGGCAGTGAAGGCATGTGTTGGGTGGCATTGTCGAACCACAAAAAATGAGAAAAATGCTACATTCTTCATGTGCTAGTCAATTGGGAAAGAGTTGTTGGTAGAGAAGTGACCAAGAAAAATATATTGCCTTCTCCAGGAAGAAAGAAGGGAGAACAGATAGCAAGCAGTAGGAGAGTCTTCATTTTCCTTGAATCTGCATTGAGTACGTCGACTGTCTCAAAGTCAAAGCAAATCCTCTGAATTGAATTTCCCTGCTTATTATAGGGAAAATGTACTAAATTTTCCCTGTTTTTGTTGGGCCCTTCCTAAGATTTATATCCCTGCTGAAATAACCTCTCCTGGAGCCATTTCTGAAATCCCTGAGTTTGTTCTCTCTTTTTTTTCCTAGCCATTCTTGCAACAATGCTACCCTCTCCTAGCTTTAAAGCATCTGGTAAGGCCAGCCAGAGTGCCTGTGTGTGTGTGTGGCACTCATCTGACAATCTGTGCATGGCTCTGGTAATCCCTGTGCTTTGATTTTGGCCGTGGCTCTCTTTGATCACTTGTTCTGGGAAACCCAGCTGCTGTGAAGGACACTCCAATAGCTCTGGCAGAGAAGCCTATGTAGTGAGGAACTGAGGCCTCCAGGCAAGAGCTGTAAATAAGGCTTCCTGAAAGTGGACCTTCCAGCCACAATCAAGCCTTCAAATGTCTGCAGCCCCAGCTAAAAACTTCACAGAAATCTCATGACAGACCCGGAGCTAGAACAACCCAGGAAGCCAGTTCCAGCTTCCTGACTCTCAGAAACTGAGAAATGAATGTTTATTGTTTGAAACCACAGTCAAAGTTGAAAAGGATCCTAACACCTTATTCTCCTTGCAATCTAACGATTTTTTTGTTTTATGTCCAAAAGCAATTTATGAATATTAGTTGAAGTCACAGGACTCTTGAGCCAGAGACTTATACACAACACAGTGGTCAGCATGATCTGTGTTGCATTGATTTCTTTTGTTTCCCAAATTCTATAGGGGTGGTCAGGGGAGGGCACAGGCACTTGCTACCTACACAATGGGTCTGCCTCACAGCTAAGGAACCCTCAGCTTGGGAAAACCCATTTTTTTTAAAAAAATAAGAGGGCACCAAGAAAATATGCTCAAATGTTGCCCTGAAGGAAGAAATTATTATACTGGATAGCAAACAAATCTGACCTCTTCTCTAAAGGGTTACACTATCTCTATCTTCCAACATTGCTTGCTGCATTAATATCCTGGAAAATGTAGCTTGGATCAAATGCTGCTGGTGCCTCTGCTCACAAGACACACAAGGTGCTCCAGTAGAGACTTGTCTTCCAGTAGCCATTGAGTTTAAGAATAATTATCGGTATAGCAGTAGATAAGCAATTCAACAGGATGCATGTGTCTATGTCTCCCCCATCCAAGAGCTGCACTCAGGCCATGCACAGGGAAGTCTACTGATGGGAAGAGTAAAAGGGTCTTAAGGGACAAATAGACCCTCTGGTTTGGGAGGGTGACAAAGAAGGAAAAAGGGAAAGAGACCGGGAAGAAGCCAAATGTTGGAATTAATTGGATTTGACATGTTTAGTTTCCTCTGGAAACAAAGGTTTTTGCCAAGAGAATAGTTATATTTGTAAAACAAGAGCATTCACTACTTGGCCTCTTGCTCTGTTTAAAAATCTTTTCGTCTTCACTAGTAAACTCCCTTTTGGCTGTGTGTGGGTGTTGCAGTGGTTATTGTTTTCCATTTTTCTTCCTTGTGTGAAGTAAAATGAGGTGCAGTTCCTCTTGAGCCCATCCATAAAGAAGCAAACTTAGAGAATTCTCATTGAAAGGGACATGAAAGAAAGTACTTAGAAGTTTCTTTTTGTTTCTTTTATTCGGTGAAAAGGAGGTGTTGAGAGACACAGCCAAAGGGGCTCCAGCAAACTTCCAGCTGCCAGCTGATGACTGGCTCACAGCGGCCCCAGCAACTTCTAGCTGCCAACTGATTGGCTCCTCTGCGGTGATGCTCATTGGGCTGTTTCCCCGCCCTTTCAGACCACAGAGCTGCTCATTGGGGGACTTTTTTTGGCTCTGCCCATGTGACCCAGCCAATCAGCCTCAAGAGCAGGAGGGGTGGGGGAGGTTGAGAGGCTTGTGGGAAGCCAGTGGTGGCAGTTGGGCTCTGAGGGTTTTCCTGAAGAGCTGTGTGGTGTGGTGTGTGTGTTCTAAAAATAAAGTTCGTTTCCTTTGACAAGTGGCTCCTGAATTGTGCCCAGCCAGACTGCGGCAAGGAGGGATCAAATAAGATACATCTTGGCTTTCCTGCCATTTGGCAATGTCTTTCATTCTTCTCAGGAAATCAGTTGGGAAAGAATTGAGAATGCTTTTAATCTGAAGTGATATTTGGTCTTAGGTTTCATTCAGTTTTAGAAATATTCAACAGCATTCCCTCCTAGCCATTTTTTATAAATTTTAATTTGTTATACATAACAGCAGAATGCATTACAATTCATATGATAAACCATAGAGCACAATGTTTCATATCTCTGGTTTTAGAAACACAGATTGAGTATGGTTAAGAGTTCAAATAGAAAACCAAAAGTGTGAATGACATTCCACCTGCCTATAAGAAAAAGAGCACTTTAGCTGTTCAATGGATAACTTTACTTGAAGCTTCCCTGGCCAGAATCTGATGATGGACGGGGTCAGGGGTGTTAATTTTTATTTCTGTACATAGTTCTGTAGCTGTTAAAGAGGTTGTAGGAGGATCTCTCTATAAAGTCACCCCAGGTAAATGATAACCGTGGTTCAGTTTGGGGGATTTAAATGCAGGTCAACTGTGAGCTTTTAAATTTCTGTTTCTTCATCTCTTAAGTGGCAATTATAATGCTTATCTCAATGTTGTTATGAAGTTTAAATATGTTAAGACAGTTTAGCACGGTGATTGATTTATAATAAATGTTCAAAAAATTGGGGATTGCATTATTAATCCTCAAATATAAAAGGTATGTTCCTCCTTGGGCTAGGCTATATTATACCATTTCAAATAAAGTAGAGTTCCATTAGATGACATCTGGCTCTATCATGTCCTCTTGAATTGTATCACACATTAGTTCATAGTTCCGATTTATCCAGCACTCTCGTTTATACAATGTTATGCATGTGCCTCTCTTCCATGGAACATGGTAAATTTTCTCATTAAATGTTGTCTCTTGATCTCATCATTTGATACGGCAGAGAAATAAATTCCACCCAATGACCAAACTTAGCAAAGCCTGGTTTTTCTCAAAGCATATTGATTTCAACTTTTTCATAAACAGGAAGGCTGTTTAAGGAAAATTTCCCTAAGGGTTTAAATTCCTAACAGGTTCAACCTGTTTTATGTCTAAAAATCACAAATCTGATCTAAGAGGAGGCCAGGACAGCGAGTTCTTGTTTTCCTGCAGGTGTGACCAGATATGTAGTGCCCACACTCTTTTGCCCTCTAGGTAGGATTTTTCCAAGGGCCCCTGGTGGTGTATCCAGCAGACATTATCACCTGCAGTATTCCCAGGGGTTGTCTTGATCTGGAGAAAATCATCTTGTAGTCCAGACAGTGAGAAGGATATTTATGTCAAGGGACTTTACAGTGTGATGAGAAAGAGACTGAAGTTGTGGCGGGTGTTGTCAGCCCCAGGCACATCCCCTTGGCCCCTACTATTCCTGGGCATACCTGACTGTGGCTTCTAGCTTCAAGGACCTGTGGCTCTTTGCTTAGGGCTTTCCCTGGTCATGGAAGACTTCGTCCAAGTTAAGAGCAGGTTCAAAGTACAAAGTGGTCAGTCCTTGGAACTGAAGGACTTTATGGGTAAATGCCAAACTCCCTTGCTCTTCAGGTAGAAAAACTCCAAGGTGCCTTCTATACTGCCTTCCAGAATTCCCCGATGTGATTGAACGCCCACTTGTCCATAGTGGAACCATGCTTGATGGTATTCTCTTTATTGGCTTTTCTCTTTCTCTCCTCTCTCACTTCTCTATCCCTTAACAATGCTTTCTGGGCTATCTCCCAAATAAAGTCCCCCATTGCATATCCTTATCTTAGAGTCTGCTTTGGACAAACCCCAGAAAAGGGATCCATTCACATTGCTTCACTTTTCCTTTCAGCAATTATAGAGGAGAATTGCTGTCTTCTATGTCCTGTCTCCATTCTTCTTAGGAAGTAGGGGAAGAAAGAGAGGGCTTCACATTCTAACCACCCACTGTGTGGATCATTTTGAATCCTTCAACTAATGTGTATCTTCTTTCAGGACTTTGATGGGCACTCTCATTTTACAGTTGAGGAAACTGAGACCAAAGGATTAAGTACTTGGCTGAGATAAGGCAGCATCTAGATGGAAGACAGAACCTTTTTTTTTTATTCTTAAAATTTGTTCTAATTAGCTTTACATGACAGTACAAATCATTTTGACACATGATACATAAATGGAGTACAACTTCTCATTCTTCTAGTTGTACATGGTGTAGAATCACACCAGTTATGAGAGCATATATGCACATAGGGTAATAATGTCTGATTAATTCTACTATCGTTCCTACCTCCATATCCCCTCCCCTCCCCTCACTCCCCACTGTCTAATCCATAGTACCTCTATTCTTCCCTAGCCCCCATCCCTGTATTGTGAATTAGCGTCTGAATAGCAGAGAAAATATTCTGCCTTTGGTTTGGGGGATCGATTTATTTTGCTTAGCATGATATTCTCCAGCTTCATACATTTACTTAAAAATGCTATAATTTCATTCTTTTTTAAGGCTGAGTAATATTCCATTGTGTATATATACCACATTTTCTGTATCCATTCCTCTGTCGAAAGGCATCTGGGTTGGTTCCATAGTTTAGCTATTGTGAATTGAGCTGCTATATACATTGATGTGGCTGTGTCACTGTAGTGTGGTGATTGTAAGTCCTTTGGGTATAAACCAAAGAGTGAGATAGTTGGGTCAAATGGTGTATCCATTCCAAGTTTTCTGAGGTATCTCCATACTCCTCTCCATAGTGGTTGCACCAATTTGCAGAACCCCTAACAATGTATGAGTGGGCCTTTTCCCTCACATCCTTGACAACACTTATTATTGCTTATATTCTTGATAATTGCCATTCTGACTGGGGTGAGATGAAATCTTAGAGAAGTTTTGATTTGTACTTCTCTAATTGCTAGAGATGATGAACATTTTTTCATATGTTTGTTGTCAATTGTATTTCTTCTTCTGTGAAGTATCTATTTATTTCCTTAGTCAATTTATTGATTGGGTTATTTGGGTTTTTTTGGTGTTAAGTTTTTTGAGTTGGAAGACAGAACTTGATCCGAGGTTTCCTGACTGTTCTAAAATATTCTTAGTTTCAGTTTATTTCTGAAGGTGAACAGATCAAGGGAGGAATAATGCTCATATTCTTGTTGTGTTATACTTTTTATAAGGCATTTAAATCATATCATATTGCTCCACAGATTTCACATAAAAAATGTAAAAAAATTCCAACTCTGTCCTGTGACATGCGAAATCCTACATGACTGGCTTCTATAGAACTCTCTGATCTCACCTTGCTCCTCTTGCCCCCTCGGTTTCTCCTTCTGTGCTAGCCACACTGACCACCTCTGCATCAGTTTGTGTCAAGCTCCTCCTACTTCATGGTCTCCATCCTTGCTGGTTCCTCTGTCTGGAATACTCTTTTTCAGACCTTTGCAGGGCTACCTCCTTGTTGTCATTCCAGTCTCTGTGCAAATGTGTTTTCCCCATTGGGAGAGTCCCTAACCATCCTAGCTAAGGGACCTGCTTCCTGCCTTTATCTCCCTCCCTTGCTTGCCCCAGGCATTCCCTATGAAGTTTTCCCTTTTTGTTATATTCAGTGCACGTATTTGTTTCTTGCTTTTTTCCTAACCCCAGTAGCATGTAAGCTGATAGAGGGCCAGATCCTTGCTTGTCTTGTTCACTACTATTTGTATAGGGCCTAGAACAGTTCCTTGTACATAGCATTTATCAAATGAATAAATGAAAGTGAGGCCATAGAGAAGAAAAATTCTAGGCAATGTATCTGATAGGAACTTAAAACATATTTTGTGTATAACTAAGATTTATTTACTCAACTCTTTGTAATCAGCAGAATTAATATAACCTGAAAGCAAATGCATCTTGCTGACATTTTGGAACCTGTGTGCATGCATTAATACCAATCAGTTTAAGTGTGTGCTTCACAGCATGCCATTCGGATGAGAAATGCTGGAAAGGGAGAAGGTGGACAGCTTCTTAGCTTCTTTTTTTCTGGCACATTTAACATCATTCCAGTAAGCTAGGCTCTGGGTTTAATTAAAGATTGTTTGGAGTATGGAGAGGGGTATGAAGAAAGTCTTAACAATCATTCACATTTGGGGATTTACTTAAAAAAATTATTAAAAGTCTAGTTTCAGTCCTCTGAAATCTAGTTTATTGTCACGATTTTATTTCTATTTTTGCTCAATGATTTTTTAAGGGAAGTGGGAGATAGAGACATGCCTATGCTCATGTATTAGTTTTAATAACATTCTTTACTTTTCACAATTATGAAATTTATCTACATTCATTAGAAAATTTGGAAAGTGAAAGAAAATTCAAAGAAGACAGTAAAAATTATTTAACGTCTGTTTCTTAATAACCTCTAACATTTTTATATATTTCATTACAGTTGTCTTTCTATGTTTATGTCAATATGTGGTTTGGTCCTTCAATTGTAAGATATTATCTATCACAAAACACAGTATTGGCTTATTTACTAAATTTCAAGAGCAACAAATCACTTTTGACCAACTATAGCTGCATAGATCATCCCTGTTATATCCTGCTTCCCATAATGTGTGATTCACATTTTGACCCCTTTGACGTCTTTATCTACAGTCTAATGTCAAAGTATATTTAAAAATAATGGGATTCTAACTGCATTTTCTGTTTGGTTAAACTCATACTTTTTTCTTTTATTGAATTGCACAAGTTTCTCCTGAAATACAGCCAGCAGCTTTTATTCATGGATTTCCATTGCCCAAATAATAGTCCTTCATAATGTATGAATCAGTCACACCAAACTGTCCCAGCTTTAAAGATTGCATGATATATTTGGAAAGACTGGGCACTGTTCCCATATGAATTGCAAGAAATGACAAGTATGTTACATCTTAATCTATTTGGCAGCTTGTAAGTTCTTTTTGATATAAATTATTAAATGTGTCATAATTTTTTTAAAAAAGTGTTAAAATGGAACACAGAATCAAAGGTATATGGTATGTGTATAACAAATGAATGCCTTTTTATTTTAGCACGGAGGTTTTCAATTCTCCTGTACATTAGAATCACAAGGGTATTCAGAAAAAAATTTATATCAAAGTCACCCCTCAGACCTTCCATAGGAACCTAGGAATTAATATTTGTATATCAAACAAAATTAACTTCTCAAATTTCAATGAGTAGGCTGATTTGAGAACTGACATTTTAACAATTAGAATTAATATTAAGATTACTCTTAGGGTGGGAATTGACTTTGGGAGATACCTTGATAAGCAGCCTTGGAGAGAAGGCATAATTCAGAGGGAACTATTGTCTAAGAACTTCAGTCAGACAAGAAAATTGAATGGTTTTTGCATGAGAAAATGAGATAATTTATTGCTCTAAAGGAGGAGAAATATAGGAAAACAAGGATGAAGAAAGATGTGCCCACGAAACAGGCTGAATAATGACCTAATGTGCAAATGGGCCAGTGGAATTTTTCCTGAGATGGGATGGCTAGAAATAACTTTTTAAGACTAGTAATAGTTAAATGTTCAATTTTAATGGTTTGCACATTGTTGTATGAACTTCTTCAGCTTGCTTCCAAGTGCTTGATTATATTACACTTTTGAATGTTTTATGTGATTTTTATTTTTCTTGGTAGAAATTGAGGATGGAGCTAAGCCAAACCCCTAAAATCTGGGTTAATGCGAGACTGAGAAGAAAGGGTTCTGGAGCTGACCATGAATATATTGCCCTTTAGGAAATCCTAGAAAGGGTTTCGTTTTTCCATAAGGCATGGAATTAATGGTTTAAGCCAATTTAATTTAACATGTTTATCCAAGGAAACTTCACTTGACATGAAATTTAATATACACAAATATACTCCTTTATTTCTCTTTTATATATTAAAATAAATTGGGATCATATCATATACCCAGTTTGGTATCCTGATTTTTTTCACCAATATGCTACCATATATACTTTCCTATATTATTGATTATTCTTAGGATAAATTTTAATGGTTCATTTTAAAGACATACTATGACTCATTTGAACATGACATTAGGGGATATAGTATAGGACAGTGCAGGGACTCAGATTCTGGAGTCAGACACTCTGCCTTCAGGACACAGGTTATATTGCTTGGGTAGGCAATTTCCTCATCACCTCTGAACTGACACACTATTATCCTTTACAAAAGGATTTGTTGTTTAATAGCTAAAACTTATTCATAATTGTTTTAATTTTGTGTCTTTGGTGATTTCTGAGTTTCAACTCTTCTTCACCAGCTATTAATATTTTACCAATTCATTCTTCTCAAATTGGTTTTTCAGGATTGGAATGTTTGTTAGTTCATTTAAGTGGCTATCTGTTCATATTGGTCTGTTGAAAAAGGAAAGTTATCCATTATTGTAGAGAAAGTAGCTCTGTCTTAAGGGGATGTTATTTCATTTTCATAATCAAATAAATGACCCATTTCTTTGAGAGCAAAGATTTCAAAGTTACCTACCAATTGTAATCAACCCCATTTGAAGATATACAAAAAAATATAGCCAAGAATAGGGTAGAGAAATACTTATAAGAAGAAAAGCAGAAGACCAGTGAGCTGCCAGTTTCTAGGAGGTTCATATTTGGATTTTAGTAGGGTGTGATTTAGAATAACAGAATCATCAGCTTCACAGGAGGGGCCAGATACCAACCTGCCAGGTTCACTGAGTTGTTTATAGAGGTCATGGAAAACAGCATATACTCAGTTCTTTTTTTTTTTTTTTAATCTCCACCTATTTTTTAATTGATTTTAGTTTTTTTAAATAGATGACAACAGAATTCATTACAATTTTTATTACACATATAGAGCACAATTTTTTATATCTTTGTATATAAAGTATGTTCATGCCAATTCACGTCTTTATACATGTACTTTTTTTCGCATTACAATTCTTATTACACATATATACCACAATTTTTCATATCTCTGTCTACCCCTCACACATGAGATAGAGCACTAATCTCTAGGATATATAAAGAACTCAAAAAGCTAAGCATCAAAAAAACAAAACAAAAACAAAAACCAAAAAACAAATAACCCTATCAACAAATGGGCCAAGGACCCGAACAGACCCTTTTCAGAAGAGGATACACAATTAATCAACAAATATATGAAAAAATGCTCATCATCTCTAGCAATCAGAAAAATGCAAATCAAAACTACTCTAAGATATCATCTCACTCCAGTCAGAATGGCAGCTATTATGAAGACAAACAACAATAAGTGTTGGTGAGGATGTAGGGGAAAAAACACACTCATACATTGCTGGTGGGACTGCAAATTGGTGCAGCCACTATGGAAAGCAGTATGGAGATTCCTTGGAAATCTGGGAATGAAACCACCATTTGACCTAGCTATCCCTCTCCTCGGACTATACCCAAAGGACTTAAAAACAGCATACTACAGGGACACAGCCACATCAATGTTTATAGCAACACAATTCACAATAGCTAAACTGTGGAGCCAACCTAGATGCCCTTCAGGGATGAATGGATAAAAAAAGTGTGGCATATATATGCAATGAATTTTACTCAGCAATAAAAGAGAATAAAATCATGGCATTTGCAGGTAAATGGATGGCGTTGGAGAAGATAATGCTAAGTGAAGTTAGCTAATCCCCCCAAAAACAAATGCAGAATGTTTTCTCTGATATAAGGAGGCTGACTCATAGTGGGCTAGGGAGGGGGAGCATGGGAAGAATAGATGAATTCTAGATAGAGCAGAGGGATGGGAGGGAAAGGAAGGGGGCAGGCGATTAGCAAGGATGGTGGAATGTGATGGACATCATTATCCAAAGTACATGTATGAAGACACGAAATGGGTGTCAACATACTTTATATACAGCACATACTCAGTTCTAACAGTCATTTCTCAGAAGATCATTTCATTCACGAACTCAGCATAACAATGATCAATGATTAAGTTTTTGAATGGAATGAGGGAGGAGTTCCTTGAGAAGAATAGGTTTTGTTCCTTGTATGCACTCTTTGAAGGCAGCAAGATGATGTTTTGAGGGCTTTAAAAGGCAAATGTCACTCCTGATGGCTGACAAAATACAATAAGAGTGAGAACAGTTATTAGGCATTTAATCTTTAGAATCTTGGGAGTTCTCAGGTCTATTTAGGTATTAGGTATGATTGAAGACATGATGTTCTCTGAGAACAAGAGTAGAACAGCTGGGACCTGGAAGTGAAAGGGTCAAACTTTATCAGTGGTTATTATGAAAATCAACTAGAAGCCAAACATATTTAGTAGTAAACAATAAAATAATCTTTGGCTCACCATCAAGAAGAAGTAAGAGTTGGCTTGCTGGATGTGTAAACCCTGGGTGTGTAGGGAGCAACTATCAAGATACAGACATAGAAGGTATTCTTTCTTCTTCTTGGGTGAGCTGGGAAAATAAGTAAGCTTTTCACATTTTCTCTTTCCATAGTGTGTGATGGGTCTCAATGAGCTCTTTGTGTTTGCAAATAGAAGGAAAAGAGCTCTTTGTGTTTTCAAATTGAAGGAAAAGAGGCCTGACTCCAAGTAGTCAGTTGGAGAAAGACTAGTGAACTTAATTGGAACTGTAGGAGATAAGTGTTAAAATCTGAGACTTAGGAAGCCAAGCAAGGGCTACTTTTGGCCTAGCTTAGCAACTGAGGGAGCAAGCGGAGGATCCTTACTTGGAGGACTAATGACAGGTGAGACTTCATTTCCTTTTTTGTGCACTACTAATAGTGGATATAGAGTAGCAACTTGGGAGCAGGGAGCTAGAAATATAGCATCTGTTTATTTAAAGGATTTATATTGTATGATACTGTATATAATATATATATCATTGTATTATCCATATCATTGTAAACGATATGTATCTTGGGAATCATTATTAATGAATGAAAGATACCATTGCTGCTTATTATACTATAGTTCCAGAAATCATCTGGTGTTGGGAAAAGAAGGTATTAAGAAAATTGAATTAAAACAAAAATGAATGATTTTATGCTCAAGAACCATTATCTGAAAAGTGTGAATGGTTTCATATTCGATATTTGTGTGCACTCTTTGAAGAAGCAAGATGATGTTTTGAGTGCTTTAAAAGGCAAGTGTTGCTCCTGATGGCTGACAAAATGCAATGAGAGTGAGCCCAGTGCTTTGCATGGAAAAGTCACTCAAGAAATATTGGCAAATCAACCCCAAGTTTATAGATGGAACACTGTGAGATATATGTTTGCATTTCTGACTTCTTTTTACACAAAAATAGCATTTGTTGTATTGTATAATTATTTACAACTATTTCTTTTCAAAAAACAATGCATCCTGGAAACTGTTCTATACCACATTATGGATATAGATGACCCCAAAGGGGGTCCACATTCTTTTGTACAACTGTGTGTACTTCATGGAGTAGATATACTGCAATTACTTCCACATCTCCTGTGGTGCGGGTATTTCAGATGAGTCAATATCTTGCTATTATTATCAAGTCTGCAGTGAATAGTTTCATATGCATTCAACAGGCTTATGGAGATTGTTATTGTTTGGATGTGTGGTGTCCCCAAAAGCTCATGTGTGATACAATGCAAGAAGGTTTAGAGGTGACGTGATTGAGTTATGAGAGCCTTAACTCAATCACTGAATTAATTCCCTGGCAGGGATTAACTGAGTGTAACTTCAGGCTGGTAGGTGTGGCTGGAGGACATGGGTCACTGGGGGAATGCTTTGGGGTATATACTTGGTGAGCTGAGCTTAGTGTCTTTCTGCTTTCTAATCATTATATATTGAGCTATTTCCTTCTACCACATTCTTTTTCCATTATATTCTGCCTCACCTCGAGCCCTGAGGAATGGACTGTCTATGGACTGAGACCTCTGAAACCATGAGCCCCTAAATAAATTTTTCCTTCCTTAAAATTGTTCTTGTCAGGTCTTTTAGTCACAGTAGTGAAAAAGCTGACAAAACAGAAACGTATTCAATTACTAGTTATACAAATGTGCTCACTCTGAAAATTCAGGGTACTGAATGAGTGGGATTTGTGCAATCCTCTGTCAATTTTATGCCTGTACAACATTTTTAATGAAAAGAAATAAGAATATATATGCTTATCAAAAAAGACATATATTCACAAACACAGAACAACAACAGAAAAATCAGAAACAAATGCAAATGATCACCCTTAAAGTGAGAATAAGATAGAAAGGATAGAGATGTAAGATTTGTCTGACTATAAATTTTTATGTGTTTGATTTTTAAGCCATAGAAATGCTTTATATATTCAAAACATAAATTTAAATGAGAAAGATAAAAATAGTGAACCCTACAATTGAATACAAATAGAAACAAAAATTGCTTAAGTATATTTCAAATGGATAAGTACATAGAAAAATTAATTTAATGACTTTCCAACATAGTATTCTGACCATTACGTAAGTGGGCTACATTCTATAAAGAAAAAATAACTGCAAAGAAATATCGAATGATTACTTAGTACGTTTATTATTGGTGATGTTATTGATGTCACATATATTGTGGATTGGTGCAGAGGACCAACTTTTCAATCTCGAAAAACCAAAAGCTTTCTGAATGTTGAACAACAGAGAAATAGTTAAATAAAGCATGTGTAACCATAAAATGAAATTCAACATAGCCATTAAAATAGTGCTATAGAAGACTACTATAGAAATATGTTCATGCATATGATTTTTAAAAAGTATGTAAACTAGGCACAGTGGCCCATGCCTATAATCTTAGTGGCTCCAGAGGCTGAGGCAGGAGGGTGGCCATGGTGAGTTCAAAGCCAGCCTCAGCAGAAGCAAGGTGCTGAGCAACTCAGTGAGACCTTGTCTCTAAATAAAATAGAAAATAGAACTAGGGATGTGGCTCAATCGTCGAGGGTTCCTGAGTTCAATCCCTGGAACCCCCCACCAAAAAAAGTATCTAAATTTATTTCATTCAAAGAATATATAAAAGGGAATAAAAAACCAAAAGGAAAGCCCGATGCTTGCCTCCAACCAGGCTACTTCTAGTCTGAATAGTTTTGCACTTTAGGTGGGATCTCTTCCTTCCTTTTGCTCTTGACCTACTGAAGCTCCTCCTTGGGAGAAGAATGAAGGGATAGGAGCCTTGATGTCTCTATGAGGACAGAGAGGGCCAATCATGTCCAGGCACGGGGTAGAGAAAGAGAAGGGGGGTGTTGGGGGCCGCAATCAAGTCAAGATGGAGCCTGGCAGTTTGCCAGGAGGAGTGGTTTGTGAGGCAACGCCACCAAGCCATTAAGATGGTGGGGATTCCTTATTGGCTGACTGCTGTATCTAGATGATGCTAATTGAGTCAAGCTGGGTGTACTCAGTTAGGTATATATACCTCTGCTGTTCCGCAATAAAGCAGTTCCCGCTTCAACCTTCAAGTTGCTTGTCACCTCCCGGTTATTTTGCCCAGCCGGACTGCGGCAAATGGTGGCCCGCACAGGGAAATCTGGGACACTCGGGGGTAAGTGACAAGGTAAGCTGCCCGTCCCTAGAAATAGATAGGACAGGAGGAAAGCTGCTTGCCCCTGAGGAAGCAGATAGGGTGAGAGGAAGGATGGCCATTTCAAGAAAACAGAAAAAATTGATACAGTGTGTTTTTGTTTCGTTTTATCTTAGTGTGTTGTGTTGTCTTTGTTACGGAAATATGGGATCAAAAGTTAGTAAAAATCAAACTGAAAGGGTGTTAAGTAAATTGCTAAAGGAAGGAGGCAACCCAGTAGAACCAAGAACAGTTAGGACATACGTTGATAAAAGCCCAGGAACTCTAGTCAGAAAGAGGAAGAAAGTTCAGAAGAGGAAGGACTATCAGGGAAGGAGTTACAACAAAAGGCTGCTACTAACCACTTTTTGTCACCGGAGGGTGCATGAGGTGGTGCAGCGCAGCGGCCCGCCGCATGCTCGAGCTGGTCGCAGCACAGCAGGGACTTTCCAGCCGGCAGTGGCAGCCACCGGCCCTTCCTGGCCCCCAGCCCGGGGAGCAGGACTCCACTGCCGTGAGCCCGAGCCTGGGCTGCCTGATGGCAGTTCGAGTCCAGAACACTCCCCGGGGCCATAGGATCTTGCCACCTTCCTCGAGAGGGTGGAAAAGAGCCTCCAAAGGAAATTCCCCCCAGAGTCCACTTCAGGATTGGCCCTGTTTTATACAAAAAAGGGGGGGGGAACAACCCGCCATTCTCAAGCCTTCTGAGCTTTATAAATGCAGGGTTAGCAATATCTCAAATCCATAACAGCTGATATCCAGAACTCTAGTTTTCAATTATGGTGATAGCATTTACCTTCAGATGCTTTGGTATTTTATAGCTTTTACCACAGCTGTATCGGCTTACAGTTATTTATCATTAAAGGTCCTGACCCAGTGATTGTCTGGAGTCGGGAGTCTGTTTGTGTGTTTCCACAGGGAGAACAGCAGCCGATTTGGATTCCAGAGAGACTAACTAAAGTGATTTCTACAGACCAAAAAGAAGATGATTTGGCTCAAATCCATAACAGCTGATATCCAGAACTCCAGTTTAGCTATTCTTACATCTGCAACAATGGTTCTCCCACACCTGGAGGCTAATGGATAATGAGCACCATTAAGGCCTATTTCAAATGTAAAAAACCTTGAGGCTTACTTGTGGGAATTATAGCTACCATCATTACAGCTGTTGCTGTTTCTGCTGCTGCTGCTGCAGTTTCTGCAATAGCTATCACACAAACTATACAAACTGCTGCATCAATACTTCAAGAAGGAATAGACATATTAATGGATTCCTCTGCTTTAAGCTGCTTACAGAACTTACCTGGACTGTGTATCACTTATATGCATTATGAACTAATCTATTAATACAACAAATTGTAATAGTACCAGGGTGTCTTTGCCAATGGTGTTATCAGTGGTACAATTTTTCCAAGGGTTTTTCACTTGGAGCCGTCAATGGCTTGGTATTGTGGCATTTTGTATTCTCCTCCTTCTGCTTGTGGCAGGTTGTTTATGGTGTTTGTATAGATTACACAGATCCACAAGTATGGCTAAATATATTGGGCCGGTAGTCAAAGACGGGTAAGATCCAATTACAATGGTACCAACCTAAGCCAGGAGGCTGACGATTTGAGGTCAGACCATCCAATGACGGGTAAGGACCATATGTAGTATTGGATAACCTAAAACAGGCACAGTCCCTAAACCACATACTTGTTGTTTAATAAAACAAAAGGGGGGAGATGTTGGGGGTCGCAATCAAGTCAAGATGGCGCCTGGCAGTTTGCCAGGGGGAGTGGTTTGTGAGGCAACGCCACCAAGCCATTAAGATGGTGGGGATTCCTTATTGGCTGACTGCTGTATCTAGATGATGCTAATTGAGTCAAGCTGGGTGTACTCAGTTAGGTATATATACCTCTGCTGTTCCGCAATAAAGCAGTTCCCACTTCAACCTTCAAGTTGTTTGTCACCTCCCGGTTATTTTGCCCAGCCGGACTGCAGCAGGGGGAATCCCAAGAGAGGCAAATTATGGGACAGAGGAAAAGACTTTGAAACAGAGGCAAGGTGTGTGTAAGGGGGCTGGCTAGAAAAACAAACCAGAGTTACCTGCAAGCTGAAGTTTGGAATTTTTCTGAGGATTAAAATATAAAGGGAAAGTGTTCACTTTTAAGTTGTTTCCAGATTTTTATACCTTAATGTGAAAGAGGGAATGGATGGAAAATTTGAATTGACAGGGAAAAGAGTACATGGAGACAGATATTGATAATGGTAACAAACATAATGTACCTACCATTTTTGGATATTTAGAACAAAGCCAGGCAATTATGTAATTGCCTGTAATGATGCTACTCTGAGATACCTGTGTCCATACCAGGCTGCAGGATATTCCAGTGGCCCTCTCAGATCTACCCACCTGAGGGTATTCTGTTTTCCTAGTCGACATCTACAGAGCTGTCCTGATGAGAAAGGGTCCATGTGCTTTGTCTGTGAGTCTGAGAATGAGGTGGCAGAAAAGAAGAATTCACAGATTTTAGGTGAGACAGAGGATCATCCAAGGATAGGGAATTTATGAGATTTTAGAAGCTGACCCCTTTCTGACCCAGCTGGCCACAGAGTGGAGGCTATGAGCTGAATGGGAGAAACGATGCTGAATGATCTTCCAGTTGGACAGGGAGGGTGGAGGGCTGAATGGGGAGCTTTTCTAAGAGAAGGTGGATGGTCTCAGATACCAGTTGACTCCTAGATACCAGTTAACTCTGCTAAAGATACTTGGAGAACACAGATTAAACTTAAAAATAGCAAAGCTATACAGGTCAGGCTTTGGCTAGGGAGAGGAGAGAGAGAGGGGCCATGGCAGAGATCAACAGCTTTGGAAATGAACGCTTTCCAGGCAGCTGGAAGTTAGGGTTAGAGAATGAGAAATGAAGGAGCTGCAAAGGGTAAGAGAAGAACTGGAGGAAATTGTAGATGAGCCACAGCATGCAGCAGGAAGTTGGGAAGTAGGAGATGCAGTTGTACTGTATCAGGATATAACAAAACCCAATTCATTCTTATTTTGTTATTTTTCAAACCTACAGGAGCAACTGGTACTCCATCTCTCTTTGCTGATATGTATTCATCTCTTTTGCCAAACTATCCAAAAGGCTGCAGGCATTATAAGTTACCCTTAAATACATCAGCACGTACCTCTCAAGATCAGGGTCAGTTTCTAGCATCCAAAACCCATCATTACGCCTGAAAAAACTTACTCAATAACATTAATCAAAGAGTCCAAACTCAAATTTCCCCTGTTGACCCTAAAATGTCTCTGTAACTGGTTTTCTTCTACCCTTCCCAATCCAGTATATAATGGAAGTGCACACATAGCATCTGGCAGTTATTTCTTCTTTGCTTCCTCTATCTAGAAGAGGCCCATTACCTTCCTCTGTGTTCTTTTTAAAGATCAGATTAATTGGTGTACAATTTATATAAGAATATAAAAAATTCACTGTTTTAAATACACAGTTCTGTGACTTTTGACATACAAGTACAATTGTGTTAAGACCATTACAGTCTATGTAGGATAGTTTTTATCACCTACGAAATTCCTCATGTCTCTTTGTTGTCAACCCCTGTCCTCATCTTAGTTCTTGATAACCATTGGTCTGTTCTCTGTCCCTATAATTTTGCCCTTTCCAAAATATCCTATAAATGGGGTCATTTAGTATATAGCCTTTTAGTGGCTTATTTCAGTTAGCATAATGCATTTGAGATTCATCCATGTTGTTGCATTTATTAGTTATTTGTTCCTTGTTATTTTTGAGAGTTATTCCTTGGCATGAATGCACCACAATTTATCTACTCACTACTTGAAAGGCACATGGGTTATTTACAGTTTTAGATGATTAAGAGTAAAGTCACTATAGAGGGTAAGATTTTAGGTGACAGTATGTTTTTATTCCTCTGAGGGAAATACCTAATAGATTTGCTGCATGCTCAATGTGTATTTACTTTATACATAACCACTATGCTGTTTCCCAAAGTATTTGTACTTCGTGTATTTTTTTTTTTTTTGGTACCAACTGTGTTTGAATTCCAATTGCTCAGCTCCCTTTGCTTCTAATGACATTGATTCCTTTAGGAGAAATATGGTTGTAGTCATGCACAGAATCCAACATCCATTTTTTTTTTTTTCAGTTGTTGGACTCAGTATTTTCGGCAGCAGCACCACATAGATGATGTTGAGTAACTCCCATTGTGTCATATTAGCAGCCTACAATATTGGGCTGCAGTCTTTTTGGGGGGATGCCAACCATGTTAACTTAAAGTTGTGACCAATACACCTCTACTTTTTTAAAAAAAATATTTGTTTAGTTGTCGATGGGCCTTTATTTTTTTTATTTATTATACGTGGTGCTGAGAATTGAACCCAGTGCCTCACATGTGCTAGGCAAGCACTCCACCATGGAGATACAACCCCAGCCCCAATATACCTCTATGTTTTAGAGATTCATATTTCTTTGTAATGAATAAGTGATTTGTGAGTAGGACATTACCTGGAGTTAATATGAATAATTTGTTCTGTGACAACCTTTTATTCCATTTGTTTTAGCATTCAGTGATTTTGCCTGAATCACCTCTTACATTGGGTCTTGAAATGATGATTTTTTTTCATTCATCATTCCTTCTACATTTCTTTTTTTTTAAATTTTATTTTTAGTTGTAATGGACATGATATCTTTTCTTATTGTTTATTTTTATGTGGTGCTGAGGATCAAGCCCAGGGCCTCATGCCTGTGAGGCAAGCGCTCTATCACTGAGCTACAACCCCAGCCCCCTTCTACATTTCTAAGTTGGCATTCCTCTATGGGGATTGCTTTCCTTCTCACTTCTTTCTGCTTTAAGTGTCATGTTGGGTTTACATATTTTTTCATGTGTTTTAATCCATTCCACCATTATTATTTTTATATTCAAAATATGATGATGGCTGTCCCCTTTCTAGTTTATGGGTTCATTGATTAAGCTCCCTTGCTTCTTGGTACAAGATACTTCAGGACCATCTTGTACTTTTTCTGACTCAGGCCTGGAATCAGCCATTTCTATGGGAACCCTGGAGTCTTCTATTAGAGAATAGTATAAAAACTAAGCACTTATTTATATCTCATTAGTATTGCCACTCATTTCTTCAAAGGCCTTAGGATTTTGTTTCATAGTTGTTGTGGATTCTTCAAATTCAATACCAAGTGGCCCTTCCCCAGTCTCCATTTTGTATTTCTTTGCCTTTTTTTCTCCTTCTAGTGAAAACTCTTGATTCCTAACTACATCAATATGTTTTCTAATTTTTATTTAACCTACAAAACACAAGATGGTTTTAGAATTAAAATCCCATCCTGCTACCAAGAACAGCTCTGCTGAATAAAATCCAGTACTTCATTGCAGTTCTCTTTGTCTTTTGAACATATCCAGAGTAAGGAACTTTTCTTTTAGGGGGTTCAGGTGAACTGCAGTTCAGGTTTTGGATTGTACTGGGTTCAAAAAGAGAGTGGGACTTGAGAGGACTTATAGACTTCTTAGCTAGGTGGAGAAGGAACTTGAATGTAGCTAATAAATTATCTGTAATTGGTTCATTAAAATATTTATATTCTGGTTAAGTTTTATACCTCTCTAGAAAGTGTAACAACACCAGAATTTTTTGTATCCTTTTACTTTTGACTCTTCTATACAATTATATTTAATATATCTGCCATTTGTAGCATAAAATTGTGTTTCTTTTTTTTTTTTGTGGTATGGGGGATCAAATTCATTACCTCACACAGGCTACATTAGTACTCAACCACTAAGCTATATACTGGCCCATAAAGCCATTTTTTTGTTTATGTTTTTTTTTTAATCTGGGGTTTTCAATCTTTAACTTTTAATTTCAATATTTAGTCCATTTTCATTTAATGTAGTTGCTTATGCATTTGGACATAAACCTGTCATCTTTCTTTTCTTTTTCTTTTTGGGTACTGAGGATTGAATCCAGGGGTGCCTACCACTGAGCTACACTTCCAGCCTTTTTTCATTTTATTTTTGGTTCATTTTCTATTGGTTCTTTTTAGTTATGCATGGCAGTAGAGTCCATCTTGATAAAATTATACAAGCATGGAATATATCTTATTCTAATTAGGGCCCCAGTCTTGTGCATGTACAAGATGGTAGGATTCAGTGTAGCATATTCATGTATGTATATAGGAAAGTTGTTTTAGATTCTTTACATTCACTTTCCAGTTCCTATCTCTCCTCCCTTCTTCACCTCCCCCATTTATTTTTGGTGGTGCTGGGGATTGAACCCAGGGACTTGTGCATGCTGGGCAAGCACTCTACCAACTGAGCTATATCTCCAGCCCCCTTCATTCTCCTTTGTCTAATCCTCTGAACTTCTATTCTTCCCCCATCTCCCCCTTGTTGTGGGTAAGCTTCTGCATATCAGAGAAAACATTGGCCCTTTGGTCTTTTGGGATTGGCATATTTCACTTAGTATGATAATCTCCAGATCCATCTACTTACTAGGAAATATCATAAAGTCATTCTTCTTTTTGGCTGAGTAATATCCCATTGCATATGTATACCACAATTTCTTTATCCATTCATCCATTGATGGGAATCTACTTTTTCATTTTTTTAAAATTTTGAGACAAAGACTTTCTAAGTTGCCTAGGCTGGCCTCGAATGTGTTATACTCCTGAGTCAGCCTTTCAAGCTGTTGGGATTACAGATGTTTGCCTCTGTGCCTGGCCATCTGTTTATTTTATTTCTTGTTGCACTGGTTCTATGTATCTTTATGACTATTTCTGTTGTCAGTTTTTCTTTCTTTCTTTTTGTCATGTTGATGTAATGTTGTTCTAGTCTCTTGTCTTCTGGTTCTTCAGTAGAGCAGGAAGGAAAATTTCCTGTTGGAGTTTGGAGTTTGGTTCTGCACGCATCATAGTGGTATATCCTCAGTATAGAGCCAAGAAATGTATGTTTCTGGACTGGGATTGTAGCTCAGTGGTAGAGTGCTTGTCTAGAATGTGCGAGGCGCTGGGTTTGATCCTCAGCACCACATATAAATAAAGATCTATTAACAACTAATAAAATATTAAAAAAGAAATGTAAGTTTCACCTTGTTCTAGTCTCTTTTCATTTTTAAATTCTATCTAAAAATTTCCTGCTTTTGTTCACTTTGCAGAGCCATTAAGTAGTTATCTGTATTGAGAATTGTTCTATCAATCAGTTCACTTCATCATGTCAGATGGGGGAATTCTGTCTTGTCTAACTTAGTAGAATTATCCTTTAAAGTGATCTAAAACTATAACTGATATTTTAAAATCTCAGGGCTATAGATTTTTGAAGGGACCTAATAAAATGTTGCTCTTTACTAGTGAGGAAATGGAGATCTTTTGATATTAAATTCAACTCTTCATTCACTCAACAAACACTTGATATGTGCCAAATGCTGTACTGGGCACTGGGACAGTAGAGATGGCTTCCCAGTGGCACCTAGCCCTGGCATAACTGGGAGTGGGATTCCTAGCCTCCATATTCTGGTTTATATTTTCTGCTTTTTCTGGGGAGAATGGGGGAGGGAGAGGAGGCCAGAGGGAGAGGTTCCTAGGGCCTAGGCTGTTTTCCTGAAAATGGCCCAATTTTGGCAGCTTGCACCTGATACTGTGCTGCAGCAGCCTTAAGTTCTTACAAACCTTTTCTGCTAGGATCTTGAGGAATTGAGCCATGTGTATAGAGAGCTTTCTCTAGGCTCATTGATGGTAGAGTGAGAGTATGAGATATTTCTAAATGGCAGACACATCAAAGTCCGTCTTTGAGAAAGCTGTCTGATGGCTTTGAAGAATGGCAGTCTCGAGGGTGGTGGAGTAACTGTAATTTGCAACAAAAAACACTTGCCTGGCTTTACACATCTATCTCTTGGGCCCTGGATCTTGGAGCTAGGAGCTGCCGGGGCTCTCATCCCCACCCCTTGGATTCCTTCCACAGCTGTGAGTGCCGGACTTTCAGAGCACTGTGGCTCCCTCTCTGCAGGCAACAAATAAACCCTACTGGATGTGAAGGTAGTTGACTTGGATGAGGTCTATTTCTTTGCATATGGATACTTAGAAATTGGCTCTGTAAAAAGTGGGGGAGGAGGCAGAGACAGGAGAGTTTCAACCTCTTTGTTAGGCCCTTTCAATTATTCATGAAAAATCTATATATTCCGTTATCAGCTTTAAGCAAAGCAACTTTGTTGTATCTATTGATTATGCAATTTATTATTATTATTTATTATTTATTTATTTATTATTATTATTTAAGCTCTTCAGGTAATAAATAAATAAAAGCATCAGAAGAAAGTAATTTCCCAGGAAAGTCATTTAATCCTTTTAAAATTAGGCTTACAAACTTAGAAATAGGATCTGACTAGTCTATTTGATCCTCCTTTAAAAACAATGCTAGTCTTGGTTCCTCTGTTTTCGCTGAAACCTTTCAATTTCCACTTCTTTCCTCACCAAACTCTCTGTTGCACTCATAAATTAATCTACAAAGAGAAAAGATAGCAAAATATATTAAAACTTGAAATTAGAAAGCTTCTATGAGTAGCAGTCTTATTACTCTATCACTTGCTGTTGAATATAATTTACTAAATCTCTTTAAGCCTTATATCTGTACAAAGATTACATAGGATAATGATGAACACACTATCGTATGGTGATTCACTGCTTATTAAATTACTTAACATTTTTATTTTCTCTAGGTCTTCTGATACCAAATTCAGCATTATTATTGTTATTATTTTTGTAGCACTAGGGATTGAACCTAGGGCCTTGCACGTGTTCTACAAGTGCTCTCCCTCCAAGCTACATCCTCCAACCTTTTTAAATTTTTTATTTTTTAAAATTTTGACATAGAGTCTTGCTGAGTTGCCATGTTGACTGGAACTTGTGATTCTCCTATCTCAGCCTCCAGAGTTGCTGGGATGACAGACATATGTTCCCACACTGGACTCCAGATAGAGTATTCTTTATAAGATATCATGTGTATTATTAAAAAACTGGAGGGTTGAATGAGATAATCTCTAATTTAAAAAAAATACAATTTGGTGATTCTCTTTATTATAGCTTTTCAGAGAGTTTTATCAACAATTTCTGTTGCAATTCCTCACAAATCTTGGATAAGGGCATCATTGGGAGAGCCCACTTCCTGGGCAGGTAAGTATTTAGCCATCGTTACACATGCTTGCCTTCCCACAGGTGTGTCCCTCTGCCTGGCTCTATTGAAGAGGCTTTACTTTCCCCCTCTGACTCCTCATCCCATCAGCAGGAACAGCCTCTGCTGTGTTCAGGGTTGTATTAATGAGCCTCACCTGGAAACTCACCTGCAACCACTTGCTTCACTTCATTGGAGCCTCTCTGCCCCACTCTCAGTGCTGAGCTGTGGGGGAATCTCTCTTTACATTCCCTCCTTTCTTTGCCTTTCTGGATGGGTATCTCCAAGTTTTCTTCACCAGTGAAGGAAGTGGAATATCTTTCACTCAAAATCCCCAAATATCTTTCTTTCTCTATACCAACATTGCTTTACCTCCCTGCCAGAGTGATTTCCAGGAATTTTAATAGGTTTCTATACGGTAAGCCTACAGGTGAAGTCTTGTTATTTTGGGGGTGTGTGTTTTTAATTATAGTTAGGTTCTTTATGCTCAAAAACACAGTATGATACCTCCCAATGTGTTTAATATCCTCCCCAAGACCCTGTATACGCTGATCTTTCCTTATTTCCTTGTTTTCTTGATTATGTGCTAATATAGGGGCTTTTGAATTTAAATGCATCTTAAACCAAAATACTCATGGAGATTAGTAATAAGTGGTAATAGTAAACCACAGAGAGGCCATGGCCCAGTTGCCTGTCAAGGCAGAATGGTGCAGTTGAAAGCTCATTGGTTTTAGAGTTACATAGACTTAGGTTTGAACCCTGGATCTAGCAATTTTCTCTCCCTATGAGCTTGGAAAGTTATTTAGGCTCTTGGAGCTTTGATTTTCTTATCTCTAAAATTAGGTGATAATAATAATAATAAAAACCTTCCTGGGTTGTTGCAAGGGCCAAGAAACTTTATTCATGAGTGAATAATCCCTACTAAATTGACTACTGGAGAAGAATTAATGGCCATGGGGTCAACTACCTCCTCGAACTTAGTGGATAGTAAACAAGAAGAAAAAAGGAAAGGATGGGGAGATGAGGAAATGAGGAATAAAACAAGACAAGGAAGAAACTCCTAAGCCTTATATAACTTAGCAAAGACAGAGGAACATGAGACAACCCAGAAAGAGGAGATTGTGGTAGATTTACACTCTGAGCTGGGCCAGCTCATGGAAAGGGAGTGTGTGTGTGTGTGTGTGTGTGTGTGTGTGTGTGTGTATGTGTTTAGGGGAGGGAAGTACTGGGAATTAAAAATAGGAGTGCTAAAACCAACAGCAGGAGGTAGTACAGTAAAGGAAAAACTAATCATAGAGGAAAAACAAATCATGTTAAGTAACATACATAATCAAATATAGCTGGAAATGCAAACCATATCTCAATAGTAACCCTAAATGTTAATGGTTTAAATGCACCAATCAAAAGACATAGGCTAGTAGAATGGATTAAAAAAAAAGATCCAACAATATGCTGCCTACAGGAGACTCATCTGATAGGAAAAGACATACACAGACTGAAGGTGAAAGGTTGGGAAAAATCATACCACTCATATGGACCCCAGAAGCAAGCAGGGGTGTCTGTACTTTTATCAAATAGAATAGACTTCAAGCCAAAGTTAATCAAAAGGGATAAACAAGGACACTACATACTGCTCAAGGGAACCATACACCAACAAGACTTGCCGATCTTTAATATATATGCCCCAAACAATGGTGCAGCTACGTTCATCAAACAAACTCTTCTCAAGTTCAAGAGTCAAATAGACCACAACACAATAATCATGGGAGATTTTAACACACCTCTCTCACCACTGGACAGATCTTCCAAACAAAAGTTGAATAAAGAAACCATAGAGCTCAATAATACAATTAATAACTTAAACTTAATTGATATATACAGAATATACCACCCAACATCAAGTGGATACACTTTCTTCTCAGCAGCACATGGATCCTTCTCAAAAATAGACCATATATTATGTCACGGGCAAATCTTAACAATTACAAAGGAGTAGAGATACTACCATGCATTTTATCTGATCATAATGGAATGAAATTGGAAATCAATAATAAAATGAGAAAG
>NW_025999998.1:3842365-3915375 GCF_001458135.2 Marmota marmota marmota | reverse complement strand
CTAAGATACCATCTCACTCCAGTAAGATTGGCAGCCATTATGAAGTCAAACAACAACAAGTGCTGGCGAGGATGTGGGGGAAAGGGTACACTTGTACATTGCTGGTGGGACTGCAAATTGGTGCGGCCAATTTGGAAAGCAGTATGGAGATTTCTTGGAAAGCTGGGAATGGAACCACCATTTGACCCAGCTATTTCCCTTCTCGGTCTATTCCCTAAAGACCTAAAAAGAGCATACTACAGGGACACTGCTACATCAATGTTCATAGCAGCACAATTCACAATAGCTAGACTGTGGAACCAACCTAGATGCCCTTCAATAGATGAATGGATAAAAAAAAATGTGGCATTTATACACAATGGAGTATTACTCAGCACTAAAAAAATGACAAAATCATGGCATTTGCAGGGAAATGGATGGCATTAGAACAGATTATGCTAAGTGAAGCTAGCCAATCCCTAAAAAACAAATGCCAAATGTCTTCTTTGATATAAGGAGAGCAACTAAGAACAGAGCAGGGAGGAAGAGCATGAGAAAGAGATTAACATTAAACAGGGATGAGAGGTGGGAGGGAAAGGGAGAGAGAAGGGAAATTGCATGGAAATGGAAGGAGACCCTCATTGTTATACAAAATTACATATAAGAGGATGTGAGGGGAAAGGGAAAAAAATTAAAAAACAAGGGAGAGAAAACTTAATTGAATTTCATTAGATTTTAAGTTCCTATGTAATTTATGCTTTTCCGTACTATGTTAACTGTTATTTTGTCTTGAATTATTTTGTGCCGTAATATTTTAGCATAAAAGACATACTACTTTCAAGAAATAAATTTTGTTCATTAAATCTTATAAGCTTCAAAACAGTTCATACTGATTAGTTATTTTATAAAAGCAGAAAATAGTTCTTCAATGAAAGTGCTTATTTCCAGAAATTTGTGGGGGAGAGGAATATCTATGCTAACTTAAAAATATTTATCAAAAATATTGGTCTATTCAGGATTTTATTATCTAATGAGTAAGTGGTATTCATTCATATATTTCTAATGATCTCATACTTCAACTGGAAAACTAAATATATTGTATTGTTTATTGTAAAAAAAAAAAAGAAAGAAAATAGGAGTGTTTTATCACTGAACTGCATTCCCAGCCCTTTAAAAATTATTTTCAGAATTTGAGACAGGGTCTTGCTAAGTGCCTAGTCTGGCCTTGAATTTGGGGTTCTCCTGGCTTAGAGTTTCAAGTAGCTGGGGTTACACATGTGAACTACCATGTCCCATAGGAAGGGAAATTTTAAGGAGAGAAGAGGGACAAGCTGGAATTCTGGATTAAAGTGGAATAAAAGAAGGACAAAGGGGGAAGAGAGAAAGAATAAGGAAAAAAAGACAAGCTGAGATCAAAGAGAAGCTAAGAAATTCTCTGTGACTTCTTGGGTCCAGAAGAGGGAGCTGGAGGCAGAAAGTGAGATATCTGTTGAACTGGAAATAGTTGTTTCACAGTTTTTCAGGAAGAGGCTGTGCTGAACCAAAGCAGTGTCAATGCAGCGATCAAAGATGAAATCTAAAGTTTGAGAGGAACTTTAGTTTAACAGAGGAACAGTTTATTTTTAGGTTATCTTATTAGAAAGATCATTGAAGGAATACTATGAAAAATATGACTTGTGCCAATGACCTAAATAACCTGTACATTCTTTTAAAGAAAGTGTTAACAACCTGTTTATTTTCATTAAAATTAAAGGGTATATGCAGAAGATGATGGGACCTGATTTCTGTTCTCATAAATTTGGTGTCTAAATATAGCATTCTTTCTAAGAAGTGTGAAGAAGGACTCTGGTGATGGATAGATGAGGTTAATCATCTGCTAAATGCCTTTCATTTATCCATAACAAAAGATTTTAGGCAGTATAGGGATAAAGACACTTTACTCACATGGGTTATGTGATTTCCTATACATGCTACATGAAGTGGCTTTTGTGCCAAGTGAATTCAAATGGCTGCTTAGAGCCTCTGAGAGAGAAATGACTGAAATTATCACCATAAATGGCCAAAACTGGGATTATAAAATACGCCATTATTGTATGTACATGTGTTTCTGCTTCCATTACAAAGAAAGTGTGGAGAGTACAAAATAAAGTCTTTTTTAAAAAAAAATAATCATAGTAGGACACCATTGGACCCCATCTCTTTATTTGTGAGAAGTCCATTCTGATCTTGTGAAGTCCAAGAATTCAGTCTGTATTTTAGTCAGCTATTTCACTGCTGTGACTGAAAGACCCAACAAGAACAATTTTATGGGAGGAAAAGTTTATTTGGGGGCTCCTAGTTTCAGAGGCCTAAGTCCCTAGATAGCCAGCTCCATTCCTCTGGGCTCAGGGTGAGGCAGAACAATGTAGCGGAAGAATATGGCAGAGGGAAGCAGATTAAAAAGCAGAGACAGACTCCACTCACCAGATACAAAATATATACTCCAAAGGCACACCCTACCTTTCTTCAGTTTCCACTCAGTTAATCCTGTCAGAGGGTTAATTAAAACTCTCACAACCCAAACATTTCTCGTCTAAACTTTCTTGCATTGTCTCACACATAAGCTTTTGGGGGACACCTCATATCCAAACCATAAGTAAGTGTTTCTTCAGTCCAATGGGCACATAGAGCCAGAAAATCTGGAAAGATTATCCATCTTTATCTATCTTTCTATTGTATCTCAGATTTCTGGTGGTTTTGATCAAGGTCCTTGCTGTAAGAAGCACCAGGGAAACCAGGACACGCATGAGAACCAGCCATCTCCCTAGGCAGTGGCATGAACCCAGACTTTTCCTTGCCTCTCTCCAGGGGAATTTCCCCCTTGAGGAGCTCTATTGACCTCTCCTGACAGATGGCTTGGGTCTGGGCCCAGTCATAGTCTAATTAGCTGAACAGCAAAAGGAAAGGGTCCTGGTTCCTGCTTCATCTCTTTGTATTTTATATAAATTCCAGATGCAAGAGCCTGAGGCCTTGATTAACTGCACCCATGACTTTCAGCCAAATGAATTTCATTCTGAAGAGAATGAAACCCAGGCTATTATATGTGGACTTACATTCCAGGAGAAGTAGGGGAAGTAAGGGAGTGTTTAAAACAGACCTCAAAGAAAAGCCAACCAGTACTGCCCCAGTCCTTACCCCCAGTCCCAAATCCTCCTTTTGCACATTAAAAAAGAAAGAGAAGAACAATATTCCACCATTCCTCACACATCCGGAGAGACTCATCAGAAGGTGAATGAGCTGGACTCAAAGTGCATCAAAGAGAACATGAAGAATCTATGACTAGATTCCATTTCCATATAAGAAATAAAGCTAAATATTGATCAGGAAATTTATTTCTTGCAAATGATTGAGTTTGAGGCTTTTCATCTGGTTCAATAACTGATAGGTCATAATCTAGCTGAGTTGGAAGGAACATGATCATGGGTGTCAATTATGGAGGAGTAAATATTGATTTGGGAGTTTTTATTTCCACAAATTAATATGAAAAAATATGTAGCAAAAAAAGTGATACTACAAAGCAATTTTTTTTCACTGTAGTTCAGGAAAGATAATAGATTTGAAAACAACTGTAAGTTGGCTGTATATTTAAATATCTACAGTAAACTGTAAGAATATGGGTGAAATAATTTTCTTTCTTCTTGTTTTGGTACTTGGGATTGAACCTAGTGTACTGTGCAACTGAGCTACATCCCCAGCCCTGAAATAATTTCCCTTAAAAACTTACATTAACAATGGGAATCATAATTACAAAAACTAGAATTAAAGAGAATCTGTGTTTTAGAAAGAAGAGGAGTGGTGAATTGGAAAGTAAAATATTACATCTATTGCAAGGGTGCTCTCTAATTGCTCAAATTAATTTCTCAGAAGTTGGGAGATCAGGCGGAAATACATGAAAGTCAACAATTTCTTGTTTGGAGAAGAGGAAATGAAAACTAAGACATTAATGAAGTTGGAGGAGGAGCTCTGATCCTGTTTTTAGTTATTCACATAATGGGCCATTTTATAAAAGGATGTTAAAAAAAAGGCCTTTGGGGAGAGGGATAGTTTGCAGTTTTAAAGAGCCAAACATATGTTTTGAATCGTACAGAAAACAAAGGTGAAGACAATGGAGCAGAAACAGGGAAAATCCAAGGATAAATGAGGGGAATCTTTTAATGTGAATTGGGGTGATGAATGAGAGAGGTCAGAGCCTTAGAAAGGACAGGGCCAACCAGGAAGGGGTGGAAGGGACTAGAGAACAGCCTGCAGATGAAGGTGACTTTGAAAGAGAAATGACCCATCATGGAATTGTGTCAAGACCCCAGGAAGCTGGGAGTGAGAGAATGGAGAGAAAGGGAGAGGCCCTGTGAAAAAGGATGGTGAACAGGGCATTCACCACAAGGCATGACAGCAGCAACCTGGCAGCAGCAACCTGGCAGCAGCAGACACCACCCTTCTGAAGGGACTGAGATGACCAAGATCTTGAAGTGGGTCTGCATTCACACAAGATTTTGTGGATTGCTTGAGCCAGTCACTTGCTGGTATTCTTAATGCCACATGGGAAAAAATGCAATTGGATCAAGGAGGGAAAAAGGAACAGTAAAGTTATATTTTCAAAGGAAGGAAAGAGAATTAGACATTTTTCACAAAAAAAAGTCTTCAAAATGCTGAATCACTTCTGTTAATGTATCATGAGGCTTGAATGAATTGATGCATGTTACATACTTTAAACGGGACCTAGTACAAACAAAGTAGGTGCTCAGTAAATGCTAATTAAAATACTATTTCATTAAACTTTATGAATTTGCAGTCCTGGGGATTGGGCCCAAGGTCTCATCCATAGTAGACAAACACTATATCACTGAGTTAAACCCCTAGCCCTCATAAAACTTTTTTTCTTACCTCAATAAAATATTTCCTACTTTTTTCTTTCCTCTCCTCTTGTGGTTTCTTATAAATTCAAGTTAACTACTTCTTCCTCCTTCGCTGAATATTATATAAGAGGGAAAACCCCCAGGAGAAATGTAAAAATCTTGTCTTTATTAAGAGTAGACCTCTGTCACCATTTATTGGAATTTAATTTTGAAACCCACAACACAAGGATGCATTGTAATGTCGAGTTTTAAGAGCTTGAACTGTGGTATTAGATGATTTGGATTTACACACAGGCTTTTCATCTTACTGTGTTCATGTGGAGTTTGACTTCTATAAGTGTAATATTCTATAGAGATAAAAATATAACTTCCCCTCCCTGCAAAAAAAAAAAAAAATAGTACCTGCCTCATTGGTTTGCTTTCAGAATTGAAAGAGCCCATTTGATATGGTTTTCAAAGTTTTGCCTTCTAGTATCAAGCTCTCCAGCCTTGTCTCATTGCATTCCCAAGTTGGGCCACTGGTAGTTTCTAGATGCTCTAGGTAAAATCAGTCCAGGTGTGAGCATATGGGTGTAGGCTGACTTGGGCCAATCTGAGTCTTCTCCAGGATATTTTGAATATTCATTGAAAAAGTAACTGAAATTATAAGAAGACAAAAGTGGAAATTTTGGCTATTTTTCCTGGTGTGTGGAGGAAGTCCACTTCTGGTAAGAAAAAATAAGCCAACCCATGAAGAAAAGCAAAGAGGAGAGAGTCAATTAGAAAGTGAAGGTGGTACCTATCTTTACCAGTTTGGGTGGCTTGTGTTCTGCAGAAGTTTGGTCGGTTCATTTTTGTGATTGTTAACGTGATGAGCTCCACCTTGAAGCAACTCAAATCCAAGGCCCTCAGTGGATTTTTTTTTTCCATTCAGATCTTTGCACTAGGCTATTTTGTATAGAGAAAGTAGAGCGTTGTATGATGCTAGGCCTGAAGACTCAGACTTCCTAGACCTGCAATCTTTGTTTCTACTATTTCAGACTCAAGGCCAATATGGGGTTACCCTTGGATTAGGATAAAGAATTCAGTTTCTTCAAATTTTAAAGGCTCACAATTATTGGACTTTGAGGCAACTAAAAGGGACTTTATTTTCTTTGTTTTAAAGCCAGACACTGTATTTGTCTCTTTATTTCAGGACCTTATTGAAAGCTGCAAGTTGCCAAAACATGCTGTTTTCATGAAATCTCCTCCCTCTATCCAGGTGCTAGGGATTAAATCCAGGACCTTGTGCATGCTAAGAATGTGCTTTACCATCAAACTATTTTACTAGCTCCTCCTATTAAAAAAAATCTTAGCATTGGTAAGGGAAACATTTATTTATTTTTGATTTTTAGTTATAGGTGGGCACAATATCTTTATTTTATTTTTATGTGGTGCTGAGCATCAAACCCTGGGCCTCACACGTGCTCGGCGAACGTTCTACTATTGAGCCACAATCTCAGCCTTCCATCAGGGAAACATTTAACCACACATTTAAAAAATCTATGTCTCAAGGGTTATCAACTCATATTCTGAAAAAAGAGGGGTCCTCAATTCCCTTCAAGCTGTGACCCTCGTTCTCATCCTCATCCTCATCTTTCAGTCAGACAGTTCTAGGTTTTAGGCAGGCTGACCTCAGCTTCTAAGTTCCAGAAATGAGTGTCAGCAATGGAAGCACAAGCAATGAAAGTCCATTCTGGCTTGTTTACAAAGAAAGGGGTTGCATTCAAAGGATAGTGGGTGGCTTAAATAATTGAGTGATGGGCCAGAGACCAGGACCAGAATCTATGCAGGGGAGCCTGGGAGAGTGAATATTTGCTCTTTCCAGACTGCAATGGAAGTAGGTTCTATGTTCTACTGAGACTCAGAAAGAGAAAAAATTTCCAAGTGTTTCAGATGTTTGGTGGCCAAAATATGACAAAAAAAATTAATACGCAGGGTGACTATGCTGATGGGGCACTTTCCTCCTTTTCCTTCTGTTCCTATTTATTCTTGCAACAACATCCTGCTGTGGGGAATTTGTGAGTCTCTCTTCCTTGTGACCTGAAGAATCAGACCAGCTGGATTACATATATCACAGATGAATAAAGCATATTAGAGGAAAATAGAGTGAAATCTGTGAAACAAGATTTGGAGAATTTTGATTTGGTCAGAAATTAGTAACACTTCTACACATTTCTATTAATGTTAAAAAGCAAAAAAAAAATCAGAATTCTTTATGATAAAACTTTGAAGATATAGCCAAACTAAATAAAATTTTGTATTGCTCTATAAGTAATAAGTATAAGCTTCTCAAATATTAGCTTTAAAATAGGGAATGTTTAATATATTTAAATATAGACAACCCAGTGTAAGGAACAGCATTGCTTCTTCATTTGGATTTTAAATTTTAAACAACTGCTTCCATTTCCCTTAATTCAGAGACAAACATTTTCAATGCCTTTCACTGATTATTCGTTTTTTTACATCATTGTAGGAAGTATATAAAATATAACTATTTTCATTTTTTTAAGGCATTCCATACTGACTATCCAGTATATAATATAAGGATTTAGGTCCCTTTTACTTTCTCTCTCAGTCACATTTCCCCCGTCACCTTAGGACATTGTAACTTTTGAGACCAGGTAGCCATGGTTGATATTTTGACCATGGAAATGCTTATCCTCAGTTGAGCTATTTGTTATCCAGTGATTTCTTTTCCTTTCTTGCAGGATTCTTCTTTCCTCTGAAGCTAGTAATCATTTTTTATTTTCTAAGTTTCCTTTATACTTTAATTACTCCCAAGCTCTTAGCCATTTGTCTAAATCTCCTCTTAACATGTTCAGTTGTTTTAGGCAGTCTATCAATTGCATCATTTGGAAGAAATTTGCTGTGGAGACTTGAACCTGCTTTAATCCGGCATGGATTTCTCCCCGAGGTCTGTCTTCATTATCGTACTGTGGATCGCCTTTATCTATCTTGCATGTGATCTCAGATTTTGTAATGGTGTTTTTTTTTTTTTTTTCTTTTTCTAATTTAGGTTACTTTGGTGGCACACATACCTCACTAATGTCCTGAAAATGGTACTTAGATGGAAAGTTTTTGGAGACATTCTATGACTAAATGTGTCTTTGTGCTGTGAGTTTAATTGATAGTTTAGCTAGGCATGGAGTTTTCGATTGGAAATAATTTTCCCTCGGACTTTTGAATGTTTGGCTTCACTGACACCTGGCTTCCAGTGTAGCTGTTGAATAAACTAAAGTCAGTACACTGTGCCCTATAGTCTGTTTTTGTTGGCTCATGACATAAAAATGGGTCTTACATTTGTCAGAGTTTTAAAAACAAACCAACCCCTCCTCCAAATGAAGAATATGCAACTGATTGTCTGCTCCAAGAAGCCTGAAAATAATTTTTATCTGACCCTTTTCAGAAAAAGTTGTTGGAGTGGTCCCCTGAAGTAGACTGAAGCTATTTTGATTTTTGAACTTCGTGTTTGATCTTCTTTCCCTCCCTTTTTGGGAGACTATAGGATGTTCTTGTTGGTCTTCTAAAATGGCTCAGTGATATGTCTTTATACAATCATATAATTCCAATTCTTCTGCTAAGCATTTCTTGGACCCTGCCAGTCTGAAAATTCAGATCCTTCTGGACTAGGCAATTTCCCTGAACTATTAATTTGATAATTTTCTCTTCCCTATTCTATATTTGCCTTTGAGGTTTCTACTATTTGGATGTTCTTTGGCTGATACTCTAATTTTCTTACCTCTTTTCTTTCAATTTTCAATTTCATTTCCTTCTACTGTTTTCATATTTTCAAAAAATTTCCAACAGATATTAATTATTCTTGAAAATGTGATATTAGCTTGCTTTGTGTTACTATAATGAAATACCTGAGATAATTAATTTATAAATAGAAAAGGTTTATTTTGGCTTGTGGTTTTGGATATTCCATTCTAAGATTGAGTAGCCCCACTTCTCTGGACCTCTGATAAGTAGCACAACATAGCAGGAATCCATGGCAGAGCAAAGTAATCACTTCATAGGCCAGGAAGTGAAAGAGAAAGAGAAAAAGACCAGGGCCCCACAGTCTCCTCCAAGGGCATAACCCAATGTCCTAAGGACCTCCCATCAAGCCACAGTATTCCCTATAGCATCACCCTGGGACCAAGCCTTCACTGGACTTTTGGGGGACCTTCAACATCCAAAACCATAGCAGTTTTCTTATGGCATTATGTTCTTTTAAAGCTGGCAGCGGAGCACAACAGACACTAGTATGGCAATATGTAAATCAATGGATGTGTAACTGATGTGATTCTGCAATCTGTGTATGGGGTGAAGGTGGGAGTTCATAACCCACTTGAATCAAAGTGTGGAATATGATATGTCAAGAAATTTGTAATGTTTTGAACAACCAACAATAAAAAATTAAAAAAAAAAAGCTGAATTCATCATCTTCTCTCTCTCTGAGCATATATAAGGCTTATATATTTCTTTCAAAGTTTTTGTTTTCCCAGACAAGACCCTCCTTGCATCCTCCAATTCTCTTTCTCCTACTTGTTTACTTTGATCTCTGTCTTTAGAATGGAACCTCTACTTGCCTATTCATGTTTTAGCAGGAGGCCCTGCAGTGTGACAGAAAGCCTCAGTGGGCCCAGGTGGAGATTGTGGGCCTGAAGTTCATGGTAGGGGTACCTGGTTACAGTCCATTTTAGTGGGGGACACTGCTCAATAAATGTGATGATTTTATTTTATCTCTTGAGATAGTTAAATTCTCTAGAGAAAATTCTGTCAAAATCCTGTCTGTCACCTAAAACTAAAAAGAATAACAACAACAAAAAGACCAGGAGAAAGCAATGGTATGTGCAGAATGAGGTAGAAATTCCTGCATTTCTCTGGCAGATGAGAGAAGAAGCAATTTTAAAAAAGATTTAGAGAAGAGAACTTGAATATATGTAATATGCAATACTTAGAAAAAAAAAATCTTGTATGGAGAGTAGACTTGGTACTACTATTGTTCCAGGAACCAAGTGAGGGAAGAGGACTATGGATTTCAGAAATCAACACACAAAAATTCTCTTCGCCTTGTTTTTAATACGTTTCCTCCTGTGCCTAACATCTGCCACCTGGGGGACCCTCTGTGTTACCTTTTTGAGGGAACCAACCTGCAGTTCTCAAGTGAGACAAGGAGGGAAGCCACCAAGCTACTCAGAGGGGAGGCAGGAATCTGGAGTTTAATTGCCTTTTAAACATACTTTCTGCCCCATCCTCCTACTTGAGTCCCACTGTCACCTGCATTTCCAGTACTTCCTGTTGCCAGTTTCTAAACTTTTTAGGGGGCCTGCAGAGAAAATCGAGCTGTTTTTCTGGTTCCCTACTGTCAGCACAGGATTCCCTTTTCTCAGTTCTTTGAAGTTCGAAAATCCCATCTGCTTTCCAGCTACCAAAATTTGTTTCTGTTGTTTCCTTTCCCATTCTCTTTCTCCTTTTAGATTTATGCCTTAAAAACACATTTATCATCATTTTAGGGGAGTTTGGGAGAAAGCGAAAGTAAATGTGTGTTCTCAATCTGCCATCACTCCATTTAAACAAATCTTAGCATTTTGCCATCTTGGCTTCAGATTTTTATCTCTTAGGACATAAAACAATTACGTAATCAGTTGTAGGTATCTTTTGATCCCTCTTCAACCTCATTTCTCTCTCTTCAAGTTCCACCAGGGTCACCACCCTCTTGAAGTCAGTTTGTATCCTCCCCTTTCATGGTGATCTACCTTTACTTCATACACATGTATCCATTAAATTGCGGACCGTTGTTCCACATGTCTTAAACTTTACGTAAAGTGGTCCCAAAGTTCATGGTAGGGGTATCTGAGTGGGGAACACTGCCCACCACTTTAGTTAAGAGATGCTGCCTTCTGCAACATCAAATATCTGAGATATCTGCACAGTGATAGATAAAACTTCTTTCCTTCATTTTTACTTCTTAAGGATTTTGCATTGGATAAATGTTGCCAGGATATTTTCCTGTGCTTCTACTAGTGTATATTCCACACCAACCAGAAACTCTTTGGAAGAGGCTCAGTTTGACTTATGCATCCTGGCATGATTACATCTCCAAGACACTGCGCCAGTCTGGCTACTGTGATAGCAGAGGCTGTGTACAACCTTTATTAACACAATCAGCTCCTCACCATTGCTATGGGGGAAGCTGCCATTCCTCCATATCTTCTCAGTACTTGGAAGAGTAATAAAATGTTCTTCAAATATTAAGTGATCACATGGGTTGAATTGCCTATGTGGTACATGGCACAAAATATAGCTTTAGAACTCTGTCTTTTCAGATGTTACACAGAATAAAGCAGGAGGTCATATTGAGTTTGGGAATACCTGAATTTTATTTGCTTTGACCTTTTTCAGACTTTAATTTCCTAAAATTCTCTTTGATCATGACTATTTATGAAACATCATAAACACTATTTATGATGTTTTCCTTAAAAAAACACAAAAGTTCGAGGTGTGATAATTCTAGGATTTTGGTATGTAATGTAGGGGAAGTGGAAATTGAGCTTAAGACAGATGGCGATGCTGGTTCTAGGAATTCTACTCTCATTTTCTCTCAACTTTTGGATTCGGGTGCCAAGGTTCTTGTTAATCAGTGAAACATGGCTAGGAGGCCAGCTCTTTGGAAGAAGCTCAGTTTGACTTATGCTTCCTGGCGTGATCACATCTCCAAGAGAAGGCACAATCTGGCTACTGTGATAGCAGAGGCTGTGTACGACCTTTATTAACACAATCAGCTCCTCGCCATTGCTATGGGGGAACTATCTTTCCTCATAGAGATTTTCCTTCATGTTAACGCATCTTAGGCAGGGCTCTACCAGCAGAATGTTGCAGAAAGTTTTGACATGGCTCAGCCCTTTCCTGCTAACAGAAATGTAGTCAAAGGCCTCTGGGTATTCTGCTAATTTGTTTTTGCTTTTCCACAACACACTGAAACATATCTTTCAAATTCAATATATACTTGAAAACATCCAAAAAACGTGAAATATAGGAAAGCTGAACAACAGACAAAACTTATAAGAGAATCTCAGTTATAAAGATCAAAAATATTTTAAGCATCCTAATTGCATCTTGCTTTCTATATTTGATTTCTAGCATTACGTTTCTAGTAGGAGTTAGATGTTCTTTTTGTTATTTTCTTTTGTAACTGAACTCATGGTTGGCTTATGTCCAGCAAGAATTCAATTCAGGTTAATTATTTTTCTATGATCGTCATGCCTGATGTGTTCCCTCTTGGTCTCACCAAATTAAGCATATAAGACCTATGTATTTCATTACTAGGTTCAGCCATGTAATATTTCTTGTTTGTCCTTATTTATAAAATAGTAGGTAAAAGTGTGAAAAAAATGATACTTGCATAAATAGTGCTCTGCACACAAATATAGCGAGGCTGCTGAAGTGGAACCACTGGCTGGGAGGTGACTCAAGGGAATATTTGTCCCTTGTGACATGAATGTCCAAGTTTGATAATATCTTAGGGTTACACGTACAAACTTGTGAGTTGTTTGAAAACTGAATGCAAGAATGTTGACTCCAGTTGGACCTCTACTATTTTGTCCTTATATTCCCTTTTGATTGTCTTGAGCCCTGAGCCTTTCCTTTCCAATCACTGATAGAGCACTCTCACTCATTATGTTTCCATGAGAGAATTTATTCTTATCTGTGCTATTGCAGATGTTGTGTACATAGAAGTCCATTTGATCTAACCACCTCACCAATGTCTTGTGAATGATAGAAAAAAAATCCGAAGAGCTTCATAAATAAGCATGTGAGATCATTAGAGCATATTGCATCCCAAAGACTTGGGACAGGCTGATGATGTGATATTAATTTTCTTTGACTCGTGGCTGGGGAGTATCAAGCATAGGAAACCTGAAAGGTGAACCATGGAGGGTCCTAAATACTCATAGTAGCACAAATGGATAACATTTTAAGTTTCTATAGGTACAGTAAGACATTTGTCAATAATCTGACAGTAAAAAAGATTGCTGTTTCAGAGCTAAACATTTAAAAAACTAGCATGTAATTAATTTTCTCTATAAGAAAGAGGATGCTTCCCATGTTTATAAAGCCAGATAGAAAACACACTGAACTGTTAACATATTAAAAGAAATTCTATGTTCATCAGAAGGGGTGTTGATCAGCAAAGGAAGCCTACTATGAGAAGGGTACAGGAGTGAAAATGGCTAACCCATATGGAAGAGAAGAAGAGTGTGCACCTGCCTAAGGATTTGATACCTGATACATTGATCTTCCTGTTGTAGAGATGATACACATCACATAATTTTAGCCAGTTACTATTAAAAATCCAACTCATAAAATGAACTGTACTTGTTTTGATTTTATATTCAAGTTTCTTTCTTATTACAACTTGGTTTCCTGGGTAGTTATTTTTACCAGAAAAAGAGAATGTTCAGACCAGTGATCTGAGTGTATGGGCCCCTTGGCATTTTATTTCACTGTAAATGAATAAATTGACATGCTGGATTCCTATATTATGCTTAGAATTCAATCAATATGAGTTTGTTTCTGAACAATGGATTCTAGAAAATTCATGAAGTCTATCCCACTCCGTGAGGTCAGTTGTGGAACAGTCAGCTGGTGATATCCCTCCCCGCCTCAGATCATGGCCTTAGCTGAGAAAGTGCACCTGTTGACCACAAGACCTCAAGCCTCAGGGAGGAAAATGTAGCAAGGAAACTATACCTGAGATATTATAAAAATCTGGGTCTTAGCTTTTTCTTCCAGGTGCAAGATGTGCCATTTATACCTAATCTCATTTCTTGACCTCCACTATTCATTTTTCTTCCTTGTGTTCCCTACTCCTATCTGGTTACTTTAGTCACAGTTTATATAAATAGGCCCTCATAATCCTGTCTGCTCCCCCATCCAGTGGTTAGTATAATCACCAATTTCCATAGCAGGACCCCCATTCAAAGGCACATGTCAACATTTTCCATTTCCCTATAGGAATCAGGACAGTGTGAATCAAGAAATCCTCTAATTCCTTTTCTAAGGTAGGCTGTGAAAATACTGGCACAGGGCGAAGCTCTTCCACTGAGGTACTATATCTGGTGTGAAAAGAAAGAAAGTGAGAGGCAGGGAGAGTCTCTGCCCAGTCTGAGGCAGTGGCTCTCCACTCCAGCCATCCTTTTGGGAAAAACCTGGTATGTTGAATCAAACTAGTAAGAATTTTTTTTTTTTTAAAGACAAATGGTTGTCTACTGATTTCTTCCTAGCTTGATTCCAGTACCATTTATTATTAACATCCTAACCAAAACCAGACCAAAGGGGGAAAAAAAAAGAAAGGAAAAGTTGCAGGATGATAAAAATAATCAAACATATCAGAAAATACAACCTTCCCCAAACAACAAAAGAATATAAATCACATGTCAAAAATATGCCAAGCATTAAAAGTGGCGATTTTTATCTCAAATGTTTTCAATGTTCAACCTTTATAAGCTCTCTATATGTCAGTTCGTGGTATTTATGGTTAGATTATAAAAGTGAAAATCTCATATTCAGGGCCCCATCCCAACATGGGTATTATGACCAAGGGATGAATCTCTTGTAGGTGCAGTGCCAGTTCTGGTGCAAATTGCTGACCACTGGGTTTGGAGGCTGTGATTTCATATCCACATTATATTCAGGCACCCCAGTCTTTCCTGGCAAATTTTCAGGATTTTTAGTAATAAAACAAAAGTTTGTGAGGCTTGGCTTACAAGTAATCAAAAGAGCAAAACTGCCCAGAGATTGATCTTACAAATTATTTTTCTTAAAGAATATGTGCTGAGAGGGACGGTGAAGTCTTCCAAGCTTGAGTTTCTTGGAATACTTGAGAGCAGCTGCCTCTTCTCAGAAGGTCACCTAAACGTAGTCATTTACTTGTGTCTCAAGCTGTCCCCCTTGGAGGTGTGAGCTGCTGGGTGGAGAAGGCAGCTTGGAACTTATAGTTTCAGATTTCAGGAGATGGGCTTCAGGAAGAGTGCATTACCTCCTAGCCAATTCTTAAGAATTGTGTTCTCCTGACTGACTACATTCACGTGTGGGTCCCTGGGACCACATCTGTATAAATGACTCTATTTCCATAACAGAGAACTGTTATGGTTTTGTTATGTGGTGTCCCCCAAAGGCTCATGTGTGAGACAATGTAAGAATATTCATTGGTAAAATGATTAGAATGTGAGGTGTAGCCTAATAGAGAATTAATCCACTCGTACGGATTAACTGGGTGTTAACTGTAGTGAGATAGGGTGTGGCTGGTGGAGGTAGGTTACTGGGGTTTGTATTTTATCCCTGCAGAGAAGAGTTCTCTCTTGTTTATTGCTGTGTCCTGAGCTGCTTTCCTGGTCATGCCCCTCCTCCATGATGTTCTGCCTCACCTCAGGCTGAGGTGGAGCTATGGAATTGGCTGACCATAGACTGAACCTTTCCTCCTCTGTTGTTCTTGTCAGGTCTTTCGGTCACAGAAACAAAAAGTTGACTACAACAAGGACTAATTAATCCTGATCTGTTTCCTAGTAATGGGGAAATTTGAACTTAGTGAACAAAACTCAGAAGTACTGGCCAAAACCTACCACATGGATGAGAAAGAGTGAAGCCTGTTTCAAAGGAAGACAAGAATAAAGAAGCTGTCAGAAAAGGGGTGAGACAGGGAGGCAGGGGATTTCTTAAGAATTTTCCAGTTGCTAGCTTTTGTCTTAAGATTAGTTATGTTTTTTGCCTCTGGGTTTAATGAGACACCTCTGTATATTCTTATAGTAAAATCCTCCTTTTGTTTTAATGCAGAATTGGTTACTTTGTAACTCAAAGTCTTAATTAAAAGTAAAGAATAAACAAAAAAAATGACACTATCAATGTTTCCACTTTTCTCAGTAAGGGCCATTTTAATCCAGGTGGATGTTTCTAAGTAATCCATCTGGATCTCCAATTTTATATACTTTTTGTTCCACCCATAAATCTTCACGGTGGTAATAACATGTCTCCAGAATAAATGAAATCCCCAATAAGGATTTCAAATAAATAAATCCTCAAATTGAGGGATGAATATAGCAATAAATGGTCATATTTTCTTGAGTAAAAGAAACTTTAACAATTTTAACTTTAGGAATTTGGGGTATATCTTGAAAGCACAATGTTCTTTCAATCTTTTTCTTGGAGAAGCTGTTAATATGACAGAGCATCTGGTACATGATGACATATCAGAATCAAGGAAATGCTACATGTTAGTATAACACACTTCATGTCTATCTCTAAACTACTTAGTATTCCCAGATTCTTGGATTTTAAGAAATGGCCGACTGACTTTGAGGATTCCTGTCAAAATGATTGTACTTGGGCTGGGGATGTGGCTCAAGCGGTAGCGCACTTGCCTGGCATGCGCGGGGCGCTGGGTTCGATCCTCACCATCACATACAAATAAAATAAAGATGTTGTGTACACCGAAAACTAAAAAACAAATATTAAAAAAAAATTCTCTCTCTCTTAAAAAAAAATGATTGTACTTGTGGAATGGTTGGTTTTATTTCTCCAAGATATCTTATTTTACCTGGGCAAAGTTTCCTTGTATTATTTTCTTTTCACACAATGAAGGCAATAAAAGTGGGCACACCTGGGTTGTAAAGCCAAACCCATCACAGAGCCATGGCCACTGGCAGAGAGAGCTGGTGGCCTTCCTGGAACTCCTTCAGGGTCTCCTACTTAGTGAGTCCCTTTTCACATAAGAATCCTATGTTTTCATTTTTGCCTGGCATGTGGATGGTAAAACAAGAAAAAAAAACTTTTAAATTTTCACTGTGCCACTTTCTTCAAAATTAAAAAAAAATAAAGAAAATCTCAAATATGAAATTGTTTAGCAACAACAACAGTAATTCCTTGAAATCTGAATGCTTTGGTCCTTAAATAGATGCTACTTATCTTTCATTATGTAGAATTGCCTGTTAGAATAGTTTGCAATTTAAATACATAAAACCACTAGAACAAGTAATAGGAAAATCAATCTTTATTCTTTCAGATTAAATAAACCTGCTCATGAAAACTATCTTACATGGATACCAAAATGTATTTAGAGTTTGTGTTCAGGGGTCATTAGAAAACAGCAGATAAATCCTTTAAAGTAGGTGATTCTTGTCTTTTCCTTGGTAGAAAAGCTGGTTCTCAGGCACCAAGAAATTTTTGAGTCTGAGTCCACACTGCATTCCAGAGTTTTACAGGGGAAAAGGATGAGTTTTGGAAATGGAGGGGCTTTTTAGGAAGACTAGTTTCAGCACTGACTGTTCTTATGTGACCTTTCTGAACTCCCACATTTCTCATGAGGATTGATATTAATACTACCTATTGTTCAGGGTGATCATATCATATTAGAGAAAGTATGTAATACAATCAGCCTGGGCACTGATCTGTGCATTGGCTGGCACTTAATAGGCAGCTTCTGTCAACTTCGTTGTCATTATTGGCAACTTATCACCTGCCAGAGAACTCCCTTGGACCATTCTGTATAAGGTTGGTCTTCTCTAACCACTCCTGCCTTGCATACTTGGTAGAGGATATTGTGGTTTAGATATGAAGTGTCCCCCAAAAGCTCAATTGTGAGACAATGCAAGAAAGCTTAGATGTGAAAAGACTGGGTTATGAGAGCCTTAACCTAATTAGTGCATTAAACCTCTGATAGGAATTAACTGGGTGGTAACTGTAGGCAGAAAGGTGTAGCTGAAGGAGGTGGGTCATTGTAGTTGTGCCTTTGGGGTATAGATTTTGTCTGTGGTGAAGGAAGTCACTTTCTGTTTCCTTATTCCAGGTCCTGAGCTACTTTCCTTGTCTCTACCTTTCCACCATGATGTGGAACAATCATTTGTCTCATTTATGAACTGAGATGTCTGAAAACTGTTAGTCCCAAATAAACCTTTCCTCCTCTAATATTGTTCTTGTCAGGTCTTTTGGTCACAGAAATGAAAAAGTTGTTTAAAACAGAGGAGTGAAAAGTGCGGCTTTAGTTCTTAGTTGCCAACCACACAATCTCTCGTAAGTTTAAGCAGAAATGAATTTACTCAAGAATATTAGAAAGCACAGGAGTTTCCTAGAAGTCTGAAAGAACAGCATCTTGGCTGAGCTTGCCTTTCAGATCACATTGCAGAACTGACCTGGAGAGGGTGTTGTGGCCACCATCAACCTGAGTCAGGATTGTCTGATGTCATCAGGGAATTTTTGTCATTTCCTTACCCTACAACCACAATGTTTCTGCTATGATCAAGAAATTTCCAGGACCCCAAAAAGTTCCAGCATAAGCAAAATAGACATACCATCTTCCATGCTTATGTCATGTGTCTCTTCAGAATCATCTGGGTGTGTCTGAGGGGTGCCACCTAAATCACAAGTCTGTTCTCTAAATAGCAAAGAGGGTAAGGAATTGGGGTTTTTGTTTGCTGGTTTGAGTCCTTGTTAAGAAGGTGAGATTCAAAATGTAGGTAATTATCAAAAAATTTCAGTAGCTACAAGTGACAGTGCTTAGGTATGTTGGAAGCATCTGTTGCCCTGTGTCATCAAGTCATAGCATGAAGGCAATCCTTGTCATCAAAAGGATGGTCCCAAATTGTCAAGATTTCCAGCATCTATTTTCGTCATGTGGCTGACCTGGTTACCAAGAGACAAATTGAAAATATAACTCATGTTTTGTACATTTTGTGATATATACAGGTCTGTTCATTTTATTGCATGATTTTCTCATAAAATCCTGGAAGGTGGTCATTATTAGTTATATTTACCTAAAGGAAATGACAATCAAAGAAAATGTGTTTTACCACAGGTCTTCTAGCCAGTAATTGCCATATCTAAGGATACAATAAAGACTATCCAAATTGGTTATTTCTGACTTAATACCCACAAATGATTAAGAAAACACTTTTTGAGGCAGTTGTGAGTTCAGACTAAGCTCTGCCATTCATTAGTTTGCCACTTAAACTCCTTGAGCTAAAGTTTTCTCATCTGTGATGTGAAAGTGATGGGCATATCCACCTTGTAAGGTTATTGTGATGATTAAATAAGACAACAAACGCATCAGCTAGTACAGTATCACAGTAGGCAGTCAATGAATCATCTGGTATCATTACTGTCATCAGAAAATCATTTGTATTATACCATATCACCTCAGAGAATCGGGGACACACATTTCTCATACTCTCATGAATATGTGTTCCAAATAGCCCTAGACAACAGAAGAATTATTTATCTGCCCAGGCAGATAGGAATTTGGTTCTATTTACTGACCCTGTGAACCAGGTCAACTGCCATTTTAAACATATAAGCAATTTTCTTTCTCTAGAGTAGAGACTTTATTCACATTTGTGCAGATTCACTTTGTTCTGGTAAAGACCACCCAGTGACTCCTTTGAGGCATTTAGATATCTGGCAAAAACTCCACTCCACTTATGGGTTTTCCCACAAATTTGCAAGTTGCCTTAGGAGCCTTTAGAAGTGCTGGTAGCTGAGTAAAGCCTATCTAAGTCTGTGTACAGGGTAGGGCAGCAGAAGCTCTGAGAGGAGACCACCTACAGGAGGGAGGAGTGTGAATGAGTTAACCCCAAACAGCACAGGGAAATTTATGTTGGTGCATAAATTACTTCAGGATATAATCCTTGGCTGATGATGGGAACTCTGATTTAGAATGTGGTCTACCTGGTGGGGGGTGAGGGGGGGCAGGGGAGAATGGGTGAACTGAAAGAGCTAAGAATGTAGCAATTGGAAGTCAGATTGAGTTTGGGAGAGGGCATCCATGGTTTACCTGGCAGTGAAATTCAAGGCATTGCTTGTGTCAGCTTTGGGAACTTTTTCAGTTTGGATGGTTAATGTAACCTCTAGTAACAACAGATACCATGGCAGGAAACAGGCATTCCTTCTGATTCCCGGATTTTTCTAGGACCTATTCTAATGAACAAAGCTTTCATTTTCCAGTGACATCTTCTTGATTTGGTAATTCTGTCAACTTAAGCACAGAAATATATATATATTTATTTTTGCCAGTATGTGCAAGTGGGGATTTGGTGACATTTCAATTTGCATATGAAAGAAAATGTAACCTTATAGTATAAACCCAAACTGATAAAGTATGGGTTACATATATAAATAACTATTGAGAATGTGCTATGGAAATAATCAAGTGCTATTGAAGGTCCTGGTTTGCCCATCACCAAGGAAAAGCCACAGGCTAACAATCACCAAATGGTGAGAATGTGGCTTTCTGCATGTACAACACATATAGTTGGATTTTTTGAATTCAAGAAGTGGCTCAAATGTCTTTTTTTTTGGGGGGGGATACCAGGGATTGAACTCAGGACCCCAGCCCTATTTTGTATTTTATTTAGAGACAGGGTCTCACTGAGTTGCTTAGCACCTCATTTTTGCTGAGGCTGGCTTTGAACTGGTGATCCACCTGCTTAAGCCTCCTGAGACACTGAGATTATAGGCCTGTGCCACTATCTGTGGCCCAAATGTCTTTTTAAAGTTCAGCTGGCTCCAAAGTGAAGGCTCCAAGTGGGAAAGAACCACATAACCTAATCTCTCTACATTCCTAGAGGAGCTTACAGCTTGAGTGGTCTAGAGCAAAGATCATAAACTATAGTCATTTGGAATCAGATTCCAGCTAACCTTTCGGAGCCCCAGTTTCTCTTCTGTAAAATGGGGATAAACATATCTAATTACAGAGCTAGTACAGCCCTGGTGTTACATAACATGGGAAGGGGCTCTAGCATGATCAACACATGTTGATTTCTTTCATCAGTTTCCCCTTCTCTGTATTCAACAACTGTGAAAGGAAGAGTTGGGGACCAGCAGCCAATGAGCTCTTTCTTCATTTATTGGCATGCCTAATCTTTTCTGTTGATGATTTGCTAGTTCTCCCCTAAAAACAAAACAATGAAAAGTATCCCTTTGGGGGCTTCATGGTTTGAAACTAGCTAGTGGAATTTTGTTGATTTGGATGGGTTATTTTGGTTGGTAATACGAATGGGCTAATGATATTACAGTCTCCATTTCCACGGTGGTGGTTTGCTTCCGATAAAACAAAAATCTATGTCAGGCCATTGTCTGCCTTTTTCATTCTTGGCAACTGTGAGCCTGGGGTATGAGAGTCAGCAGGCGAGGGCATTTTGGTGACCCTGCTGCAGGCAATGAAATTGATTTATCTTGAAGAGAAGGCCTCAGGAGGGATGAGGCTGAATAGTGAGGCCAGTCATGAGGCAGCCTGGCACAACTAAGGGACAAACTGATTCAGGACAGACCCTCTAGTCTGCCATGTTATGCCAATTCAGAAGGAAGGTATTTTTCAGCTCCTTTTTATAAGGAAAACAAAATGAAGCAGAGAGTGTGTAAGTAATCTGTTGAAGAAAGTCAGGAGCAGAAATGGATATAATTCCATGGCTTTGGATTCAGAGAGCTTATCCACTAGGCAAAAGCCCAAGGCCACGCCTTCCTGTTTTACATTAAGGCAGACACTTTCACTGCTAAATTGGTCTTGGTTCTTTAGACTTGCACAAAAATTAATAAAGGTCTCTTTTCCTAATTGCACAATCAAAATAAATTATGTCCACAAATTAGAAGGCAAGGAAATTGCATGTGCATTTTGGGTGCCCTGATAATGTCCTGCAGTAAATTGTTTTCATATAAATTGCATGCTTAATTAATCGCTTTAAAAAATGCCCATGTATTTCCCTGCAGATACATCTCTGCCTGCAATTCATAAAATGCAAAGACAAATTAAATTGCCGATCCCTATATAAAAGTGTTGCCCTTGGTGCATCCTGGCTGCGCTTAGTCATTCTGCCCTCTTTTCAGAGAGTGCAATAAACTCAAGGAACCTCTTCCTTTCTGAGTTGCCCCTGGGTGTCTGATTCAACAGATTTGAGGTCTCTCCTAAATTACACCCAGACAAGGCAATAAAGCTACTCTGCGCCACAACTGGTAGTGTGGAAATCTGCCTGGCTTAGGTGACTTTTGAGACCTCTCTCAGGCTGAAACACAGCTTAGGGCAGTGAGTTTTGGCCACACTAAAAATATAAATAAAATACACCCCCAAATTCAAAATTAAAAACTCCCTCCAAAAGCTCATACATTGTTTTGTTTTGATTAAAATAAAGAAAACTATTCAAAATTGCTTCCATGATTCCAATACCCAGCTATAATCACAGATAATCAAGTCCCTTTTGAACAGAATATTAATGTTAGAAAAATTAAAATGATCATTGGCCCATTTAGATGATTTGTTTAGAAAGTTATTTTATTTTTAGGGATGAGTTTGAGTTTGCACAATTTTCATTAGTTAGAGAATTTGTCTTCTATTTCAAGCTCCCACATACAGTATGCCTCAGTAGGCAAAAATTAATGTTTAAAACAACCCTGGTGTGGCTTTCCTGCTGCAAACCCTTCTGCTCTGATTTCTAGAACTATGTGAACAGAAATTAAAGGGAATGCTTTGCTAGAAAGTAAAATTTATCAATAAGAATTTAATGCCTTAAAGTTTTGTTTTATAAAAAGATTTCAACAAATGTTCTCTATACAGAAACTCTCCTTCAGACTTCCCTTTCAATACTGGGGTTGGGTGAAGTCACCCTGAGACTCCTCTCACTTAGCCAGTGTTATCTGAGTGAGAGGGGACCCAGCGGAGCCAAGCTCCCCAGCTAGTCCAGCTGGGCTTTAGCTGATAATCCTTGCAACTGGACCAGGAGGCCTTGCCTTTTGCAAACAAAGAAAACAAGTCAAAAGGAACTAAGTTGGCCTAATTTGTGGTGTGTTTGGGCTGAGGTGCCTATTCAGTCCTGTGGAGGCCAGAGTGGACTTTTGGTTAGGCTAAATTATAACAAAAGAGTCAAACTGAGGATTAAATCCCACAGAAGTTATTTTGCATTTTATGAATTGACACCCCAAAACAAAAAAACAAAGCTGAAGGCCCTCCACTGATGTGTTTTTGCAGATACTGTGAACTTGACCCTACTTCTGCCTCTGTGCTAATTCAGGGTGTATCATGGGAAACTCAGCTCTTCCCTCAAATGGTCGAATCTGAGCTGTTGCTTGGAACTAAGAAACTGCCTTTCTCCCACCACATCTATGATTGTACTGAGAATTTTCAGGCTGACTCAAGCAGCTTTGGATGTAGAGGTCCTCTCAGGTTACACAAAAGCTTGAAAAAAAGTTATCTTTAAGCAGATTCCAAGGCCCCTAAAAATGTACTAAAATTAGGGGAAAAAAATGACCATCGGAAAATACTGAGACCAGATAACAAGTAATTCCAATTCCTTCTAATTAGCGAATAACAGAAAAAAAATTTAAAAACCACACTGACCAATGTTTCAATAAATTATGCTACCATAAAATGTAGAGAGTATAAATATTTATTTGAGATATGTGCATGTGGTATTTGCCTGAATATGAGTATACATACACACATGCCCGAATATAATTGTGATTGTTGATAAACTTATGAATTTAGCAAAGTTAGTATTTGGTATTTTTCTAAGTCATTTTATTCATTGACATTCCTTAGGTTTGGTAAGTTCCCTCCTCCCCTATTTCCTTCTCTAGACATCATTTCCCATTTAGGCTTGCCTTTTGTCTGCTGATGGTAAGAATGTTATAGATATCAGCATTGAATGCAAATGTGCTCTTCTTTAGACACTTCAAAAATCTGTGAGCATATCTACAGATCCATGTAAAACATCCTGCACAGAACCACACTAGTGCCTGTATAAATCCAGTGATTTCCAACTAGATGATGTGGAGCCTTTTTTATGTCTGGACCCTCAAATAAGAGTAAAATGATGAAATTTCCTTTGAGAGGAGAGGCAAGCATATTTCCACCCTTTGCTTCATAAAGTGTCTCCTTGCTATAATTTGGATCTTGAGGGTCCCTCAAAGGTTCATGTGTAAACGGCTAGGTCTTCAGAATGGCACTATTGGGAGGTAGTGGAAGCATTGAGAGGTAGGACTGAGGGAGATCTTCAGGTCATTAGGGTGTACCCTAAGGCAATAGTGGAACCCTGACCCCTTTCTCTCTCTTTTGCTTCCTGGGTATGAGGTGGGCAGTCTTCCTCCACCATGCACTCCTGCCAGAATGTGCTGCCTCACTACTGGCCCCAAAGCAAAGGGTCAGACCATCATGGGCTGACCTCTAAAATGGAACCAAAATTACTCTTTTATTTTTCTAAGTTGATTGTCTCAGGAACTTGTTATAGTAGTGTAAAGCTAACACACTCCTTGAAAATGTAACAGGTTTGATAAGGAGTCTGATTTTTTTTTCCTCCCTTTCTTCAGAGCCCAGGGGCACTCTCCTACAGAGCAACATCCCCAGCCCTTTTTATTTCTTATTTTGAGACAGGGTCTTGATAAATTGCCAAAGCTGAACTCAAATCTGGGATCCTCCTGTCTCAGGCTCCCAAGTATCAGGGATTACTGGTGTCTGACCTTTTGCTATTATAATGAAAGACCTGGTCCTTTTGATCCTTGGAACTGTAAACACACACCTTCTAAGTTACTCCCTATCAAACAAGGTACACAGGAGACAAAGTACATCTGTTTATTTCTCAAGGAGATAAAATTTCATTGTTTTCTCTTTCATTTCACTGGGTACATTTTTGTGAGAATCTACTCTTGATAGTCAATTTTGTACTATTTTACATATATGTAAATCTCATGTCTACTCTTTAATGATAATGCCCATTTTCTATATTGGTATGAAGAAGGCTTCTTTTGGCAGGGTTATTTTATTTCCCAGCTGCCTATAGAAGTATAGCTATGCCTACAGGCTCCTGGCAACTTCTTTAGTAAAGAGACATTTGGGTGTAGAATGATTACTACTACATGCATTTAGATGGTCATATAGGGAGATACATCCCTGTCGTTACCAGTGACTGCTGGCTGGTGCTTATGTTTTGGAAGGAATGAAGATACCTAGGATTGGCATGTTGACTAAAGAGAACCGATGCCTTGGAAAGTCAAGATTTGATATTTTTGGTGCCTATAGGCACTCAGGAAGTATTTGTTGAATGAATTAATGTTTAGTAATTCCAAAATTAGTTGGCTAGAAGTGTGATTTTTACAAGGTATTTAGGAACCTCTTGGGAAAGGGGTGTGGGTTTGATGAGCTTGGTTTTGTTGTAACCAGGCCTTGCTTGTTGGAAGGAAAACACGCTGCTATTCAAATCTATGCCTTTCTGACCTGATCTTAGGAATTTGTTTCTGGTGCTATGGAATTAAAGGGATGTGGATAAAATGTGAAAGAACTCTTCTTACATTAAAAACTCTGAAAAGCCATACTACTTTCCAGCTCCTCTGAGAGGGTCTGACATAGCAGAGGGGTGAGTGTCACTGTTCCCTCCTCATCATAGACTATAGTTTGGCTAGTGAGAGCTCCAGGGTGATGGTAGTGGTGCCTGGGTGAAGCTGACTGGTTTGTGAGCACTTGCAAAACTTTCCGTGGGGATGAATAGGAGACCATTTCATGGTGAGTATTGGTGTGTGGGGAGGTACTAAGACCCTTTATTAGCAACAGAAAGTAAGAGTTTGTTACTTGAGTTGTCACTGTCATTGTTACTGTTAACAATACTCTCAGATATAAAAGGTCTGTGTAAATTTATGTTTTGAAAGCAAATATTACACTTATTCTCTTATTCCATTAGAAGACTTGAGCATGTGAACTCAGATTCCCTCATATCTATTTAGAACAGTAATAACAGGGTAAAAATTTAGGTTTCCTCAATTCCAAACCAGTCATCAGTGCAATAGGGCAGTCTCCTGGTGCTGATGAAAAATAATATTCTGTATGCATTTTTTTCTTAGACTTTATAATTTTACTTCTTTTAAACAAAGACAAAGGAATATGATATCACCATCATTCTCTGTTGCTTCTAAACCAAGATTTCAAGGGGGGCTAGTTCATGGCTTTTATGTCGATTTCTCCTACTCTTCTTACTCCCCACTTGCATTCTTTGTTAAAGTCTTTAACTCCTCCTCCAGACACCATAAGAAACTGAGCTCTAAGCATCTGTTTTCTGTCATCCCAGCTGACAGTATATTTTCAGAACTCTGGAATTTCTGCCATTGCTTAATCTTATATCCGGGAGCAGAATCTATGAGGTTAGAGCAGGAAGCAAAGTCTGTAAACTCTCTGGGATCCTGTCTTAAATTTTGCCTTTTGGAGGATCTAGGGTAGAAGGAGCTGACAAGCTTCAATCTGTCAGACTATGTGCCAGGCTCCCTGGGACTTCCTAAGTGAAATGGAGCAATGATTTCTCAGGCCTCTGAAGGTAATTGTGAGTAGGGAGCTGGGCAGATTTGCCTGTTTTTGAGTAAGTCCAAGTTTCGGAACAGGATGTAGAAAATCAGAACCAAACAATAGTGGAAATGCAAGGAAGCATGCACAAGTATAAAATTAATGGCAGGATTTTTAGTGGCTCAGTTGTGTAAGTCAGTTTTCTATAGCCTGTTAAATTATTGCTTAGAGAATATGGAAGAGAAGAAGGCAAATTATTATCAGACAGGCATATAGTTCTTCAGACATGTAATCAATTTAAATTGGATTTTCTGCACAATATATAGTGCTGTCCTTCATCCTCCCAGAGGGTGTTTCTTTCTGGAAGTTAAGGTGGGGTTTAGGGCGAAAAATATAGGCTCCAGCACCAGAAGATGCAGGTTTTGTCATAACTATGACATGTCTTGGGCAAAACATTAATCTCCTGTGGTCTTGATCTTCTGATCCACAAGATGGGAATGAAAACCATCATATTATCTGTCTTCCATAATTGCCATGAGGATCAAAAGAAGTCTCTGATGAAATGGATAAATGACAGCAAAAAAGCCTATCTGGCAACTATTGTTTCATTATTGTTGGGAAGTCCCAGAGGGCCCAGCACATCGTCTGACAGATTGAAATTTGACAGCTGCCCTTCTTCTGAAAGGCAAAATTTAGGACAAGATCCCAGAGAGTTTACGGACTTCACTTTCTGTTCTGATCTCAGAGATCCTATTTCTGGATACAAGATTAAGCAATAGGAGAAAAGTAATGTACTCCTCGCAGGTTGGGTGTGACATGTTGGGTCCATGGTGGAGTCCAGATTGTCTCTTGATGCCAGCAGTACACTTCCTTGCCCAAGTGAAGAGGAGGTTCTCTTCACTTGTGCTATCAGCTGCCTCTTGGTTACAGGAAGACTTTTATTGCATGTGTCAAGTTGTCATTGAGTAAATTGCCCATGAGGCTGCTTAATGTCTACTTCTCAGAGCCCTTTTCTTCATCTGCAAAATGGGAATAATAATAGCCATTTGATAGGCTCATTGTGAACATTAATTGGACGTCTGGCGTATAGTTATGTTCAACAACTATTAATTTCAATCTTAACTTTTTTTCCTCGACTTTAAACTTTTGATTCTCTTGATGCAGGTTCTGCTTTCTTTTCCATTAGTTAATGAATGTGTGCAACTCATTATGTCTTAGAGTAGTTCAAAGCTAGATTATAAGTGAGTTGCTGTAAATATACTTAACCTAGTTTTTCTGTCATGGTGATCTCTCCTCCCCACACTCACTCTCTATTCCACATCTTGTTTGCTTTTAATCCTCATGTGAAAGGCTCAATTTTATATGACAAGGATATTTTCCTTTGGAAGTCAATGGGACCTAGGATATGCAAGCATTAAAAGAAAAATACCAAAATGAAGGAAAGAAAGAAAAGAAAGGGAAGGGAAGGAAGGAAGATTGATGGATTGGTTGTGTCTTTGCCGGGCTCTGTGATCCTGAAGGCTTCCTCCATCAATGTTTGTTCAGTGAATGTGGAAATTTAAATCAGCTATTGGGCCCCCTGAGAGCTTCCCTGACTCCCATGTGGAGAATTTCCTAGGCAGTTCGCTGGAAAGTGGGCTCTTGGGGCTCTTCCACAGGCCTTTCCCTTCCATCCTGCCCAGCTCCCTGTCTCCCAGCCACGCCTTCTGCCCAGTCAGCTCTCTTTCTGTCCTTCTCCTATACGGGTCCAGCCTAGCAACTCTGAACTAAGCTTAGAAATCCTCTGTCCCACCTTCCTCCTGATGGATGGGCCAGGTGATTGGTATCAGGTTAGACTTGAGTAAAGCCTTAACTACAGATTAGCATATGCAATGAGTTATTTCCTGCACAAAGGCAAGTGACCCCTCTTCAGCCAAGGGGGCTCTCTTATTTTGTCCTTAAAGTGGAATATTCATTGTCCTTTAGATGGACAAGAACAACTGTTTGGCTTTATGGGAAGCCCTCTTAAACTCAAGACAAGGTGTGTGCAAAAGGGAGGATTACTGCATTTTTCCTTATGGGGACATAAAACTCATTTTAAAATTTGGACATTTTATAATCACCTCTATTAAATATATGTATTTTTAGTACAAACACTGAATGGATGGACTTTGCCAAGAGGAGGTATCAAGGTAGCAATTTTTTTTTTTCTGGCTTCCGGTATCAGGGCTTTTAATGATGGAAAGTGGAAGAATGAATATCAATACACAAATGCTGAGTCTAATATAGAAACTGGAGCAAGTTGCCAGAGAGCTCTGGGTTGTGTACTCTTGGATCAGAGCAGCAGAGCCCTGAGGGGCCTCCTAAAGGAAGAGTCAGAAATAGAAGCAGACATCCTTACTGTTGGAAGGCATGGAGCTCTTCAGGGAATGCTGGAAGCAGCAGGGCGACCTATTTTTTCCATTGTGTTTTAGGTCTTCTGATCAACATCCTGAAGTTCTTGTCCTGAATCCATTTGCCATTTGATTAGAAGTGGGAGAGGGCAGAGAATCAGTCTCTCTCTCTCTCTCTCTCTCTCTCTCTCTTTCTCCTCTCTCTCTGTATGTGTATAAGAGAGAAATATTTGTATCTTATACTTTCCTAATGGCTATGTTTCATAGTCTTTATTTTGCCTTTAGGTGTTTTGTGGGAGATTCTTCCATTTCCAAAGCCCTCTTTTCCTGCTAGCTATGCTTTCGGAGGGAGACTGATAAAGAGGGTATTTGGCTAGTTACTGGCTTGAATTTGATGATGATGATGATGTGTATGTGTATGTGTATGTGTGTGTGTGTATGTATGTGCATGTATATGTGTATGTATATATGCTTATAGAAATATAATTATATGCACACCTACAAACACACATATTTTATGTAGTAGTTGTTAATGTTAGCATCTATCTGTATGTGTTGCATCCTTGTGAAATAAAAGTAGTGACTGCACAATATCTTGATCTTTTTTTTTTTTTTTTGGTAGAGGGGTAGACTGGGGATTGAACTCAAGAGCACTTGACCACTGAACCACATCCCCAGCCCTATTTTGTATTTTATTTAGAGATAGGGTCTCACTGAATTGCTTAGCACCTTGCTTTTGCTGAGGTTGGCTTTGAACTCTCAATCTTTCTGCTTCAGCCTCCTGAGCTGCTAGGCTTATAGGTTTGTGCTACTGTGTCCTGCCAATGGCTTGGTGTTGAACATAAGCATGCCTTGTCTAGTTTTCTACCTGTGGGCTCCTCCATGAGTTGCTTCACCAGTAGCCATATGATGCTCTCAATTAAGTGGAGTTACCAGTCTCCTTTACATTCCCCACAAGAGCACACGCACACACATGCTTACCCACTCACACTTCCATCTGTTTATTCCTGGCAGAAAATTCCTTTGAAAAGATACAAAACCTGAGGGGGCTCTACATTAACTCTTACCCATCTTATATGAATGTAAGAAATAGAAAGTCTTCCTGAGAGCAGTTCTCAATGAGGAGATGACATTGAGCATTTGAGAAGTAATCATGTCTGTTGCTTGAATAGCGTTTTATAATTTACCGACTATGCCCACATTTCTCACCTGCTAAGACTGAGTCTCTGTGGAGCTCTTCCTGCCTTTCGCTGGATTCACAGAAGCACTGCAGGGGTTGTTTTTCCTGGAAGGTCCTCAGTCCCTGGAAGGGACCCTTCATTGTTTTCATTCCTCATTGCTGCTGTTAAAACGTGAGCCTATGCCCATGGGTTGTGTATCTCTTTGCAGAAGAGATTACTAAGAAGTCTCACAGAAGCCCTTTTCCCTAAAACTGTGGTGAAAGCTCCCTGCCCTCCTGGAACCAAAAACATACACTATGAGCCATCAACCCCTTGGGAAGGGAAGGAGGGATCACCTCTTCAGGTTTTTTTTCCCCCAGGCCTTTTAGAGAAGCCAGTGCAAGTATAAATTATCTCAACAGTCTTTCCTGACATAACTCTGAAGACACAAACATTGTCTTTTATGTGAAATCCTCTTAAATTAAATCATAACTTCAGAAGAGAATAACTAAACAGCTATGGTTATACAAGGCTTGGACTACAGGAAGCAAAAATCTTGCTTCTGTGATATGAATTTGTCTCTCCTAAATTCATATGCTAATATCTAATCTCTAGTGTGAAGGTATTTGGAGGTAGGCCTTTGGGGAGATAAAATCACCAGGGTAAAATCTTATGAAGGGGATTGATGCCTTTATAAAAGAGGCCCCAGAGACAACCTTCACCCCTTGTAGCACAAAAGGTTAAAATGAGAAGACCTTCCTCTATAACGATGACACTCTATTTTGGTCGTCAACAGACACCAAATCTAATACCTTGACCTTGGGTTTTCCAACCTCCAGAAGTTTGAGAAATAAATTTCTTTTGTTTTTAAGCCACCCAATATGACAGTTATGTTACTTTCCCTAGTCAATAGCATTACTATTATTCCAGATATCAGTATAGAAACTATAGAATCACCTGTACCATTTTTCTTTTCTCCCAATATTTCCTTCAAACCCAATTTAAGTTTCACCCCTCTGAAAAGTTTTCTACTAGTACACGAAAACTTTTTTTTATACCTTTGTTAACAAATTTATCAACAAATCTGCTATATGGGTCTCAGTTTCTCCCTGCCTACTTAGTGCCTTCCCTCCACTTGAGATCCTTTGGGGAAAATCTTAGTGCCTTCTTCACTGTTGTATTCTTCTGCCTCCACATACATGATACAGTGGCTTATAAACAGCATGGATTCACAGAATGTTTGGGCCGGTTTAGCAACTTATACCTCTCAGGTCCTAGTCTCTATTTCCCTATGGTCTTTTGAAATGGATGCTATTTCTTGATTTAGGGGTCATGGAGTTTTCTGTCATTCTAGAAGCAGGTGTTAAAGTGTTTATACATCTCAAAATTGTTTAAAGAGTCGATTTTTAAATATCATCACAAAAAATGATAGTTGGTCTGGTGATTGATATGTTAATTAGCTTTATATAATCTTTCTATGATGTATACAAGATTAAAACATCACATGGCATCCCATAAATGTATACAATTATTTGTCAAATTAAAAATATATTTTAAAAGATAACAAAATAATTTTAACTCTCACTGTGGCCTGGACAGCCCTCTCTGTCTTCTTTGTTCATTCACTCTCAAAATGGAGCTGCTTTCCATGAAGTTTAGCCTGTGGGATTTTCCCCAGGCTGCCATGTTCCTGCGGTACCTATTGCACAGGTCTATCACTTCTTTCTTGATGATTGTGAAGCTTATAGCAAGGTGAGGAGAGAAACGACAGCTTTATGATGGGCAGTAGCAATCCTACATCGTTGAAATGTTTTGCAGGCCTCTCTTTTAGGAGACAGCTTCCCTTACACGCCACCTCCCTCCATAATCTTTTTGCCCTCTTATAGACCATAGAGTTTAAGAATCGTACTGTAGATTCTTAAAGGTATTTAAACAAGATGGCCTCTGGATCCTCAAGATCCTGTTAAATGTGCCACTTCTGATCTGTGCTCAGCAGGGAAATCTTTTCTTTTGTACAAACTTGAGAAAAATCAATATAAATGGCTGTGAGATAAAAATTAATCCCCACTCACCCTGTTTCCTCACATGCTGTCTGATTGCTCCTGAAATAAAAATGGGACTGCCTGGTTTCATGAAATATTTCTAACATACTAACTACACTGGAAATAATTGCTGCTCTCTTTTGGAAAAAAAGTAAGCGATAATTTTTTTATTTATTCAGATAACGAAGGTACAAACTTATTTTCTAGAAGGCCTAAGGATTGTGTGGTTTGGATAAAAGGGTCCGTTGCAACATCTTTCATCCCTTCTCTCAAGTGAGGCATACATGTGGGAGAGCCACACGCTCCTCGTAAAGTGGTGAGCCTCTCTCTGTACTGACCTCTAATACAGCTTGTTGAAAATATCCCTTTTCACAGCATGCTTACACAGTGACTATTTGGCTGTTAAGCAAATACAGTATTTAATAGGCCCAGAGTGATCTGCTTACATGGGAGCCTGTAATAATCACAAAGAGACCACGCCAGAATATTAAGAAATTAATACATGGCTTAGACAAGCAATGATCCTTGAAGAGAACAACAGTTTGTGGAAGATAAGACAAACGCCACCTGCCACCATGACTCCAGAGGAAGATCCAGGCGCTATGGTCTCCTCTGGAGCAAATGCAGTTTTCCAGTATCTTGAACAGCCAGCTGAGGTGGAACGCTGGGAAAATGAGGTAACTATTTGGTTGTTCCCTGGGTACTCATCTCCCACATCACTGGGGATGACATTGTGCAAGTTACAGCAGCTGGTATTTTCATGCCACCAACTTTACCCCCAGTGTTTGTGGCACCCTATAGATCTCTCTGTAACCTCAGAGGGACATGTGAGTCACATTTGTCATTTATGGTGTACTCACTCTGTGCCAGGCCCAGGATTCAAGAACTTTATGCATCTTTAAGTGACATTATGTCAAATAATCCCAACAGGAGGCATGCATGTGTTTCATCTCCATTTCATAGATAAGGAACAGGTCTCCCACAGATAATAAGTGACATGCCCAAGGTCACACTGCTTTTAGGATGGAACTGAGACTCAAACGCTGAATCATTTTATTCTAGTCACTGAATTAGAGCACTCAGTATATTGTGGTCAGAAGAAGGTCATGGAGTTGATGGACAAGTAAGTTATGGCGGGGTATAAACACGACAGTGAGATGGGTGAGGACCAGCTTTGATGATTCCTGCAGATTGCAACCTCTATAAGGTGACACAGATTTCCCATGGCTTGCCACTGCTATGATGTCTATAGAACAGCAGGTATTTGAGAGGGTATTTGTTGATTTGGAATGTGTGAATTTAAACTCTAGTATGATACCTCTCTCACATGAATTAGCACAAGTTTATAATATATCACTGCATCATAGGGCTGGAAATAATTGTGTGACAACAAAAATATTAATATCTAAGCATGCCCAGGTACAACATTCTTCTGTTAATTCATTCAGATCCTTGACTTTGTTTTGCCAATTGGTAATGGATGAGGTGAAGAGAGACAAAATAAAGCTCAAAAAGAGAGTTTGGAGAGGGACAAAGAAAAGGCAATCTGGAGTGTGGTGGGGACAGAGAGTGCAGATTTGGGGCAGTTGCCATGGTGAACCTAGATGTGGAGGGGAGAAGAGAATCCTTTAGACATTAATCTTCTCAGAATCATTCAAGCCTTTTCAGAACTGATTTTTTTTTTAAGGATAAAGCTGACCTAGGATTTTCTCACAAGACATCCAGAATTATTTGAATTATTAAAAACTCTGTACTCAGGTGTGCACAACATTTTATAGTTTGGAAGGCTTGATCTCACTTGAGTCTCACAGTGACACCAAGATGTAGGGAGGAAAGATATAATCTAGCTCATTTCACAGATACATTCATGGAGGTTTAGAGGCTTTTCTGCAACTACACAGATATTGAGAAGCTCGATTCTGATACCTTTGTCCGCAGGCCCCTCTGAAGGCTAACTTTAAGAATACGAGAACAAAAGGTATGGCATACTGGGTCAATCTAACAGTTCATCTCACCAAATATTTCATTTTAACTGTTCAGAACCAGAGAGGTTTCATGATGGAGCCTGGAGCTACCTCTGCTGACATCAAAAGTCAAAAATGCAAGCAAACAGCTGGGGCCTCTCTTCAGCAGCCAGCCCGAGATTGGGCATCCATGACTTTTCCAAACCCTTCTTGAATCCATTTGCATTTCTTGGCTTGTCCCACTCTTGGGGAGTAACAAGTTCCACATGTTGGCCACCTGCTGCGTGAAGGAGTGCTTCCTTGAGTTATTATTTTAAACGACTGCTTCCCAGCATTAAGTGCTCCCCTACCCCCCAACTCCTTCCCAAATGGTTACAGTCCCCAGGATGCAATGTCTGTCTGGCTTGCAGCCCCGGCCTGCACACCTCTGCTGCTGTGGAGGTGAACTTGATGGCCATGTCAACAGCACTGCAGCACGAGGAAGCTTGGGAGTGCTTTCAGGGTGCAAATGATGCCTACGTGCTAGAATAAAAATTGGAATGTGACTTTTCTCCCAAATACTCTGTCGGCTTGAAAAGACAAAGCTTGCCATTAAGAAACTTTTGTCTTTCCTGTGAGTATGTCCTTCTGAAAACCTTCACATCCTAAGGAATTCCACTCTAGTCCAAATGAAATAACTACAAAATCATACTTGCGTGAATGTGCTATTCTGGTTTGAATCCTTTCTAGCGACTGACCTTGCTAATGTGAACATGTTCATATGGTTAAGATTAATGAGTCAATTATTTTTATACAAGCTATCCCTCATGTAGGCTGTTTTCCTTGACTTGACTATGTTAATTAATAAAAAGCATCCAGTCCTCCTCCTATTGGAGTTTGTGGTTAATCAGGTGCAATTATCAATAACGCCATGGTGAATGTCTATGTGCTCAGGCACCTCTAATGAAAATAGGATATATTTGGCTATGAAGAGGAGTACTTAAGGTTCCTCTTCAGTGAGTGCTTCCAGAAGGAAATAAGGCTATGGATCTTGGAAGGCACCAACTGCCATTATAAATATAGTTGTGTTTTTAATTAAATAAATACTGAAACAAACATGATTGAATATGAGATAATCCATTCATGTGGATATTATTTCATGTCATGCCTTAAATTAATGCTTCCTAGGGCTTGGCCTGGATTTTGTTCGTGCAGAGTGGAATGTGGAAGAGGATCCTCCATCAATACACAGACACATGCTGTCAGTCGACCTGCACCAGGGCTCTGCTGTGATAGCATTAACTTTAGGAAAGTCCAAAGTAAAAAAGAAGATCTCAAAGTTTAGAAAAATTTAAGTCACAACTGTTTATATGATCAATTTCTTTGCTCTACAGAAGGTTGGAAAGGAGTGAATGCATATAACACCGTCTTCTTAGTGCCTGACATATAGTAAGAAGTTAGAATGCTAATCTTTATTATTCTTACCCATGTTCCTTTAAAACTCTCTCTTAGCACTCAATATCTAACTTTATTTTTACATCATTTGTCAAGGATACAGCTTTTATGTGAAATGAAACACACTTGAGGAAGGTTGTTTTTAGGGTGGGACAGTTAAAACAAGAGTTTTGAGACCCCTATATGGTTGGTACATAAAGTCTTTAGACAAGCGAGTAAATTGGGATTAGGATGTAGCTTGGTGGGAGTACACTTGCCTAGCATGTGTGAAGCCCTGAGTTCAATGTTCAGTACTGGGAAGCAAACAAAAAAGTTAAATTGATGACTTCTTGGACTTGTGGGTTTTAGAATAGATAGCCAAATTTAGTGAATGATCACTTACTTTAGGTTAGAGTACCCTGAATTTCAAAATATCACAAGTTTTTCAGACCTTGAGAGAATTTGCAAATATTAAAATGTTATTTTCTTTCTCTTTCTTTTTCTTTTTGGCAATTCTGGGGGTTGAATCCAGGGGTACTCTACCTCTGAGGTATACCCCCAGCCCTTTTTATTTTGAGGCAGGTTCTCCTTAAATTGCTGAGAGTCTTGCTAAGTTGGTGAGGCTGATCTCAAATTTGCCATCCTGCTGCCTCAGTCTCCCGAGTCTCTGGGATTACAGGTGTGCACCACCATACCTGTTAGAGTCTGTAAACAGGTCAAGATGGCGCCTGGCATTTTGCAGAGGGAGTGGTTTGTGAGCCAGCGAGCCATTAAGTGTGGAGATTCCTTATTGGTTGACTGCTGTATCTAGTTTATGTTAATTAAAATAAGCTGTGTGAAATGTATATATACCCCTCCTGTCCTACAATAAACGGCTCCCACTCCTGCTGTATCAATGTACACAAGTTGTTCGTCACCCCCCGGTTATTTTGCTGCAGCCGGACTGCGGCACATATCTGCCTTGAAATGTCATTTTTCTTGGTGATATTTCTGTGACAAGGTTGTGCTGACAACTCAACGTTTTCCTGTTGCTGAAATGACCTTAGTTAAGGACCATGGTTCATTGCTCAGGTAGGGCTAAGGCCTGGCACAACTTCTGGAAACAACATTGAACCCATTCTGACTGCTGCTTGAAACTCCCCTGGTTATATGATGGGAAGGGAGAAGAGGCAGAAAGGACACCAAGAAGTAAAAGAGTTTAGGAAGTTGTTGACAGATGTCATGAACTTTACAACTCAGTTATCTTCAAGAGGGTAAGAATTCCAAAGAGGTCTCCTGGGGCAAGTTTCTGGGACTTCATCCATTCAAAGGCCTTCACTGAAGCCTTACTCAGGCTCCCCAGTGTGCTGAGGGCTGGAGGTGTAACAACAAAGTGTCAGTAAAGCTGCTGCCCTTAAGGAGCTTACAGTTTATGAGGGAAGTGGGTAGGGTGGACATAGAAGCAAAGGAGCACTGTAGATAGAGTGGTGCCGCGTACGGCAAAGTCAGCTGAAAGGACAGATGATTTGACATGGGGCCACACTGTGTGTTGCCGTCAATTTGCACCAGCTTGCAGGAATTGACTGTGCACATGTCTTTCCAGCTCTGTGTTCAGTGATACTGTGTTAGTCAGCTATGGTGAAAGTATTTATACTACAGAAATTGGCAAACACTATAAGTTCAGGCTTTTCTTTCTCCAGAGAATGAGTTGTGAAACATTTACTAGCATACTACTTGCCTGTGGGTGGGGAGAAACTGTAAAAAGAGATATTACAGAAAAGGAATTATTGGGCTGAGTCTTGTAAAGCAATTATAAAAGCAGTAATTATTGTATTTTTAGGAGAGGGATTTGAAAGTTTTGGGGGAGGAGGATAGGATTTTTATTTTTTCTGAGGAGATGAGGGAAATGGAACTTGAGTCAAATATATTTCTGATGATTATAAACTAATAGAAGTTTTATTCATCTATTGCTCTCTGAAGTCAAGTTCTGGGTTCCATTTACTCTTGTATGTATACAACCTGGCACAAGGTGGTGTTGTATAAGTGAATAAGCATTGATTCTCCTCAGCTCAATTACCCATCTGTATGGGGTCTACCATATTCACTATGTACCAAAAGCAGTGCTAGGCATCTGATATAATTCTGTATACACCTTTTATTTATTTATTTATTTATTTTTTGAGAGAGAGAGAATTTTTAAATATTTATTTTTCAGTTTTCGGTGGACACAGCATCTTTATTTTATCTTATGTGGTGCTGAGGATCGAACCCAGCGCCCCGTGCATGCCAGGCGAGCGCATTACCGCTTGAGCCACATCCCCAGCCCCGTATACACATTTTATAGGAGAAGAAACTAAGACTTGGTGAGGCTAAGGAATTTCCTCAAGGTCATAAAGTTCATAGCAGTAGAAGCAGTACTGAAACCTATTTGATTACAAACCTCACATTTTTTCAACTGTATCAAATTTTCTTTCAATTGGGGCTATTTGTTACATGTGCATGAGGACTAGAGACAGCAAGTACTCTAGAAGTGAGAGATTATTAGGGGCTGTGGACATAAAGGAGATGGTCCTTAGCTTGAGAATTACTGGTTTAGGTGATAGTACATCCTCTCTTTTGGACTCCTTTGGTTTCATTTATGTTAACACCGTGGTTGATCTATGGTAACCTTTTCTAGGGACTCCTAATCTGAAATGTAGTTTGACACACTTATATATATAGCAGAAGGCTGAAGAATGAAGTTTGGATTTCTTTTCCTATCCCACCCTCAATTTGGTTGCTAAGAAAAGGATCTTTCAGATCAAAACACTTTATCTCCCCACCTGCAGAAAAGATGTCAAACAAAAATATTTAGAGATAATTTTGGATGTGGTGCACTTGAGAATTGCATCCAAAGACAAAATGAGACAGGTATAAGGTTTAGGATTATCTCTAAGTAAAAAATGGAACAATAAATTTTCGTACTTCAACAGATGGCTTCTTGCTTCTTACCTTAGCCTTTATTATGACCTCTAAGTGAGGCTGTACATTATGTATACTCCAATTCTTCACTCTAGGAAATTAACACTTATTCCTTAAATCATAAATCATGTGCTCTGTCTCTAAAATTCTCACAGTGGTGGAAAAGAATATAGAAATAAGTCTGCACATACATACTTGGAATTTTCAGGTGAGGGATTAGGAACTGGAGAAGGGTTTGTTTCAGACAGTCTATTTATAAACATCTGTAGATGGAAAACCTGTGGGTAATTACTGGATAACCAGTAAAGGAGCAGAAATTAGATCCCCATATGTTACCATGTACTAGTACAGTTTTGGTCATGTTCTGATCAATTTATGGGAAACAGGAATTTCTTAGAAGGTAATTCTATAGCTCATGGACTCCAGGAAGGTTGGTTCAGGTAGTAATAAGCTTCTGGACTCTTTACTCCACCATAACTACCATAAAAAATTTCTGACAGATTCTATACCCTCCCTTCAAAGAGCTGTGGTCTGAATGGGAGCATCTGATTGGCTGTGCTGTCATATGACCATGCTTACTTCCTAGGATGAGGGAAAAGGGACTGTTCTTAGCCTTCTCTAACAGGAAGTGAATTCTGTCTCTTACTAATTCTGCGAGTCACCTAGATAGGGGAATTTATCCTGGATAGCCCTAAATGATGGATATTTCCTCTCTATATCCAATTGTTAGCATAGAAATGTGCCTAAAAGATGCTGAGATGACTTCATTCACAAGGAAAACACTTTTCAAACAAGGCATGCTGTTATACTAGTGGCAATTAGTCTAATTATGTCGCATTTATTTCTCAAAATCCTTGGTCCTCCTGAACCTATTATTTACATATGGAGAATTTGTCCAGGCCTGGCTTTGTCTGACTCAAGCAAGAATGTTCACCCACAGGCTGACGTCTCTCTCACTGTGTGGCTTTGCAATTCAGAAGATGTAAAGAGGTTTTCCCTGGCTTTCAGCCTCCCTATCTATTTTGATCATGGAGGTTAATAATGCTGAAAAGCACTCAGAGTATATAAGGCCGCTGAGGAAATGAGAGTTCTATGTTTTATGACCGGGACATGACTGGTAATGTATCTGCCGGGAAAGTTGCCATTCAGAATGCAGCAATGAATATTGAATTCCATCAATTCTTAGTCATTTTCTCCCTTCCCCCACCCCACCTTGTCCCTTTGCTTCCTAGAAGGGAAGGGAGCATTCAGAGCTAAGATCTGAGCATGCCAGTAGCTGCTTTTTTATTTATTTTTTATTTTTTTGGAGAACTCTGCTGGTGTTGGGTAATGGCTTACCACTGGTTACACACTAGAATCACCTGGGAGATTTTAAAAAGCCTGAAGCCTGGGTTATACTCTAAGCCAATTAAATTTCAATCTCTGGGGAGGAACCCAGGTGTCAGTATTTATTTATTTTTTTCAAGCTCCCTAGAGGGTTCCAATATGCACGCAGGATTGAGAATCATAGTAGCTCATGCCCCTAAACTCTACATGAACCAGATTAATCTCAGAGCAAGCACCAGGCAGGAGAAATAGAGACCACCCCAACCCCACCACAACACACAGGGTTGAAATGGCCATTCCTAAAACAAATGTTGTACAGTAGAACACACATAGGCTTGAATTCCTGGTTAAAAAACTTTGCAATTCTTCTGAATTGCAAAGCCACACAGTGAGAGAGACGTCAGCCTGCGTGTGAACATTCTGAATTCCTGTTAAAGTCCTGGGTAGGTTGCTTTAGCACTCTGGCCCTCAGTTTCTTTGCCTTTGGTCCTCACAGTGTTATTGTGAGTGACCAAAGCAATAAATTTCAGTTTATTAGTGTAGTACCAGGCACTTAGTAGCCAGTCTTATTATTGCACAGTTTTTGAGTTTTAGAGCATTTTCATATCTACTGTCCCAGTATATTTTCAGCACAATCCTTTGTCATAAGCTGGTCTAGCATTTACCACCCCATTTTAGAGAAGAAGTCACTGAGGTCCAGAAAGTGGGAGTGTCCTTCCCTGAGCACAAGGAACTTCTCATTTAGTTAATATCTCAAATGTGAGACAAGTGTTGGTGACTGGGAAGTCCTTTTTCCTTCCCATTGCTGCTATGGACAGGTTTAAAGTCTCAGTACAAAACTGACTATTTCATTGAATTAACTGGTTATAGTGTAGTGGTCATGTAGACTCAGTAATGATTCAACCAAGAAATTATTCCTTAGACTTGATAATAAACAACCTTCTGAGAAAGATACTGGAATCTCTCTCCTCCAGAATGCTCTGAAGAAGGACAGATGATTCATTTCTGCCTGTTTTATCACTGATCTTTGAGGGGGCAATGGAAGAAAATTAGCCTTTTGGAATTTCTTCCTCATCTGTCTCTGCAGCATGATTGTACTTCAAATGGGACGACTATCACTAAGCAAAATCTGGGAGTAACTAAGTCCATTAAACAGTGAGTATTGTTGAAAGGAGTCAACAGTAATAATTAACATTTATAAAAACAATTTTAGAGCTTTCAGAAAACTTTCACATATACTTCCACCTGAAATTCACATCCACTATGGAAAGAAGGATGAATGAGTCTTGTTACTATTTGTTCTACCTTTCTTGTGAAAAGCAGAATCTCAGAAATTAAGGAATTTACCCCAAATCCTAGAAGTAGTAACTAGACAAATTTGAATCTGAGCCAGTTCAATTGCAGAGACCAAACTCTCTACCTAAGGGCTCACAAGTCAAGGAGTATTCCCAGAATTAGGGGTGTGGGCTGCTACCAGGAGCTTGCAGAAGTGTAGAATCTGTGATCTCATCCCAGACCTACTGAATCCAGATCTACAGTTTAGCAAGGCTGTCATGTGATGGAATGTATATTTTCTCTGAGTAGGGTTGTTTATTAGGTGATACCACCTCTCACATTTGTACAGTAGTATTAATCATGTTAGTCTGCAATCACAAGTCTGCCCATAAGCAAGAATTCAGTAATCTCCTGCTCAACACTGCCGCCATTTTAAGGAAACAGGAATTGATTTTCTTGCAGGTATATAGCAGGCTTGCTTTTATTTTCCTCTGATGGTGTCTTTGAGTCATGTTTGGGGGAGTATAAAGTGCTTAAGTCCAGGTGAGGCTATAGAGTAGCTCAGACAGTAGTGCTAAGTCGGGCAAAAGGAAGCCTAGCCACTGGAAGTCCTCTTGTCCTGAAAGTACTTCTAGGTCCTACAGGCTCCATCTGAGAACCTCTCCAGGTTTCCAAGCAGTTATTCTAGTTCACTTAAAGATGGGATGTACTGAGACCAGATGCCCTGTATGAGGGGACCCTTTTCAAACAGCATCTGGTTAGCTTCATTTAACCCCAGTGAAGCCCCAAGAGAGCCAGAGCAGACTTTCTCTCTCTCTCTCTCTCTCTCTCTCTCTCTCTCTCTCTCTCTCTTTTAAAACCCAGTGCCTGGGTTTTCTTTTCTTTAAAGAGCTAGTTGTGTTTCCAAGAAATGCCTGCTCTCCAGAAAGGCTCCCTCGGCTACACAGCACTCCCCTCAACCCCTGACCCCTGGAAGAAGCATCCAGTGGATGCCTAGTGGCCTGCTGGTGTTGTGGTCCTGGCTAGCACACCGTACTTATCCCAGGATGCCTCTTCAGCCTCTCCCAGTAGATCCTGGTGAGCGAGGAAGAGCACGTTTTAGAATATTTTTGCCCTGCTGTAAAAACAAGGAATTTATGAGCATGCCTATGTGAAAAGGGGCCTGGGGAATCATTACTGAAAGCATAAAAGACTAATTTTTCCCATAAAGTGGCAGCAATAAATGTCCTGTAAATATGGGCCTCCACTGACTCCTTCTTCAAAAGCATATTTTCCCCCCCAATCCAGTAGAGTCTATTTCATATTTAACAGAGTAAATAACAGACTAAGTGTCTGCTCACACACACCTGAGGGGAGGCAGCATATATTGAAGCGAAGGGAAGAAAAGGAGGATACAGTCCACTTCAGCTGTCTCCTGTCTAGGTGGCAGGGGTGGGGTGGCAAGAAGGAAGGAAGGAAGGAAGGAAGGAAGGAAGGAAGGAAGGAAGGAAGGAAGGAGGGAAGGAGGGAAGGAAGGAAGGATCAGAAGCAGGAGGAAGGTGGGAATAGCAAAGGGAGCTGTCAGTTTGTGAAATTCCAGAAAATGTGCAATGGTGAAATGAAGGGAGGATTCTTTCTGGGAGGACTCTTCTAATTATCAAAAGTTGGAGAAAATGGTAGTTTGGTGGTGTCTATTTATAAAAATTAAGCCCAAATTTGGATATAAGCTCTGTAGACTCTCTCCCTTCCATCCCTAGCTTATGAATGTGGAAAAGCATTTAAAATTGAAGGAGTTCTGGAAAACATTTAAATTTTCACAAAGTCAGCAGATCCATGGGCAGATGCCAAGTTTTCAGCATATCAGCCTCAAAGATGGTCCTTGCTTTTCCGATATGCTGAGAGATCACGGTTTGCAAGTAGTGGGTACCTTCCTAGGTGGGTGGTGGCGGAGAGTGAAGTCTATGCTGGCTGGTGTCCAAGGAGGAGGAAGAAACAACATGTTTCTTCATTTTCAGTAAGAGAATGTCTATCAGCAGTAATGATGGTTTGAGAGAGTTTTGGAAGACAGAATGTTGTAGATTATTTTTCTACAACATAGATCAGAGTTGGTCAGTGAGATATTAGAGTTTCTAGAATTGTCTCACATTGAGCTTCAGATTGTAGGATATTAAAATAAAGAATAGAAAATGTTCCTCAGTTATAGGAATGTAGACAGTTAGAAAACTGTTAAGAATGAAAACAGTTAGGAAAATCAGATTTTGAATTATCAATTATGGTCTATAACAAACCTCGGGCCCCAGCACTAAACCAACCAACCAAAAAAAAAAAAAAAAACAACACCTCCAAAATAAACAACAACAACAAAATAATAGGAACAAACATAAAGGAGATTAGGTTTGGGAGCTTCAAAGAGAGTGAACTTTATAGCCATTTATCAACAACAGACCAATAAATCTAAAAATATTTCTTCAAATTTTACTTTCTGGAGTAGGACAACAGGATTAATTAAGAGGTTTCAATCTGGGAAGATCCAGGGAACTCCTCCCTGAATGGATGGCTTGGGGTGTGTATATGTGTACAGGGGAATAGAATAAGACACTCCTGCTGAAGTTTCAGACATGTCTATGTCACTTGGCCCAAAGTCTCTCCTTAAATAGCAGAGGGATTACTGGGCACTGTGGTACACATCTATAATCTCAGGGACTTGGGAGGTCGAGGCAGGAGGACTGCAAGTTCAAGGCCAGGCTGGAAACTTAGTGAGACTCTTTCCTCAAAATAAGAAATGAAGCCAGGCATGATGGCACATGCCTATAATCCCAGTGGCTTGGGAAGTTGAGGCAGGAGGATCATGAATTCAAAGCCAGTCTTAGCAACTTAGTGAGGCCCTAAGCAATTTAGCAAGACTCTGTCTCAAAAAAAAAAAAAATAGTGATTAGAGATGGTCAAAGCAACTAAGGCCAAGGAGAAGACAGACGTGCTGGGTTTAGATCTCAACTTTATTTTAGCTGACCTCAGGAATAGGTAACCTTAGGAAAAATATTTAATTTGCCAGTGCTTTGGATTTCTCATTTGTAAAATGGGGATAATAAAAGAATTGGCCTGAGAGTTGAGTTAATAATTGTAAGTGGCTTACAACGGTGCCTGGCACAAGGTAACTTCTTAGGTTATTGAAGTTGGCATCATAAATGTGTTGGCTCACACTTATAATGAATTGTATAAGTATCCCTGCTGACTTGCTATCTGGAGAAGTATCTGTTACAATAAACAGGCTGTATTCTTTTCCTACACACACTTTAGAGGCATTATTAACACAAGATTGTGCCTTATAATTTTAATCCATGAAAAGCCCAGATTTTTCAGATTCCCTGAGTGTCAGGTACATGTTCCTGGGGACTTTTCTTCTCTCATCTAATCTACAATCTACTCTGTTGATTTTAAGGGAGATGTCACTTGATGTGTCTGAGGATTAGCCATATTTGAGTTTCTGGGATTTCTGGTAACTGCTTAAATTCCCGATTCCTTAGCTGTGTCATATCTATGTTCACATTTTTCTAGTATGATTACTTCAATCTCTTTTCTTCCTGAGGTGCTTTCATTCCTGCGGCACTTTCTCAGCCTCCCTGCAGGCTGTCACCACCTTGTAGGACTAACGCTTCCTCAAGGCATAGTGGAACTACATCCTAGTCTTCTCACCTTCAGTCACCATCTTCCTCCCTGTGAATTTCATCTTCTGCCTATAGTGGCATCTTGCTTGGTCTTCCAGGGCTCTTGCTGGAAGAATCTTTGAGAGCCTTTCTCTGGTGCATCCTGACTAGAGTCGTGAGATGCTGGGGTAGAGGGATGGGGCCAGATGTGATGGGTTGATGCTATGAATCTCCTTGTTTCTGCTACTTTCACATCCACATTTGGGTATGAATGGAGGATGGAAGAGACAAGCCTGTCACAGGATGGTAAACAGGATGCTGAGACTGTTTGTATAGAATATCTTTCAATCAACAAATCTATCACGCTGGTGTTTATAGCTCAGTTGGTTGAGTGCTTGCCTCGAATGCACAAGGCCCAGGGTTGAATCTCAGGACCACCATAAACAAACAGAAAAACAACAACAACAACAAAAAAAAACCCACCCCCAAATCAATCAGATGTTAAGAATGTCTGAAAGTGCCTCAAAGTGTCCTGTTTATTACATGGGATTAAAACAAAGGAAGGGTAGGAGATGCGCCTCAGCTACAAGAATGTAAACAATTACAAAATTGTTTTGTTAAGACAATTAGGAAAATCAAGTTTTGAATTACCAATCATGGTCTATAAGAATAACAGGCATAAGAAAAATAGGCAATTAGAAGTGGAATGAAGGCTGGTGGCTTAAAGAAAAAAATGAGATTTAAAAATGAAGTAGGGGGCTGGAGTGTGGGTCAGTGGTAGAGCACTTGCCTAGTATGTGTGAGGTGCTGGGTTTAATTCTCAGCACAGCATATAAATAAATGAATAAAATAGAGGTCCATTAATATCTTAAAAATATTTTAAAAAATGAAGTAGGAAAGAGGGAACATTCTAAATCGATGATGGGGTATGGTATGTGACTAATGTTGTCCATAACAGCCTGAGGAGTTCCAGGTGGTGCAAGTGGGAAAAATAACTGCAAAATCCACCTAGAGAAATACAGAATCATCTCTGTTTTCCAAGGACATGCATATGCAATATGTAGTAGAAAATGGAATTGGTTAAGTTGGAAATCACAGATCTTGCTCTCTTACACCTGAGGGTAAAGAATCTCTGAATTCACAGATTCTTTACCTAATCAGCTATTTCATTGTTGTGACCCAAAGACCTGAGAATAACAGCATAATGGGGGAAAGTTTAGTTGAGGCTCACAGTTTTAGAGATCTCAGTTCATAGATGGCTGTCTCTATAGCTCTGGGTCTGAGTTAATGCAGAAGGGAAGGGAATCATGGAGGAAAGAGGCTCCATATATGCAAACAGGAAGCAGAGAGAGGTCTACTCACCAGGATCAAAATATAAACTCCAAAGGCATGCCCCCACCCCATGACCTACCTCCTCCACCATACCTCACTTGCCTACAGTACCACCCAGTTAGTCCATATCTATGGATTAATCCACTGATTAGGTCGCAACTCTTATAATCCAATTATTTCACCTCGGAATGTTCTTGCATTGTCTCACACATGAGCTTTTGAAGGATATCACATATTCAAACCATGATAAGAGACTAGTCCTAATCAAACAGTTGTTTAGCTATGAGGACTGCTAGTCCCTGTATCTCTGTTTTCCTTCTGTGTAATAATCCAGCCTTCCTCTTGCTTTATGTCAATCAACCTCCCTTAGGTCTAAATGTGAACCCAGGCCGAGAATGTGAAAGATTTAAGCCAATGTTCTTTTTCCCCACATACTTAAAAGGAAGATAGGCTTATCTGTTTACAGGCACTTGAAAAAAGAAAAAAATAATACTTTTCTTTAACTGAGAAGAGGTGCTTGCTTATGCAGCAGGTTTTTTTTTTTAAAGAAAAAATGAGAATGCATATATTAGTTTGACTTCACACTTTATTATTAGCCATCAGTTTGAACTTCTCGGAGTGCTGTCACCTACCCCAAAGGACTTTCACTGGGACTGATATTGGCACTGATTCAGATTACATTAGTGTAAATTTGGGTTTTCCATTGCCTGCTGCTTAGTAATAATCTGCAGTTTTGTCCCCATAGTATCATTAGCACCTTCTTCCTCCAGGTGCTGACTAGGGGCTACAGAAAGCCCCCAAGCCTATAGCAATTTACACCTATTGACTCTCCCTACAGTTAATTCATCTTCATGATCTGTCAAATTCTTCACTCAACTCCTTAACTCTCTCACTACTCTTATGGAGTTGGTCTGTCCAGAGCCAATTGATTTTTGAGCCTTACAATAAGGTTAGGGAGGTAAGGCACTTTGTACATCATCTCGCTGGCATCCTCTTCTTTCCAGATGAGAAAATAGAGGGTCAGAGGGATTCAGTGACTTGGGCAGAGTCACAGAGAGAGGGAGAGGTGGAGCTGAGCCTGAGCCCTGAATCTGCTAATCCTCATTGGACATTCTTTTAATTGCCCTGACTGTAGCTTAGACTCAAGCTGGCACCTGTATGACTCAGTGAACTTGTGTATGTGGTCCCTTTGGTGAAGCTGTTGCAGCCATAGCACTGGGGGACAGTCTATAGGCTGAACAGCCACATCTTAATATAATGTTGAAAAAAGCTAAGGTTGTAGAAACTTTTATCATGTTGTACCATGTGTTAGCCTTGAGAGCCTGTACACATATTCAATTTCCATAGAGTTTATTTATTCCTTACCATAATGGGTCAATTGGTCGCTCTTCACTTTCTTCCCCCCCGCCCCGCATCTGTTTAATCATCAATCCTGCTGAGCATTGCCTCTTGAAAGTGTTTCTAAATTCTTTCTCCAGTTCCTGCTCTTAATTTTCTTCTCTATTTCAGATCTGAATACTGCAATAGCTTCTTAGCTGGTTTTCCTCAATTCTCTACTCTTAATTTTTAGAAATCATTTTTTTCCACATTTATTCCAGGCAGGGGGTCTAAAACTGACTTTGCCCTTTCTCAACACACCTTATCCATGATGCTTCTCCTGGCTAAGAGAACGGTCTACACAAAGTCTACTGAAACAGGGCTGCACAAAATCTTTCCAAGGGGAATGTGCATGAATGGATTTTAAGAAGTCACTTTCTAGATCTTCAATATCCAATGAGCCAGCAATCACAAGATTCTTCTGTTCCTTAGAAAAGAAAGGTAGATTTTCTTTTTAACCAAACCTAAGTCTTATTGTGCATTGTCCTATAGTATAAGAAGCTCTGAATTCCAAAAGAAGGGACAAATGAAAACACTGGCTTTTAGAACAGCTATTTTTGGTGGTTGATCACTATACCTTGATCCTGTTGGGCTTTCTATTTTTCTTGTCTTTTATATCTCTCAGCTAAGGGTGCAGTTTGAATTTGACTAGTTTTGGGATGGTCTGAATTCAGAACTGTAGCAATAAAAGGGAAATGATTCCAAGTTTTTTGGATGTAACTGGAATGTTTGGGGATTATCACATTTGCGATTATAGTTTTATAATTATGTAAAAAGAACAAATATTTTACATGATTTTTGTCAGATTGAGAAGCTTTTTCAACAAGGTAGCCAAAATGTATTTATAAAATCATAAAATACAATTTGTTTCATAAACAGTCAATTCTTATTTTATAGAAAGTTTAACATTTTCTATGTAATTCTGTCAAAATGTATATGAAAAATCTTATATATGTGTGAAGGATACACATTTTTTCTCTTTCATCATTCTTAGGGTGAAATAATCATAAGCATATAAAGAAAGTCAAAGATTTATACAGTAAACACCCACATACCACTTAGTTCTCTAAACCCTTTAATGTATATGTGCTTTATCTATCCACCTAGGCATAACCCATGCATAATCAAGCCACCTTGTTTTTTTCATATAATTCAAGGTAAGTTGCAGACACTAGGCACACAGTTGTTCAGTTATTTGGGGGGCATACGAGCAGAATAAGTTTGAAGACTATGGGTTTTTAAAAGCAAGACCAAGTTCCTTAGCCTGGTTTTCAAAGGCTCAGAGGAGGCAGGGCTGTGTCTTTGGCAGACACTGGTTTTTGTTGTGGTTCCCTTTTGTGCTTTGTCCTTGGCACTTGCTGAATCCAGTGCTCCAGTAATACGAAGCCACTTGAAGTTCCCCTGCACCAAGCTGATTAGTGCCTCTTTGTCATGGTAGCACAGGCTGCCTCCCGCTTCCATGTCTCACTTCTTCTTATCCTTTAAGGCTCAGCCCAAGGGGCACCTCCTACACAGTAGAGCCTAAAAAAAAAAAAAAAGGAATAAAAATAAAAAGCTTGTTGAAGTCTATGGAGTATGGTATGGTGAAAAATCCTTGGATCACAAATCAGAAGATCTGGGAATAATAGTCTGCTCAAAATTCCCTTATTTTCCCACACGTCTCATATCTTGTTTTAATCTATCCTCTCCCTCCTATTATTATGTAAGAGCTCTCCATGGCCTGGATCCTTGTGATTTGCATTTAATTATACATACTTTAATACTAAATATAAAACAATATTTATGTAAGAATATATAAGAACTTATATAAGAAATTATATTTAAATATAGTCCTATTTGTTTCCCTTTGTTCCTGGTCTTTTTTAGGATATGTAAGTCATAATCAGGGCCTCAGCTACAGTAATACCATCTGGGTGGTTTTGCAGAGGTCGTTTGATCTTTCTGGATCTTAGTTTGTTTATCTACTAAATGGAGGTAGAAATATATGTGTTCTACCTTCCTCACAATGTTTTCTTGAGAACAAAGTACATGTGAAGTAATGTTTCCAAGAGCTTTGGAAATAATAAGTGGTGGAAGTTTGCATGCCACATGCAGAGAGTAGGTGTGGCTTGCACAGGGCAGTGGTTTGGGTATTAGTATTTAGTTTATTAGCTTGGGTCATAATTCTGGTTATATTCCCCATTCTTTTTCCTTTAAGTTTTCCCACCTAGTGACTCCTTCCTGCCTAAACTCATTACCATTTGAGTCCAGTTTGATCTCCCACCAGATCTGATCTCTGACTTAGCAGGTTAACTACATGTGACAGCCTGTGGAGGTGAGTATAGGAAACTTCCATTAGAACCAAATTTGGGCCCCTATAAGATGTGTTATAGGAAGCCTTCAGTATATTTTTTTCTTATGTAAAACCCAATGACAATGAACCATCTGCTAGAGCCCATGTCTGTGCCTATTTCCCAGCCAGAGCAAAGATACAGTATTCTCCTCCTCGTGTTGGTTAAGATTGAAAATATGATAAACCCCTTAGCACATGTAACAGAACCCTGAAGCAGCTGGCCAAAGCAGAAAGAAGATGTATTTTTCACATATTAGGAAGTGGACAAGCAGGGGCTCTAGACTGGTTAGTTCAGTGGGGCAGTCATTAGTAATGGGCTTCCTTCTGTTTTTCCACTCTGCTGTGCTAACACTGCACCAGCAAATATAGGCACTGCATCCAAACAAGATAGTACCCAAGAAGAGAGGAAAAAGTATGGTCTCTTCCTTGGTTCCTTGAGGAAGTCTTTCCTGGAGGTCTTTAGACTCATTGGCCAGAGCTGTTTTACTTGCTCATTCTCCAAACCAACCGCTGGTAGCAGGAGGTTTAAAGCTATCAGGATAGGCTTGGACCAATCAGAATTCATCACCATGGACCACGATGACGCTAGTCTGTCTTAAAATTCAAGGAAATATGCAAGGTAGTCACCTGGACAAAAGTAAAAGAAAGCAAATAAAAACCAGTTGCCTCTGCTAAACTTTCTCCAAATTAGTTAGTTAATCTAAGGGAAATTGGGGGGATACATACAGAGTAAAGGAGGTGTAAAAAATTGATGCAAGCATATTTTGTTCATTTTTTAAGCTTCCTTCCTTCCTTTCACTTTCTTTTTCTTCTGTTTTCTTTGTGGCTAGGCATTTCGACTTTTACTGCTTTACTTACCAAATTAGTAACCTCTGTGAATTTCATCTGCATACATTGTCTTTTTATTTTATCATCTTAAAATATTTCTCCTTCAGGTTGCTCTCTCAGATCTCAAAGAATTACTCTCTACCTCCCACGTATTTCTACAGCATCTTCAGTACCTTTTAACATAGAGCTCCTTCTGCAAAGCTATTTCTGAAAGCTTTTCGGAAGGGAGTCTATGTAGGGATTTGTTTTCCCAACAGATAGTGAACAAAGAGATTTCAGGGGTTATGAATACTCATTTCTGTTTCCTGAGCACATATCCAGTGTTTCAAACATAGCAGGTGCTTAGTACATATGAGTTCATTCAAAAAAAGGGGCTTGTTTCTATATCTATGTGCAGGTGTGATCAGGAAATAGTCTCTTTTGAATTAACGACCATGACATTGGTTTTTTTGCTTCTAGAAGCTTTCCTCAAAGCTTTTTTCAATTAGCCTACAACCTTTCTAAGAGTTGAAAACAAACAAACAAAAAGTTTTAAAAGTCTCTGTGATTTTCTTTGGTCCAAAGGAAGATTATCTGCATTCAGTCTTTTTGAATGGTGGGTTTCAACCAGATACATTGGCTGCTTTCCCACCCTCTACAATAGTTCCTTCCAGTGTGGCTTTAGCTTCCAGTTTTTGAAAAAGCTTTCTCTTGAGATGAAAACAACCATTTTCTTTGGTTGGAAAGCTGCTTTACTTTTACCCCTTCTTTTCCCCTTTTCTCCTCTCATTACAGAGTGGCTTTTCTTTTGCATGGTGCAAAGGCTGAGCTCTTTTAGGAAGAATGCATAGTTTGCCTTGTCCTGGGATGTGGATCTGAGCAGTCTGTGGAGAACTCCCTTCAAGACTCAGGGCTCTTATCTCCAGATGAGGCAGTGAAATAGATGTCAGTGAAAAAGATTTGTTTCTATTTGTTCAGAACGGCTCATGTAGATACTTGCAAACATTTGACATATGATGTCTTTTATAATTGAAAACTTAGTCTGTGATCAACTAAAAAAGTAATGATTTCAACATGGGGCTCTAGAAGATCAGAAGGGTCCTTTGAACTGATATACTCTCTTTTTGATTCTAGAAGTTGGTGAGTGTTGTGTCTGAAATAGGAAGAAAAAGTTGTTCACAATGTGGCCTCATTCTGTCTATCCTCAGCTGGCCAGCCCCATGGGTCATATGGGAGAGGAAGCAGAGTAGTTAAAAGCAGAAGAAGAGACAAGGAGAGGGATATGTGTTCTTTGGTGCTCTCGCATAGTATACCAAGCATGGAAACAATATTATAAAAAATGGTTAAAAAGTTAAAATGGTTCAAAAGTTAACTTCAAAAATTTTAATCTGTGAAATAGCAAAGTATCCTATATTTGTATAGAACTTAATTATGAAATACTCTTGTGTATAATATTGAATTTGATTTTAATGTATGCCAACATTATTGGTCCTGTTTTGCAAATAAGGAACATTCCTACAAATCACAGGATTTAGCACACAGTGAGTGTTTAATAAAGTTCATTGGATGAATGAGCGATCAATAGGAATATGATGCTCAGTATTGTGGTAAGATTGGGTCTTGAGAACAGGTCTTCTGAATCTTGAGTCTAGTCCAGGATCTTTTCATCTTAGTATTATATTACTCAGGCTTGCACGTGAAAAGACCTGAATATTGGAGGAGAATCAATGAATCCACTTGGGACATAACCTAAATTTACCCAGTGAGATATTTCTTAAAGATTATATATGCTCAATTGGTTTAAAAGTATTTTTCCCCCAAAATGTCATCATCCTTATTACAAAAAAGCAACTCAAAATAATGCAAAATAATGCAAAGTAATAACAGGATTATCTACCATTTATAGTTTTATTCATATATGGGTTTTAAAGATTTATGTGAATTTGATCCATACATTCATACAAATTTGTTTAAAATGACTTATCAAGTACAACTAACTCCAAAAAGACATACCATCTACATATTGTGATACTATACACTGGTATCCCTGGTGTATCATGGTTTACGCCAATGGGCACCTGAGTAGTATCCCAATGTCTTAGTCTTTTAGCTGCTATAACATAATACCTTAGAATGGGCAATTTAAAAACAAAATAAATTTGTTGTTCACAGTTCTGAAGGCTGGGAAATCCAACATCAAGGCACCCAGCAGATTCAGTGTCTAGTAAGGCCCTGTTTCTTACAGATGGTGTCTTCTATGTGTCCTCATTAGATGAGGTGGACAAGCTCCCTCATCCTCTTTTATAGGGGCACTAATTCCATTTGTGAAGCCTCCACCCTCATGGCCAAATAACTTCCTTAATGCTCTGCCTCTTAATATCATTGCATTGCTAATTAGGTTTTAATATATAAATTTGGGGGGATACACAAATATTTAGACCATAGCACCCAGCTTAAGAACAATAGAGTCCTGCCACTGCTCCTGTTTCTCAAGACAGCATTGATTATGAGATCAGTCTGGTATTAAACTTAACAAATAAAAAAAATATTTCCATGGGGAAATTATGATCAGTTCTCAACAAATGAAAATTTGGATTACTAGCTAGAAACTGTGCACCTATAAGGCCCAGTCTCAAGTAAATACAAATGCCACTGATAAATTATAGAATTTTCCTCTTCCTTTCTATTTCCCACTAGCTGTAGATGGAGATACTGATTTACTTGAGTTGGTTGCCACAGTGTCTCAGGCTCATGGCTGTATGTCTTACACCAACCAGTGATTCTTTGATCAAACCTGTCCTTGGAATCAACTTCAGTGTTGATTGTTCTGACCACAACTTCCCATGAAAGTCTGGAGGTAAAGGTCTTCACAGAGAGCAGTAGGGGTCACATGCTGTTTTCAGTTATGCTTGTGTGATCAGGAAAAGGAGTGTTGGCTCTACATCTGAGGAGGGTGGAAATGGGGCTTTCTTCTTTCATTCTCATCTCAGTCTGTCTGCTTGATCTTTGAGTCAGCTTTTTGTTTCTCTTTTCCACATCATCCTTCAAATCTGCACACGGTATTTGTGCAGTAGGTCACTTTACGATTTTGAATGGGGTGGAGGGAAGGAAACAAAAGATCCATTCGATGAGAAATAAACTGAAGAATTTCCTTCCATTCCTCATTCAAGAATTTAAGTAACTGTGCACATTGATGAAATTTTGGATAATCTCCCTGTTTATTTGCCTGCACATCAGGAAATGTCCTCTTTGTTTAGCTGTTGCTTCCCTGTGGAATTAGGTCCATCACCCAAGCCTGACTTGGACGATTAAAAGCAGCACATATACTAGGTCAATAATAATACAGTTCTTCTAAAAATATACACGTGTCCACTCCGTGTCATTGTATTGGGAGCTAGGAAAATGAACTCCACTCTCAGGAGAAATAAAAGGGAAAAAGAATCAACAGCATGATTATAACTCACTTTTCCCTTAGCCCCTCTGATACATTTTAGAGTTTCTGGAAAACGTTTTTCCTTCTATGCACTTATTTTCATAAGGAATGCTGATATCTGCTGAATTGTGGCCCTGTGATCACAGCACTGTGGTTTCTTCTCATCTGCTTTCCTGAAAGCTGTTTGAAATGGAAAAGCTTGAGTCTAAATTAAGATGTCACTGACAAGCCTGAGAAAATGTTTAATTAATGTAATAACCTTGTGTTAATAAGGGAAAATATGACCTGTGGTACACTGGATGGGCCTACCTGGAATACAGTGAAATCTGAATAAACCAGCTCAGAAATTACTTATTGTCCCTATTGGAACTGGAAGAAGAAGAATCAAAGGAAGAGAACCAAAACTTATTGAGTACTTACTATTTGTGAGGCACTGGATTTACCTTAAGGGGGTTATAACATTTAAATCTATAAGGCACCCTATGTAGTAGGTATTTTCTCTTATTTTACAGATAAGGACACTGAGGCTTGGTTGGTTTACCCTTGGTTTGAAGGAGGTAGAGCTGAACATTGTACTAAATTCTTCTTTACTGGTTCTCATTATGCCACTTGAAAGGGCAAGGTTCATTTTAGTACTTGAGATGTAAATAAACTTGGGGAAATTTTATGTGATAGATCCTCTCCCAAATCTTTAAATTCTATCTATACTCCAAAGTAAGTTTTCAACCAGTCTAGAATTCTTCTATGAGAGATTTATTCCTTTGGGCTAAATCCTGACTATTTAAAATATTTGGAAGAAAAACCACATACTGAGGCCTGGATATTTTTAAGGTTTGAATCCCAGTGATCTTCTAAGACAAGAGAGCATTTCATACCACTCTAATCTTGAGAAAATTAGCAACTGCTACTGATTGAATAAGGGGGGTTTAGGGTGGGGTGGTTATGATGGCCATACTAACCAGGGACAATTAGGGGAGAGAAGCAGTCCCTTTTTCACTTTCCTTAACTACTGGAAGTCTCAATAAATCTTCAAGAAACATGCAAGTAACAGTTCTGTAACTATAAGTCACATACTGCCCAGACGCTGCCCAGACCCCAAGGAAGTGTCTGAAATGCTGGCAGGAAAGAGGGAGTATGAGTCCTGTTCCTACTCAGTGTGTGTGTGTGTGGTGGTGGTGGGGGGGAGGGATGAACTGGTTCTCTTTGCACACTTCTGAATTATCTATGCTACTTAGGTCTCTAGTATCCTCTCAGTCACCTTCCATCCCAGAATCTTAGTCATTTAAAAATGTTTCCTGTTTCCTGTGTAGAGTGTGTGTGTGTGTGTGCACACATGTGCATACACACACACACACACACACACAGACCCTACTTTACCCCAGACACTCTGAGATCACCTAGGATCTTGCACAATGCTTAAGAATGGCTTTCTTGTTTTCCGTTGAATATTTAGCATGAAAGTGTCTGTAGGTGGCACTCTTGGCTCTGGTCACAGCACTCCCAGCAGGAATTAAAACTGGTATTGGAGAAAGTGCAGGTGGATGCTGAGTTTGGCTGGCTGGCTCTAGGACAGGGGCCCAGAGTAGGACTCAGTATCCCTTTGGCACCATGAGGGGGTTCCATCAGCCCCAGGAATTCCCTCAGGCTAACCTCATCCTGTCCAGAGGCGCAAGGTTCACTCATTCACCGACTGGGACAGCCTTTTCACTCCCACCTTCTAAAGGCTCTCTGGTTGTATGCTGCTGTGGTTGAACCTGGAGTCCAGCAAGTCAGTATCAGGTTGCTCTATGCTAGAAACCCCAGGTATTTCAGTGCTCTGCACTGTGATTTTGGTTTCCCCAGGAGATCCCATAGACAAAATCCTCTGGATATACCTCTTGTTTGAGAGAAAAAGTTGAAAATCACAGTTGCTCTGAATCCAACCCCCTATCACCATTGGTGACTTAGCAGTTTCTGAAAGAGAACTTTCAGTGGGTAGCTCCCCACCTCCTCTTTTACTTCTTACTATCAGGCAGCTTCCAGAAACTTCAGAAAGGAGGATGGACTCGAACATCCTTTTAGTGACATTTGTAGTTCACATAGAAGCAAGGAATTCCATCAGTGCTCTGTATGTTGGCAGACATACATGTGGGAGCTGCTTGTGGTAACACTTTAGAAGGAAGACTCCCTATTTCCAAGGTGCCTAAAGTCAAGTGCTCTTCCTTGCTTTAGCTTTAACCTGTTTGGAGAGAAGCTTTATGTTCTGCCTAGGCCAGATTGGTCTCACTGGTGGGAACAGTCTTGTACTTCTGTGGAAAGAAAGACCAATCCCAGCAAAAAACAAAACAAAACAAAAACAAAACAAAACAAAAGCAAAACACCCATCAAACAAACAAAAACAAAACAGAATTTATTTTAAAAAGCCCAAACAAAAAAGCAGCCTGGAGTTTATTGTGAGCTGAAGAGAACAGATGTGGCTTCAACCCCCTAGCTCTGCTTCTGTGGGTACAGAACACCTGGAAAAGACCTGGGAATGGCTATAACAATGTGTAAACTGTGAGTATCCTAGAGTTGAATGCTGAGTTCAAGTTGAGGTAGGAGAAAAGCAGTATTTCTTCTTTATGTACTCCATTCTTCTGATTTTTTTTTTGTTTTTGTTCATGCTATAAACATTTCCCTAAGGCTGAAAAATGGGAATTTCCTGCATCCTTTTTTTAACCTTTATTTTTTATATCCAATCAGTGATCACATCTTGCCAGTTTCATTTCTTTCTTTTTTTTTTTTTTTGGTACTGGGGATTGAACTCAGGGGCACTTGACCACTGAGCCACATCCCCAGCTCTGTTTTGTATTTTATTTAGACAGTCTCTCACTGAGTTGCTTAGCACCCCGCTTTTTCTGAGGGTGGCTTTGAACTCATGATCCTCCTGCCTCAAACCTCCCAAGCTCTTGGGATTACAGGCATGTGCCACAGTGCCTGGCTTCATCCTGTCAGATTTAAAGCTCCACTTCTTACACACACATACTCTGTGCCATGTCCTCCTGTTTTCTATTATCCCTGCTCTGGCATTGGTGTATATTGAAGGGCCTTCCTATCTCAAATCTCCCTCTACCAGTCGGTGGCACATATCACCAGGAGACTAATGGTCTGTCAGTTACTTTCCTCCTCAAATCTTCAGTGGTTGTTCACTGGACGATAATGTCCAGGCTCCTTACTCAAGGACTGTAGGCTCATTGAGGGAGGAGCCATGATTAATTAAGATCTCTCTTCTTTCACATTGCCTAAGGAACCAAAATAGTTGCTGACTATTTTGATTTCAAATAAGGAAAATTAGGGACTCTGATATTGCCTAAGAATGTCGTGTCAGCTTTACCTCCACAGTGATGCCCTGACTCCTCCCAGAGCCACACCTGCAGCTTCAGTAGACAGCACTCAATACAATCCAATAGCTTCTTGCCTGGGGCCTTCTTGTTCTTAACACTGTTGGATGGAGGTTGATGGATTATGACCCCAGCTTTTGTGTCCCTTGGGAGGACAAGTCTGAATTGTGTTTTCCATCTTTCCTAGATCTCCACTGGGAATGTGCTCCATTTATCCACGGTAGCAATCCACCCGTTAACTCCTCTTCATTGGCTTTCCTACCTTTCCCTGGGTGATTTTACTATTCTCTCTCTTGGGTTTCCTGTAATCATTCCAAAATAGTTTATTTGAACCCAAATTCTTGTCTCAGGTTTGCTCTTTGCAGAGCTCAATCTTCCCTAGCTCCCACTGGCTACAGAATGTCCTCTGAACAAAATTCTTTGCTTCTCCACCTTGGCCAGAGTGGTTTCCTCTGCCTAGAACCCTTTATCTTCCTTTTTGTGGGTTGAAACTCCATTTATCTTTGAAGACCTCACATTATACTTCTTTTAAGATGTAAAACATATTCTTTGCATGGTAATCTTTATGTGTTTGCTTTATTTCTTCTGCTAGATGATGAGCTCATTGAGGGTTTGGTTGTCCTTACCTTTGTATCTACTGCAGTGCCTAGATCTAGTAGATATTCATAAATGCATGGTGGCTGATAGTTAAGTGGGGGGTCAGGGATGCTAGTTGTCTACCCTCTACACATCTGGTTTCCTCACTGCCTGATATATTGGAGATAGAGTGTTTAGAATTGCCAGGACTCTTATGTTTCAAGATAGGATTCTCATTCAATGGGTTTAAGGATTCCAAGCATTTCCTCAGTGATCCTGTTCTGTAATTCCAAGAGCAGATTATTTGCAGGGGTGAGGGGCTTGGAACTAAGTACTTGCAGCACCTTCCAGGTACTCTTAACCCCTTGTATTATGGCTGGAGCTGCCCTGTTCCAAATGATCTCAGAGCCTATTATAATCTCATCTTTCAACTACAGTTTCTTCTCACCATCCTAAGTGAACAAAGTGATTACTGGAGAGTCTTATGGAAAGAGAGCTAAATGGGGTTAAATAGAGTTGATGGAATATTTGTGGCCTGTACATGTTCCCTAAGGGAATAGCCATCACACATACTGTCACTGAGGTGGCCCGAGGCCTGCTTACCAGGACTGCTGGGCTGTAACATTAGAGAATCTCCTTCTGGGAATAAATGCCTTAGCTGGGTCCCTGCCTATCAGCCCAGGCTTCCTTCATCACAGATGGTTGACTGAAGGTCAGACTCTCAGGATGAATAGTCAGAATATAGCAGCTGCTGTTGACAGGGTCCCAGATCCCTCAAATCATGGGTAGGAGCTAAGCTTGATCCTTGACAGCCTGTCTCCAGTATGGTATCCTCCACAAACATGAAGCTGAGTGTGTGTGTGTGTGTGTGTGTGTGTATTCAATGTGGTATATGATCCTAAATCTTTTTGAGATATAACAGGATTATAGCTTTTAATTTCCTCAAAAGAAGAATTAAGGTGATATCTATAAGGATTTTTATCCACACAGCTACATACCAGAGATGGATCAAACAGTTTTACTTCCCCTTGGTTATTTCTTTTTATTTTCACTATTACTTGCATCTGTATGCTTCTTAGGAAATGAAGATTTGATTCTCAGAAGGATTGAAACTATTTCTCTCTTTCTTCTAGAATCAGGATCATGTAGCCATAAGGTAGTTTTCATTTCAGAATCATGGATCTGTCACCCTTTCCCTGGATATTTAGGAATTAATTCACAATGCCCAGATACTGGATTGTAATCAATAAACCTGTGTCTTGAACAAATATTGCCTGTAGGATGTCATCAGGCAGTTTTGTTATCTCCAAAAGTCCATTTAACTTAATTCTGTTGATTTACTTCTTCTCTTCCCCTGAATGTAAACTCAGGCATCCTCAAGAATTTTCTGGCCACTTCAGGTATTATCAATAGTTTCAAGCAGATATTAACATCTCTAACCCCATAAACTCATTTTAAAGGTAAGTTCCTTCCCCTCCCTTAGGTGGAGAGGAAAGGTGATGTCCTCTTTTCTCCTATTTTACTTTGAAGATCTTCCTTTTTCCTCTCTCATTTGCTAACAAACATTTTGGGTCTGTCCAGAATTAGTGGCTGGGAAGTGTGGAGAGATATAGGAATGGGAAAGTTCTGAGTTCCTTAAGACCTCTGTGTTTGATGCCATATTCTTCTTGGTCCTAGGAGGTTTTAAAGTGAATTTTTTTCACTTACAAGGTACTTCAGTAGGTTGTTTGAAGAATATAATATAACTCATTCCTCATTGCTACTCCTTCAGCCCCTGGAACCCAGCATTTTATTCTCTGTTTTTCCTGGGAAGATCCATTTACCCCTTGGGACACTAGTTTCTCCCACATGGGCTGCCTCTGATTTCTAGGACGTTGTGCCCTCTTTACCTCAATATCTATGAAAGTTGTAGGATGATACCCATAAAGCAGCAGCAACCTCTACTTTGCTCCCACCATTAGGACAATTGTCTGGCTCATCTCTTGACTTTTAGGTTTTTCATTGGGATTCAGATACTAGTCCTCTTTTTGAATAGTCCTATTGAAGGTCTTTTCAGTAGATTAGGGGAAGGGGCAAGTATCTGTTCCCTCTTCTAATGAGGGAAAGGCTCATACCGCACTGCATATCCTTTGTAAAAATCATTTCCATTTCTCAGTCTTCAATTTTGACTATTTGTACCCATGATGTATATGAGGGGCTTGAATTGTTTGACAGGTGTTTGATTATCTTCCCTGTCAGTCAGGATTGGCTAGTTTGTGCTGCAATAACGAATGATCTCCACATTTCATTGGCTCATGACAACAAAGGGTTATTTCTTACTAACACCACATATACTTCAGGGCAGCTGTGTTCTGTTCCCTCTACCAGGAGGACCCAGGCTGACAGTGTGCCTTTCTCTGAAATATTAATTATTGTGACATATAGTAAAAAGGAATATGATGAAGCACTTACTGACTTTAAAAGCTTCTGCCAAGACATGATATATGATTCTTTTGCCCACATTTCATTGGTCACAACCAGCCACGTGAAAAAACCTGATGTCATTGAGGCTGAGTATATGTCTTCTCCAGGCTGGATCAATAATTAATTACTTGTTAACAAGAGTAGAGTTTATTAGATTTTTTTTTGAGAATTTGTACCTACATCTGATACCTCACTTTGAAATGCAAACAGCTTTCAGATTGTGAGGCTTCAGTGAAATTTCCACTTTAATATTCCATTATATACATGTGACTTCTATAAGTAAACTATCATGGGGTAGTGGAAAGAGTTCAAATTCTAGAATCCCATTATGTCCCTTAACTAGTGTAAGACTTTAAGCAAGCCAGTTATCCTATTTGAGCCTCTGCTCTTCATCTGGGAAAATGGGACTTGTAATAATGCTTTCCTCGAAGTTGCTGTAAAGATGGTCATTAGTGCATGCAATGGGTTTGTCATTCAGTGAAAGCTAGCTCTATTCTTATTACACCTTGGGGGTGAGGGAGACAAAACCCTGATAACAGGTGACTATGTTCTGAAGTCCTGGGGAATTCTGAAAATCATTCCAGGATTAATCTTTCTTAAAAACCTCAAAGAAGTAAACCTACAGGGTCAGATTATTAAAAAATGATATACTTTGGTCACAAATTCTGTTTCAGTCCCCCAAATTTTAGAGGTGAAAATGTTAAAATTTATAATGGAGTTTTCTGGTTAAGCCTGGAACCCAATATTATTTTTAAATGATGTTTCCATGTGAGAGCACCTGATGCATATCTTGGTGCTCCCACATGGAAACGCTGACTTTGTGCTATATAGGGGCTCCCTGCCTTGGGTGGGGTGTTCTGTCTTGTTGCAGAAGCAGCACCCAGTCTGCACCACTGGTTTGTGTTATTTGCTTTGGCCTTGGAGAATGTGACTTTGGATTCTGGTTCTTGACAGGAAGCAGTTAAACATTCCTACATTATAATTAAAAACTTTCAGATTAATTCTCTTGAAGTACAACTCAAATTCTGCTGAAAACCTTCCACATATCTCCATCAGCTCTGGAGTAGGACTGCAAACTCCATTTCACCAGATCTTCAGTGTGCTTTGTGACCTGTATACATCTGGTTTTTCCATGTCCTTTCTACTTTTTGTCATTATTATGATCCCTTCTATGTACCTCCACACAGACCCACATTTCTGACTTTATTCAGGACTAACAGCAACCACAACTATCCAATAGTGGGAGTGTATGTGCCAGGCATGGGGATTAGGTATTTCTCCCGTGTTAGAAATGATGAAATTGAAATCGAGAGGAGGAAGATAATTTGTCCAGGTTATATTATATGAAGTAGTGGTTTAGAGATTTGAAGTTTGATATGTCTGATGCCACAGCTCACTCTGTTTCCATGACATCTTATTGCTTTCCTCTGCCCTTTCTGGGGATATCTTTTCCTTTATCCATACACGGCATTCTTGCCAACCTATCAGTTTTCTAATTTAGGTCAAATGCCAAGTTTTTTATGAAACCTTTTATGATTTCCTTCCTGTTTCCCTCCCTGTCCCCAGCTAACCACCACACTTATAAAGCAGTCCCAAGCCAAATAGTTTCTTCTTTTTCTAAATTACCAGAGAAATTTTTTTTTACATCTAATCATGTATTTTTTTCTATTGTGAATAATATTTAGGTCCATGTGTCCCCAAAACATTTATCACTGTGCCTTGTAGGTAGTAAAGCCTCAATATATACTTGCTTTAAATAAACACACAATTTCAAAGGTGATTGTTACTCTCCTCTGTGCCACAGCTGATTTTTTTTTTCTGGTGACTTTTCCAAGTGTCATTTATAGGCAGTGCAGCTTGTCTGCTATAATCCAAGGGAGTCAACTGGAAATGACAGCCAATTCTGCGGGATGATATACACCCACATCCCAAATTGGACAGGCACAGAGTTCATCTGCTTTAAAGGAAGACAACTCTATATGAAATATTCTGAGCATTTAATAACACCTATTTAATGTGCTATGGAAATTTGGTTGAATAACTCTCTTTGCCCCTCTTATGGGAACACTCCAGTGTTCTTCACCCTGGAACACAGGACACCTAACCAGCCCATCTGTTCACTTCCAGCAAAGCCGGGAGGCAGCCTGTTACTGGCCCTTTGGATCTTCCAGGTAGTTCTCAGGAACAGGTTCACCTCCTGGCTCAGGGTAGCAGGAATTACAGCCCATTAACCCTTAAGATTTTCTTCTGTGTGATTTTGTTGGAACATCTCTTATGAGGCTTGGTGTTAGGATGCAATGCACTCCTCTGAATCCATCTTTCAACACTGGAATAAATGTGGGTCACACAGCATTGCTATCTCAAAAAATAAAGCATCCAAAGTAACTTTCCCTCCTCTTCTTCTGGTTTAATCTTCAGTTCATAATCCTTTTATATATCCTGGATATGATGAGAAGTTTCAGAATTATTTAATGAGTTTCTGTGTATATCTTTGAAAACTCTGGCATCTTCCATGTGTATATAAAACTACTGTTATATTTGTGGTTTGATATTGTCCAATGGATCTCAGATACTCAGACTATTCCCTTTCCCACCTTTTTTTTTTTTTGTATTTTAGTTTGGATAATTTCTATTGACCTGTTTTTAAGTGTACTAGTTCTTTCCTCTCCTATGTGCTATTTAGTTCTTAGAATGAGTTTCATTTACGTTATGGTACTTTTTTATTTCTGGCATTTACATTTGGTGCTCTTTATAATTTTCATTGTTCGAAATTCCCATATTTTACTTTCTCCCCCCATGATAGATATATTCTATGTATCCATATATGCACACATACACACACACACACACACACACACACACACACACATATATATGCATTATACACACATACAGTGAGATAGAGAGAGAGAACTTTTTTCTTGTAATTTCAAATAAGATTATTTGGGGGCCTGTTTCTATTGACTATTTCTTCTCTTAACCACAGGTCACATTTGCTTTTCTTTAGGTGCCTTCTAAACTTGAATTATATGATGGATATTTTAAGCAAAAAGACAATAGAGACTGAAGTAACATATACAGAAAAGTATACTTTCCTTTTTCTGTTACATCATTAGTATAGGATCTAATGTGAGGTTCATCAGATCCTGTAGTTGTGAAGGGCCTGGGTACTATTGCAATTTTAGTTAAATTTTGTTTCCCATTGACTTCAACTGTTTTGAGGATGGGGTTAGAATTTTTAACAGGTTATGAGACTGAATATCTTGATATTCTGGAGATTTCTTCCTGCTTACAGGATGGATACCAGATCTCTGAACTGTGACTGATTTCTCTGCTTTCCTGCCTGTGTACAAGGTTTTTGGGTCACTGGAGAGTTCTCTTTTTCTGAACTTAGGGAGATATGTCTCCTCCTACCCTATCCCTAACTTTAGGAGGACAGTGTGAGTGTGCTTGATGAGGGTGTGGCTTATTTACTGGAGTACCTGGAAGGATTTCCGCCTTGTCTCTGGCCTTTAGTAAGGCTCTGCCTTGAACTTGAAGAACTTACCACATGCTTTATGGAGGATTTTCCTCAGCTCTCCTGACCTTCCCCTGTCTGTCAGGGTGGACTAAACTTTTCATTTTGAGAAGGTTTACATGGCTAGAAGCAAAGAGTTGACAAATAGATATGGACTCACTTTGTGACCAGAACTCCTCAGGATTCTAATTTCTATCATAGCTCTCATGCAGCTATTAAAACTTAAAAAAAAATACAGTTTGTTTCTCCTTACTCCCATTTAAGATGGTTTCTTCTTCCTCCTACCTCTCTACCAAGGGTGAAAGCATATATGTCTCTTCTCTTTTAGAACAGGCTATCTAGAGTTTAATTAATCTAATTATTTTTCCAGATCTATAATGGGTTTTAAAAAATAATGACTCTAACTTACCTTGTTTGTTGTTGGAGCAAGAACTATGCTCTTTTTTGCTTTCTATATTTTATTTGGAGGATAAACATGAATATTTAGCTTTATAACTATATTATGATTTATTTAACCACTGCATAGTGTTGAGAGCCATAGCCAGTCGGAATGGCCCCTGGCATTTTGCCAGAAGTAATGGTTGAGAGGCGAGCCATTAAGATAATGCTGGATTGATTCAATTGTATATTAGACCTTTACACCAGTAATAGGGTGGCTCTTGCTGCCTTGGGCACCGGCTACTTTGGAGTTCCCGTTGAGTTCTTGCAGGGTTCCGAGAGTGAATGCTCTTGCAGCCCAATGGGGGGAGTTGGTTGGTGTGTGGTGTGATACTGGAGGAGCCGCGTGGGTGGCATTCGGGAGAGTTCCCGGGGAGTGTGCGTGGAGTGCTGTGGGAGTTCAGAAATAAAGTTTGTTCCTACTTGAGTGGCTGGTGATTTGTGCCTAGCCAGACTGCGGCAGCATAGAAATTGGGTATTTAGAATGTTTTCAGTTTTTCACTATATTAAATAATTTTCCAAGACAATTCTCAGGTAGTAATTTGCAGTCTTTCCTGAATTTTTTAAAACTTAAAAAAAATTTTTTTAGTTGTAAATGGACACAATATCTTTATTTTATCTATTTTTTTTTAAATGTGGTACTGAGCATCCAACCCAGTGCCTCAGGCATGGGAGCCTAGCCCTACCACTGAGCCACAATCCCAGCCCTTTTCCTAAAATTTTCCCTGTTATTGACCCCTGTAATTCATGAATGGGAGGAAATGAATAAAGCTTCTGAAGTACTAGTACCATTTTCTCATTCAGTGCACTGGCTATACTGGTGTATTATTATTAAGCTGTATGCTTATGTTTTTCTTTTCTATATGTATATTAAACTATGGTAAAACATTACTTAAAATTTTACTGGACTATAATGTTTGTATATAATTGCATTCTACTGGAATTGATTCATTAATGTTTTATGGATTGGTGATGTAGAATTATTTAACTTTTCTGTATTTCATTTTCCTTATTTATAAAATGGGACAATAAACTTCATTAAATACTCAAGTGAACAAAATAAGGAAAAAAAACATTTGAAAACCACAAAGTTGTACAAAAATGTAAGAAACATCATAATACTAAACTATAGATGAGTTTGAGCCACGTGTAAGTCCTGGTACCATGGAACATCTAGGAAAGAATGAGAACCTGGGAGAGGAAAATTCAGAACTAAGATGAAGAGAACTAACTTTTGGCACAATTTTGTGGTCATGAAATTTGCATTCAGTGTATTTTCTATCCTGGAAACTTGGGCTGGCTTCCGTCAGTGCTTTTGCCAGGCTTCCCTACTCCTCATCTCTAGGAGAGAGAGGGTCAGCCTGGTATGGCGCCTGCTGTCACTCTTGATTGTCAAGTGCTTCCATCTTGTCTACCATTTCATTTGCTCCTCAAAATATGGTAATTTCATTTGCCTCATGCATAGTCAAAATAACTAGAACAGCAAAAGCCTGATGGAAAGAAGTAGTGCAACCTTTCTTGAAAAGTATTTTTGTGGTCATTTGTATGGAATGAAGTTACAATGAAGAGCCCTGGGGTGAAAAGATCCAATAGAGTATCTGGCACACCTCGGACCTTCAGTCAATGGGAGTGCTTTCTTCTCTCCTTCCCCCAGATCTCTGATGCTTTTGTGTCAGTGGAAATAAGCTTTGTTAGATCTTTCTCCCCAGCTTCCCTGCCCTGTAAAGAATTCCTGCTGGTTAACTAACCATGGAGGAGGGGCAAAACAGAGGGACCTGGCAGTATACCCTGCTAGGAAAAGACTCTGTTCTATGAGCTGGTAAAGTACCTTTGAGCCCACTTTTCAGAATACACAGTGTTGAGTATAAGGTATCATTACTGTAAACTCCAGCAAAGTATACCCTAATCACAGTTTACAAAGGAAAGGGGAGGTGAAGGCTGTAATTCACTTTTTAAAAATCAACAGTGTTTCTCCTGAATGACATTTCTTTCCTGCCAGGTCTTTTCCTGACGATACTTTCTCAGGGGCTTCCAACAACCTTATCAAACATCACAAAATTGTTGTTCAAGAGAAGTATTTAAAAATTCGCCTAGGCCAGTTTCCTGAACACCTATCTCTAGTAATGGAGATGATGTGGTTTCTATATGGGGGCTTGACAATGTTTACCAAGCTATCAACACTACTTCTCAGAATCACAGACCAGAAAAGCTAAAAAGAACTTCTAGATGGTTTAGTTCAATGTCTTTTTTCTCTGAATGCTGCAACTGAAGCTCAGAGACATTAAGTTATTAATACAATGCCTCTGAATAAAGTAGGGTCCAGGGATAAAACCCAGGTAAAGTACTCCTGAGAGGGGGATTTTCCATGACTGGTAAATCAAACCCTTGTGGCATTATTGGTGAATGTATTAGTGTGTTTTGTTGCCATAACAAAACATTACAAATTGTGTGTCTTAAACAACAGAAATTTAGTTTTGTGTATGATATGGTTTAAATATTAGTTGTCCTCCAAAAGAATCCATGAGACAATGAAGAAAGTTTAGAGGTGAAATGATTGGGATTAGCTGAGTGGTAATTTTAAGCAGGTGGCTGGAGGAGATGGGTCATTGAGGGGATGCCTTTGGGGTATATATTTTGTAAGCTAAGCTTAGTCTCTCTACTTTCTGGTGCCATGTTCTGAGCTGTTTCCCTCTGCCACACTCTTCCGCCATGATGTTCTGCCTCACCATGGGCCCCAAAGAATGGAGTTGGCCATCTATGGACTAAGACCTCTGAAACTGTGAGTTCCAAATAAACTTTTCCTCCTCTAATCATTCTTGTCAGGCCTTTTGGTCAGAACGGTAAAAAAGCTGACTAAAACTGTGCAGTTCTAGAGGTTGTAATTCTAAGGTCAAGGAGCCATCATGGTTGGTTAATGGTGAGGTTTCTCATTTTGGATGCCACCTTCTCACGTGACTCTGGGGAGAGCTCTCCTGCACTCCTCCTTTAGAGTAAAACCAATCCCGTTAAATATGCCCCCACCTTTATGTCTTATTTAACCCTAATTAACTCCTAAAGACCTCATTAGGGATTAGGGTTACAACATGTAAATTTGGTAAGACACAATTAGTCCACAGTAGTGATAAAAGAAGAAGCCATTGTTTTTGTCAAAGTGGAACTCTAAATGCAACTATGCACAGGTGAAGGATCTAAGTCTCTGTTAAATGTTACCAGGCATCCTCAAATCACCTGATAAAAGGGACTGTTTTTCACATGGTTCATTCTGTTTAACCTTTGTACAGTTACCACATGCTTTACCTCGCAGTCTCATTCTGGAATGTTCACTGGAAGCCCCTGTGACTTTGGTTGTCCTTCTGTTTCTCTGCTGGTACAGTCACCTTCTTTAGCTCCCAGTCTGTTAGTTCCTAAGATGTAGATACTACCTGAGGTTTTGTATTTGGCCTCTTTTTATCTCTCTCTAATCTCTCACTCTCCTTGACAAGCTCCCATTGATTCAATTCTCACCTCTCTCCCAACTCTCAGACCTGAATTCTAACTACCTGCTGGATGTCTCCACAGAATGCCTTAGAATTTCTAAACGAAACTCATTATCTCTCTCCTCAACAGCTTCCAGCCAACTCCACTCCTGCCTTCCCAGATTTCTGAGTTATTTTCAACTTTGCCTTCATTTCCCACTTAAGTCCAATCACTCACAAAGTCCCTCTACCTCCCTATGTTTCGATGACTGTTTATTTTCTTCCTATTGATTCCATCAAATTTAGAGTTTTAGTGCATTTAATCTAGTATAATACAGTGGGCACTTAACTGATCTCCTTTTACTCTAACCCATCTTAAAATGTTCTCCAGACAAATCTTTCTAAGGTAATTTTCTGATCATGTCTCTTTCTTGCTAAAAAAAATCTTTCAATAACACCCAAATGGCTAACAAATTAATTACTTAATCTTGATGCCCAGATCATTACAACTATCCTGTTAGAGTCTGTAAACAAGTCAAAAGTCACACCTGGCATTTTGCCAGGGGAATGTTGGAGTTCGTAAACAAGTCTGGATGGTGCCTGGCAAAATGCCAGAGGGAGTGGTTTGAGAAGTAACAAAAGCGAGCCATTAAGTGTGGAAATTCCTTATTGGTTGACTGATGTATCTAGTTTATGCTAATTAGATAAGCTGTGTGGAATGTATAAATACTGCTCCTGTCCTGCAATAAACGGCTTCCACTCCTGGTGTATCAACGTGCACAAGTTCGTCACCCCCCGGTTATTTTGCTGCAGCCGGACTGTGGCACTATCCCATATAGCTCCTGTATATATTATACAGTGCTCTTTCTTGGATTTTTCCAACCTTATCAATTTGTCCCACCTTATAGTCATGAAATCCTATTAAAGATGCATTGTTGTTGATTCACCTACATCCATTCCTCCTATTTTATACCAAGAGGAAATTTTACATTATATACATAGAGAAGAAAGGAAATGAATGATAATTGACTCAGAGATTCAAGCCCTAAGTGGACCAGGGTGAGTACCATGTGACCCACATCAACTCACTCAGAAATAAAACAAAGAATTTTGACCCGTGATTGGGACAGAGGTATTATTTTACACTAGGAATAAATAAGTGCTTTGAGAAAGTCATCTTAATATCTGTAGGTCCCAGTTTCTTTGTATTTAAAGGAAAAGGACTATACTAAATGATCTCAAAGGTAAAGGGTCATACTAAATGATCTCCAAAGTTCAAGATTTTGTCACTTAATGAAAGTTGTAAGCAAAGACAAGACAGAATATAGCTGGGATAAAAAAGGAAAACAAATTCTAAATTAACTCCTACTTCTTAAAGAAGTTCTCTTAGTAATTATTACATGTAAATTATTACTTTTGCTTAGGATTCAGCAAGGATGATCTAAAGGCCAAGGAGAGTTGTTCAAAATGAAAATGTAGGACAAATACTGATAGGCAGAAGTTACTGCAAATAGTAGGTGTTCAATAAATGCTTATAAAATGAATGATTAAAATTGGAAGCTGAGATTGAAGCATGAAGAATCTGAGGGATAGAATTAGATGAAACTAGAGGACAGTAAATCGTGGTGATGAGGTTGGTAGACCTCTCTATGGCTACATGATTCCATAACTTAGTCTGAAATGTCATATTAGTTTTTTTTTTCCAGTGGAACTTTTTGGAAGAGAGTAACAACACTTGTAATCACTTTCCCAATAATATATCCTGAATCACGAATGATCCTTGGTGTAATTTTGGATAGTGAAACTTTTTTTTAACTTTTTTCATGTGTATTAGTTATTCATCTGAAAGACACTACAACATAATTTTCTTTCTGTATTCAATTTAAAAGAATATTACTGGGGTGTATTGGATTTCTATTGGACTGGCTAAGATCACATTTTAGTTTCTTTGGTCCTAGGCATGACAGAATATAAGATTGCTTTCAACTTCTAATCTTTATTGCCATTTAATAATTATCCCACATGATTAATTTCATGAATCAAAATATAGAAATTATTTCTTTTTTTAGAATTGAAATTATATATCAAACTCTTATTATCTCTTGTTCCTATTAATGTAATTATTCACTGTAATTTATTTTAAAAATTATTATAGTGATCAAATATGACTGCAAAGCTTTTCTAAATAAACCAAATTCTCTCCTTTTTCCCCCCCAAAATCTCTTAATAACTTTTTTATTTATGGAAAAGTTAGGTTACTGCCTAAGACACTTTCAACAGAACTAAAAAGTTAATTCAACAAAAATTCCATTATCAGTTTATACTAGTATTCCAGTTATTTCTATCACTCTAATAAAAAGTACATACCTTTTGATCTAGAGTTACAATATATAAAATTATTTAATACTCATTGCTTTATCAAGAGAGATCTAATACAATGGGAAGAGGCCTGAACCTAGAATCAGGAGATCAAGACTATCATTTATTAGATATAGGATTTAGTTATTTAAACTCTCATAATTTCAATTTCCTTGTCTATAAATGAGAATTATCTGAAAATATGGTAAATCTCCAGCCTCAAGTGTTACTTCCTGTTCTACCTAGGTATACAAAATTAATAATGAGCCATCAGCCCATTTAACGTGGGAAGTACAGAGAACTTTCTGATATTTTGAAGGGTCTTCTAGGTGGAAAGTGGGTGGGTCCTTCCACCTTATTCATCATCTGTCATTTTTTATTCCAGTCTGCTATGTCCCCTTGCCTGCATATCAGCCCTACTTAGCATCATTTCTCTACCTCAATTTGCCCAAAGCACGATATTATAAGGCTCATTATCATCATGCCCCCAACATGACAAAACAAGGATTGATTATGTATAACATATTTTTTTTCTTAGTGAATATTTGGGTAATGAGTAGGGGATTATCATGCATAATTGGAAGCAGTTCTAAGTGAGTATCATTTTTCACTGTTCTACCTGTTCATCAACCATGCCTCCCCACAGGAAATTGCTTGCTGAAAACATTCTCTGTACTCTCTGTGGCTCACCCCTTCCTTCAGCCAAGGACCTATTCCTGGTTCTTTACTTCTCCAAGGCCTGTACCAAAATAATCAAACCAGAATAAACTAGGTCAAATCAAGATTCAATAAAAATTTCCTTTTAGTCTTTGAAGGGTCAAAAATCTGTTTCTCTCTTATGCAGAATAAGAAAATTTATTCCCTTTTCTCATTTTTTTTATCTAGAGTATGCTACAGCCATACATTTCATAAACATGGTCTCCCAAAGAAAAGAGCAATGTTTTTTCTTCTAGAGGAATTCTAATGCCCTCTTCAGGCTCAAAATGTAGCAAGTTATTAAAATGGCATTTTCCTATGCATAACACAAGAAGGATTATTCCTATATTGTGGACTCATTGTAAGAATTCAATAACCTATCATTATTGGTTCAAGTAAGGACTCAGGTCAGATAACCATGTGGATTTTTTTTTTTTTTAATACAAGGGATTGCATCAAGGCAGGATTATGCTTAACCACTGAGCCACATCCCCAGTCCCTTTTTATTTTTTATTTTGAAACATAGTCTTGATAAGTTGCTAGGGCTCACTAAGTTGCTAAGGCTGGCTTTTAACATGGGATCCTCCTGACTTAGTCTCCCAAGCCCCATGTGGATTTATCTCTTAAGCACATGAGGCTTTTCCTGGGATTAAGAAAGGATTCCATAAGAAAAGTAGGTGACTCTTTGCAAGGCCTCCACAGGCTTACCATAAACCTTGGTGTCGCATGTGTATGTGTGCATACACAATTCACTAAATATTGATAACTTGTCAGTTTCATCTTTTATCTGATAGGTTTCTACCTCCCTTAGAATTGTGAGGATTTGATGAAGCAATTTATATAAAGTATTTAACACAATGTCTGGCATCTTGTAAATACTCAAGTTATTTAATTACCTTACCATTCTTTTTATTGCCTTTATACTTGAAGTAAGGGGCAGATGGCAGATGGAAATATGGAGAATGGTACCCCATGAGATTTAGCAAGTAAAGTTAGTCCTATGCCAAGAAGCCACCCAAATAAATAATACAGACTTAAATCCGCTTTAATGAAAGGGACAAAGACACAGAATGTTAGAAAAATCTGGTTCAGGATCTGCTGCAGAGAACTTGTGGTAGTCAAAAGTCTTTGTGTTTAGAAATGAGCTGGACATTTTTTCAGGCAGATGGGTAAACACGGTCTGAAACCAAACAACTCATGGAGAACCCAAACTCATCCCTTCATAAGGAGGAGGAGTGTTGGTGAATACACATGGCTCCTTCCACGCTTTACAAAGCCTTTTCTTATTTTGTTTTGAGTTTAATTCAGCCTTGTGAGGTGGCTAGAGGAGGCATTCATACCTTCATTTCCCATGCAACAAAAGGGACTGTGCGAGGGCAGAGGAATTGATAATTTCATGCCCTGATGAAATAGGTCTGATCAGGAGGCCATTGTATGATTCATCGGCAAAAGCTTTTCTTCATCAGTTCTGCTTTCCAGGACCTTGTCTGCCTTGAAAAAAGAAGGGAGACCTGATTGTTGTCTTTTTATTTCTTTTCCTTCCCTTTGACTATTTAAAGTTCTGGTTGAATTCATAACAGCTGTTGAGGATGAAGTGTGTGTGTGTGTGTGTGTGTGTGTGTGTGTGTGTGTGTGTGTGTGATTGATTTAGAGACAAGATAAGCTATTACTTTTCATAGAAACTAACCTAATCCATATGTTTTCTTTTTTTTTTTCTCCTAGCAGAGGGACTCTTTTTCATGTCAAGGTCTTTAAATCTTAGAGGAAAAGCAAACCTGTATTTTCTACCATTCTGTCCAGGAGACTTCATTTTTAGGAGGAAATGCTTATTCTCTAATCATATACTTTCCCTCCATGTGGCAGAATCTCCACACTTTGTGACTTTACTAGACTCTCTCCATTAACCCTACTGACTCCTTGTTTGTTTGGGGGAAGAAGAGCTGACTTACATGAGTAGCAATTTTAGAAAGAGAAATTGGAATCTCAGAGCCCAGACTTTTCCTCTTCAGTAGTGGAGCTTCTCCTTGGAAGTACACATGTGTAACTTCTTTTAAGCTGCTGCCCTGTGTGTGGGGAGTTGTTTTTACAAGATTTGGATGGCCTTAGGGTATAGGCTATCAAGTGAATATAAGCCATACAGGTGTAACTGAGGCCAACATTAGGAAAAACATCTTCCAAATATAGACTTTTTAGACACTGGGAGCAGTACAGTAGTGCTGTTGGTAAAGTAAAAGTCAGGTGAGCTCTGAATATGCTATATAATACCAAAGAGATTCTGGTCCAAATTGTTAGTACCAATGTCTAGAAAGATTGCACTAGAATGACTGCCCAAATTTCATCCTGAATTTAGGGCTGAGGATGGTAATATGAGGGATACTGCTGGGTTCAGGTGGTTTGGTATTCAGGCTCAGAGTGATCAACTGCCATTGTTCCAAGTTGACTCTAGGTTAGTTAACTACAAATGAGGGAAAATATTACTTGGGAATTTGGTTTTTAGGCCTAAGGAATTCTTTATTAAGATATATATATATATATATATATATATATATATATATATATATATATATATATATA